>NC_142117.1:24140000-24740000 GCF_056152115.1 Neolamprologus brichardi | reverse complement strand
GAGGAAGATGTTGCCTGACTTTTCAGTATTATCTGAGGGGCATTCTTTTCTCCAGCCTTATCTCTCTGTCAGTAATGGGCCTTCAGTGATTCCTGCCAGATATCTGCTACGGATGGACTGGTAGGCTGGCAGATAGAGCAAAGCTTTCCCAGATACTGTAGATCTAGAATGGGCTGTTTTTCCACGTTTTCCTGCCCCTCGGTGATTGGTAAAGCCTGGTGACCGGCAGTTTGACAGGCACCGCACCTCTGCTTCTTAGTAAAGTAGAGGAGGGAAAAACAAGAGTGAGAGGAATGAATGATCTGAGGCAATGGAAGTGTTGCATGGTGAACTATCTTTGACCACCTCCTCAATCAAAAGTACAGAAAAAAAGGCATCTTTTTTTGCCAGGTGTGATGAGGACATACATCACAGAGCTTTGATGTGATAGATCGTGGACGTCTTCATCTGGCCCTCCTGGCTCTGAGCTTGTTGCTGCTTTTATTGTTTTGTGGAACAACCCACTGAAGGGTAGGATGCCATGTCAAAACTGTTTTTAGAGTCTTTGACGCTAAAGAGGAATGGAAACTTCAAAGACAGCAAACTGTGTGTGCCTGCGTGAGTGCAAGAGTGACCTAAACAATGCTGCCCTCCTGTTGACAAATTAATGATAAATTAATTGCCTGGTGAACATGTGAACTTACAGTCTTCAAATTCTCTACAGGATAACCCCAACCCCCCAAAGCAGTTTATCCGCCTTACAGGCTCTGAGTTAACTCTACAACTCTTCGTTTTACTTGACTATGACCGATTAATGTTTGGGGAATTAGGGAGGAAATGCAGAGGGGTGGAGTGGAAGGGTTGATAAGAGAGTTGAAAGCAGCAGTGGGGAATGGAGTGGTACCAATAGGCAGGACTCCTGCTGTCTCCTCTTTAGGGAGATCCCTACTAGTGCTGTCCCTACTGCAGTGTAAGGACAGGCTCAGCCAGGGGTCTTTGAAGTACTGCTCTCTTATTATATGGATGAACTCCTTTATGCTACTATTATATATGCAACGCACCATATCGGAAGACAGCTCCCATCCTTCAAAAAAAACTACAAATCTCTGCAGAGCCCAGCCGGCCGTGCAGAAAGGGTAAAGCTGTGAGGGACTGAGAGATTCTCAACATCATCGCTGTAGTGCTTTTATATTTTCAGATGTTTGGCTTACCACTCGAGAGACACAGAACCGGCCTCTAATCAAAACACTCATTATACAAAAGCTTTGGACTGCATTTTACTCCTGCGGTGGATGAGATTGGGTTATCATTGACATTTAGCTTGATCTCGATTTCATGCTATGTAAACTACCAGCTGCTGCAAGAAGAAACAGAATGCAACATGGAGATATCATGCCAAGTTGGTGTTAACCCCTCTTCAGCTCTGACACCGCAGCTGACGTGTGTGTGTGTGTGTGTGTGTGTGTGTGTGTGTGTGTGTGTGTGTGTGTGTGTGTGTGTGTGTGTGTGTGTGTGTGTGTGTGTGTGTGCGTGTGTGTGTGTGTGTGTGTGTGTGACAACTCATTTGACTGGTTTAGTGATTTCATCCAATCAAAGCCGTCCCTACGAAGGAAAAAAATAAATCAATTAAAATGAAATAAACATTAATACAGATTAATACATGCCGAAAAAGAACTGAGCATCTGCTGCAATCACAGTGGAAAGTTGTCTTACATCCATCTGACTGATGTCGTTAATTATATGATTTAGTGCAATTTAGAGTTGTAAGTAACAATTATTTTCATTACTGATGATTTTTTTCTTGAAAATGGGACAACGTTGCCCATGAAAATAGAGCTGTCACTGATTTTTTTTCTTTGTCTATCCAACAGCCCAAAACACATTCAATGCCTTAATTCTTCATGGCATATATTCAACAAGGTGCTGGAAACATTCTTCTGAGATTTTGGTCCATATTGACATGACAACTTCACACAGTTGCTGCAAATTTATTGGCTCTACATCCATGACGTGAGTCTTGCATTCCACCACATCCTAAAGGTGCTCTACTGGACTGAGATCCAGTGACTGTGGAGACCATTTGAGTGCAGTGAACTTAATTTCATGTCCAAGAAACCAGTTTAAGATGGCACGTTATCCTGCTGGTACTTAGGAGCCCAGGATGTGCATTTCGTCACCATTAGCAGCCCGAACCGTTGATACAAAGCGGGATGGATCAACGCTTCCATGTTGTTTAAGCCAAATTCTGACCTAACCATCTACATGCTGCAGTACAGAGTCTCATCAGACCAGGCAACATTTTTCCAATCTTCTACTGTCTAATTTTGTTGAGCCGATATGAATCAAAGCCTCAGTTTCCTGTTCTTAACTGAGCGGAGTTGGACTCGGTGTGGTCTTCTGCTGTCCATCTGCTTCAAAGTTGCACATCTGTGTTCGAGGATGCTCTCCTGCATACTTTGCTTGTAATGAATGGTTGAGTTACTGTTGCCTTCCTATCACATCTTCTCTGACCTCTGACCCCAACAAAAGAACTGCCATTCACTGAATATTTTCTCTTGTTTGGAAAAGCTGTATAGATGTGAGCCTACCTGAGGATTCCAGTAGTGCAGCATAGCCATATGCAATCAAGTGTTTGGTAGTCAACTTGCCCCTTTGTGCTGTAGCTGAATAAGTATTTATTTTTACAGTAAAAGTGCTGTTATTACAGTGTGTTTTGATTTTGCTTATACCTTTAATGGCCTTTTAAACACGTTTTGCGTGGCTCTCTGGCTGTGGGGCTATGCAGACTTTAGTGTAAATCACCTGAATACTCCCCTGTGTGGCATGATCTCAACACAAACTGAATGTTATAACCTTCACGAGGTTGGATTTATTGCCGGGCTGTTGCATTGGATTGCACTAGGTGTACCATTAAAATGGTAATTCAGTGTAAGATGAAAATGACAGTCTTTGCTGTAAATGTTTGAAGCCAAATAGAAGATGTAACAACAGGGTGTGGGGGGTGTTCTTGATATCCTTGAGTTTTATAAGGGCTCTAAAACAAGTCTGAAACTATTCTATATTCACAACACCAGAAGTATGTTTAATAATTCACCTAGATAGTTTCCTCTCTTTTTTATATCTCTCCATCTCGCTCACTCTCTTTCTTACGACCATTTGCAAGGTCAGTGGGTGCAGAAGGTTGGGCTTTAGTTGTGTTTTTCCGTCGTCACTCCTCAGAGTGGCAGGCTGCGACAGACTTAAATAGGGAGGGAGAGAGAGAGAGTCTCCACAAATATAAGATCTGTGCCTGTCGGGGAGCAGCGGCATGCTTGTAGTGCGCTTAGTTTTTAAGTCTTGTTTCTGAGTAATAACTGGGCAATAAACGCCGCCCGGTTGTGTGGAATTTCTATAACGTGCGCAAACCCACAGTGTAAGGGGACGCACTTTTACTCAGAGGCTATTTATTTCCCGGCTGACGTGGGAGCGAGAGAGCGCTGGCTAAACTGTCGGCTGGGCATCTCTGCGCGCCGGGAAGAAGAGGAGGGAAAGCAGCGTTGACCTGCTGGGATTTAAAGACATCCGCGTTATTGTTTGTATTTTCTGTGAGGTCTCAGACTCCGGCTCTCTCTTCTGTGGGTAGACTACACACTCAGTTGCGATGACTGTACTGAATTATCCGCCGGCTGTCTGTAATTTCTCCAGCGAAACCAGCCCCACCGCCACCCGCCCTTAGAATAAAGCTGCTGTAAAGCGAGTCAGCACCGTCGCCGTTGTCTAACAGCTGGGATTTTACACTTTACCATGTCTTGAGACGTGGAAGGGAAGCTGCAAAGATGATGACAGTGAGTATGGATTCGTTTAAATGGCAGTGATGTTGCATCGAGGCTACTTTTAGCTCATCTCCCGGCTTCGGCTTTAATATTGACCGATTATGTGGTACTGAGTAGGGGTCAGCTTGGTCACAGTAGCGGATGACATCCGCGGTGTGATTGTGTGATATCTGGGCGTTTCTGTCACCGCTGTTGCCGGGGGCATCGGGTTCCTCCTGGGACTTTTTTGGGAACATTACATCATATGAGTAGCCTATGAATGACTGTGCAAATTGAAGAAACACATGCGGGTTGCCTTTATTTATTTATTTCTTATGACGTGAGTGCTGTCTTGTTCCAGTCGGTGTTTCTGTTTCAATAAACTATATGTTGCCAGATGTAATCGTGCGGCTGCCACGCGTGGAGAAATGTCACTTGGACTGAGCTCGACGCACGCAAAAGACTGGGCGTATGCGATGATGCCCCTTTGGAAACCTAGGGGACGACCGACAGAGTTGTGAGAGTAGTCTTTGGCATAAATTAAAAGGCCAGCCCCCACACCCACCCCGAACACCCAAACGCCCGCCCGGCTGCTGCGGGATGGAGGGGAATAGGTGCAGCTGTCAATTTGCATGTATTCCCGTATTTTGTTGGCCGAATCCAGCCTATAGTCTGCCTGCGCTCGCTTAATCCCACGGCGGATCAGCTTTAGCAGCCCCAGCCTGCCCTCATACAGCGCCTTCCGCCTCTTTCTCTATTATATTTTCTCTAAATACTTTACATGATTAAATTATTTTTAATCGGGCTCTCGTGACCGTCGTGTATCGACGCGTTAACGCGCAGACACCCGGCGGTGTTTGGAGGCTACAGGAAATGAGAATTAACACTTGAAGAGAAGGATTGGTGACTGAGATTTTGAAACGCGATCGTAGCTTGGATATAGGCTACTCTGCTTCTGCTTAGCGGTCTTTCCACGCTGGAGAGGAAAGCCCACCCAGTTCTTGAATCTATTTCTTTACTTATAAAGGGTGGCGAAACCAAAATGAAAGCCTGGTGAGGCTTTTCATGAGCAAGCCGGTAAGGTTGTTGTCTTCTGTAAGCTCCTGATAAACTGATCACGAATCCGAAAATACCAATAGCCTTGCTACATTTCCAAGCCTAAATGTTACACTGTGTTTTACAATCTCATAACAGTGACGGATGGCGCACTGGGCTGCTAAAAACGGCTCTAATCAATTACTATAGCATTAGCCCACAAGAGCGCAGGTATAGTGTCGCGCCCTTAAGTCCTCCCCCTTCATTTGTAAACACAAAGAAGCTCCTGGAGCTTTTCATGCCAGGAAACTGATTATGGGATGTTACATGTTGTTACTGTCTGGGAAATTAAACTAATGAGACCTTCTTGTGCTGAACTTGTTCATCACGCAGGGAATTAATACTAAATTTGCTCTCCTTCCAGTCAAACTGAAGGTCTCAACACCTCAGTGGCTATGCACTATACAACCAAAGTTTTCTTTCATAACATTGCTCTAACTAGGTAAGAACCACCTGCTGTGCTTCATGACAAAAATCGTATCTTTTGTGTCCCCACTCGTGTATCTGGTGCAGACAGCATCCCTGCAGCAGCTCCTCTCCTATTCTCTTTGACCTGTTAGTATTTCACGCAGAAATGCAACGTCCTCAGCGGAGGGAGGCTTTATTTTTCTACACCACATCAGCACTTTTTATATCTAGTCTCTAAGATGCTGAGTCACATCCCCCCCACCCCCCCAGTGTAGATATTTTCTGCATCCTGTTGTGATGCCTGGTGTCTGCACAGGTGTGATCCAGTGGCCATGTCTCAAGAAAGCTTTTTGTTATTAAGATAATACTGTGTTAACATTTCTCTCTCATTAGTCTTCTGCAAGAGGCAAAACTACTGCAAGTCCTTGTGGTCTAAACCAGTAATCAGCAATCTTCATAATTAATTTCAGCTCATAATGCGGTCGCGTAGGAATGTGTCGTTAATTTCTCTTTGCCCTGGGAGAGATTTTGGTGCACTTTGCTTTTCATTATGCTTTAAAAGTGTTGAGGCTCCATGATAATGTGCTCCTTTAGAGACAAGACTAACTCTGTGAGAGAAGGCTCAGGTCAAGTTGAGATTTGTGGATGGCTGTAAACACCGTCAACGTTTTCATTAGCTGGGAACTAATCAGTCAGGTGGAGATTGGGGCGCTGCGGGAGCATCGCAGTCAAGGTTAGAGATCCGCTCCAGACTCATCTGTTCGTGTCACAGTTTGGTGTGTTGTGTACTGACATGTCGTTGTCACTCACTCTCAGCTCCTCACTGTTTTGTCCCTGTGGAGCTTGGCAGACGTAGGAGGGAATGGCAGCATTTATTATTCTGACATCTCTGGCCGCACAGACTCTGCCTTCGCTGTGTCTGTGTGTGTCAAGCCATTGAACGCATACACATTTAACAATGTACAGGAATGTAAAAGGAATGGGATTATCTGTTAGGCAAACAAGCAAGAGTAGGAGAGTCCAGAGCACTGCGAATTTAAGGCGAGAGGAAAACAAGTACAAAAGAGACAGTGACTGCAAAATGTTGTGCAGAAAGGAAGTTCCCTGCAGGACAGGAAGTTTTTGTGGTTGCCCGACTCAAACCACAATACCGGTGTGACTAATCTAAGTCTACACACTTCCCTAAATTCTTTTTGCCGCCTTCTTTTTTTATGTCATTTTGCTGATTCTGTCAGACCAACAATATGGCCCATGTTCCCTGTACCACATTTTTCTTTAGGGTACTGTCTCCCCAGTCCTAAATCTCTTTCTTTGTCTCTTCTTTTTTCATTACAGGATTATCGGGAGGATGGCATGGACCTGGGGAGTGACGCATCCAGTCGCTCCAGCTCAGAGTCCAACTCCAACAAGGTCACACCTTGCTCCCCTTCTCTTGACCTGGCTACTTTAGAGGACTACAAATCCTCCCCCTCTCTGGACCTGGTTACCTTAGAGGACTATGAGGAAGATGAGGACTACCAAGAGTATAAGAAGAAGGTGATAGAAGAGTGGGAGAGTGAGTATGGAGAGGACTATACCTCTCCACAGCCCTCTGGTGAGGGGGACGGCAGAGAAGGCATTGTGAGTGCTGACAGTGCTGGTGAAGGCTACAGGAAGACAGTGAACAGTCGCAGCCTTGCTGAAGAATTCCAGGATGTCAAGACCATCCCGCCCTTACCGGCCCCCAGCGGACGCACCGCCACGTCATCCGCAGCCGTCCCCGATGAACTGAAGCAAAACGGCAATCTGATTTTGCCTAGGAACAACCAACCCCAATCTCCTGGCACACCGCAGGCAGGCACGGGGACTCCTAAGTCCAGCCACCGGAGCACCAGTCAAGGCAGGGGGAGTCGCAGCAGTGGCGGAGGCAGTGGTGGAGGAGGTGGAGGAGGAGGAAGTGTGGGGACTGCGGGGATAATGCGAGGATACAGAGAAGAGGAAGGGGTAGAAGAAGAGCCTCTGCCCACCATGGACTGGGCAGCCCTGGAGAGACACCTGGCTGGGCTGCAGTGCAGAGAGCAGGAGAACCATAACCTCAACCAAAACCAGAACCACAACATGGGCAAGACCAACTACACCTCAGTGAGTGTGCAAGGATTCTTCTTTTTTGTATGTTATTTTTGGGAGTTAAGATTTTATCCGCTTTTATCTATGTGTGTCAGAGGTCCTCAAACATAGTGCACCGATGGGCAGCTGTAATCCAGCAGTTATCTGTGTCAGACGGACCCAGGAAACATGAGGTCAGGTTAGCTGGAGGAAGGTCGAGAGATTAGTAAGATAATGTAGCGCTAAGCTATGTGGCCCAACTCCTATCCATTATGGAAGTCTGTACAGCTGGAAGGAAATGAAGTGGGGCAGCAAAGCAACAGGGTTTCAATTCATCTTACTTCAGATTCAACTGGATGTCCAGGAAGTACACAGATTTAGCTGAGACAACTTTAAAACTATAGATCTACGACTAAGAGTTCATACTGATGAGTCCTGACAGCATTGTAACAACGATTTGTTGCTGACCTTAGAGAGTTACATCTGTCTAACCTAATTTCTACAAGTTCTAAAAAAAAAAAACAAGTTGTGGCCATGTAGTGCTTCTACCAGAAGAGGTCAGTGTTGCATTGACATTAAGCAGAGAGGTGCCGTAGGCCTTTCATGCCTCACCAGCAGCACCAGCAGGAGAGGCTGTCATGATTCACTTACTAATTTATTGCATTACTCAGTTTAAATCACAGTCTCAGCCAGAGCTTCATGGTTTGTTGTCAGTTTATGGGTCCAAAAGGGTGTAACTTTAAAATATTTAGGGTGGGAGTGGGAGAAAATTGTTTAGAGCTGCTAGAGCTCCATCGCCAGTTGTCACAGAGTAAAACTAAGTGAGGGCAAATGAAAAGGCTGGATTGGTGTTCTCTATTGATGTGCAAGCACCAAGGCCTTTTCCCCCGATGCGCACACATAATGGCTGCAACCTAGTGCTATTGTGAGTGTGTCGTGTGTGTTGTGCGTCTTTGTTTGTCTCTCCTGGAGGCCCTCTCTGTCTCCCTGAGGCATGTCAGGAATGCAGCGGGAGAAGTGGGGGATGAGCGGAAGGAAAGAGGGAGTAAAAGGACAGGAGGAGGACCGGGCAGTTCAGGGCCACATTTGTGTCAATGTTCATTACCTGCTGTCTAGCTTAAAGTGGAAGATCACCTCCTTAGAATGGGAAAAATCTGCTCCCTCTCTCTCCCTGTCTCTCGATCCCCTCAGGCAGTGGGCTGTGATTTAATTGACCCGGGTGGAGGAAAATCTCTCAAAAGAGGGCCTCTGTGTCCACATGTAGCTACTACTTTCTCCACGCAGCTGCACAAGCACATGAAATCATGCATATGCTCCTCAGACATTTTGATCTTTGCTTGTGTCTTAGATATGAGTGCATCGAGGCTCGGAGTAGTAGATAAGAGATCAAGTGGTCTTGATGATGATAGTGACACAACGTCCAACTATCTTTCCAGGAAAAGCCTGAGAAAAATCGGGCCTCAGATTTCAGTGCTTTAGATAAGAAATTGGAATTAGTGTTGTAATCCCACCAGAGCAGGGAGCAGAAGTGAAACACTGGAAAAGGCAGGAGATATAAAATAATATATCCTGGACAATCCCACTCTGCTTTTGCTATTTCTGCAGAACTATGCCCATCAGATTTGACCACATTAATTAAAAACTAATAATAATTTGATGGTTTGGTTCCCTTAATCTTTCATTGTATCTCCAAGCTTCCACATACAGTAAAGGCCAGACTCTGTTAGCAAGCAAAAAAAAGGAGTCATGTGCAAATTTGACACTCCCAAGAGATATCTTCGGTTTATTTCTGTGTCTGGGATTGTTCAGATCTCTTAATTCTGAAACCTGCTGGTCTTGGCCAACACTCGGAAGAACAGAGAGACTGGTGCTTTTAAAATGTTGTTAAATATTTAGTCGTCCTGTCAAGCAGAACCCACCAGTGAACCAGTGCATCAGCTGGTGCACACAGGGGTGGGTCTGTCTGGTATGTCGCTGGAGGTCCAGTGGGATGGAGATATTCATGCTTCACTTGAGCTTCAAAAGCATCTAAGCCTTCAGAAAAAGACTGGGACGCAGTAAAGTCCAGAGCTAATAATCTGTAGCGGTCACTTTGTGCCTGAAGACTGGGTTAGTTAATGTGCTGTAGTAACAGAACTGAGTTTTGCTTATGTATATATATATATATATATATATATATATATAAATGCGGAAAACATTCAAGTGTCACCAGACTGGACACATAGAAGGCTTTTCTGCAAATTTATCCTGCTCAGTTCTCAGTGTCTTTGCTTTCCTGGTAGAAAATTACAGCTGAATAGTTGTATTAGCTACTACTAAGCTGTAGATTTATGGAAAATGTGATGGCTGCACTGTGTTCTATGCCATGAAAAGCTACAGTTATTGAGCACTTTGTTTTATTTCCACTTTATTTTGTATTAAGTCTTGTTGTTGCAGGTGTGTTTACTTAGGGTGTGGCTTTTGGCTCCTGTAATCTCAGCGTCTGCCTTTGGGCTACAGGTGTGGCGTCCGGAGGATTCATGGTGATGGGGGGCCTGGTGGATTTTTCAAAAGTTGATTCTAATTAAATCTGGAGGCACGTGGCTAAGAGGGCTCCGCAGGGACCTCAAGTACACCGGGGGTAAATTACCTCTAACCTCTAACCCTGCATTTAGCTCTGCACTCCTGAAAGGTGAATGATAATATTAGTCTTCCTATCCGGACTTGAGGTTAAAAAAGCAGAAATGGGCTCGGGCTACATGTATGGTTATCCGCATGCAGAAATTTGCCTGTGTGTTTTCTGAGGTACGTGCTGGAGAAGTATTAAATCTGTGTCTACAGGCTAGTTCTTTTTCAATCTCAGAGTGCACACACCCAGACTTACTCACACAGTTTGAAAACACCCCACGGGCAAACTGGCAAAAAAAAAAAAAAGAAAAAAATATAGGACCTGTGCTGAGACCTGCACACGCTTAAAAGTGCGGGCATGCTCTCTCTCTCTCTCTTTCACACACACACACACACACACACACACACACACACACACACACGGTCATGATAAGGCTGAGGCATTTACTTCATATGTTTCACAGCATTTTCTCAACTCAAGGAAAACCAGCCTATGTTTTACTTTAGCAACATCCTGATTTGAATACTTGACACTGAGTTTGGAAAGCTGTAACAGAAAAATGAATTATGAAGTTGCATTATAGGAAGCATAGTTGCCATGTTTTTGGGTCTTTGCCCTGCAATATAAAGCACTTTGAGGTAACTGCTGTTGTGATGTTGCACTATATAATTAAAATTGAATTGAACTTAATAATATGTCCCGTGAATGTGCTCCATCCTTATGTAAATTCCCAACAAAATTGCTGCAGTTCGCTTCTAAATCATTGATAGTGTAATCATAAATGGCTTATTACTGCATAACTATCAGTATGTGTGAGATTACATATTGCCAACAGTTATCTTAGGACAGATGTGATGATTCACCTTTGCTCCTCCCCAGCTGTCGGAAGAAGTAATAGGTTGATGAACAGAACCTTGTATCTCAAGTGTCGCTCAGGCACACCATATAAAGAGTAAAAAGGCCACAAGCCAGATGAAACTGTACAACTGTGGAGTGCTTTGCCCCAGAAAAGCACTCAAGGGCCGTGGAAAATAAAAGAATGTGGAGGAATCAGAGAGAGGTTAGGGAAAAGAGCAAAGGAAGAGATCGCTTTCTCTTTTTCTCTTTTTGCACTCTGTGTTTATGTACAAGTTCAGCAGTTGAACCATTCGCCAGCCTCCACTAACAACTTAACGACTACCGTCACCCACAACTCAGACTGTGCCACGTATAGTGGGAGAGAGGCGGCGGGTAAAAGAAGAAAGAAATTGCAGGGTTTGGGAAGTCACGAGCACATTTATAAAGGCTATAAATAGGTACAAACAATCTGTATAAAGAGGTTGCACTAGAGTTACGTCTTGAATGGGGGAAACAAATCGGTGAGGCCTGAAATGAGCGATAGCTGTAATAAGCAAGAACCTGTCAAAGTGAACAGGAGCTCATAGGACGTGCATAAGTCCAGAATTGTGGTTTGAATAAAAATGGAGGCAAGCCAAATAGGAAAGGATAAAAAAATGGTTAATATGTAAATGAGTTGGAGGAAACTTTAGAGATTGGGGGCATGGCTCTAACCAGGTGTAGAGAACTCGTGGTGGAGCACTAGTGTCTGGTTCAGCCTCCATGGCTTAACACTGCTCCAGCACTGTGTTTGAGTGTGTGTCCATGTGCAGATACCCGCTGAAACATGCCCAACCCTCCACACACCAAACCTCGTACACACACTCACTCATTATACAACTCACTGCACTGTCTGTGCTTTAAAGTAAAGCAGTCTTCTGTCTCCTGTCAGTCCACACATGCACAAACTCAGCTCACTAAATCATATCAAAGGATATATTTGTATTCTCACAGTATCCTGAAAGTCTGCCAGTGCTGGCAGATGTTTTTTTTTTTTTTTCCTTTTTTCTTTTTTTTTTCCGTGGAATATTTTTCATCTCAGCTTAACCTTGGATTCCTCACAGCAAGTCGGGCATTTAACTCAGGTAAAGAAGAATGTGATCAGTTTGTAAAAGTGTGCTCTGTTTCCTGCTTCTCAGACTTTTCTGTGTTTATACATTGTGATGTGGAAACAAATCTTTCATGCACAAAGTTGAATGAGTTGTTTGGAAAGCAGCTTTATGTGTATTTATAACTAAGTGCACGACATACTTCTGCTGGGAGATGTTGTTTTTTGACTCTGTGCATTACTCAAAAAGTTCAATATTTTGAGAATAGAACCAGAAAAGAACCAGATGCACGTCCATAGATCTCATTTTCCTTTGAATGAAGTTGTGACCCTTTAACAAAGAGCAGGTTCATGCTGCCTTCTCCGTTGCCCTTTTTTTTGGTCAAAACACAATGTGCTGCACACGTGTGTTTGAATTCTGTTTTAAATAAGCAAATGTTTGCACCATACAGCTGCTTTGAATGAAAGGGCAGAGAAAGTTTTTGTGAGACACAAAGCCCTGCTAAAAGAACTAGCCACGACAAAAAGCCAGGCAATCAAAAGCTTTATGTTGCCTCTGGATAACCACGTCTTCTGTCTGCTCTGTAAACACAGAATAAAAGAATGAGATAAAGTGCAGACGGTTAATGCATTTCACCTGTGTTATCAGTGGGCTGTTTCTTTTTCTTCTATTTTTTCCTGGTGAAAGAGGAAGGGAAGCTGCCAGAAGCAAAACACAAGAATAAAGTACCTTAAATGGGTAAAAATCAGTGATTCACAAGAACAGTCAGTCAGTTACCTCTAACACTAATGGTGATTCAGCTTGTTCATTCATCCTAATGTGCCTGTTGGCCAACTGTCTACTAAGTAGGCCCACACTGACCCCACACCCTCAAACATCCAACGACCGGTGAATAAGTGAAGTCAGTTTGACAGTTTAGTTAGTCTGGTATACCAAAATCAGATGTTTTGCTGCTTAGATTTATCTGCCTGCAAAGTGTACGCACAAAGGCAACACAAACATGGGAGATAAACCACACGTTATTAAGTTCAAGTTTCTTAGACGGCGTGCATGGGAGTGGTGCCTAAACTGCTCTTGTCTGGTGTCAAAGTACAGCTTAATGAGCTGCCTGACAACATCTCCACAGAACCAGTAAACTGACACAAAAACACCGCCTATGTGTATTTATAATAATACTGTGATAGTATGGATGTGGCTAAACTGACAGAGACAGGCATCCCATCTGGGTACTTAAAGTGGAAGCACTACCAGTTTGGTTGATGATCCAGAGAGTGATGTCACCCAGGCGAGCAAGCAGGAACTAGACAGAGGCACCGCTGTGACTGGAGATAAATGGCACTTTTAGGTGGAAATTCACAGCCTACAGCTACACATTCCTCTGCCTCTTCTGTCTCACACTGATGAATTCACAAAAGCTCACGCGAGCACACCCTTCCACTGATTTATTCACTCGTGACTCACCACAGTGTGAGAAAGGTGGATAAAATGCAAAGTCAAAACCTCTCTTCAGCATGTGTTATATCCTATCCGGCATGGAAGTCAGCTTAGGCTCTGACTCGTTTTACTACACTGCTGCAAATCTTCACCTTCTCCCCTTTCCCTCGCCGTTTAAGACGTCCCCTGTCCTTCACTACTGTTCCCACTCCCATTCCAAGCTAATTGTTTTCTTCCTCTAGCTGTCAGGAGGCATTATAGCCTAATGTTTTCACACAGCCAAAGTTACAGCAGGAGACCATTTCCCCCCTCCTTGCTTGGTTCCCCCTCTCCACCCTATATGAAAACTATCAAAGAGAGGCGCAGGCTGTGAGTGGCAGAGCGTGCTGTGGAGGAAATAGAGGTTTATGTAGCAGCGAGGAGATGGCCTCCAATGTCATAGCTTTGTGTCAGAATGCATACGACACAGCCACTTCAGAGCTGAGCCGAGTACACACATACACTACACACAGGCTGGCTGTATAAGTAAAAACAGGGCTGACGGAGATAAAAAACAAGGTTTGCTTTAAGAAAAGAGGGTGTTTTGCTCCCAGTAAAGGATTTAAAACTCCTATCCATCTCTGGTCAGAGATGGATGCACATATACAAAGAGACACGTAGTAGCCTGTGTTTCTGTGCATTTACATGGGTGGAGCTGAAACATGAAACACTGGTCTTCTCTGCTCCTAATTATAGAGCGTGTGCTTGGGTGTATGTGTGCATGTGTAAGAGGTAGAGATGTGGGCTGTAAACGAAGTCTAAAAATAGGAAACGTGTTTATTCACGTCTGCAGAAAGAGGCAGACTTAAAAAAGAGGTTTTCTGTCTCCATGACTGTGTGTTATCTAAGCTGTTAGCCTGTTCATGTGAGAGACAGAGAAAGAGATATTGTGCCAGGCCATGCTGAGATCTTCATCTGTTGCTGGAGAGCACAGAACATTTTCATCCCTTCACATGCCGACAGCAAAAAAACCCATTTCATCAGATTAAGTGAGGGCTGCAGCTAATGACTGACCTGCTGGTAATTTCCTAATGAAACACTTCATTGTGAAGGTTGTGAAGTTAAAACAAGGAACAAAAATAAAGTTTGAGCCTGTCGAGTCCCTAAAGCAAAAGATGACCTCTTTATAATGCTTTTTTTTTTTTTTTGCCTTTTATTTGCTCCAACCAACAGTAAACACCATCAACCGAGACAGAGGCAAGTAGAAAATCAGTAGCTAAAAGTGGGGGAAGGTTTGGACATTTATGCTTTTCCAGTGTACATTACAGCAGTGCAGTGGTTAGCGCTGTCACCTCACAGCCAGGACATTCTTGGTTTCAAGATGGTTTTTCAAGGACATGCTCGCCAGGTAGACTCAAATTGGCAGTGGGTGTGAGTATGACAGTGTGTGGTTGTTTGTGTTTCTGTGATGGGCCGATGAGTCATCCAGGGTGTATCCTGCTAGGATATTCACTCATTCAAACTCCAGAGTGACTGACTGACTGACTGGAGAGATTCACAGAGAGCATGTTCACTTTGTAATTGGACTATAGCAAAGCTGGCTACAATAGATCTAGAGCAGGGGTGTCAAACATAAGGCATCAGATGTGACTCCAATGTGGCCTCTCTCGCCCCTGCAAGTGGTCTATCCTTCAAGCTCGGGTCCTCCACCAGAGGCCTGGGAGCTTGAGGGTCCTGCGCAGTGTCTTTGCTGTTCCCAGGACTGCGCTCTTCTGGACAGAAATCTCAGATGTTGTCCCTGGGATCTGCTGGAGCCACTCGCCTAGCTTGAGGGTCTCTGCACCGAGCGCTCTGATTACCACTGGGACCACTGTTACCTTCACCCTCCACATCTTCTCGAGCTCTTCTCTGAGCCCTGGGTACTTCTCCAGCTTCTCATGTTCCTTCTTCCTGATGTTGCTGTCATTCAGTATCGCTACGTCTATCACTACGGCCGTCTTCCTCCGCTTGTCTACCACTACTGTGTCCGGTTGGTTAGTCGCCACCACATTGCAATCAAAGTGGGCTGTATGTGGCCCACAATGTGAATGAGTTCATCACTGGTCTAGAGTGAGGTAGTCATCGATCAATAGGAATTAATCGAGCTAAATGGCTTAGACAATTACTTGCCGCTGTTTTCGGACAAGTGCGATCGTGGTTTAAGAGTTGGCAGTTTGTCTTGTAATTGGAAGGTTGCTGGTTCGAGCCCCGGCCTGAACACTCTTGGAAGACACTTCACCTACTGGTGATGGCCAGAGGGGCCGATGGCACAATATGGCAGCCTCACTTCTGTCAGTCTGCCCCAGGGCAGCTATGGCTACAACTGTAGCTGCCTCCACCAGTGTGAGAATGAATGAATAGTGAAATTGTAAAGCGCTTTGAGGGTCTTAAAAAGCGCTATATAAATGCAATCCATTATCATTAAAAAAAAAAAGCTGATATTTTAAAGATAATTTTGCCTCCAAATATTTTACTACAATCATAAAAGAAGTTGCAGTCAAACTGTCTAAAAACCCCAGAGTTTGGTCAGATGAGATGAAAAGATCTCCACAGGGAAACACTGGGAAACATTGTCCTAACACAACAACAACCCAAATCATAGTAACGATATGCTCTTAGTGAAGAACTACCTCCAGAAGACCAAATTGAACATTACTAACTAGTCTGGACTAGTTAGTAATGTTCAGTAATGTCCCCCATATTTATTCTAGACTATTTTGCACACACCCCTAAGAGAGGGAGGTTAGAAAATCTGTTCTTTTCTGTGTTTTCAAGCCATCTTTTTTGCTTTTGCCATTTTCTATCTGCTGCCAACGAGACATACCATCCCATAGTTGTGTCTCAGCTGCTTGTTATTCTCTGTGACTCACAACTGCTGTTTCATAATGGACTTCATCATTGCACAAGTGTAACTGGTGGTCAGTTAGTCATTTAGTTCGCTGGTATTTGAATGTTAATGCACTGATGCGCCTTTAAAAATGCAAGGCAAATATTAATACAGGCTAGTGATCACAGCAGGCCCTGTCTTTCCACCACAAACCGTAGGCGTAGAGTCCTCATTAGAACAACCTCTAGTGGCTGGTCGTCCACACACACACACGCACACACACGCACTCCTTGGCCTTCCACATCAGTTCCTCCCTGTCAGAGTGAGCTCATTACCGCCAGAATCTGGCCCTCACACTGAGCCAACCTGCTTTGCTATGCAGTGTTTTTACACTGGCACAAAATGTCAGCTCGCTAAAAGCATCTGTGCTCCTCTCTTCCCGCTGAGCCAGAGGGAGGGGGCGGGGGGGGGGGGGGGGGGGGGTAGCAGAGAAGGAGCACTGGGGGGAATGAGGGGGAAGATGGAGAAAAGTGGCAAAAGAAATCAAATGTAGTTATGCTGAAAGGCCAAAGACAGAGAGGAAGGAGGGGTAGATGGCACAGCGGATAAAAAGAGAGAGGACAAGCTGTTTGTCGGAGAAAGAGAGGAGGTGTCACAGCGTGCTTGAGACTCATGTATTTTCCATGAGCTCTGCAGAGTGTTACGGGACATTATTTCCCACCTACAGCACCACTTCCTGTCCTCTCTGTATCCCACTAGTTACAGAAGAATGAACAGCAGTATTATTCACTCAGTGATCATTTACTTATGATGAAGTATTCATTCCTGCTGTTTTCCTGTACAGATATGCCCACATCGCAAAGCTAAATACACACACACCCCACACAAGTGTTGTTTTGATGTGCAAAATGAGATGAGGAAAAGAAGAATGAGCGAAGAGTCCTCAGTGTACACAACATACTCTCGCAGCAAGTGGGACACACAACAGCAATTCCCTCTGCTCTGTGCAGGCATAAATTACATATGACTGTTAGAGTTTACATTAGAATCAGCAGGCAGCTATTGTATTTTAGCAGAAAGTCACTGCTGGTGGAGATCCAGTGAGTTAGTTTTAGCATCTCATAACGTGGCCAGTGAGTGGGAGGCAAAACTGCAGTCTGCCCGACTCAAGTTAAAAAATTTTGTTCTGGGTTTTCTTTGTAGTGTTTTAGGTCACTTACATAATCACAGCTTTTTAAAACTTTGTTTGTTCTGTGTGTTTGTTACTCTCTGTGTATATAATTGTGTGTGTAATTTGAGAGTGGGGGTCTTCACAGTGTGCAGTCTGGATGGAGTCTGATATTGTTTCTTTTCTTGGTGTGAATAAAGAGATGCTCTCTCCGTCTCCACCTGTGCTGTGACTCAGATTGTAACCTTGACAACCCTGTGAAGGTCAGTGTGGGGGGTGTCTTCAGACAGACTGCTGCCATGGTGACAGAGGAGGGGAAAGGGGGTGGCTGTGGATTCCTCTATCAAAGCTAGGCTCGTGATGTTGAACATCAAAGTTGTTTCACTGCTTTGTAGTGTTGGCTGGATGCATATACTTGTGCAACAGAGAGTGAAATGACTACATCTGTATTGGAAAACACAAGAGCATCTTGAGGCTCCACATACTGGACTGAATCAAGTCATTGACTCATTGCTTGTGGGAAGTTGTTTCTTTACCTGTGGAGCCTAAACATAGGCTCGCACTCATGGTTTCACTTAAAAAAAAAAGAGAGAGAAGTTCAAATTCTGACAAGCGTCATGGGAGCATCATCCATCCACCCATGTATCCATCCATCGGTTCAAAACAATTCTTCTGAATTTAAATATACTTTACTGATTTTTATTTTTATTTCTTTATATATTTATTTATTTATTGCTACAGGGCAGAAAGTAACTACCAAAGCAAACCTACAATAGCTGTTCAGTTTTTATAAAGTTCTGATCAAGCTGCAACCTATTCTAGGGCTGAAAAATGAATCTGCGTGCTGAACATTGTACTTTAAAGCTGACTCTAAAAAGCAAGCCAGTCTCCACACAGACTGTTATAATTGCCAGCCTAAGAGCACAAATAAATACGTTTATGCCCAAATGCACACCAAAAACTGTTTGGGTTTCATTACAGCTGCACATTGAGCACATTTCTATATCTTTTTTTCCACTCTAATGCACATCTGGAAGTTGTACTATACACTATAATTTGGGATGTCCTGACCCTCTTCATATTTAGCCACTTTGAGCTTGTTTAATGTATGCTTATAAGCTTAAAAGTGCTTTTATGAGGCCCATTTGGTATTCTATGAGAAAAAAACGGGTTTATCATACAAAGATAATTATATCATCGGTGAGTGTCACAGTATGGGCACTCTTCCAGCCCTCCCCAGCTGGGCACCGTGCAGAAAGCTAACCCAGAGCCAATGATGCGCAGGCTTGAGCAGCGAGATCAGAGCAGGGAGCTCATCGATCCATATCCAGGTCATTAAACCCAAGAGTGCTCTTATCGGAAAAGCAGCGTCACCCAACAAAGATCAATATCGGATAGAGAGATTTGGCCTGGTGGACGGATGAGATAACAGGGTTAGTGTGTGGCTAGCTACCTTGCCACAAAAGACGAACATGAAACTTGAAACAGATGCATGTTGCAACGGCATGAGGATCTCACATCTTCCAAACCGCTGTTGGAAGTTTTTCCACTTCCTCTGATGGGAATGTTTATAATGGAAGAAAGCACATACTTACTGTAGAGTCCAAACAGTTCTGTAGCTTCAGTATGCTGGTTTGTGTAGTTGAAAGCTTAAAATGACTATTTTAGAGTGTTTGTGCAGTCATTTTAAAGTAAAAAAGATTCGGGTTACAGTAAAGAGAAGAACACATCCATCTCACTGGAATTAAAAACAAATAGATGGAGATATAAAGGTTATGGGTAGATGCCAGTGCAACGGGGGGAAAGATAGAGAAGGTAGAGATTATCTGAGGAGGTTGACCTGCATGTGGATTATAGACCAGCCATCTGCCACTGTGGGATTATAATCTTACAACGAGGGAGAGAATGACAATGAAGGGAAGCTGAAGATGAACATGTATACTTTCACACAGTGAGGCAAAAGTCACAAAAACGTGCACATAAATTAAGCGAGAGACACACTGCTTCACTTTAAATAAGGAATGTTTGGGGGGGAATAACTAAATAAGTGAATGATTTGTGTCTTTTCAAACATTCAGTGCCAGCTTTTGATACTTTCAGCTTTTGCATACTTTCTGATTACAACACATTTCAGGTTGAGCTTTTATTCAGTGCCACTTTGTGCAACACACATGGAGATTAAGATAAAGGTTAAGGAATGAAAGTCTCTCCACTGCCCTTGTCTTTGGTCCGCTTTCCGTGTCTGGTATGACTTTATATAAAACAGCTGAATGACATCCTGGCCCGGACCCACACCACCCGCACCCTCCCTCATCTCTTTTCCACAATCCCCTCTCCCCACTGGGCATACATTCAGCCCCACAGCTCCTCCCCCTTTTCAGTCCAAAGCAGACAGAGAAAGGCGAGCGGGAGTGTACTCTGCTTTTCACAGCGTCTTTCCCTCCCTCTCTTATTCTCACACCCCTCCTCCAGCCTCTCACTCCCCTCCCTCTTTCAGCTTTGGGGAAGCAGCGATCAGACCCTGCCCTTTTCTGTTAACAAACAGACAGAGCAGAAAACAAGCATAAAGAGACAGAAAAGCACAGGGTGAAGACTGAACTGACTGACAACGAGAGGCAAGCAGTGGTAGTGGCAGATTGTTCTGAGTTTGGATCAAACGCTGAGTGGGATCTCTCCTCTCTTCTCCGTTGGAATACCACTGCAGGGCTGGGAATCTTATCCCAGTCCCGCTCCTGTTCCCCCAGCTTAGGCAGCTCCGCTCTAGGATGCTGTGAAGGATGGTCCACCAGGAAAACTGTTCGTACCAGGTATTTGTCTGACCAAAATGACACAACAAACATTGCTGTGCTTCAGCTGGCAGTCTTACAGGCGCAAATTGATGATGATTCTTTTTATTTTGTTACGTGTAGCGTTTTATAAATCGTAAGTTTTTCCCTTCAGTGAAGCTTTAAATGTCACATTTGAAAATAGGACACTCAGCACACATGTGCAGGACTTGTGTGTCACTACTGAGAATCAGACCTGTGTGGGAGTGTTGCTCTGTCTTTTGCAGTTACGTGATTGTGTTGTGAATCTGATGGCTGTCTGGTTGCTAAGAGAGAACTTGACTCCAGGGAATAATGTCCTAACTCCCATCCACCTCCTCGTCATACAACCCCTATAACATGGAAACATGAGTTTTGCATGGAACTGCAAGTTTATATTCTCACAACTAGCCGATGTAAAGGATTTTCAAAGCTGTGAGATTCATATAGCGGCGCAACAATATTCGTTGTATGGGGCAGAAAACATCGTGATCAATGGAATTTAAATGCTTGGAGGGTGTGCTTGTGTGTGGATTCATGTTTATGGCCGTGTGGGTGACCCTGGTGGGACATGTGACAGCAGTGTCCTACTTTATCTAACTAAGAATTGGGAGAAATGAAGCATCCGTGATTAAAGGCAAGCATCACATCAAAGCTGTGCATCCGGTTTTCTATAACCAGCTCTTCTCAGGAAGAAAATCTGCAATGCAGTGAAGATGGAGAGTGGAAACAAGCAGAGAGGTAGATGAAAGGCACAAGAAATGAGGGGATATGCCGGGGGAGGCTGCGAGGAAGGAAAAGATGGAGCTTCTTTGATGAGAAGAAACAAGTGTAGAGAGTCCCAGAGAGATGGACGGGCCTTGTGGGTGTACTTAAAGTCTTTCATCAACATGTAATATGGAACTTCAAGATGAAAACTCCATATTCTGTCCTTTAACCGCAACATTTTGCATGTAGCTCAAATTCACTTGCATGAAACCTTCAGCTGAGTTGATCAAGCGTACTCCCAAGCGGGTTATTAACAGTTCCCAAATGCTCAAGTCTCTACAATTATCCACATTTGTGCAGTCTGATCTCTTGGCTGTTTCATGCAAGTGCTCTGTATTCTTAAGATTATCTTATGGAATCAATAAACTGCCCTTAAAAAGATATAATATTTGTATTATTCCCTATGCGTCCTCCACATATCAGTATTTGCGTGTCAGGAGGGCGGATTTGCGCTCGTGTTGGGTTAGGGAGCAGTTGTGTAATGGGATAAGGATTTCCTGCCATGTTTGTGGCAGATAAAGGCTCGATGGAGTGACTGAGAAATGGCAGGAATGAAGGAAAGAGCACAAGATAACCAGAGATGCCAAAGGGATAGTGGAGATGACAGATGAAAGGCAGAGATGAAACAGTAAGAAAATTGACACCTCTGGCTGAGCAAAGTCCAATAAGAAGTGTGCAGACAGCAATGACGAGCAGTCTTGCAAGGCAACTATAATAGATAATACACATGAAAAAATAATCATAATCATCTCCAGTAAAGAGGAAGGGAAAATTAAGGAGATGTTAAAAAAGTTAAAAGCAGAGATGGCTTTAATGTGGCAAAAATACTGGAAAAGAGCGAGATGGAGAAAATAAGAGAAAGAATTCGAGCGGTAAGCGGAAGAAGAGGTTCAAGCTCTTCTGATAACAGCTACTCTCTAGAGGCCTCTCAATTAGACTGGTAACCTGGCAACCAGCAGGCAGACAGCGCCCCTCACACACACACACACACACAGAGGGATGGTAAGTAGCAAAGGGCAATGGCGAGACAGGATTGAAGAGAAGGAAAGAGTGAGGGGTGTGATGTGACATAAAATTGTCAGAGAGTAGATGAAGTGGAAAATAGAGAGAGGTCAGTGTGGCC
Source organism: Neolamprologus brichardi (assembly GCF_056152115.1). Classification (NCBI taxonomy): domain Eukaryota; kingdom Metazoa; phylum Chordata; class Actinopteri; order Cichliformes; family Cichlidae; genus Neolamprologus; species Neolamprologus brichardi. Next base: position 24,717,967 of record NC_142117.1, on the reverse strand, counting down.
ATGTATGTGCCCATCTCTTTTTTAAGATCAGCATCGGTGTTTTGTCCTGCTTTAAATAAGGTGTGGTCCTCTGTGTTTGGAGGTTAGCAGTTTAAATCCTCTTTTCTTCCCTTTCTATTCCCCACATACCATATCAGGCGAGCTCCCACTTAATGTCTGATACCATTAGCCAATTAGGAGGCAGGCTGACCCTGGGAGAACAAGAAAAGCAGCCATTTAACCCGCAGTCATCTGAAGCCATCAATCGATTAAGGTTCTAGTTAGTTTAAAGTCCAAAAAGAGGAAAACATTGTCTCTTTAATAACCAATCATCTGCTAGATCTCCTTTATCTCTGTGCTGCACGTCATTTCATTAAGTGTTTAAGTGAGCCAAAAGCTCACGCAGACCCTCTGTGTGTTTACTCGAGTCTGAGGTCTCGGTATGCCGCCCTGTTTTCAGATTCTCGTGTAAATCTATAAATCTCGCAGCGCCGTATTGCTGTCAGCAGCAGCAGCAATAACCAGCAGGGTGAAGGGTGATGGGGAGATTTATCAGCTTGGCCACAGTGTGTCATCCTGGGCTGGAGGAATATTGTCAGCTTGCCAAGGCCTGGAGGTGTGTGTGGGGGGGGGGGGGGGGGGGGCACTCTCACTGAATGCTGAGTACTCCCACACGTAGTATTTGTATGTACATATGTATGTGCGAAGATTGTTGTATATTTATGTTGGGGCTACATGAGCTCATGCAGTTTTCCAAGCTTGATTGGAAAACGATGGAGAGAGTTCAAGTGTAACTGTATATGAGGTGTGGCCTAATGAATTATAAATGAGAGTACAGTAAAGTAGATCGCACTGGTAGATCATTCCAGCCTGACAGAACCAATCGATAAGTTGGTGCAATAAGCAAAAATCTATGGAATTACTGTCAATATTGTTTTCCATAGTTCACTAGGCCATAGACCTTAATACATTATGTTTGTATAATGTAAGTGAAAGGCATAAGTTTACACAGAGATAAACATATGTATTTAAACTTATTTCCTTTTCTCTGATAATACTAACTTGAGCTTTATGTGCTTCTTTTCATGCTTTTCAAATTTAATGCACAAGCATGTGATGCTGTACAACTTCTTGCCAGTGCTCATGTTGCTTGTTGGGCCTGTTTCTGATTTATTTTTTAATCAGTCCTTTAGCAGTACTGGCCCTAAGTCCAGCTCACAGTTTGGCTTTCAAAATTGTGCAAACTGCAGAAAATAAGGCTTAACTTTTGGACTTTCGATGCATTTTGGTGCAAAGCAGAGGTCTGAGTCATTGTCGGTTTTAAAACCCTTTTGCTGACAAACATCCCCCATGGGGTAATGTCGTAATTACCCAAGCCAAGATGTGGTCCTGATATATTTATTTGATTCACAAGCGCAGTGTTTCTTTGTAATGTGGAAAAACTGACACTGATAGTTCAAAACCCCATTTGTTTTTCCTAAGACGTGTCGAGCATGTGTTTTGGATTTTCGGATGTGGACGTTTTCAGACCTTTTCTTTGTAGCCCGTGTGGAGGTTTTACTTGTGTGGCCCACTTGAGATCAAATTAGGTTGCATGTGGCCCTTGAAATACCTTTCGATTTATCTGGCTGACCTAAATACACCCCTGATTTGGCAGGTTATACTGTAGGCCACACTAAACTCAGGACAGAGCCGACACATAAAAGGGAAATGTTATGAAATTATATTGAAAAAAATACTAAAAACTTTTGTGCATATCGTATTATTAACATAAAACTCATAACTCATATTCCCTTGCCTATATGGACAGGAAGATCAGAAGGGAAAATAAGAGCATTTCTTTCCCTAAAAGACACCCAGACAGTATCATTTTTGGATTAATTGCATTGCATCATGATGTATGTGCCTGGGATTGCATGAGTTTTGAGTTCCTTAACATCACTCTAACAGTATGTTTAATATTGTGCAATTTACCAGAATTGGAGCTCCCTCAAAAGCATGCCTCAGTGTGAGTTTTGCAGACTTCCCGATGGGCTGCCCTGTGTTCCTTTCACAGCCCAATTTGTTTGGAACACAGGGCATCGCCATGGAGAAATTCTTACCACGTTGCTATGGTAGCAGACCCCGTTCTTTTCCTCCTCTTTCCAAAATAAGATCAGATGAGAATATGTGGCGTTACTTTCAAACGTGTCAGTAAAACTGATATGATAATGACATACAGATATTAGAAAGATGATAAACAGTAAAGATGTGATTGTACAGCATGTGCACACGCATGCGTTTGTTACTATTATCTTTGTGAGGACATTGGCATATTATGTATTTCCTAAAGCTAAACCTTTATCCTAAAGCCAGGTCTTCCCCCTTCAACACACCTTGTGAAGTGTGACAGAAAATGACGAGCAACCAGACTGTCCTCACTTCCTGCAAGTGTCCTCACCCCTAAGTTCTCAATTCTGTATTGGTCCTCACAAAGATAGATATACAAGTACAGAAACACACATAGCGCCACTGGCCTTGGATCCCAGGCGTACAGGAGGTGCCAGGAACCCTCTCCCACAGTCACCCTCTGTTCACTTGGAACAATAAGCCTTTCTGTGTGTATATGTGTCTCTCTGTCTTTCATACTCGCTCTCTCAGCTGACCATAAAGTCAAGTCATCACCTATACTAGAAGAACTAACTTGCATGTGTGCAGGCTCATGTGTGTGTCTCAAATGTAGCTTAAAGTACCCACAGTTCACTTTGCCTTTGAACTGTCAGTAGGGAATGTTTGCACTAGTGAGTGGATGTGCATTTGTTTGCCTCCTTTGCCTAGGTAGACCAGGTAACCAATTCCTCCCAGCCTCCTATCACACTTGAATCAGTGGTGACTTCACCTTCACGATGAAGTCAGCCTCAGTAATGAAGTCGAGATCCAGCGGGGCAAACTCTGCCCCACCCTCTAACTCCAAACAGGCCGCTCTCGCTGACGGCTACCACTGGCTTTATCAGCCTGCGCATGTATGTGTGTGTTGCATGTATTGTCCCCAGCAGCACCCCAGTGTGGGTGGATTCAGGAGACAGCCAGACAATTCGCTGTACTCTGCCCATAATCCACAGGGATCAACACTGAATCAAATCCACTTCCTATTTTCTCCACTTAACCCTTCTGTGTGTGTGTGTGTGTGTGTGTGTGTGTGTGTGTGTGTGTGTGTGTGTGTGTGTGTGTGCGTGCGTGTGCGTGTGTGTGTGTGTGTGTGTGTGTGTGTGTGTGTGTTCAAAAGCTCTTTGATGTTATCATCCAATTGCATTATTCCCCAACTGTCTTCCTCTTTGATATTTTTTCTCGTGTTATTCTCATCTGCGCGCTCTCTCACTCTGAGCAGAGAAACAGATGAATGTGACTCATGTTCATCAGTACCACTTGGCATTCTCTTCCCTCTCGTCTTCTCCTCACAATCCTCGTGTACCCCTTTGTCCTTGGCTGGGTATTTTATTTCTTATCTGATATCCTCGTCTTTCATTTAGATCCCTCACTGTTTAGCGTGATACATCATATGAAGCCACCTGTAGGCGGTGGTTTAATGCTTCAAAAAAAAAAAAAAAAACTCTATTTAACTTTCATGTCTACTCTGTTTGAGATCAGGGTTAGCTTGTCTAATTATACAAGGCTACCATTGTTTCAGTTGTTGTTCCTAATACGTAATAATGATTTTAAAATACTGCTGCAAATATATCGTGAATATCTTAAGCTGTTTTCCCACATGAATTACAAAGAATGTTTGAAAGATTAGAGTACATATAATCCAGTACAAACAAAACATGAAAGACAGTAAACAAAAAGTCACCTTGAATTGTGAGAAAAAAGGTTCAAATTACAATGTCAGATGGAGCAAATGGTCATTATGATCTTCCCCCCAACCTGCTGAGGGTCCCGGGCAATTGTGCCCTTGAGATGACCCTCATTTCATACAGATTCTGAAAGTAACTAAGGATGGCACTGGATCCTGCATGGTCACTAATGCCGTTTGATACACCCTCTAGCTAGCTAACACCCTCCACCTTCAATCAGGCTGGAAATTTATCCAAGTTATCTTATTTCTCATCTAGTACACTAACTACTGGAAATGATCCTCGTGGCCTGGGAAGGCCTTATAGGGTATACGAGAAGCAGCACACATGTTACAAGGTAACATTGCATGTGTAAAATACTTTTCACTTCTGGGATTCTTCTTCTTCTCAGATTTCCACCTTTGGAAATACTGTGTGTGTACTGATGTATCTTGTTTTCCATTAAAAAAAATAAAACAAACCTGAAAAATACAACTGTGTATTGAATGCATTGTGCCTGAATAAAATTTAACAGGAAGGAGTAAAAACGATAACATCAGTTGTAATCTGTCAGAGATGTGCTGGCATTTTGTCATTATGAAGTAAAAATATAAGTGAGTACCAGATTTGTCATTCTAAGTTCTCGTCGTACCGGCCATTTTTCTGTGTAACCAGCTGACGGTGTGTGTGTGACTGCGTGTGTTTGTGTGAAGTCATGTTCCCTGCAGTGTGAAGCTGCAGCCATATCTGGATATAATTTTCTGTCTGGGCGGCTATGACAAATATATGAGTCACGGGTCAATAACGTCTCACAAAGATGAGATCATTACACACCGTGGAGAGCTCAGATTGAAATTGTAAGTCACCGATACAAGGCACAAGCAATCTCTGTGTGTATGAGTGAGTGAGTGACTGTGTGTGTGCTTGTGTGCCAGACTAATGGTCTATTGTGCTCTGTCAGGGTTTATTTAGCTGGCCGGGGCTGTGGGGTTTGCTGGCTTTGGAGTCTGGACCAGGCACTATTTTTACCTTAGCAGGAAGGGAGTACACCACCTTCTCTGTTACATATGCTCACTCTTAAACATTCATTCACCTTCAGTGTATAGTCTGATTTGCAAAGTTTTATCATACGCAGAAATCCTAGGTGGGATAGACTGGGAAGAAATATAAAGAGCGAGAGATGACGCCCAGGAGGGCTTTTAGACACAACAAAAACCATCAAAAACACACACAGTCCCCTACACACACATACTGCGGATATCCCTGTCCCATCGCTGAGGTGTCTCTTTTCAAACTGGTGGTGAGCAGCTGCTGTCCTCGTGTCAGGGCATGAAGATGAAACAAACACCCGTCTGAGTTTCTCTCCTCGCTCTCTCTCTCTCTTTCCTGTCCTGAGCTGTGAGAGGCTGCCCTGGCCAGAGGGTGGAAGGTAGGGAGGGTCTAAAGGGGCTTTACCTCTGACAACTATGCTTTTTCAGTCCTGTGGGAGAGGCACGATGAACCTATAGACCAAGCGTGCAGAGTATTCAGAGAGTGCAGGGAAAGAGAAACAGCGTCACAACATGTTAGGGTAAGACGAGGAGAAGACACCAGTAGAGGAGTAGATAGGGGTCAGTTGACTGGGATTATGATGCATTTTGACTGGACTAAAGCTCAGGAGTCAGTGTGGACTACAACCTACTGACTGGGACGTAGAAGGGAAAAGACAGGAAAACGGAGAAGGAGAGAAGGATGAGGGAGGCACTGGATAAAACGGATGTATGTGGAGGGGTGGATGATGTCATCAGGCAAGCCTCCAGTCTCTACCTCAGTGATGATTATAAAGAGGTAAAAGAAAGTATGGAATCAAATTTTGATCATTAATTGCATGATTTGAAAGTGTGTGACGTCAGCAGGTGGATTATTTTAGGTAATATCCATCCCCGTGGTTATGTTGGAGGTTTCTTCTACTTCGTGTCTGCCAACTTAAACCACTGAACATACTTTTGCTCTGCTTTGTGACAAAAATAGAAGTTCAAACTTAATGCAAAGTGTAAAAGCGCTACTACAGAGTTCGGAGTTAACTCAGTTCCTAATGCTGGCATCTGTCATTTATTTATAATCAGTATGAAATGTTTTATTTGTTTAATCCAATCCAATGAATACACTAAATTGTGCGTTTTATGATGGCCCATTAACCTCACTGTGAGTAAAAGCCTTCATAACTCCACCAAGTCATTCTAGAAACAAGTCTTCTACACCTTTAAAGGCACTTATTTGGGAAGTTATTTGGAGGCCCTAATTTAACTTTAATGGTCATGGGGAGAAAAAAACTCTACAGAATCTGCTTAAAATCTGATAAAAATGCTTCAAACGTTTTCTTGATTTAGGCCCAAAATTAAGTTTTAAAAGCTCATGTGCCCTGAAAGTTAAACCTCCACCTCAATCTTTGGTGGAATTTTCCCACAGATTTCAGTTCAGGGATCCTTTGAGTGCTTTGATGTCTTTATAATATAATAATGTCTCTTACTGCAACTGGCTCAGAAATAGTCCAACGCAACACTGCACTGTGTAAGACTGACATCATTAGTTCAAGGATTTGCTAGAGAGAGAGCTAATGGACGAATAGTTTTTGTTAGTTCCCAGTCTCCTCGGTGAACTAACTCACCTTCATACTGAACAGAGACGTGATAGTGAGTTTCAGCTTCTGATTTAATTTTCAGCAAGAAAAGTAATAAAAAAAAAATCCAAATGGCTGAACTTTCCTTTTAATCCACTTTTGCGTTTTGTGCACAGCTGTGAATGCAGCTCAAAGACCGATGCTGATGTAGTTTGGGTGTTGAAGCACTTACATATTTGGGCCACTGTTATGACAAAACAGTATGAGTAACCAGGGTTTTATTCTGTAACTCTGCTGCACTTTGCTCTACAAATACTCGGCCCTTCTGCTTGAAAGAATGCTCTAGTGTCACATGGTGGACCCATTGTCCTGTCCAAACCCACTTCATGCTCCTTATCTCTTCTGCCTCCCTTTGTCAGACCCCCCCCCCCCCCCTTCTTTTTTTCCTTTCTCCCACCAAAACCCTCCCCCACCTCTTTTACCCCACATGAACATTCATGTGTAGCCCAGTGCCACTTGTTGAGTTATTCCCTTCCAATCTGAGTGACAGGAGCAGCCTTGCACTGACCTGCAGATGAACCATACGGGGGGTCAAAGGTCAGGCCTCTTATCTGGGATGGAATGTTCCACTGCCTGGACAGACGGGTCTCAGATAGCATGAGAAAAGAAGACAGTCTTACACACACAAACACACACCTCTTTAGAGACATTTAAAGAAATCTGTGCACTTCGTCTGCTGCTGAGATGAGAATATCACTGCCGTGTAGATGGGAAGGCTCTTCCAGTAGTCAGTCAGTTTAGCCTACAGGGTGTAAAGCTGTCCTCATAAAGCTGTGAAGCAGGTGCCATCCTCAGAAAGTCATTGTATAACTATATGCCAAGAAGACCACGAAGATTTGACACTTTGTTCACGTTGATTTATTTAGGAGTTACTTAAACAAAATCTCATGTGCTATTTTGCTTTAGATATGCTTCTAAGTAGCTATGCTGTATAATGGATTACCAGCTGCTGGACATGCACTCACTGTTTTCGAACTGTAATTGTACATTACAGTGGTACAGACAGTGCAGACAAGCAAGAAAGCAAAAATAGAAATGAGCATTTTCCCCTCGATGTTACATTTTAAATTTTAAATATAGTCAAGTTGATCCAGTTTTACTCTAAGCCTGCAAGAACATCTGTGTGAAATGTGAAAGTATGTAGCACAGTCATAACAACTGGCTCACGCAGAAGACTTTGTGGCCTTGTTTCTGTTTGTAAAGCTGAGGGTTCAGCAGCATCCCACTGTTAGTCCTGGAAAATATACGTGAGTGAAGTCATCCCTGTTTGGATTCACACCATCACACAGAAATTTCATAACGCAGCAACGCACACGCACATCGACACAGCACCTTCGCTGAAAACAAGCACTTAGTCATGCCCAGGTGTGCTCCACTGTCATGCATTTACTAATAATATACATGAAGACCTGAAGTCTGTGCTCACAAGAACGGCATTTTTGTGCAAGTGCATGTGTGATAACAGTGGGTTCTTGTTCTCAGTCAGGGAGTAAGGTCCGGGTCACTGAAAAGACTCCATTGTGCAGAAAAAGAGAGACCACTTTGTAAGGAATTGTGTGAAAAGAGATGAAGAAACCTTGTAGAGCACTCCTCAGCCGAAGCCAATACCATATGTCTCAAATTCAACAAAAGTGATCCCCATCTGTTCCAAACTTTAACTTCCCTTGCTCCACCTGTCCACCAAGTCTCCAGACACTCAGCCTTTAGTTTTTTGGGTTAATCTTGATGAAAAAAAAGATAAAGTATGCAGCACTGATCACATTCCTTAGCCAGCGCCTTCGCAAAGGAGTGAAGGGGTTTATAAGTTTTAAAGAAACACTATCTACCACATATTTTAAGTTACAGTAAAAGAAGGCTTTCAGAGACTGAAATCAGAGAAAAGTCAAGCACAGCTGTACTGATTCATGCACATCCGCATTTACATGTAAACACGTCTCAGATCTTAACCACTGAAAATATTCTGGCCACGAGAGCCAACAATTTTGTGGGAGGCAGAAGGAGGATGCTCTTTGCTGGTGCGGATAATTAAATTCATCTCCCTTCTCTAATATAGATTTTCAGGGAAGATTTGAAGGCTCAAAACAAGCACCCTGTCGTCTGCTGCCAGGCCTAAATCACCCTCTAGGCCTGCGGATGAATGGTTGTACTGCAGAGTGGAGAGGAGGAAATGCCTTTGTCAATGAGGGTTTTTTCAGCAGAGGAAATTGCTTGGTGATTTTGAGGAAAAACAGAAATTAGTCCAATTGTGTTGGTCCCAATCTAATTTGGAAAGTGATGGCTCTAGTGTTTAGGCCAGGAACTGATGGAGGTAGTTGGGATGATCTCTCATTCGGTGTCTCTTACTCGTTTCATGCATTAAAATGTTAATGTAATGGATCCAGCAATTTTCCATGTCATCGTCAAGTGGAAATGCTCATTTGTGCTCTGTGGATTTTTAGTTTTTCTTCTTTCTGCGGAAGGATATTTAGCAGAAAAATTACAAAGTAAAGCGCACGGAAAAATGTTTGAATAGCAAACCTAATGAAAAGGGTTTGTGTGCCTGGAGCCTGTGACTTGCAAGGTTTGCTTGTCATTCAAAAGTCACACCTGTAAGAGGTGGAAGTGAATATGGAAACTTTGACAGGATGTGATAGCTTCCTGCGTTTGAAAAGTATGTAATTAAACTGATTTTCAGTCAAGGCAGAAACTGAAACTAATATGAAATATTAACATTTAAAGAGAAAAAAACATGCACATTTTTTTTCTGCCCATTTCACACTTCCTCTTGTTAGTTGCATATCCAACACCTTTCTAAAAGGTTTATGGATCTCTCATGATGACTGTTTTACCACCTGCACGCACACACAAGCGCACAACGCAAACAAGCAGTATAGCAGATGACGCCTATTCAATGACAGGAAGTTGTTTTGTCAGGCAGGTGTCAGGTGCAGAGCTTTGCAGAGCCACATCTGCGTGATGTAGTCGTCTACTGTCACCAGGGGGCGATGTCAACAATATAACAGCCAGTAATGTGGGCAAACAAATGTGAAACCAATATGTAGTGCGCTGTGGTGCTCGCCGAAGAAATGAGAATAAGTCTGGGTAAATTCACCACATAAGAACTTATCAGTCACAAGTCGTTAGCCAGTGACCACGCAGTGTCAGATCCACACCTCACATTATCACCACCAGCAACACGCATGTGCGTCTCCATAGCCTCTGGTTGGTTGGATTGTAATAATCCTTTCCTCTGTGTAGTCAAAGAGTTATGCTTACGGACACAAACACAGCAACATTAATCCAGCTTTAATCCAACTGCAGATCAGTGTTACAGTTTGACTCCCAGAGATTTTCCCACTTCTTTATTGAACGTAATGTTGTTTTGTGTGTCTTCATATCAGTTTTGACAGTGCATCACGACTATACCTGGCAGGGGCGTAATTTCCAGGGGGGTTAGGGGGTTACGACCCCCCCAATAATCAGACCCAGCCAATATAACCCCCCTAATAAAATTAAGAATTATCTTGCATTAATAGGCTGTTAAATTTTCTTTACTCATTTCAGAATTTATACAGATTTACTTATTTGTTTAGACAGAGATCTTGACCCCACCCCCACCTCCACCAAATGTTCAGCACAAAGTTACGCCCATGATACTGTTTTCTTAAACCCGCTGGTCTGCTTCTTTCCTTCTTGTTTTATACCATATAATTACCAAGTGGATATCTTTGTGTTCTGCAGTGTTAGTCAGACAGACGACACGAATGTGAAGATGTAACCTTGAATGAATTGAAGGATTTCTTGGCTGACTGAGAAAATATTCAGATTAAAAACAACCCTGGCTTTCCTGTATTCACTGTTTGCATTATATAAAGGAGTCGAACCAGCTTAAGAGTATAACAGTAAAACTCATAAGCAGTGCTGTTAATTATTGCTCTTGAATATCATCAGTAACCAGCGTGTCCTTGAGCATCCCTGTTGCACATTATTGCAGCATATGCTTTGTCTTCTGCATCACTAATGTATTTAAAAAACTCTGAACTCTGATGACTGGACATTAAATGTAAATCTGTGCTGCTGAGCTGAATAGTAAAACATTACTAAAAACTGGATAAACACAAAGCTGTTAAATAGAACTGCATCTTTATTTCCACCTACAGTCTGCTAACAGATGCCCCATAAGGTCTTCAGCATGTCTTTACCTGTTGTTAAGGTGACATTAATAACATCCAAAATATCCCCTGAGCCTTCGTGAAGAATTCTTTCCCACCCATCCCTCATTTTAGTCTTTTCTTAGCGCTCACCACATGAGCGGAGCATGCAGTTACCAATGCTCAGTGAGCCTGCTGCTTTTGATTCTTACCTTTGCTTGGAGCTACTGTTCAGTGGAGTAACATGAGTGACAGCTTTGTTGCAGTCAGTATGAGTGATGTGTAGTATACGTGTTTGACCTGCACTGTGCCACACAGGCTGCTGTTGCACCTTTGAAGCGGTGAATTGAAACTTTCAAGTGTGTTCTCCAGGGAGTGTCTCAAACAGAGCAGTGCCAGGTCCGCTCCTCAACATGCCAGTGCGTGTTTATGTGTGTGCGTGCTCACTGCACAAGGAGTGTCTTGCGGCCTCTTGTGTGGAGTGGGATTATGTTAATATGTTAATTTGTCCTCAGTGAAGGCACTCTCACCAACGCCTGCACACAATTGTCAAGAGAGACAGGCAGTGAGAGAGGAAAGGTGGGAGAGAAGGAGTTGAGAAAACGAGTGGGAGAGAGGTGAAGGTGTGATGTGCGATTTGGAGTAGCGTAACGAACAGAGGGTTAGGATGGGCCTGAGGATGAAGATGAAGAAGAAAGCATGTAAATGGAAACAACAAGACAGATGAGCAAGGTGAATTTTTTGAGATGGTTTGCATGAAAATAGGAAGGAGATAAAGTAATGGACAAACTCACAAAGACAGGAATAGTGACTGTCAGTCAGGCAAACACCACAGGTATCTCTTTCCTGCTTAGCACATTCTCACCTCAATCTTACGCTCTCCTTTTTGCCAATTTGCCTTTTCTAAGACAGAAATACAGGCCAGAAATATGGGAAAGAGAGAGACTACAGACAGAGCAGGAATGTAGCAGTTACATGATATATATCTTAGAACAGCACCCTGGTTCCCATAAGACATTAATATGTCATCATTAAGGATAGCTTTGCTGTGCACAAACCAAATAGTTGATTTAACCTCAAATCATGTAAAGCTTTGTTTTGTAAACCTTTCCCTCCCTTCAGGTCCCCAGACTCCCATTTGAGAGAAGGACGTTTAAGCACTGCAGTGTTTGGGGCAACTGTGTATCAAACAACCTGCAAAAAATTCTGCAGAGCTTGTCCTTCAAAAATGTGACGCCACAGCTTAAGTGGGTCACTAGTAGCGTGCATCTCTGTCTGCTGTGTTCACCTGTTATCAGCAGAGGCGAGATGGGTAGCTGGTGCAATTTTGTATGAGCACTACCCGTGCTGAAGCTGTCCTGAGCTACGGGAAGAGGCAAGGCAAGAGAAACTCTGAAACTGTGTTGTTTGGACTTTCTTGCACCTTTAATTATGCATGAAATGTGCATTAGAGTAATTTCTCAGGGGTTTATCCTATATAAACTCTTGCACGTTGTCTGAGATATCAAGTGTTGTTCTCTGAATCAACAGTACCACCTCCTGGTGAATCCTGGTACTGTCAACTTCTAAAGGTCTAATATTTCAAAAACAGGTTGTTGTTGTTTTTTAGTAAATCAGCCTACACCATGCTTTGTATCAAAGGTGGCTAAGACAGATGCTGCTATAGATATGCTTGCATCTTTGGTTTGTACAGTCAGAAAGTGATCAGGGTGGCACTGCTTTCTATCTGTGCATGTCCTGCGGGATGAAGCTTACTAAAAGGGAAGACACTTGGCCTAATTTCGAAACTGCAATATCAGTCATCAAAAAGATCACAAAAAGTAACCAAATCCTGTTAATTTACTGTTGCAGGCCCAGAAGAATGAGCGGGAGTCTATCAGGCAGAAGTTGGCCCTGGGCAGTTTCTTCGATGATGGGCCGGGCATCTACACCAGCTGTAGCAAGAGTGGCAAACCCAGTTTGTCCTCAAGGTAACACAGCTGACATCTCCTCGTATAAGCATGTGACTAACACTTGGAAAGTGTTTGATTGTGTGTGTGCGGTTTTTTTGTTCGTTTGTTTGTTTTGTTGTTTTATTTTGAAGTGTGTGTGTGTGGAGGGGAGGGTGTTATGCGGTCACATAATTCTCTAAATGTGAAAGTGCGCTGAATCAAAATGTATATCTATCAAGTTCTCTTTACTGTCATTGGCAGCTGAGTGGGGTAATGTCATATAGTCAGACCTTGTGGTTTTTCACTTCCCAAGAAAATACCAACGTGTGTATGCACAGAAGCACACACACATACACACACAACCTCCTACTTGTACCTTACTGGAACTGCAGTGCTCATCGTATCCCCGTGATTCGAATCAAGTGGATTTCTCATTATTTGTGGTTAATCGTCAAAGGGCAGTATTGTGCAAAATAAGATGCACTCATCAGTTTGACATTAACATGATGTTCTCGAGAAAACCCTGAAATGAGGAGCTTAGTACATTTATGAATTTTTCATACTGGAGCACCAAAAGACTGTTTACATCTTATGACACACGTCTCGGGCATTTCCATCTCTTTCTATTCAGTGCTAATTGTCAGCTGATATATTAACCAATGCTAATATGACTGAGCCAGATTTATATTGCCAACCACATATATATATACATATATCAGCCAGGCCCTACACTGTTTATTGCTGAACTTCTGTTTATCGTCTCCTGGCTGTCAAAAAGTCACTTTAGTGGTCTGTGCAATTCAGAGAGTGTTTTGATTCTCCTTCTCTCAAAAAACCAACCAGCCACTCAGGTCCTATTTTTATTGGGACTGATTGGATCTATGCTATGTAATCAATCACCTCTGTTTGTAATTACTCTATTGAATTAAGCAGATTATTGATCCACAGTGGGATGGAGCTACACCTTGCGACATTTTGTTCTTCCATGGCACAAATACACCCCCTCTGGTCCAGGCAGATTGCAGCAGACCTAGCTGAGGCCACCTGGATCGATGCAAAGGGGAGATGATTAAAAACAAGAGCTCTCTTTAATTTTATCTTCAGCTGGCACTTTTCTCTGCTCATGAAGGGCACTTGTTTCTATTGGGCTCTTCTTTCTTATTCCTGTATTTCTGTGTTTTAGCACATCGAAGTTTGTGTTTGCTCTCTTACACTCGCAGCACTCTTTGTAAGAGCAGCAGTGCATCAGTGTTCATTTTGGTGTTGCTCCAAGTCTGCGTCAGTCACTGCAGAATCAACTAACAAGTGAACCAACTTAACGTCTGCTTTGTGCTAATATTGTTTTTCTCTGTGTTTTCACGCCTCTCTTTCAGGCTGCAGAGTGGGATGAACCTACAAATCTGTTTTGTCAACGATAGCGGCAGCGATAAGGACAGCGATGCAGACGACAGCAAGACGGAGACTAGCCTGGACACACCTCTGTCCCCTATGGTATGCACAGATGCCCACACGTCCACCACTGAAGCCCGTGCCAAAATTCAAAAATGGAGAAGAAAAAAAGGACTTAAATCCTGATATCACTATGCGATGTTTATTAATGATGATATGAAAGTAGCAAAGTGTAAAGATTTGATTGTATCAACGGAAAATCAAGAAATGATAAGAACGAAAGCAGATTAGTGGGAGGGATAGTGTGTTCAATATGAATCAGAGAGATAACTGGCAGTTTAGCACCTTTATGAATTTCTGTCCTCGTGTTTTCTGCGCTGTTCACCAGTTCACAGTTCCAATGAAAAGCAATTTGGTAGGTGCTCGCTGAGGCCACGGGTGACTGGCTGCGATAACCTGTTATCACACTGAGACATACTTAACAAAATGAGAGGGAGAAAGATCAAATTTGAGCCTTTTGTCGCACCCATGTGCATAATGACACTCTCATCAGTGTTAAAATCTGCATACCAAAATGCCAAGAAGTCATGAGCGTTAACTCCTTATTACTTCCTCTTTCTTGTGTGATCCATCCGTTATTTTCCCTCTAACTTCCAATTGTGTTTCCTCTCTCCTTCAATTATCCTATTCCCATTTTACCTACTCCCTACCTTCCTCCTCCCTGCAGTCCAAACAGAGTTCTTCCTACTCGGACAGGGACACCACAGAGGACGACTCGGAGTCTCTGGAGGACATGGACTTCTTGAGTCGACAGAAGAAGCTGCAGGCAGAGGCTAAACTGGCCCTGGCTATGGCCAAGCCCATGGCCAAGATGCAGGTGGAGGTTGAAAAACAGAACCGCAAAAAGTCACCAGTGGCTGACCTGGTCAGTTCCAGAAATCTGAGACTGTCTGTTTAGCTGTTTATTCATGTATTTCCTTTTTTGTGTGTTACTCATACAATCTTTGACCTTTCACAAGTCATTTTAAACGGACTGGCATGACGGAGTGGTGATTAAGCGCTATACAGATATTATTAGACTTAAACGTTCTTGATTAAAATTAATTAGTTTTTAAAAAAACAGGGTGATGATGTTGTCAGTGTATTTTACATTTTCTCTTCTGGGGTCCAAAGTGGCCAAAACATCATAAATATTATTATTACAGGACTAAAAAGACAATTTTTAACAATGTATGGATCTAACAGCTGACTTCTGACTCATGTAAACTGTAAGATAGACTGTTTAAGACACTATACATGCTGGAGTGACCCTTTTTAACTAAAGTAGCAGCTGAAAGAAGCTCGTGAAGCTCATGTGAACAACCTTAGTTACTTAGAAGCTTTTTTACTTTTGCTCAGAGAAGGTTTAGAGTATGTCTCGGCCAGATCCTGTTTTTATATGAGCCATAAATAATTTTATTTATCCAAGAGTAAAAGCCTAGAGAAAGTGAAAGATGAGCAGTTTAGGTGATGTCCCTGAGGACTGACACTTTTACTGTTTGCTAATAATCAGGGGAAGAGGCGTCTTGTAGCCCTTAGGATTGTTAATGCTCTCTCTCGGTGGCACTTTTCTGACACGGCTTACGCTGGGATGTAATGGAAACAAATACCAGTCAAAGCCCACCCACCCCTCCTCTGTTTCCTCTCCTCTTCTTAAAGAGAGGAAGGTGATGACAGCCCCGCTCATCATTATTTCATTCACTTATGTCTGCCCCGCTGCCTCCTCCGGAGCACGCACGCCAAGGGACACTCACACATCCACGGTGTCACAGATGCACACTTTGTTTCCACGCGCACTTGAAGTCAGAACTTTTTTACTTATTCAGAAACGAGAAGGGCAACTCGCCCGGGTCCATCTATAATTCATATGCCAGAAAGCATCGACTTTGGTGTTCAGGGATGTAGCAGTGCTCAGCAGTCAGAAGACATCACCGTCACACGCTGACACGACCCGCAGTGAATTTTAAAATGTTTTAAGGCTACAGCTGCCCGCCCTGTCCGCAACACCAGAGATCTGTTAAACTGCGTTCATTACAAATGTCAAGTGGTGAACGGTGATTCCCAGCTAAGAGTGCTTTTACCACAAGTGGTTCATCTGCAGGCCTCAACTAATTTGAAAAAGTGTAAAATTATAATTAGTTTAAAAAAGACGTCCTTTAAGATATCATTACAAATTAGTGTAATGCTTATCTTAGTGAGCTGAGACAGAGGAAGTCAGAATAAACTACACCCTGTTTAAATTCTAAGGTTTTACATATTTAAAATAATCTGGTCCTTAGCAGTTCTTAAATTTAGGTAAATACCTCAGGTGAACAAACCATGACATGTTATACTGTGTCATTATGTATTTAATATAAAACTGAGCCAACGTGTCAAAGCAGTGTGTGTGAAAACGTAAGAACACCCTTAATGCTTCCATAGGAAGTGTAAGCAGCAGCAAGGTGCATGGGATTAACGTCATCAGCACGTGTGAACAAATCTGTGAAGTTTCAGGTGTGGGTTAGAGAAATGCCAAGGAGGAAAGACATAAGGAATGACCATGCATCATTCTAAGAAAGATTATTCACAAGTGGAAAATACTGAAGGCTCAAGAGTGGATGTCCCAGAAAATTCACCCCAAAGTCAGACTGTGCAATGCTGAGAAACTGTAAAACCCCCAAAGCCACAGCTCAAACTCAGTCAGTTAGCATAATAAATGTTAAAGTTCATCACAACAAAATCAGGAAAAACACTGAACAAGTGCGGCTTATTTGGAAGGGTTTTGGGCAGCAAGGCTCTTCTGTCTTAAAAAAAAAAAAAAAGGGGAAATGCACTTTTTCAGTTCAGTTTCATTTATATAGCTCCAAATCACAACAGCAGTCGCCTCAAGGCGTTTTATTTTGTAAGGTAAAGACTCTGCAATTATACAGAAAAAGCCCCATCAATCATAAACAAACAAACAAACAAACAAAAAAAACACGACAGCACGGATTATGTTTGCAAAATTACAACTGAACGAACCACAAGACTTGTGGAACAGTGTCCCTTGGACAGATATTTGGTCACAGCACTACATTTGGGAAAGTCCAAACACTGCAAATCAACACAATCAGCACAAACACCTCATACTGTGATGATTCGGATTTGTTTTGCACCCCCGCGACTCGAGCAACTTGCAGCCATTAAGTCGACCGTGAACTCCTGTGTTTCCCAAAGTATTGTAGATCTAAATAGACGATTTCTCCAACAGCTAAAGCTTGGCATAAAGCGTCATCCAGCGGAACAATGACCCCAAGCACAGTGCAGATGTACAACAGAAAGGCTGAAAAAGAAATGACTCAAGGTGCTGCAATGATCCCGTGAAGGCCGAGTTTGTACTATGCCCTGATATGTAAAACTTTTTGTTATACACAGCTTTCAGTAACCCCGAGTCAGGTGTAGACTTTTAATGTTTTATACACAATCTCTTTATAAAACCTTAAAGCAAAGACATCTTGAAGAAAACTAGCTTTTCCAAAGCAAGAATGGGTCAAGATAATTAAAGTAGCCCTAAAACTCTAAGGATAAACAGGTGAAATAGTTAATTGCTAAATCATTATCCTTCTTTAGCTCTGTGTAGATAAACTAAAGATAAACAGGTGAAATATTAGTTAAAGCTAATAAAGCTAAAGCTACATTACTAACAAACAGTTAAAATATATACGAAGAGTTTTAATATATACCTACAGGTAACAGGTTGAATAAAAAATTAAAGATAATCCATAAAGATTTTAAATATGAGCTAAAGCTAATGCGTTTGTAGCTAATACTAGATGCTAATACTTCATTGCTAATACTACTGGATAAACAACAGAAATGATACGCTAAAAGTAAGTGATGACGTTTCTGATGAAGTGGCCAGACCTGTGTTGTGCCAAAAAGTGATTGTCTGCCAAAAACTGATTGCTCGTATTTAAACTGCTATAAGTAACTTGTTGGCCTATACTATGTGAAACATATGTCAAATGCATCCCTCATGGATGACACAAAGTCATATTGAGCCACAAACAACATTCGTGTAACAAGGTAGAAGCCGCAATCAGTTTTTGGCAGCGACTTTTATAGAACCTTTATTTATGCAGTTAAAAAAAAAATCTCATTAACATTAAAAATGTATTTTGTAAGATTAAGTTGGCCAGGAGGACAGCAGAAATGGCAGCAAATATTACAATAGTTCTGTAAAAATATTTTAAGTGGAGATAAAGGACCGGATTGGTTATAATGTGAGTACAATAACACAGAGTTAGCATTGTGGACTATGCAGGATACTTGAAAAAACAGATAATCTTTTAATTCTATATATAACCCCTTTGTAAACGCTGTTCACCGAAGTCTATTTACCAACATACATAAAGATATTACACATAAAAAATACACGGAAACATTGGAAATCACTTTTTGGCAGGCAATCACTTTTTGGCACAGCACCTGCCGCTGGGCAAGAGAAAAGAACGGAAACTGTGGCCTGTGCAGTGAGATTACACCTAAACATCCGTCTGCTGGTTAGAGAGTCGTCCTAAAATTTCAAGCAGAATCACTGAGAGAAAGTGAGAAATGAGTGAGAGGGAAATGGGGGCAATAATTTGTTTCCACTGTAAAGCCTCTAGTTTCTTTCTTGACTTCATTCACAAAGCGTTACAGCTCCTCAATATGACACAGAGTCATCACTGGAAATTATCTTTCTGGTTTTCAATATTCAGATGACAATTAGCAGTACGGTCAGTCTACCACAGAAACTCAGAAGTTGAGTCAGGACTAATACCAGTCTCAAGCCTTTCCCATAGCCCACGCATGCTGACATCACATTTCTCCTTATGTCACTCTCAAGTGACCTTCTTGTACATAGCCAATTTCCCGAAACTGAAACTTACGCATGACAGCCTCATATATACTTGCTCCGGTAGTAATGTGAAAGTGAAATGAGACTACCAAGAAGAGCGAGCCCACGCACCCCTTACGAAAAGAGAGCATGAGTGCGTTCTCTACGCGTTTATCTCCACTAAGGCTGGAGGTGAAAGTGGGCCACGACCGAGGAAACGGGCGCTGGATGCAAAGATAAAGAATGCAGACTGGTTGAGACATATTGTTAAGAGAGGCAGAGACAGAGAGGAAATGATCCGCCCAGGTGAGCCTCACTAAGCACACGTGATGCTTTAGTGCTTTTATTGCATCTGAAGGAACCGGTGCTAGTGCAAGGAGATTCTGACATACACAAAACCAGCAGAAGAGCCTAAAAAAGTTTAAAACATATATATACATGCACTAAAATGCTACACAGATTCTAGCATGTTAAAAGTAATAGTGAAGGGAGAGTTTAAATATCTAATTTCTCATCTCTTTCTCTTTGATTACATGCTCGGTGTTTGCACTACAGGTGCAACCGACTGTGATTTCTTGCTAACTTGCAGCATCAAAAGGTTCCAAGAAAAGAGAGGTGATATAAATGTAAATTAGATATGAGATGACTCTGTGAAGTAAAAATAATTCAGTGGTCTCACTGTTGGCCCCTGCTGGAGAGACAGCACCCCACAGAGACACCGAGTTCATGTGCTGTGGACTTGTATAAGGTGCTGTCAACATGTTTGTGAACAAACAGTAGCGCCTACTTGAAATCCCCCACCTTTACTGCCGCTCAAAGGAAAAACAAAGGGAAATATATCCTTTTGTTTCACCAGGGAAGCAGGAGCCTGGGATGCATTCATTCCTTTTGCAGAATGCAAACAGAAAGCTTTCAGGCAAAACAGCTGACTCTTTTATTTCCCACTCGGATTCAGTTTCACTGCCCTTATTCTGCTGATAATTCCTGACAGTGTGGGTTTAACCGGGTTCACGTTTGTTTTTCTTAAGGTTGTTTTTTGAACACAAAAAAAAAGCAAATCTAATCAGGCTCAGATGTCAGATTTAAGAGTCTGGGAGCAGTGAATGACAGATCAAATAGTCATAAGATTGAATGAAATCTGCCAATGTCTGAAGTTTAAAATAGAGATTCAATGAAACATAATTCAGAACTTGTTCTTATCCATTAAAAAATATGTCTCTTTTCTTCTAAATCATGAAAAATGACATTCAGGTTCGGATAGTACAGAGTCTGTTTTGTTGCAAGAGTTAAATCATTTGACACAAACACTTAAGGATTACCGATTGGATTCAGGGTTTTTGCAACTGGAAAACAAAACAAGCATTCGTTGTCATCCAGAAGTCAAAATGTTGCATTATTAACTCAAAATTTCAAATCAACGTTCAGAATAAATATCTAAAAAAATGAGAAAATCCATTGAAATTTTGAGATATTGAACTGAAAATTGATTTTTCTGGTTATTTTTCAGTGGCAGAAACAAGCTTCCACAGTGAAGTTACAATAAACTCAGTAAAACTGAATTTATAATCTTTTGTGATTTAATAAAACTCATTGGAGTTTATGTTGAAATTGAAATTACATAAGTTAAATTTTATACTTCTATAAGTTATATCAAAGATAAAATACCAGCTTTAATTCTGTGGGGTACATAATGTATTTCATGTGTGTTTGGGTAAAAACACACATGAATACTGTACTTTAAAAGAGATTGTCAAGAAAAAGAAAACACGTCTAAACATTAAAAGCCTTAAAATGTAGCGAGCTGGTAATTCTTAAGTTGGATCAAATGATGCACGAATCAAAGATTCTGTTATCGCTGCTGTCAAAAAGTTATTAAAGTTATGACTTAAGCGTTTGAAAACAGAGCAAATGAGCAAATCGCTGGAGAGCAATTTCTGTGTTCACAAAACAATCAGTCCTTCGGTTTCTGTCGAGGAAATAAATGTGTAGAAAAGCTGCGGTGAGGAACTGAAAACATGTACAGCATTTACCATGTTTTACCATAGAAATATAATTAACCCTTTAAAGCCTAAACCACGAGATAACTGTCAGAAAAATCACATTTGTTTAAAAAAACTGGAACGTTTATTGAAGCCTCTGAAAAATTTGAAATAAAAAAAATGAATATCAATTTGAATATATGAGTTTTCGCTACATTCGGCATTCGTTTCTTTAAACTGACATAAACATATAAGGGGGTTAAAAAAATCACTGATGATGTAGAGGTCTCGAAAACTGACGTATCAAATATGATACACTTGGCGTTACAGCGATAAAACGTATAAACATAAAATATAAGACGATGAGGATGAGCCACTTTCCAGTGGCGTGAGGGTGTGAAGGGCAATTTGTTTCTAGGTTTGACTGTGTGGTTTAAAGGCTCAGGATCATGAGCTGTAGTCACAGCCTTTATGGAGCTTTTTGCACGTTGGATTTAAGGAATATTAAATGCATCAGTTTTCTATTAATTTGATCATTTTGTCATCTGTAAACATTCAAATATAATTATTTTTAAAAAGTAAAGAAGTCAGTTGTGCATTTTGTGCTTTGGTTATTAGCGTGAGGTTTCACTATCCAATTAGGGAAAACACATTGTCTAACAGGGTTTTCTGCTCTTGTTTTTTCTCCCCTACATAACTCTGTGTGTCTATTTCGGCAGCTTCCACACATGCCACACATCAGCGAGTGTCTAATGAAAAGGAGCCTGAAGCCCACAGACCTGAGAGACATGACAGTGGGACAGCTCCAGGTTATAGTAAACGACCTGCACTCCCAGATTGAAAGTGAGTTGACCACACGCCCAGAATACAAACAGAATCACGCTGACCTCTGCTTTCACTTGCAGAAATGAGCAAGAGATAAACTGGGGAAAAACATGCACATACATAGTGACCCCTACCCTTTTTAGTGGATGTGAAAGTACTTTTATATATAAGTTAGTCACTTCAGAGAGTTGTACCAGTTAACAGCTTCCCCTGAGCATTTACTGTTACTGCACGGTACACATCATTGATCCCTGTACTGCTGGATGAATAATCTCGCATCTTACCTAAAAAAGTTCCAAAAATCCCCAGGAGTCCAAAAGCACGAGTTTGTTTTTACTTACAAAGCAGACTTTCCCCGTTGAAAATATCTTTAGTTTATGCTTCATATTTTCTGGCACTGAAGGGACAATAGCTGTAACATGTGATATTAAAGACAGCGAGAGCAGCGTGAGTGTGTGTGGTCAGACTGCTGATAAAGTTTTCAGTGTTATGAACCCATAATGGGAATTTGAGGGGATCACTTCCAGTGTTTCTTGTAGATTTAGTATCTATTGTTAGGATCACAATGGAATACTGGTATGATCAGTTGTGGTAATTGTGGTGTTTCCCTAGTTTCAGTAGTTTAAATATGAGATTATGCTTTATCATTGTGGTCAGTGTCTGTTCCGCCTCTTATCGATCTCTCCAGGTCTCAACGAGGAGCTCGTACAGTTGCTACTGATTCGGGATGAGCTACACATGGAGCAAGACGCCATGCTGGTTGACATAGAGGACCTCACCAGGTGGCAAAGCACTTTTCAACTATTTATTCACTGCATGTCCCACTATTTATTTATTTTTTTAACTTATAAAAAAGAGCGCGAGGGATTCATTCGTACGCAGATTTTGCAAACTTCAACGGCTCTCTCAGTGGCTGCAAAAGTCTTTGCGCAACTTCTTATCACATGTGAAGTAGTTCTTCCTGAGAATTGTAAACACTTGTAAGCTTTAATGTCTTAAATGTGCAGAGTTCCCCTTTGAGCAAACATTACTCAAATGTGAGTAAGTAATCCATTTGTAAGGGACTGTTTTCAGCTATGCATGTAGCTCCTGAAGTAAAACTAATGGTGATGCATGTGAAGGTGAACATGCCACCCAATGCACCTGTGCACCTAAGAGATTTTAGTAGATTTTCCTTTTTTTTAAACCAAAGAAGTTTTTTTACATTTTACACTAAGAGGTCAAGACTTTTCAACTTTTCAACTTAATAAAAAGAACCTCAGCGATCTAACAGTCCCTTATGAGCAAGCACTTGGGGAGACAGAAACTTCCCTTTGAAAGGAAAAAACCTCTGGCAGGCTCAGCAGGTTAGCCAGGGCATGTGGGGATCAGATATTCAGCTTTAGCTGTTGGTGTTGTTCTCTGTGTGTAACCGTTTCTGTCTGTCTGTTTGTTAGCAGTCTAGCATCCACAGTTTTCTAAATTTGGTGTGATGATCGATACCAATTTGTTGTCAAGGTGGTACCAAATGCAAAAATCCTAAAAACTTTATATTATCCACAATTTTTTATTAATCATCTTCAAACTCCCCAATAACATACTAGGCTTTGGGGGACATGAAAAAAAAGTCAAGAAACCAATTCGAGTAACTTGTTGTATGAAAGGGCATGGAGAGAGCTATACAACAGACTTTGTGTTTTTAGTACGACGCCCTGCAACGTCATAACAGGCTTGGCTCATCATATTGTGACAAAGTTTTAGTGTAGCCCTCGCCCTTCAGGGGGAGTTGCCCTGCTTGAGTGCTCTTGTTTATCTTTGGATTTGTTGAGTCACTTAATTCATCATTTAAGTGTCAATATAAATATAATGTAAAACTTTTCTCTTTCCAGGCATGCCGAGAGCCAGCAGAAACATTTGGCTGAGAAAACCCTATCCAAATAAGATGCCCCCCACCACCCCAACCTCCACCCAAGCACCCCCCACCCTAACACTCCCCACCCTCACCTGCAATCCGCTTCCCTATGCCAAGCTTAGTCCCCTGCTCCCAAACAAGCTTTCCCCCTCCAGCCATTCCACCTCTGCCCCGTGTCGATCCGAACCCCTCCCCGCTTGTCCGAAGTACTTTGCTCCTCGCCGCTTCCCTGTCTGCTCCCGAACCTCCCCATCTCCCTTTCTGTCCAACTCACTGACTTCAGCGGTAGCAGCAGCACAGAAGAAGGCCGCCCTCGTTCATTCGCTTCTGTGGTTTTCTCCCAGTGCAAAGGACGGTGTAGCACGTCCTGTTTCCTGGGAGAGGAGGCAACTGATTGTGTGTCGTCATGGATTCTGTCCCCCAGCTTCCTGTGCAGTGATCGGCCTCGCTTTGCTCTCGTTTCTTTTTTTTAACTTTCTACATTCACCACTAAATTATGGCTGTTCAAGCTCAAAAATTGTGGAGAAAAAAACAAAACAAAATAATAGTGAAAAATTTAGTAGAAAGTCAGTCATGAGATTTTAAAAAAAGAAGAAAAAAAAGAAACAACGCTGTATGAGAAAAGAAAATCATGGAAAACTAACTTCAGACCATTTTAAGTTGGACGGTAATTTAAAAGTATTTCAGAGTCGACCCGTTTTTATTCTGCACAAATGGTCGTTTTCAGCTGATGAGAAATGTTCGTTTGAAGGTGCTATAAGAGTGTAAAAGGAAAACATGCCTGCCTTGTAGTGGAGTTGTAGATTTTTTGGTAATACGTTCACTCTAATTGCTCTTCAACATTTTGTGAATGTTGATTTTCTGACACGAGTCATTTTAAATGAATAAGTGTGTTAATATTGTTTTCATCCTACTGTATTCAGATACTTTATTTGAGGGAAGAAATGTTTATGTACAGATATGTAAAATAAAGAATAAACTTTGTTTCATATATGGCGGTTTGCTGTGCACTTCTACTTGCTGCTGCTGCTGCACAACATAGAGACGAAATTACGCTTTCAGTTGAGCTTCCTCCTTGAGGAAAACTCACAATAACAGTGAGAGTACATGACATCACATCACACGTAGTATGACTCAACTCCCTTTTTCGGTCTTGCCTCATCATGACACTCGTATAGTTTTCACTCTTTTATTGGGGTTGCTTTTCTGCTCTTAAAGGGACTTCATATCAATTTGGGCAACCCCTTTTGGGTCACATTCAGGGATTTTTGTTTCTCAAGAAAAATGACAGTTTGTGGAATTAAAATATTTAACGAATGGCCACTTGTGGTCCAGTGAAAGGTAAAAGGATACAGAAATAGTTCTATATGACTTGTAGGTTTGGTAATGAATACAGTGCTTTTACTTGGAAAATCTCCCCTTCTTACTCTCGCATCATATATCTGAGCATATGTTGTATTGTATAAAGCGAGTGATGGTAAGTTTAAGTCTGATGGTCCAAAGACAAAGGCCAGGAAACTCCTCTCAACCACACGATGACCACAGTTTCAGAGAATGCACTTCCCTTCAAAAGTGGGTAAGCACAGTAGACGGCAGTTTCTGAAAACTGTAGTGAGAGAGGAGAACAAAGTAGTGCTTTGTGTGTTTCAAAATTTCACATTACTCTCATTCTGAGTCTTGTGTAATTCTCCGATCCTCTGTGGATAGATAGAAAGCAGATATCTCATAGCATAGACACCATCTAAAAAGAGTTCAAAGTTTATTTGTCACATATGAAATAGACATTGTTAAAACAGTCTCACCTTCACTGTTGTTCTGGAGGTTTTGATCATATCCACAGCCTTCCAGGGTTAGAGTTAGGATTAGCCTCAGTGAAATGTGTATTTAACACAGGTTAAATACACATTTCACTGAACATGAACACTCATCTGTCTGTTTCATCTTTTTTGTTATTTCATGTAAAAAAAAAAAAAAGAATAAATAAAAATGGATAGATTAACTTTCCTTTCACGGAAAAGTAAAACCGATTTAAGAGAATTTATTTAATTAAATGTTTCAAGTAGTAGGGTTATTTAACAGCTAATTTTGATATCCAAACGCCACCTGAAAATTATCTTCTTGTAAATACAGTCACTGTGTCACGACACAAAACTATTTTAAAAACTTGCAAATACGCAGTTCAGAACTACATTCATGGATACTGGGTGTATTCGCCTTGGTGTTCCCCCGGATAAGCTGGAGGAGGTGGCTGGGGAGAGGGAGGTCTGGGCCTCTTTGCTTAGGCTGCTGCCCCCGCGACCCGGCCTCGGATAAAGCGGATGAAGATGGATGGATGGATGGGTGTATTCATATAATTTGCTGGAGTGGTTAAAAGGTAAATTAAAGTTCATTTATAAGTCAGAAGGAGCTGGTATATATATATATATAGAACATAATCTAAGTGTAGAAGAAAGTACCCGTTCTGAAGAACTTTTCTTTTAAACTTTTTTTTGGACTTTTATTATCCAGTGATTTTATTCTCTGTCCCTTAGCAGCATTTTAGTATCACACTGCTGGGACTACATTGTCAGGCGGCTACACTGTGTAATTTAAATGTTATTATTTTATATTTTATGCAAAGAAACTGTAGCTTTAGCCAATATTTCTCTAATAGATTTGATATTCAGCGCTATCGGTGTTGTACTGGCCAGGCTACCGTGTTACCCTGCCCTGTGGGGATTGGTTGGCATTGCTCATTGTTTTCCAAGTTTGAGCATGAGTGAAAACAAAGCAGACATAAACCACAACCACCTACTCCTCAACACGAGGAAAATAATAATAATAATAATAATGCCACCTCCTCTTCATTGACGTTATCAGTCAGTTGGTCAAGAACATGCGTAATTAGTCATGCCTGAATGGACACCCGGTAGTATCTGTTGGGGAGAACGTCCGTGGAATTAATTACCACAAGTGAATAAAGCTCTTACTCACCTAATGACAGGCCACTGACAATTTACCACCACAGACCACAATGTTGGTTTGGCCCCTACTATGATTAGTTTACTATCAGCCGCTCCTTTTTACCAACAGTTGGGTTATTTTATTTCTGTTTTTATGATTTATTCTGCAACCAGGTCTGCAGGAATCAATAACTGTGCACCTCACAAGCACAGACTGCTGCAGTGAATAAAATGGTACACGTGCACTGCATCTTTATAACACTGCACACTTTCTGAGGACAGGCTGCGCAGTGCATGCGCTTAAATGTACTGAAAATGTTGCTTAAAAAATAATTTCCCTTCATCGTCATCCATCCGTGTTGTTTTGATTTGATGCAAATATGCAAATGCCGTCACTTGACTATACTTTGATATGTTGCGGGTAGGGCGTCGTCAGCTTCCAGGACTGTGGGCTATATATAGTCTGAAAGTAAAGGCACCGGATGCTGAACGAATCCCAGCTTGTGAGTGTATATAGTTTATCGAAAGTGCCCCTCATAGATGCTTCTTGTCAATCTGCAACAGTCACATCGGCAAACTCCTTGTTTATTTTCCCCTAATATAAAAAAGATCTCAACGATTACCTCACTAGAAGGCTATTCATCATTGTGGACTTTTTTACACCTTGGTATATAGGAAATGCTCTCATAAATCGCGCTTTAATTTTTCCCAGAGCTGGGTATTTAAGACTATTAATCAAAGAAAGAGAGAGAGAAGGGAGAGAGAGAGAGAGAGAGAGAGAGAGAGAGAGAGAGAGAGAGAGAGAGATCTTTTGTTTTTCTTTCAACCATACAAAAAATTTTAGTTAAGGGAATCCCCCCCCTCCCCCCCAGCTATTAAGTATATAAACCCCAGCTTCATACGGAGACTGAAACAGTGCTGATTTACCAAGCTCCGGCCAAGTTCCCTATCTGATCAGAAGTAGTCTTATGGCAAACTTTCAACTATGTAAGTCAGATTGGCTGTTATTTAAATTGCTCTGTTGCGTGCTCGTGCAAGCTGGGTGTCGTAATGCCCGTGTAGGCTCGTGCGTTGACGGCTGTTTCTCTCTTTCCTTGCAGACGTCGCCAGCTGTGTGCTGCTGCTGTCCCTGAGCTGGCGCACATCCGAAGCTCTCCCGGTGCCCGCGCCGAGCCCGGGGACCGGCGGTCAGTGCGCCGACTTCTACAAGATGCTCCTGCTGAACATCTCAAAAGCTCTGGACAGTGTGAGTACAAATCTCAGCAGCGTGTGATTTTTTTGCATGATTTTCCTCCCTTTGTTTTCTCGGTATCTGTGTCGTTTATCCGTGATTATTCTACTCTGTAGCAATATTCTTTTACTGTGTATTACAGACTTATTTGAGTGATGGTATCCAATCGGAAAAAATTGAGATGAGGAATACTGGGGAGACAGTACTGGCCTGTGCACCCACTCTGACTCAGGTGAGCCTTTTCCCAAAGCAGCACAGTTTATGGGGACAGCTGTCATAATTTCAGTTCAGCTTTCACTGTGTTTTAATTGGTTGGACAACTTCAAATGACTGTAGTGTAAACATTGCTGCTTTTAAATGTCTGTTTGTTTTCCTGCACAGAACTTAGGTTGCGTGACACAAAGAAATTCTTCCTTCAGTGAGGTCAGTGTCAGACACACTGTATATTCTATAAAAAGAAGTTATGATTCATATGCATGTGTTGGTATTGTAGCTGAAACTGAACGGGTTTTTCCCATTGTTTTGACAGAGTGAATGTCTGAAGAACATAAAGAAGGACCTGCTCTACTATCACGAAGCGATTGCATCTTACCTCACAGGTCCTCTCAAAAATGGTCCAGAGGAAATTAGACTTCTGAGCCCAATCGTGGAAATCACAAAGAATCTCACAGAGGTGTGTTTATCTTGCAATTTTTTTTTTAAATTGAGACATCGAGACTTCAAGGTGAAATAGTTTGAATCTCCTGGGAAGTACTTGTCTAACTAAATATTCCTTGGTTTATACAGAACTGCTTTCCACAGCTGGATGTAGAGAACCTGCCCTCAAAGGTATTTTTATATTCTTTGTTCCATATTTACACCTTGTCTTTCAGTCTTTAGGATCACTGATCTTGAGTATTTGGGGTTTCTTTTCCTGAGACCATATTGTCCTGCATTCACACTCTATCCTCTCCTGTTGTAACAGGATGCCAAGGTGTGGGGCAATGAGTCCTACAACAACCGGCTGGAGATGAATAAGATGATGAAAGGCTTCCACATCAGAGCCATCACTATCAACCGAGCCATTGGCTACATCTCCTCGGGAGACCACAGGAAGTAAACGTCCGGCAACCTCTTCGACTTCAGCCTCATCAAATAATAGCACAACAAATATCAAATCTCTATTATCACATCAGAACAAGCTGTCCTAATTAGTCACTACCATCTCTTTCAACTACTGACCAAGTTCTACAATGTACCTGCTGCACAACTGTCTGCACTGAAGGAAGTTTACTCAGGCATAAGCTAGCTGGTTCAACTCCAGTATCTTCATTCAGTAAGTGCTGAAGAATGTTCAAATTATTTGAATTATTTTATTTATTTATTTATTGCATCTATTTATTTATTTGATCTCCAGTTGTGTTATTTATTGTTATTTAAATAAAGTATTTTGTTATCAAGCATCAAAGTTGAAGTGATTTTGATTGAAACTGTTCACCATCAGTTAGAAGTTAAGAAATGAAGTAAAAAAGAAACATGTAGGAGACTTTCGGTTGTTTCCTTCAGTCAATAGCGCTTCGTTATTTCATCTCTTCTGCCAAGGCTACTGCCTGTTTCAAAATATACAAAAAGTAAATGAAGGGAACACCTAAACAATCTTAACTTTGATTTTTGTCTCGAGCTCGAATCCTACCCTTAAACGACAGATGATTTTGTTTTCCACAGTATTCAGTTCTTCATAATCTGATTTGTTTCCTTTTATTTGAACAACATTCTAATAATATTACGTAAAAACTAAGCAGCTGAAACTTGGTGAGACATGATCAAAAGCAGGAACTATTCTGTTTTGGTGTGAATTCGGATCACTTTCCTTAAAATGATGAAACAAACAGTGATTTCACTTGTTTTATGAAAAGTCTTTGGAGAGATTCTGACATGATTTAAAAAGAAAAAGGAAAAAACAACAACAACAACAACAACAACAACAAACATTTGTAACAGGGATAAATTGGACTGTTAGTGGTATTTTTCTTTTAAGGAAACAACCCTTTTCTCTTACTGAAACATTGTGGTTTTCTCAAATAATGTTTACAAAAACATTTGCAATTGGTACCTGAAAGATTTCCACAGCTGTTCCTGCTGATTTTATTGTACTTAATCATACCTGAGGTCTAGATCTGTGAAATAATCCTCAAAAAACTGAATTCAAATATACTTTGCTTAGTTTTAGCTGCACTCACACAGGTAAAACACCTAAATTTATCCCTGAATCCCAACATGCTGCATTTTTGTTTTTCATAAAGATTACACATTTAGGGAAAAAAAAACAAAAAAAAGAAAGAAAAGAAATGCATTCAAGCCTCCGGAGGGCAGGACGTAATTCCCAGTTAAACAAAATCAGCATCATTTTCTGGTCCTCGTGCACAGCTGTTTTACAGAGTCACGGTTATCGCATCAAATAAAGGACATGTAGACAAAAAACAGACATAACTGGCTTTAAAAAAACATGAGTGACAATGAAATGGAATCTATTTACAGGAAATAGTGCGGACAAGTTTATAAAAACACAAACTAGTTTCATAGTTCAGTCTGTAATTCTGTGGACAGTCATTTTCACGTCCACGTGACATAATGCCTAATTGTTTTATAAAAATTCCCACAAGCCCAACATTCAAAAGTGAAAGAACACACACAAATGGATGGATTTTTCCAGATGTCTTTGCAGTTTCAACACTGCAGCACCAAACATTTACATCTGTTACTGGCTACATAATTAGCTACTAAACATCTCAATGACCTCTACGCCTCTACTGGTCATTTTTTTTACCTGCTTAAAAATAAAGGTAAGCTAATTTACTTCTGTATCCTTAGATACAGCACAGTCGGTTCTGTACTCACCACAGAACCCAAGAAACCTACAGCTGAACTAAAGAAGGGAAACAAAATGATTCCTTTTTATGAAATGCAGAACTATAAACAAATCAGTTTCATATCTAGAAAATATTCAAAGAGAAATGCAAACTGAAGGGAGACGTTAACTCTGCTCTGTTGCGTTCCTGAGATCCCGTCCTGAGATCGTTTCTTCCCGCCGATGATATCCAAGAGTGATGGAATTCACTTTCATTTTCCCTTTCACTTTACCGCTTCGTTAACCATCATATCTGAAAACAACAAACAACAAATAATGAATTAAGATTCTGTACCATCCTTTGAGTTTGAATTTTCAGTGCTCTTCACCTAAAGAGTTAAAGAGCTGCTGAGACAGTAACATTTGTACTGCAGTACATAGAATCGGTGGGATTGTCATGCATACTTTATTTAGGTAAGTAGCAAGAAGTTTCAGCTCATCGCAAACACAACTACTCTGATGAGTTGGCCTCTGGGAGCCAGTCCCATTCTACGGTTCCTGGAAATGAGCCTTTTGTATTTCAGGTTCCCTTGTCCTAACCGTGATGGGTTTTAGAGCAGTTTTTCAGTTAGATGCCTGAAATAAAGTCAGTGACTAACAGAAGCTTGGAGTATTTTTACAGTTTGTTTTAGAGTAAAAGTTGTTCGTTAACAAGCGGTTTCATGATCCTTCAGACGTTCATGTCATCACACTGAACATGCCTAAGCTATAAACTCCGATGTTAGCATTTTACTTTTCTCCAAGGATCGCAAACTTGCATTTGGTAAAAGATTTTAATTATTTACACCTATTAAAAAGTAAAAATATACTAAAAGAAAAAACCCAAAACACATAAAAGTACAAGAATTGGTCAAGATTGTCTTGCTGAATGAAACACGTACAGTCATAACCTTTTATTTCCCAGTTTTGTTCTGCAATTATCCACGAAGTGGAAAAGTCCCACTGTTTTTTTTGTTTGTTTGTTTTCAAAGGGAACCAGGTGTGGTCCTCAGTCCCAGGGTTAGCCTACAAAAATACATCAAATAAAATATGTCATCTCACTAGTACTGTATTTTTCTGGGCTTTTGGTGCATCCAGGGGATATCTGGACTAAGATTTTCCTTTCCATCAGCTAATATTTGTTTGACTAATGCAGAAAAACAAGATAAATCGTCAGCAGGCAATAGCTGATGGTTATCTGACGCATTTTCTCAAATGGAATCCATCTTTTGTGCTCCGTGGAAAGGACTGTTTATCTGCATGCAACCGAAGCTTGCTCAAACATTACCAGCTTATGCATACTGATAACAAAAGGCTTGTCCCTTTTGTACAGATTCTACATGAGCCTGTACAGATAGCTATTTGTACACACTGCTCTAAAAAATGAAAAGGAACACTTTTTAATCTGAGCAAAGCATCAAGTCAGTTAAAGTTCTGGGATTTTGTCCTGGTCAGTTAATCAGCAGAGGGTGTTGTTAATCGGTTTGAGCTGCTTTGGTGTTGATGAAATAAACAACAGGTGTTGCAAGAGGAGGAACAATGAGACAACCCATAAAACAGGAATGTTTTACAGGTTGAGGACACTCGCATTTTTTCCCTCCTCATCTTTTCTGACTGTTTTTTCACTAGTTTTGTATTCGGCTACGGTCAGTGTCACCACTGGTAGCAGTTGGCCATACCTAGACCCAGCACGTCAATACGTGCCTTTGCAATTGACCGGCAGAGTCTCAAGAGCATGGAGGAGATTCCAGGAGACTCTTATTTAGCAAGCTTACCCTGAGCACGTGTGAGAGAGGCTGGAGAAGCCGTGGAGAAAGTTATGCTGCTTTTAACATCGTTCAGTTACCTGTTAACCGGTTTGGTGGTGGGTCAGTGATGGTCTGAGAGACGCACAAACCTCTGCAGGTTAGGCAACGGCACAATGACTGCAGTTAGATATCAGGATGAATTCCTTGAATCGTATTGTCACACCCTAGACTTGTGCAGTGGGTACTGGCTTCCTCCTGCAGCCCGGTCACACGTGGAGAGACTATGTAGGTGGTTCCTGGAGGATGAATGCATTGATACCCCTGACTCGCTGCCATGCTGCCTGACTAAATCCAATCGAGCACCTCTCAGGTGTTCAGTGATGCCCTAGTCCAGATATGGGAAAAGATCCCTTAGGATACCAAGCATGTGTGGGTCATACAAACTACTTCCTCAATAGAATTTTGGTAACACAGACTAGTCTGCTGGATTATTTTTTTACTTTGATTTTTGGGGTGTCCCTGAATTCAGCCCTCTGTAGGTTGATCATTTTGATTTTCCATCTAACAACAATTTGATTGGTTGACTTTTACATGCCTGCTTTTCACGAGCATTCATCACCATCTTAAATTGTTTAGGTTTGCAGTGTTGTACCTTGTAATGTCTGATGAACCTCATTTGGCAAGTCATCCAGCTCCTTCACACTTTCCAAAAGATTCCTAGCCGTGGCTTCTCCGGAATTCCTGTTCTTCCACATCAACAGCATCTTCAACTTCTGCATGGTCACATCTGTCTCTGCTGTCTGGATATTATCCAGCTCCTTGGAGGTAACATCTAGAAAGATAGCCACCTGTTTCCACTCCTTCCCGAGCCGCTTGGCCACCTGTAGCAGCTGCTTCTCTGACATGTCCTGGCCCTGAGTAACCGCTGTTTTCACTCCATCTGGAGAAAGATGCACATAAACACATGGGTATTTATTTTTAGTAAGACTTTAGGCATATCTGGAATAGTTCAGGTATGAACTGTTGACTTGGCCATAAAGTTGTTCATGAAGTTTTGCTGAAATCACAGTCAGACACTTAAAGATACCTGGCTCGTCTTGCATTCGAGTTCTTTTAAAGGCTAGTTCGTCTTCTGAGGGGCTGCTGCTTCTCTGTCTGCCTATTTCAGAGACAGATATACCATCAGTTAATGTTTTCAAGCTAAAAACGTGCTAAAGTCTAATCGGATTACAAAAAAGTGAAAGAGCCAGCATACTGTTTGTCCTTTTCCTCGGCTTCTTCTCAGTGTTATCCACACAGTCACCTAAGGGAAGAGCAAAAGATGGACGTGGACCATTGAATCCTTTTTGGTTTATTCGGTTTTCGGTCAACATAAACACAAATTCCCAAAAGACAAAAGTGTCTCCAAAGTAAGACTCATGCACCGGTACCTTCTCTGATGGTAGCAGACCATACAGTCTCCTCAGTGTTAATCTCTATGAGAGACAATTTAAATGGAGGGTGCTGCTCAAAGAAAGCCTCAAAGTAGCCCTTCATCTTAGTGACTGCAAGGGTGAATTTCAGTTCCTGTACAGAGACACACAGCCACAACTTAGCTGTGTAGTCAGTGAAATACAAAAGCAAAATCTTATAAATGAGATCAAATCAAAAAGCACCTTTGGACGAGTCTGAACTACTTCTAGTTCTCCTGCTATTTTTAGATCTTTCTGTGGAAGTCCAGTTCTAACCAATGTGTCTTGTGCAGACATCAAACTTCACTGTCAGCCTGGCGAGACTTTCCCGTCGTGGATTAGCAAAGATAATGAAAGCTGGGTTTCCAGCTATGGCCAACAGACCAAGTAGCATTTTCTAGTTAAAAAATCCACAGGACAGGAACATGTTTGTCTTTCTTTTAGCCACCCAGATATTCATCAGGTTGTTTGTTGTAAATTTGTCATTGCAAACTCTAATGCCATTCGAATCTCCTCAAGTATCTGAGGGAGAACATATGATGAAGTGAGTGAGTCTTCTTCTCCAAAAAATAAGATTTCGTATTAGAGTCACCATTTTTACACCAAGGAGGAAAAGATCCAGCTTGCCTTGCTGGCTGAACGTGGACAGAATGTGACTAACACTGAGCAATCAAAAAATAGCAGCAGTGCTGGAAGCCGCCCTGAGGTGCACAAGGAGATCGCATTGAAAGCCCAAATTTAAGACGTGTAAGGTTTTTGCTTTTTGATCCACGTAAATTGCAGATTTGTTGAGAGACACACACCTGAGGTTTGATGTCTCCCTCCGGCTCGCTCAGGAGACGATACGTTCCCTCGTCCAGCTTGCACGTGGGAGGCTTTACTATTTCAATGTAGCGAGTCTTGTAGCCCCGCACCTGATTCTTTATATCCTAGTTTAAAAAAAAACATAGCAGAGTGTTCAGTTTGTAGGCAACGATGACAGAGAAGTTACTAAACTGAGGGCGTCTCATAAGGACTCAGAGTTCACGGTGAATGACGGTAGGACAGAGCGACGGGAAAACAGCAGCAATGGAAAAAAAGACATCATACGGGGAAAAAAATAATCAATGCATTTTTAGAAATAGCCCTTTTTTTTAGGTTATAATAAATGAATGACTATTCACCAGCAACATCCTCAAAAACAAACACACATGCTCACAAAACCACAAACACTTCCTGAGTGAGTTCAGTAGTTCAAGTTTTTTTTTAAAAAAATGAAAAAAAAAAACCAACAGCTTTACAGCTTTAATGTCATGTAGCCGTCATATTTACATGGTACACTTACAGTAACGCAAACACTATTTTGGCCACTGACATTTTTCTTTCATTTTGATATGACTCTTTGTTTTAAGAAGATGAATACTCGAATCATTTCCCTGCACAAACCCTGCGCTTCACTGTAAATAACTAAATGACAGGTGGTTTACTAAGGCCGGTAGCACAAATTGTAGCTGAAATACAAAATCCTGGAAATCTGCACCATTGAAGCTGTTGGTAGTGTGACTAATTAACAAAAAGTGGAAGCTACATTTCGAACAAATTTCTACAAAATTTCAATGGTGAGGTATTTTTCTGGAGTTTCGTCCAGAAAGACGTGGCCGTGACTGAAAAACACAAGGAGACTTTTGATGGTCTCATGAATGGAATATTTCTGTGTGCTGCTCCTGCAACGAAGGTATTTTTGCTGCAGTTTTATTTTTGAACTCTACTCAATGAAAAAAAAATTCCTCAATTGAAACCCAGAATTTACTTTTCACTCTAAGAGAAACATCATGAGAAGTCGGTCAAAGCGTCGGCCGGTCGTGTTCTTCTAAAAGTGGGCAGTTAACGGTTTTATATCTACACACACACA
The DNA here is from genome assembly GCF_056152115.1 of Neolamprologus brichardi. Classification (NCBI taxonomy): domain Eukaryota; kingdom Metazoa; phylum Chordata; class Actinopteri; order Cichliformes; family Cichlidae; genus Neolamprologus; species Neolamprologus brichardi. The sequence goes on along the minus strand of NC_142117.1, from coordinate 24,682,367 downwards.
CACACACATACATATGCATTTTCTATAAATGTGAAACTGATTACTGTCCTCAGTCGTCTGGGTTTAACATGTGCATTTTTTTAAACATGTGTGTTCGTGGTCAGGCATGATCAGAAAATAACCTTGTGTAACCATGTGCATGCTGCGTTAGTGCAAGGTAACTGCAGTATTTCGTTATGGAACAGAAACAGATACTGGGGGGGGAAGAAGTGCTGAATCCCAGTTACACTTTTAAGAATGAAAATAAACAAGGCACTTTTTTTAAATCGCGTCATTAACAATTGCCAATCCCCGTTTCAAAGAAGTGTGCTCTAACTGGATGTTGTGGAAATGAAGACAGAGAAAGAGAAAGAAAACAGGATCCTGAAACCCGAGGAGGGTTTGGTTAAATTTGACCAAATTTCCAAAACCATATGTCAGGTTTGGAAATACACCGCAAGTCTACTGACAACCAAAACAGAGCTGGTTGGAGATCTTTTTTGAAAAACACCACTTACCTTGATGTCAGATGCACTGTTTGTGCCCAGATAAACGTGGAAGCTGTAGCTGTTGTTGTCAAGGGTGAGCTGCTTGTAGACCAGAACCACCCCATGGTGCTCTACAGCTTGGCTCGTCTGAATGATGGGACCAACGGGCGATAGGGACGTCACATTCCACTTAACGTGGCTCCCTGAGTGATCCACTGTAGGCTCAATGACTGGACGGTTGCCCTTTATGTGCAGGACACTGAATGTCATGTCATTGTCAGTATCTGTGGTATAAGACAGAAAAACAACATTTCACATTTAAACTGAGTAGTTATTGTTGTACCGAGTCAGAACTCTTGCTTCATTGACACAGCGTAAATGTGCTGGGTGAATGCCCTACGAGCTTACGAGCAAGGCAGATGGAGTGTGGGAACTGGATGGACTTGAGGACAGACGCGTCCTTATTGACTGTGTCCACATTGAAGATGGGTCCAGCAAACTTCCAGGAGTCATGTAGAAAGGCGCCAAACTTGGACCAGGATAAGACAGAGTACCGCACAAGAACGCGCTCGGACGCTTCAAAAACCAGACCAGTGACCGAACACTCATATGTGCCCTCTTCTTCTAGCTGCACCCTGAAAGACACAAACACAGAGTCAGTGATGCTGAGCAATCAGAACAAAATAAACGTGAGCATGATGCATGGAGACAATGTTCCACTTACTGCAACCGCCCCTTGGACAGTCTCTTCGGGGTAACGAGCTCACTGCCATGGCTCTGTGAAAAGCAAACAACAGCAAAGCACACAGTAAGGACAGAAACAGGTAAAAGAGTGTGCTACAAAGCGAGATTAATGGCTTAGCAAGCCGTCTCAAGCTTAAAATCAGAGTTTTCTGTGTCATAAAAGTGGATTTTTTTTCCAGCTAAAACACCGTGGTAACTTATGCCGAATATAACCTGGTCAACAGCAGAGTTTGGGTTTAAAATCAGCTGAAAGTGCCAAGTTTAGACTGATTCTTCTCTTCTCACAGAATGATTTAAAAACTACTGAATAAAGTACAAACCGTGTGTCTCATTTCCACAGGAATGTGCATGTGTTAGTTTGGTGATGCAGAAAATGTTTTAATGTAGCTACTAAAACAGAGAAAACACGTTCGATCGATAAAACTAATTTCACTTTGATCTGCCGACAAACTAAAGCCATCTCCACGTCTCCATTATTAGGCTTTGGAACAATAAGCTTTAAGTTTCAGAGGTCTAATGTGTAGCCGTCACCTTACAAAGAAACAGCACAGGGAGCGTTTTCAGGGATGTGTGATAAATCCCAAGATTAAGGATTTTCTGCAGCTTTAATCTCTGTCTTATTTTCAAAAGTGTTTACAGTGTTTAACGGCCATATTTTTATATTCTTTAAAGATTTTTAATAACCATTTTATCATCATCTGATAATATTTCTGATTGGAGTGGGCTGCACTCCTGGGGTAATTTTGTGTGGAAAAAGAGTGATATGACCCGTGAAACAATCCTGTTTTCAGGCCTGAAGCTTAATCTGATAACTGCCGCCTTGACACCCGTTATCTCTAACAGGGGTTTCAGGTTTTGTCGAGCCAGCTAATGCACAGAAAGCCTGGCTGTGTTGAACTTTGTTCAGAGTGTAACCCTGTGATGAAGACAGAATTAAGGGTCAGACGAAGTTAAACGGTAGCTGTAAAATCGCATTTTGTCAGATAGCACCTGGTTTCTGAGCTCACCTGTTGGACGGCTTTGCATTTTTCACAGCATGACTTGAAGGGCCTCTCATCTGTCAGCATACATGGCAACAAACGGGAGGTTATTCATGAGCCGGGCAACACTATCATGAGTGCAGCGTAGCGCATTACTTGGCATGGGCTTACCTTTCCCATTTAACACCCCTGCTTCAGGTCCAGCACCTGCCTCTGTGAGGTAAATGAATTCTGATCAGCAACTATCACATGAGAATCTTGCAGGCTGAAATCCAATTTTAAGCCTCTGAGATATCCCACAAACAAATTTTACAGCCAGTCCCAGGGTGTGTGTGTGTGTGTGTGTACGCGAGTGTGTGGATGTTTGCGAGAGGGTGGAGTGTGTTCAGTTACATTTTAGTTTTGATTCCTTAATTAAAAAGCCAGCTGAATCTGATATTTGTGACATAATTATGTAGTACTACTGCCAGTAAAACACAGTTGTGACCATAGACTACGGAGTCATCGCTAAGGTTTAGGCAGCTCCTACAAGCAGGCACGAACATCTACATGTACACAAACAAGCAAAATAAGAGTTTATTTCCTGGTGTGTCTTACTGTTTATAGAGTCTTCTTCATGGGCTTCTTCATTCTCTGGATAGGAAACAAAGCAAATTGAAGGATTTATAGAAAACTCTTGAAACCAAAATGCAACACATCAGAATACAATGCCTCAAACAGTCACTTCTGTTGACTTTAAACTCATTCATTTGATCAGCGGCAACACGAGGAGTCGTGACTCTGGTGAGTCAAACAGATCTTACCTTCCTCTTCTCCATCCCTCTCAGTGCCTCCTGTTGAAAGATTAAATGATAAGGAAAAGAAGAAGCAGGAATATTAATGGAAATAGTTCAACGTTTTGCAGCACATCTCTGCACATCTCTGGGACATCTCTGAGAAAAATCGGCACTTTACAAACAACGCCTAATATAAAAAGTACCACCAGCAGCTCGTTAACTTAGCACAAAGGGCAGAAGCAGGGAAAGGTCAAAACCAACTCTGCCCACAGCACCTGTGAAACTCACTAATTATAACAATTTATCTTGGGTTTTTTCCCCCCACCTGATGACAAAACTTCAGTACGTCACTGCCCCAGAGTGTCATCTTAGCAACAGTTTTATTCAGATTAAACAACGTGTCACTTAACGAGTTTTAGAGGAGCTGGAAGAATAAAAAAAAGGTGTTTAAATCTATCCAAAGCAAAGGTGACACTTGCTGTCTGGATCTTCATATTACCAAGGAAAACAAGAGTGTGATTTTTCTCATCGTCCTTTCCAAAAAGAAAAATTATTTCATCAAGTTATGAAAATGTGGTTCTCACCATAAGCCTCATCCTCCTCTGAATTGTTGTCTTCGTCCTCTGAGCTCTCATCGGTGGATGTTCCTGTGTTTTCTGTTCAACAAATCGATGTGCAGAGTATGTGTTAAAAGAATTTATCTTTAATAAAAAAATAAAAGAGATTCATGCCACAGCTGGCTAAACATACAGTGCTGTGGAAAAAGGCTTGAGCACCACTTATTTCTTTTTATATTGCTTCCAGGGAGCCAGGCTGTCTAGTCTTTTTAAAGCGGTCTTTGGCGACGGTTCTCCTGGCTTTCTGAAAGTCTATCAAAGATCTAAAAGACCTAATTTTCACTCTAGTTTTCTAACTTTATTTTCAGAAGAAGGTTTTTGTTTGCTACAACCAATTTTTAAATTGCATATTTAGGACCTTTGTCACTAGCAGGCAGCCACAATGTTGTACCATCCCTTTAGGTGAATCTACAAAAAAAATGTTTACACGGTTCAGCGGACATACAACAGTATTTTGCACCAGCAAGGTGATTCTCAAAGAGCTATTAGCCAAAGATTTGACATATTTCATCATGACGTACTTAAAAAAAATATGAGGAAACTGACCAAAAGAAGTGGCAGAGCTAGAAAAGCATCTATAGCGGATTAACTATATCTGAAAGTCACGTCCTTAAGAAATAAGAAAAAATACTTAAGAAAGGGGAAACAGGAAGAAAAACTTGGGGTGTGCTAAATTACACAAGAACTGCAAGGGCAATAGAGAAAACAAAATTTGAAATATTTGGTTTAAATCATCATGTGAACAGAAGAGATGCTGTCATAGGGGATTTTTGCCAAAATTGATGGAATTACAAAAGCAGAAAAGTATCATCAGACTTTGATCCACCATGCTATGCCATCTGGAAAGAGTCTGACTGGGCGCAGCTTGACAATGAAACATATACAGGCCAGTGTAGTAAAAGCAAACGTGGATAGAAAAACACAGAGTGAAACCAGCATCAGTCATGGACTGGCCCCCCCAGAGCCAAAGAAGAGCTTTGGATGTCCTTCGAGAAGCGTGAAGAAATATTCCTGAACACTACTTGAAGGAATTACAAGAAAGCTGGGTCAGAGAGTTCAGGCTGTGTTGAAGAATAAAGCTGGTTGTCCCAAATACTGACTTTCAACTCTATTTTTGCCTCAAATGTAGTATTTCCATGTGTGCTTGAACGTTGCAATAAATTGCTGAACCCATTTCCAATTTTGTAAACAAAATATAAAGAAATGAGGGGTGGCTCAAGACTTTTGCACAGTGCGATATTTGTGCTTACCTGAACCGCTGCTGTCATTTTCTGCCAGATTATCTGTAAACAGATTAGAGAAAACGTTGAGACGGCTGCTGGTTATTTAGGAAAATCTGATGCAATAATTTCAAAATGTGAGAAAATCCAAAAACATTTATTTCCCTCAATTTTATTACTCACTACTATACATATGTCATTGTGATTGTCATTATGGCATCATCACTACTACGGAAACTAGAATACTTTAAATGGTTTGATAATCAACCCCCTCTTTAGTCATACTACCCAGGACCCTGACAGCTGTCAGAGAGAAAAAAGCTGCTGTTGTTTTCCATTAACCAGAAAAGCAACCATAATTCTGCAGTAAAAACAGAAACAACCAATAGTATGTAAATCGAGGGAAAGCTAAATTATTCAAACCGTTTCTTCTTCTACTTCCCCCACAAAGTAAAACGCTTATTTAAGAGAAAGTAAGCCTCAAGCGCTCAACACTCACATGGTTTAAAAGTCAGAACAAAGAAAAAAAACTAGAGTGAAGCATGTGATGCATCACAAAAATAAGTACAGAATTAGAACAGGTGCAGCCCCAGTGAGAAACCTCCAGTTTTAGTTTACTTCTAGGTTCGTGCAGTGTGTGGTTCTTTATGAGGCTTCATTCATATTAGTCACCAAAAAGCCCTGAGCAGGGCTGAAGTACACCAGCAGTTTTTTATAGATGCGTCATTCACGGCAGCTGAACCGCAGCACCCCGTGAACAAGCCTGTGATAAGTGCAATGCATTAACATTCTGGCACATTTACGTAGATGGGGTCCAGAGGAACTGCTGCTGCTTCTCTCTTCCCAGCAGCACTGACTGTCCGTGGACCGGGCCATGTGGCCGAGCGCCAGGCTGGCTAATGGATGGAGCCCCTCCTCATCTGGCCCAGAGAGTTTTATCTTAGACTAACAAGCAGATGCTGTCTTTGCAGCTCCGCTCACAGCGCCTCCCTCATCAATCTCTCTGTCTCACTTTGCTCAATTCGTCTGCCTCACCTCTCCCTGCACTCTCTTCTCCATGCCTCCCTCCCTTGTCCTCATATGCCTCCTATGGCCCATCTCATTCACTGCAGCTGTTGCTGCTGCTGCTGTCTCGCAGCTGAGCCAGCGGGCATCCCTCTTCTTTGTTGTTTGGGCATGGCTGCTTCCCTTCATCAGGCTGACAAACGAGGTGGAGAGCAAGTGCCCGCACAGATGCACACATGCAGATGCAATCACAAATATGCAGAGAGTGCTAGAGGCTGTGTGCAGCCTCAAGGATTTGGTTAGTATTGAAAGGTGTTGGCTGCCATCTGCTGGCTGAAAACCATAATACAGAAAAAAAACAAAGAGGTTAATGGGTTCTTTTTGTGACTTATTAACTGACTCATTACTCCACCAGTAGATTTAAAGCTATCAAAATAAGTCAGCTTTGTCAGATCCATATTGGAATTCCCGTTTTGGAAATATTATTTCAAAGACTGTAGATATTTAGTGAATCTAAATATACATTTATCCTACTTTAAATAAGACTAAACTACCAAACACTGGAAATCTGATATCCAATCCAGCTGACTGACATCGATTTACAGTGTACCTGATATCAGAATGGTAACATACACTCGCTGGCCACTTTTTTAAGTACACCTGTTGAATCGCTTGTAACCACAATCAGCCTGACAACAAGTCAACATCTAGGCACGTAGACACGTTCAGGATAACCTGCTGAAATTCAAACTGGGCATCGGAACTAGGAAAAAAGGCGATGTACGTGGTTTTAAACATGGAGTAGTTTTTCAGAAACTGCTGATCTTCTGGGGTTTTCCTCACATAACCATCTCTAGGGTTTACAGAGAAGGATCCAAAGAAGGGGAAAATATCCAGCGAGCAGCAGTCCTCTGGCTGAAAATGCCCTGTTGATGTCAGAGGTTAGAGGAGAATGCCCTCACTGCTTTTTGCACCTCGATACACTCGAGCTATCTGAATGCAAAATGGGCTGCAGCATCATCTCCCTGTTAGCTTAGAACACCGGATTGGACAAACATTGCCTGGTCCGATAAGTCTTGCATTCTGCTGTTACATTCAGATGGCAGGGTCAGGTAGGGCAAAAACAAGATGAAAGCATGGATCCATCCTGCCTGGCATCAACAGGTCTGGCAGGTGTAACATTTTCCTGGTTGGTGACCATCCCTTTATGACCACAGTGAACCTTTTTTCTCCATATTAAAAAGCTCAAATTATCTCACACTGGTCAATTAAACATGACTGTGAGTTCGCTGTACTGAAATGGCCTCCACAGTCACCAGATCTCAAGGTAATAGCGTAACTTTTGCATACGGTGTTACAAGAGATTCAAATCATGAAGCAGCAGCTTGCAAGCCTTTCATGCAAATGATATGGAAACAAGGACAGCAAACAGGAAAGGTGAGCCAGCTGGGAAAATATAACGAAAGGACGAGTAAAACAAAATACAAGAAGTGATAAATAGACGAGGATGCACACTTTTCAAATAGCAAGAGAACAACTGAGAGCTCAGAGAAAATGAAAACATGAAGAGCTGCTGAAAGAGAGGGGGCAGGAAAGCAATGAACCGGCTGGTGTTTACCTTTGTTCTCAGGTGCGGGGATATCGCCGTCTCTGTAAGGCAGAAGAGATAACATTCAGACAAATATAAATCAAACAGAATTCTCCTTGTGTAAGATTCAAAGTGCTTTTTTATTTATTTTTGTTTTTAAAAATTGTGCAGCTGCAGGATCACGCAGTAGCTGGTACTTCTCCTTTTCTGTACGGCTGAGTAAATCAGTCAAAGAGGAAGTGTGTGGCTAAACGGCCTGCATCACACTTTCACACGTAACTCCCTTTTCTCAAAAGCTGTTGATAGCAAAGGAAAGAGCTGAGGAAACATACAGGCTGGGTCTGTTTCCCATTCAACAACTCAGGTTGGACTCTTTTCATTTATGGCTTTATCATAAGACAGCATCAAGCAGAGCGTAAATATGGCTGTCTATTTTCAGGGCCATTGTGTGATATTATAATCATACAATGTTAGCTGGCTAATTATTGAGTTTAAGCTCTTTGTTACTTTGTCCTACACATTTTTATGCACATGACAAGTTTTATCAAATACAAACAAAAGACTGATAAACGGATCGCACCACACTAAACATCACTGCAAGCATCTGCAGTATGGTACTGCTCCTATATTCTTCTTAATACTGCAATAATATATTCAGTGACAGCACCCAGTCTTCCTGACTGTCCAGGAATGTTGTAAACAAAGCCAGACATGAACGCTGTCCAAGTGTTCGTATATGCTGTGTGAAGACTGGAGCAACCTGTTGATGCAGTCAGAGCAAGACAAAACACGCCTGTTCAAGGGTAAAAAAAAAAAAAAGCCAACCCCACAAGAAGAACGAGTTTACCACCAGCATGTGTTAAAAAAAAAAAATAGGTCAGCCTTTGTTTTTTCCTGTCTCACTCTCGCTCTGCTGCAATTATGTCCAAATGAAGCAAATGAATCAGGAAGCCTGAATTATTACCAAAGATCAAAAAGTGATACTTTATTTCTTTTGCTTGGCGGCTGTTTCGCCTGATAAGGAGCTGAGGCTTTCCTTTGTTTTTAAACATCTGTCCAGGAAGCTGAACTTTTTTTCTCTCTCTCTTTCTCTCTTCAAGGTCATCTCATCAGCGCCTCTGCCATACAGTCTCACAACAACACCACTGGGGTCATTGCCATGGTAATAGTAATCATCTCTTCCTGTATGAGTCCTCATGCCTCCTATGATCTTACATGTTTAGAAATTAAAAACATACTCGATAACTCAAACTTTTGTGTGGTTTGTCTGTTTGTTTCTGCTTAAAGATAAAACCCGGATCATGTCACAGTCGCAACAGCTTCCCACAAACAGCACAGAGAGGAGTGCGTTTGTGTATAGATAAACAACTGTCACATAGCACCAGCAGTGGAACAAAAGAGCCGCCCTTTGTCCCGGTCATTTATTGTCCATACTTTACTGCTTTTATTGCATTTACAGCAAGTTAGAAATCTCTAATCAAATCATAAAGTGAAAGTTGGCCTTTTCCTGTTATAACCTCACAAACAAAGCGGAGCTGGAATTTATTTCTATCACATTTAACAGATTCATAGATCTTTAAGGTCTTTTGGCATCTGATCATGTGTTTGGGGACTTTTCCTGCCAGGTGGGGCGTGATGCCGTGCGAGTAACTCAGTAGCTCCGATGACAATGAGTCATCAGTATCACTTCACCTGTCTGTGGCTCACGGATGAACTGATGGTGAATATAACAGAATCACTAAAGACAACTGAATGAATTAGAAGAGTACAGTCGGTTAAAACCCGCTGAAAATTATCTCAAAGCATCACCGAGCCGCGTGGGCACTGTCGTGTTTCGCTCTGCACTGCACTTTAATGTGAGGCTGTGCATTAACGTGAACGAAAACCGATGTTTATTGTGTGTTTTTAATTGAACTAAACTGTTGCATAAGCTTTGCTTTACAGCTTCAGCTTTGGCACGCGCTACCAACTCGCTCGGTGATACGTTGTTGTCACACACAATGTTTAACAACAGAGCGGCGCGAGCGCACAGACACCAACAAAGAGATTTCAAACAGACCGTGTTTGCAACGAGGAAGCGAAAACTAGGCAGACATATGTTGTTGTCGTTGTTGTTGTTGTTTCATGAAATGCACGAGCAGATGAGCCCCGAAAAGAATACAGCGACAATGACTCCCACTTCCTGTGCGTGGGGGACGCGAGGCGAGATTTTTAGCTCTGCATCCACGCCGATTCGCCCAAAACGGTTCACAATTGAAAAACACAAACCGCCGCGGATCGCACACAGCAACGCTTTCGACTGATCTAGTAACAACTTACCCATCCTCGAGGTGGCAAGCCGCACCGCAGCTGGCCATCTCCGCCACCATCCTCCGTCTGTGGCCCCGTTATGCTTTCTCTTCTCCACTAGCGTGCAGAGGCTGCGCGTAAAAACACCTGGGAGGCAACATGAGCCTCTCACCGGCGGCGATCGCGTTCTGGGTTAAAGGGCTAAGCATTTATTGGGGGAGACCTCTTTGGCTGCATTACTTATTTCACATCATGCGTCCCGCAGAGTGTAGCCTTTCCTCTTTATCGAGGAAAAAAAATAACTCGGTTTGACTCCCCCGGAAAAAGCGCTCACTTTCCTAAAATCCACAAAAAGGAAACATCAGAGTCCCCTTTTGTGCAGCCTAAATGTGGGATGTGTTGCTTTCTTTCACAAAAAAAAACGTGCTTGTTTGTAAAAAGAAAGAAAAAATACAGACCACAGATCTTCACATCATAGGACCATCCGAATGTCTTTAGAGCAGCGCCATTCTCAGGATCAGCGCTGCTGCGCAGTTATTGCGCATGAATATGGGCGGGCCTGCAGCATCCCGCCACAGTGCAGGCTTTGTGGAGTCTTGTTGATGATTTACAGCCCCACGCTTAACGCTTATTAAATAAGCGAGCTGCACAACCTGTGCGAAAGAAAAGTTTACTGCTGGAAGCCTCAGACTGTCTGAATATGAATAACGGAAGATAAAAACCACACCGCTTAACTTAAGGACATGCACAGAGTTTCCGCATGCAGAGGCCACCTTTTTGCATGAGTAAGCACAGCAGAGGGTCCCCTGAAGCGATCCCCAAAGGTATTGAAAGATATGGTGATGATGATGATGAAGCACAATTAGAGGTTTATTCTAATCATTCATGTAATAAGTAAAACAAAGTGTATAATGAGGATAGTGGGAGCTGGACGGTCACTTGGTTTACTTCAAAATAAAACAGGCATTTATCTGAGAGACGTTCATTGCACTGAAAGGAGCAACCAGCTTCCCGTGATGCAACTAGGTCACTTTTGAGCGGGAAAAAATACGCCTGCATTACAGAGAAGTAACCAGCAGATGTCGCATTAGACAACAAAACAAGAAGCACATTCCAACATGATTGATGCACGCCTCTGATGCGAGGACTGATCACTGTCATCATACCATAAAGTTACAGTGGAATCAAATCAGAGAAGGTCAGCGTCCTATGGTGGATCTTGGCTAAGCACACTGGCCAGCAGAGAGAACAAAAAAAGGCAGGAAGGGCGCTGTGTGTCTGTGAGATGTCCGGTGGGAGGAATGAGTGAGGGATGAAGGGCTTTCTTATTGATCTTCAAAGCACCTTTCTCCTCCCTCCATCCACTCACCGAGTTTGACAAGTGGATGTGCGGTTTATAGGCAAGAGAAAGGAAACACAGAGAGGGAGAGATGCCACAGACTAATGGGGGCATTATCCTAGTCTCAGAGTCTAAAGGGAGAGATCAGCTACTCCTCGCAGGGGTGAGACGATATCCCCAATACCTCAGGAAATCAGAGGAGATAAAGCAGAAGTGGTGGAAAAGAAGGGTGAGAGAAGTAGAGGACAGGGAAGGTTAACTTGATGAGAAGATAAGAAGAGATGGGGGAAAAAAAGAGAAAATATAATAGGAAAAAGGGGTCAGTTAAATAGGTTAAGATGTAAATCATGAGAGCAGGAGGCACAAGACTTAAACCTTTAACTCAATTTGTCACTCGAGTTGCAAAAACGTATAATTTAATATAGGCTAGTCTGGTATGAGAGTTCATTTGACCTGACTTGAGACAAAAAGCAGTCGTCTCAAGGTGCTCGATGAAGATTCAACGACCACACCTGGTGTGGTTTTACGCCGACAGAGTTAGCTGTGTTAGCGTTCTACAATTTACTCTTTTGCATGTCAAAAACCAATGCAGTATCAGAAAAATGATTATTTTGAACTCATAATGCTGCTGCAGTAAAAGTTGTTAAGACATTTGACCTCATGGTGGAGCTAGAGGAATCAAGAATATCAGTCAGTGGGACACATTGTGGGAACCATGAAATGCATCTATCAAATAATATGTCAGGCCGTGTAGAAGTTACTGACATATTTTAATGGTTAGATGGAAGCTTTGACCTCAGAGTGATGAGGAATATTTAAAGTATGACGAAAGTCACTCAGTATGTTTCAGCTGCTGGGGATCTTGCCTGAAGTTACAAAGGGTTATCTGAATCCAGACTTAAAAAGCTCTGTGGAGCTCTGCTGTGGAGCTTTTTGAGTCTTGATCAGAGCGGTGGAGTGATGGACCAGGCAACAGGTGACAGAGCAATGCTGCCATCTAAAACGCCTCATCACCAGCTACTAAAAATGCTGAGCTGCTGCACAGAGGCACTTTGGGCATTCAGTGTGGATTGTTGCCATTCTGGTTATACTAAGCAGGGAGGGGAGGTTAAAAAAAATCAAAGCTTTGAGTCTTTATCTTAAAAATAGGTACTGGGAAAGCATCTGACTTTCATTCCTCTGTGACTCAGTTAAGACAGTGTTTCACTGTATGAGTGTATGTGTGTGTAATATGACAGGGCTTTTTTAATATAGACCCACCAACCAGTTTGGAAACCATGATGTCACACACCCTCAGGGGGTAATACGAGCCCTCAACGTGCCGACTCATTATCCATCACGTAGATACACACTCAAAACAACACACACACACACTGACCTGATGAAGCACATATGAAGATGCTTCATCAGGGTGGAGGGAAACTCATACCTTGGCCATTTTGCCAACAGGCCCAGTTTATCACATGGAAAGATGCAAAGTTACTAAAGAGCCGTAACAGCTGAACGCCTGCATAAAGAAGCTAGAGAAAGGGGACTAGGTACAAAGAGAAAACAGGAGAGAGACTTGGGAAATCATTCAGCCATGGGAGCGTTCAAAGGAAATGTATGAGCCTAAAATTCTTCCATGTGTAATGAACATAATGAATTTCCCATTTTAAAGCATTAAAAAAAAAACAGCGTGGAGCTGTTTTACTCAGATGCAAAGCTTCAGTTTAACGAGGGAAAATGCCTTTGAAAGTCTAATCTGAATAAAGTGCAGATAACTCCTGGACTTAGAGCTAATGCTAACTGCTTGTGACTGGACTGTGAATTCACTTGTGACACACCCCTCTCCCGCTTTGATTTCCTGCTCATTATCTGAGGTCTATATTTGTTTGTTCTGTATTTTATGTAGTGTTGTTTTTCAGTAGTCACCTCTCGCTGCTGCCATCGTGTTGTTTTTTCCTTCCTCTTGGGTAAAAATGTTGTATGAGCACCATTTTCACCTCACCCACACAGTTTACACTCTTTGTCTTCCATCCCCCCCCCCCCCCCCCCCCCACCGACCCACCGAGCCCCCCTGAAATTGCTGTCACATTTTTAAAAAAAAAAAAGGTGTGATAATGCAAGAGTTCCTCTGCTGTCAGGAAATTATTTTTGCCAAAATGTCCTTTTAGTCATAGAATGTAACTAGGAAAATTTGAAATTTCTTATGTCTTTTATAGATCCTGAAATGATTTTCTGCTTTGTTTCAGGATCTAAAATTAGATAAATACATTCTCAGATGCACTACACCACATGACATATTGTATCTTGTCATTATTTATCAAAAACTGACGCGAAATGCAGAAGCAGTGTGTGAAAAATGAACACACCCCAGTTTGTAGAACCACTTTTACCAGCAATAACTTAAAGTAATGTTCTTTTGTATGACTTTATCAGTGTCTCACATCGTTGTGGAGGAATTTTTGAACCACTCGAACCACGCACCAGTGCATTGAGGTTTGTGTGCATCCATTTATGCACAGCTCCTGTAACGTCTTGCCATAGTATTTAAATAGGTTTGAGGTCTGGACTGGCTGGGCCATTTCACCACCTTGATTCTATCTTTTTCAGACATTATGTTGTCCTTGAGTTAATGACTGGAGGGTCCCCGGGTCCTGTGGCTGCAAAAATAAGCCCAAATCCTACCCCCTCCACCACCATGCTTGACAGTGGGTATGAGGTGTTTGTGCTGATATGCTGTGTTTGTTTGTTTGTTTCCAAATGCTCTGCATTATGGCCAAACATGTCCACTTGAATCTTATCTGTTCAAGAGACATTATTCTAGAAGCCTTGCGGTGTATTCAGATTCAGATTCAGGTTTTCAAACATGTGCTCCAGTGTTCCTTTATGCAGAGGTTATGTTCTGACAACCCTTTGAAACAAGCAATACTTCTTCAGTCTTTTTGTAGTAGTGTTGTCATTAACCCTAAAGTTTTAGTATGCTCATTGAATCATGTAGATCTCTGAGATGTAGCTCTTGGTTGGCACTGGCAGTGGTCTGATCTTAGGGTGAATTTGCTGTGACACCAATCCTGGGAAGACTGCCTTGAATCTTTGTCGCCATAGAATGGTGGACTTCAAGTAGTTTGTAAATGGCCTTATAACTCTTGCCAGATTGAGAGGTAGCAACAGAATCTGTGCTGCTCACACATGCTGATGATCAAGTAATCAAGTGCATGTGATGAGCACCACCTGGCTGCTACTTACTCTTATAATTACTATAGAAGAAATAAGGGCGCACTTAGTTTTTCACAAAATGCTTCTGCATAATGACTTAGTTTTTGTTCTACAAATAATGACACTGTGTGATTCACTGGGCAGCCAAAAAAAGTTAAACTCTAAGATTTCATTGGACAACCTTTAGCTTTGTTGGCAGGACACAATCACTGTGGTATTTCAATTAACTTATGCAATGTCACAATATTTATTTCCATCCAGAGTTTCATGAATTATTCACAAAGATCTCCTAGAAGTGACGACAGGAGAGTTGGACTGTTAAAGTCTTCTCAAACACATCCCAAAGATCCTCAGTGTGATAAAGGTTTCAACTCTGTGGTGGCCAATCCATGTGCGAAAATGATGTCTCGTGCTCTCTGAACTATGAATCCTGGCATCCCATCCCATGTCCATGCAATCAAAGAAGAAACAACTTGATCATTTTAGGTATATTCAGTTAGTCAGCTCATTTTTTTGGCACTAAATATTGCTGAACCTAGACCTCAGACCTCCAATCCAATGAAAGGCTCTCACCTACAGTGTCCAGGCATGTGTCGTTTGCCCCAATATATGAAATCTCAGAGTTTAAAGTAAAGTTTCAAGTTCCAAGTAAAGATACAGCTTACTGTCCCCATATATACATATTAAAAATATACTTAATACTTTGACAGCATCACATTTACTCTTTATTCTGTGAACGCTTATTCCAGCATTTTGTTATATTTCTTAGTTAATACTCACATCCAAATGGATATTTTCACATTTGAATGGTTATACTGAGAACTGCAGTTTCCTAACATTCCCAGCATATTCAAATGCTGAAATTAATTTAATTTCAATTTAGTTCTCTTCTCTTTTATTCAAACAACAGTTGCCTCAAGGTGCTTTATATTATAAGGTAAAGGCCCTGCAATAATACAGAGAAATGACCCCCTTTGAGCAAGCACTTGGTGACAGTGGGAAAGAAAAACTCCCACTTAACGGGAAGAAACCTTGAGGAGAACCAGGCTCAGGAAGAGGCAGCCATCTGCCATTGGCTGGGGTCGGGGGGGAGGAAGATAGAACAAAAACACACTGAGAGCTTTCAAATAAACGCTTAATGAGTTTGAGAAATGGCCTCAATAACCAAGTTCAGTTCATAGTGTCTGGTTTCTTGCTGTTTATTGTTTGTGAAAGACATGGGAATCATGGAAATCTCTGAAGGTTTTGCATGTTGCATGCTTTCTAAGAAGAAAAATATCTGTCCTTGATGCTGTTTGGATTTGATGCCTACGCATACTAAGTATTTGGGAATCTTCGCTTGTCTCTCCGTCACCAGAGGAGAATGATTTAAATTGCTGTACATTTTCACATTTCCTGTTTCTGGACATCTGTAAAACTGCATGCTGGGAAGTAGCAGAAGAATGGAGGTCATAATTTAGGCAAAGAGGGGGGTGGGGGGGGTGGGGGTGAGAGAAGTTAGTGTCTGCATGGCCTCTGGGGAGCTTGGTTACAAGTTTTTAGGTGACCCCTCTTCTGTTCTCCTGTCGCTTTAGCTTACACCCTCCCATTGCTTACACAGTCTATGTACTTATTGCTCTATACTAAGCCCATCAGCATTTTGTATGTGTGTTGTGTCATGGCCTCTTTCTCTTTTTATCTATCCCGCTTTCCCTCCATGCTGTTAATGCCTTATTTTGAGAGTTCCCTCAGGGAACGCTGTGTTTTCAGGGGCAAGAGAAGAAGGAATCCTGGGATATAATGTGGGCGTTTGGTAAAAGTGCTGAAAGCCATAGTCACCTTCTGAGACACAGACCACCCCCTCCTTTTAGTGTGTCTCAGCGCAGGGGTGTGGAGGCAGGGGGTCAAAAATCCTCTGACCTCCACGCCCACTCAGAACATGTGGGAATGGTAAAATTATCCTATATTTAACCCCCAGGTGTCTGCCTTGTGTGTGTATGTGAGTAACAGTAACTGAGTCATCTGCAGCTGGGTGGTACATGGGTTATCTTATAGGGCGGAAAAAAAGTGGGTGGGTTTGGAAAAGCTGTTCTCCCCCTTAATACACCACAGTCACCTCCCTGGGATAAGAACTTTCTCAGTTAAATATGTCTGAGGTTGAATGTGTGTACATTAGATATATGTGAAATCCAATCAAACATTAACTGTGTGGTTACAGAAAGCCACCGAGAATTTAATGGCAATCTCCCACCCTCTCAGCTAGATAATCATACAAAACTTAATGCAAGAGAAGAACAAAAAAGTCACCTTCAAAGAATAAAAAAAACATTTTTCTTCTTTGTAGAGTGAAAGTAACACATAATTAATACTTTTTTTTGTTTTACACAGAGAATATTGGTGCTTATGTGGCTGTGGAGGGGGCATTTGCACATAAAATATTTACATTTTCAAAGAAGGCAACAATGCTGAGTCAAATAAATTAATGCTATTACCCATCAAAAGGGCAGCTTTATATGGTTATTCACTATAAAGTGAAAAAAAAAAGCTTGGCTCAGCACAAACCTTCCAAACATCTGACTTACTAAGAGCACTGAGTAATTCCCATTAGTCAGAGAAGGGATTTTACCCCTCTGTCTTCTGGTGAGGATTTCTTTAAGTCTTCGTTCTCAGAGGAAGTCTGGATTCTGATTCATCTCCCTGCCAAAAACTACACAAAGCTGGGAGAGCAAGCCACATTAAGGTGCTCGTTAAGGCACACACTTTCCCTCAAGTATATTTGTTACCACATGCTTGTTCAAAGGCGCAAAGTTTACACTATGGTGTATTTCAAATGAAGTCTGTCCCGTGACCTGTGCCACGTCATCTCTTCTCGCCTCCATTTCTCGTGTCTCTGTCTACCACATTGTCCAGTTATACAAAAAAAGAGAAAAAAACGAGAAAGAATGAAACCATACAAAGACACCCACACAAACAAACTCAAACATAAATACAGTTGCCCCATACTCTCAACACGCACAGTCCGTACACTTTAAGACCTCCGAGCCAGCAGAGCGATAAGATTAGAGGAAGTATGTGGGTGTGAAATAGCTGCGGTGTGGGACTTTCTGGATTCACACAATCTTCACTGACTGCAGGCCCTGCTTTTTATTAGAGTTCCAGCTGATGGGAATACACAGACACTGATGACACCCACACTCATATCCTGCACAGATACCGAATTCATACACTAATATGTTAAACAAGCTAAAACTTATGCATCAATCCTCCCCTGTCTGCAAAGCCAGACGCAGCTATTCTTAGGTACGATCACACAGAAAGAAATCCTTTATATAATGTATATTTGTGGACCTGAAACACTGCTATCATTCAAAGAAAAAAAAATCTCAGCGTTTCCATAAATACTGCAGAAAAGAAGCTACGGAGGCTGAAGTTGATCTCAGGGCAGTAACCCTGAGGTTGTGACTTCTGCTCTGGAGCAAACAAAGTGAAACCCAGAACCATCAGTGGGTCCATTAACAAAGCCAGAGGCCGGACAAGGCTTTCTTTGTTTCATAATTAATGCAAACATGATAAGCGTGACATTGACTGTTGGGCGGGCCGTACATCAGCGTCCTCGACACATGAAAATGAACGTTGCCATTCATCATTAAACACGGCTAATGGACCCCACAAGACTGAATTATTAAGCACAACACAAGAGACCTTTGTGCCAGATTAATGGAAGCACACAGGACGGCGTATTTATTACAGTGATATAGAATAGTGAAAGTGTTATCACAGCGATTGTTGGCCATACAGGAGGCTGAGACTTTGTGCAAGTTAACGCAACAGGAACACAGTCGCCTTTGTGTTGCTGGTGTGCATATAAAATATCCATTGTCGCATTCTGAATTTGTGTTCAAGGATCAGGGTTTCTACTTGTGTACATCAAATATTCCAAACTATAAATATACTATGCGTTACAAAGAGGGGGGTGAATGTTATTTTCATGTTTCCTGTGGGATGTAGTCGGTCTCCAATTGGTTTAATGTGTTTGCTGGAAACTGCTAGAAAAGACAAAATGGGGGGGGGGGGGGGGGGGGGGGGGGGGAGCAAGGCAATCGTGCAGATGAACAGTGAAAATAAAGGAAGGATTCGTTTACACTTTGATTTTTCTTCAGGATAAAAAGATTTATTTACATTCTTATCTATATAGTTGCTCATATTGGCTTGATTTGAGTCAGTTAAAAGCCAAAAATCCATAGTTTTTCCTCCATACTATACAGGTTGCAGCATTTTTCTGCCTTCCAGACACTGCACAGAGTGAAAGCTGTGATCAAAAATAGCAGTTGTTCTCTGTGCTTGTCAATAAGAGCCCTCCTGAGAAGCAGACTTGCTGGAAAAACCCTCCAAACAGGGGAGAACTGAGAAGGGTTTCTGAACTCTCAGAGCCATGGTCCACAGGCTATTGATTGTTTATTTGGTTGGAAAGTTGCCCTGTGATCACATTTCCCTAATTGAGGTAGATTACAGAAAGAAATACAATGCTGCATAAATTAGGTTGCATGGTGCTCTTCTTCTACTGAATTTCATGTCATAATGGTCCAGTAATTGGATTTGGTGTATTGTGCATTAGGCCTTGTTTAGGAAAGAGAGGAATACAGACTGACTATCAGTAACAAACAGTAACATGAAGACAGGGTGAAATGTTCCTGTAATTTAAAAGGATTCACCACAATTTAAACAATGTAGACTTTGCAAAAGACTCTAAAGTCCTTATATTTATCAGTACAACCCTGTCTTTTAAAATAGAATCAGAGGCTGTAGTCTTCTCTGTAATGTCTTAATATCATAAATGCTATTCACCGCAGAAAGAGAGAGAAAAAGAAAAGGACAACAGGGCTTTGAAAAATGATGCTGGTCGATCTATACAACCACAGCGGAAAATTATTCAAGTTGCTAATTCATTGCAAGACAACAAATTAAGCGGAGTGGTTTAATTAATCAGTTAATATTCAGGACTTGAGGAGCAGCTTAGTGAGCCCGCTGTTCTTGGATGTTATCCAAAGGGACATCTTTAGCATAAATTAACACACGGGGCACAGAGACTATCGTTTAAAGCAAGGAATTAGTTTTATGGTTATGTTCTTCAATGCTGCAGACACATGGTTCTCTAGGGTGATACTGAACTAATGGGAATCCAGACACTCATCTAATGGGGGCCATTACAATCCACATTGCATTTTTAATGAGACGGTTGGAGCTGTTGGCGCCTTGTGTCAGGGACATTCACCAGTGCTGGTTTTTACCTGGTTCAGAATTCAGTGATGGGACAGTTTTAAAGTCTTTCGGGTGCGATGGATCATAAAGTGGCATCTGGGGACGCGTCAGTCTCAGATATTACAGCTGTTTACCTCTCTACATTATAAAAGGTTTCTATTAATTTATACTAGCCTAAAGAGTTCAGAAACATATGATGATCTTGGGACAATATGGGAAACATTAGCTCCACCTTAACCAAAGCCAACACTGATATCCTACTCATCCACAAATACTTCATAGTATCTTCTATCATTCATATTACTGTTAAGTGAATTTGTACATAATCTGCACTATTCTACATTTCCAATGCAGGATGTTTACTTGCAGTTAATTAATTCTGTATTGCAGTATTGCTGCTGTTCCTTGGCTTAAGGACCTCTGCTCTAAATCTATCACTATAGAACAAAGACTTGTTTAAATTTTACAAGGTACTAAGGCACAATATCTTCACTCCTTCCTCTTGTCACCCCTCCTCCTACATCTACAACATTCTTTATTGGATCTTTAAAGTATAAATCATGATGCTCTGCAGCAAACATTGCACGTAGTGATCAGAGAGGGGGGCTGCTGATGCCTGAAAACTGGTGAGATTGCATGTGTCTTTGTGCAGGAGACTTCAGGTTAAGGCTGAATATGTAACCAGGAGCACAGGCTGGCTATCTGTGGGTTTCACTGGTGTAAGGACATACTAGGACCCAATAAAGATATCTTCACCTAATAATGATGTAAGATTATTCATGAATCTCATCCCTGCTGCCTTCAGACACTGAGGTGGCTCCACTCCGATCGCCCATACTAAAGCAGACAGGTCGTCCTCAGCAGGGGGAGGGGGGCCACCTGCTGTCCCGCTCCTCGCTGCAGAAGCTGTGACAGCACATATTTCGCGAACAGCTGGAAGGAAAGGCAGTCCTGCAACACCTGAGCGGGCTTAACGATACGACGTCGTGCGCACTGGAGACGCGCGATAGCTGCTCCATCCTGGGGGATCCCGAAATGATGCCCCGTGTGCCGGGCGGCGGCCGGACAGCATACACTGGCACATTTCTGTCGGCATGCCTGATCTCTGCATGTCAAGCCGCACAGAGCTGTGGGGAGGTCCAGTGCGGCGTCAACCAGCACTGCTGTCCGCCCACCGTCACAGGGAACACCAGTGCCAGCTCGAAGGTGAGCTGCTGCCAGCTCTCCATCCACGCATTTTTCGACAACGTCGGCTGGTTCACGCGGAAGCTGTCCGGCATCCTGATCCTGTTGCTGCTCTTTGCCATGGGCTACTTCATCCAGCGGATCATCTGCCCTCGGCCCCGGCGGCACCCGCACCACGACCGCGGCGAGGAGCCGTCCCTCTTTCACGGACACACATCGGCGTCCCAGGATTCCCTGCTGGAGCGGTACCCCGAATACAACCTCGGGGGCTTTGCCTCTCCAAACCTGCCGGCCTATGACGAAGTTAAGTATTTGCCCACCTATGAGGAAAGCATGCAAGACATGCACAGAGACCGGTCCGGTGAGAACTTGTTGTCCGAAAACGAGAGTGGCGGCCAGGGCAGAGGGAGAGCAACAGGACCGAGATCCGGAGACCAGAGGCTGGCTGCCCTAGAGGTCTCAGGACCTCAGAGCCCAAGGACATCCAACTCTGTTTGACGGAGACTGGGCAAGACTACAGAAACATTATTATTCTTATTTTAATATAGTCAGGGTAAAAAAAAATCTTGCAGAGATACAACGAACAAGTGCAATTATACTCCTGAATGTAACGAATAAAAGAGAAGGCTGAGAAAAATGCAGGACTACGTGTTTTCTGAGATAACAGGAACCTGCTTTCCTTTTGTATGCAAATGACCGCTTGGGTTATGGAAAGCAGATTATAAAGTAAGCGGAGGAGGCTGAAATTGAGGCGCTTTGTGTTGGGAATAGCTAAATTGGCTCCGGTACAATCGCATTAAGCTTTTTTCAAACTTCAGCACCTCAATTTAACGGCAGCATGAAACAGATTTCCTGTCAAACTGAGGTT
This sequence comes from Neolamprologus brichardi, assembly GCF_056152115.1. Taxonomy (NCBI): domain Eukaryota; kingdom Metazoa; phylum Chordata; class Actinopteri; order Cichliformes; family Cichlidae; genus Neolamprologus; species Neolamprologus brichardi. The sequence goes on along the minus strand of NC_142117.1, from coordinate 24,660,850 downwards.
CTCTCTTAGTGCTTAATATACTGCCGAACCTGAAAAATTCTCATACTATTTTGTAGAGCTTTTTCTTTATTAAATTTGCATCCAAAAAAAGAAAATAGTTTTTTCAGTCCCCTTAGACATGGACTGAAAGAGAGAAAGGATTAGGCAAATATCTGTTATAATTCTTTCTGAGACACTTTTTTTTAAACCAGCCAGCCCTGGAGTCTAGCTTATCAGCATGAAGGCAGCAATCTACCCCCACATACACACTTCACTGGGAGCTGATAGATGAGCATTATATAAATGACCTGCTCGATGCTTGACATCTCTCCTGTGAGTGAAGCCTTACTGCCCCAGGTCCCAGCTTATGAACTCAAGGAGAAGAAAAATATGAATGAGATTACAGCTTCCAGACTGATAAGAGCTAAAGTTGCACTTTTATGAAGGCATGTCAGAGAAGATAGCTGCTATCCCAAGGAGCAAAACAGAAAAATACTAGCTGACACGCGCCACTGAAGAAAATGTAGTACTTTCTTTGTTAAAGCAGAAGGATTTGAAGATGCCAGATGAGAATACCTTCAAGTCTGCTTTTGCAGATGCTAACTGTCCTAACAAAACAAGAAGTTACACTTTAGCTCATCTGAAAACTAAGCAGATTTTGAGAAAACATGCTTTCTGTGAATTAATGCCATACATATGTTATAATACTGAAAATGCAATTTTGTTCATTTAGTATTTCTTTACCTTGTGATTGACTGGGTGTCTGGTAAATAGTCACCCTCTCCATATCGTATTGTCTTATCTTTAGGGCCAGGCCAAAAATTCTAATGAGAATCTGCATTACTGCTGGATGTAAGCCAGCCAAACGTCTTTTGTTGTACGAACAGTATTGGATCATTTCTAATTTACAATAATGGAAGGTTCTGAAAGATCTGCATTTTTTTTACATATGAACTGAAAGAAAAAACACTTTTCAATTTATTTGCCCGTCAACTTCAAGATGGACAAATGTTTTCAGTTTCTTGTGCAGAAATGAAAAGAGGTGTTTGTATATAAACAATGCACCAAATTAAATCCCATTAAAGATACAAGAGCAGGTGTAAAGCAGATAATAACCATGAGCTTATCAAATCAACTAAACTGATTTATCCCAGAAGCTCCAAAGTGCTCATCTTTCATCATTCCGAACAATGCAGAACCGTATCTGTAAAGCTAGCCTTTACAATTAGAGACCCTGAGTTGATCCCAACTCTAAAAGTCTGAGTGTGATTGTGGTGGCTTTTGTAAACCAATATCGCCTGACCATAATGGCAGAGCCAGTAGTGATCACTGATGGCTTTCTTTTCCTGAGGGACATTTGTGGGCGGCTGGAGTTTGGACTTAAAAGCATTAAATCCAGACTAAAACAACCACTGATGGGTATATGAGGTAAAGGATCTGAGACCCTGAGCGGCATGAGGCCATGTTTGAGGGCTAATGAACCCATGAGAAGTGTGATTGTTGCGTTTCATTTTCTCCTTCCTAGTCAGTGTAGTTCACTATATACCGACTTCCATTTGTAAACATCAACAGTAAAGCTGTATGTCTTCTCTCAGGGGAGAGGATAGTTATATACGCTCATGGGAGATGCAAATCTATAAAAACACAGGGATAAATACAGTATTGGTACACTCAGTGGGTTTTGAATCAGAGCCCATAATTCAGTTATCGTATTGCTCTCTGGTATAAGGAACAGACAAACTTCAAAACGTCAAATCAATGAGCATTATCCTTCTCTATCCTCATAAATTCTCTATTACATCCGGGAAGTGTATTTTTGGGAGAGCTTGGCTATCAATTTAATATATGAGAACCAGCCAGATATACACTTCTATGGTTTAATAAAAGAAGAGCATCTGTTTGGCACTGTGTGCTGTGTAGCTTCAAAAATATGAAATGTTTACACTGACCATTTCATTGTAAGATATTTGCCACTGGGACTCAAAACTATAGAAAGTCTAATCTAAATGTGACTTTTATATTCTTAACATTAAGATATGGCTGAAGGTAGAGGCGTGGAATTGAGTGAATCAGGTATATCACGCAATGCATGGTTTAAGAGAAAGCATGAACTGATTTCACATGTTGCTGTTTATTGTGTGTGGCCACTCCCAGCAGTAATGGATGTGAAACGTGGTCATCCAGTTCCACCATTTAGCTGTTTTCTCACATCTATATGGTTTGAGGTGAAGGAGTTGTTTGGATAAAGCGTGCTTGATGCCAAGCACATGATGCTCACTTGCTTTGTGTTAAATTACAGGAAAATCGTCACTACTCTTGTATTATGTGGAATTTGAACACGGAAGACGTTCAGTGAACCCAACTAGCTTTAACCTCAATGACTAATTAATGATTTATTTTTTCTGCTCTTAAAAATACATTAGTTCAGATAGATAGTTGGTGGAAAGACAGAAATAAAAAGAAGTGAGGTGACCAAAACTGCAGGAAAACTGCTAAGAAAAAAAAAGCAGCAAGAGAGACCCAACCCAAGAGAGAGATTTTCCTGTTTTCTGTGATGTGTGTCTGTTGCCACTCACTGTTTCATCTTGTTCACTTTCAACCGTATCCATCTGCATCTTCATGACATAGTATAGGAGCCCTTTCTGAAGAGCCCTGAGAAAGATGTTCATCCTCCTGGACCACTAGTGGAGATGAATAGGCTATTACCCTCTGCTGATGTAGTGGCCCTTTGCCAACCAGGGGGTGGAGCTCCGTGGCAAGTGGTCTGTTTCACACCTCAGCAGCGGAGGAAATACAAGAACAATTTAAAAAGAGAAGCCCTGCATTATTTTAAGACTGTGAAAACACGCATGCACACAGTAATACCTTCAGGGTGCATGTGCAAAGCTTAAAATAAATGTTCAGACCTCAAAGACAGTCCCTGATCCTTGTATAAAACCAGTAAAGTGTCACGACACAAAGGGGAAAACAAAGAAACAGGATTTTGGATCAATGCATACAGTATGGTTCACGTGCTTTATTAATGGACATTCTCGTGTTTCCACAAGGCAACACTATAAATGTGTAAACTATAAAAATATATTTTAATGTAAAAAAACAAACTGAAACATGACAAAAATAACACTCATACAAATTTACAGATGAATGCGTATACCTAGTTAACTGTTAATGAAAACAGATTAACTTTAAACTTGATTCACTCAAAATCAGTCACTACAACAGGAAGGCCACAGGTCTGTTGGTCAGAAATACAGACAGCCTTAAAAAACTTTTCAGCCACCCACAGTAACAGACTGTCATATGCGATTTTGTTTAAAGCTTTATATGTAACTTGACAAGACTATGTGTGTAGTGTAAGTCAGGTATCACAAACATCACAAAATCTCAAAATTGTTCAGTTTTGGTTTTTACATGAAGGTAATCGTACTTGCTGTACTTATTGTGGACATGACCCTCTTAAAAAAATAAAAAACATTTTTAAAAATTAACGGCGTGAGGCCACGCTGCTCCTCACAGAGGTGTTAGCAGCTCGCTCTCTCTCTTTAGACAACTCCATCTCTATCTTCGCTTGGATTTTTTCCCAGTCCACTTCAACCTGGAAGACAGTAAGATGAGATGAAATGAGAAAGTAAGAAACACTATTTTAACTGATAAACAGTTCCGGGAAGCATTTGGTAATGGGAGTTATCCCCCATTAAAAGAGAAGGAAAACAAGTTATAGTAAGCGTCTTAAAAGACTGGCTTTCAAACGTTAGTCTGGCTAAGAAAGCCGCTGCTAGATCGTCTGTAAATCCCTCCAAACTGTAAGGCTGGCTGAGCTCGGGTAGTAGAAAGTAACTTGTAATGCATTACAGTTTCTGTTTAAGAGTAATTAGTGTAAGTACTGCAAACACTTTTAAAATTAGAAATGTTTACTGAACAATTTACAGGAGTTGGGAAGGTCTTGTAGGATGATAATGGTGCTTTTTAACCTCCAGTGGTGATCACATGGGTTGAAGTCACATGCACACATTTTTCCTTGCAGTCTGACTGAAATCCTACCTACTGCTGAGTTTTTTGGGGTTAGCTGTTTACATGGGATATGATTTAGTATGGTCTGGTTATTGTATGCGCCAACACTACAAACTGGAAGAGTTTTAGTTGTGTTAAAAAACCCCAAAACAACTGTCTTATCTCTTTGGCACATGTTTGATCATCCTATTAAAGATGGATATTTACTATCTGTACAGTCCAGTAGTTTCCATTATTGTGTCGTTCTCAATTTTTTAAGAGTTGGATTAAAAACAAACTGTCCACAGAAGATCAGTTCATCTTGGAAGCTAGCATTTTTGGGAAGAGTAGACACTGTTAGGTCCATAATGTCTTAGAAAAGGACACCATTTTTATAGTTTTGCCTCACTACACTACCACAGTGGATTTTAAATAAAACTATATGTAATTGAAGTTCAGACTTTCAGCTTTAATTCAAGGGGTTAACAAATAAGTTTGGTGTTAACAGTTTATTCATCAGTTTATTATGAATTACAGCCATTTTTACAGATGGTCCCCATTTTTTAGAAGCTCAAAATTAACTGATCAGACTAACATGATTTTACATCTTATGTTATTTTAAGCATTTTTAATACTTGCATGAAGAGTCTTGAGAGAGGGACTGCACTTTGATTGAGCTTCAGATGTTATGCCTGCCTCATTTGTAATCAGGGAAACATGCCTCGTCTAACTGCTCGTCTGTCTAAATTAACTCTGAGCCTCTGACAATGGGGCCAAACTTCACTGTGGTTGTGAACAGAGGCAAAACAAAAACTGTACATATATATACCTAAAACTTTTTGGCATGACGGCAACAGTAATCAGAATGGATTTATCTTTCCGTTAACTAGTTTACAAGAAGGTTTTAACCATCTCAACCACCTTTTAAAACCAACAGAGTCTCTGTGATTCTTTTTGTTATATGGAACTTTGTTTTTATTCTATTTGCACTTTGAGACTATAATTATAATATTAGGCATTGTTGCAGTGATAAGCACTCCAGTAACACTACTGCAAGCAATATTTGGGATTAAATAGCTCAGGTGCAGCTAGAGATTTGCCTCCTTTTGCAGTTTAATGCTGTAGGCTTTTCTGATTGGGTGGTAAACAGAAATGCTAAGGTAAGATAGTTTTTCCCTAAACCAACTTTTTTTTAAGGCCACTTAGAGTGTATTAGCAGAGCAAACAAAGTTGATAACCCATGGGAAATAATTAGAAATAGACACCATCCACAGCTAAAAATGTTTCCAGTGTGTTGCTGACTAAGTCAGTTTATACAGTGCAGCAAGACAGGCCACCATAACGTACCCCTTCAGAGTACTGCAGGAATCTCTTATTGGTCTCCTTCCTGCTAAATTTTTGTAGGAACTTCTCCCTATAGGCCAGCACAGTGTCCACATGGGTCTTGTGTTTAACTGCCAGCTCCAATGCCCTGGACACAAGATGACATGATGCAGACAGACATGCATCCTCTGTGAACAAATATGCTTCACCTTAACTCTTTAAAAACTACGTTTAGACTACCTCCATAAAACAAAATCCTTACACAGCCAAAAATACAAAAAATACATACATGAATAAAAATCTCCCAAAACTGCTTATACTGTCCCTCTACTAGCTGTACATTTCCAACATGAACACATATACACAGAATTATACCTTTCCCAGTTATAAAGGTCAATGTTGACTTGTATGGCCTGGTAGATGAGACCAGCTTGTAAGAAAGCAGCTTCAGCTTCCTGGACCTGACCACTGAACAGCAGCATGTGGGCCAACGATGACTCCTTAGATGGCTGCTCCCTTAGAAAGTTGATGTATTGAACTCTAGGTAACTGAAAGAGGTGAAGCAGCAGATATGCAAAGAGAGAAGCTAGAAATACAGTATCTCTTTTCACTGACAGATTCACTGAAGTTTCACTGAATTTTTATTTTTTATGGTTTTCTGGTGGTTTACAACACTTGTGTTTAGCTGAACTAGCCAATAAGCAATGCTCTTACCTCTCCGATAGCAGCATAAGCCATCTCTGCAGTAGTCAGCTCTCTGTTTGCCATTGCCATGCCAGCGAGGCATGCCCACAAAGATTGGTCCTAGGGATAAAGGGAACAACAGCAGAGAGCATCTTTTAATGAAACTATTTTTTTTCTTTAATTAATATCGACCTATGGCATAAAAAAGGCACCTAACTCAAGGGAGGAACCGGTGTGGTGTTTACACCCTTTGCTATCAGCAGCCTGTAATAAAAACACATAGTTTGTTCCCTTTTCTTTTGCTGAATCTATGAAAAATGCCAAAGATAACACAATTTGGCAAACATAAAATAGTATAATTGCACCACCAAAGTGAATCCCAAAGAGCTATTAGCCAAAAATTTGGCATCTCTGCAGAGTGTGCTTTAGAAAAAAAGGAAACTGGACAAGTGGAGGACAAAATAACTTGCAGGCCTAAAAAAAAAAAAACATCTACAGCAGATGAGCAACATCTGAAAATATCTGAAAGAGTCTGGAAAGCTTATTGGCAGCAGCTTAATTATTCATCATAACAATGCCAATGCAATAAAACATACTGGGATAGAAAAACACAGATGAAACACTATCAGTCATGGATTGGTCATTTAAAGCCAGACATCAACATTACTGAAGCAGCGGGAGCATCGGCAACCTTTCTGATGGCGAGTGCCATTTAAAATTTCCTCAGAAGTCAGTGTGCCATATGATTGCATTAGCAATAAATTTACTGTCCACCAAGATGAGATTTACAACATACAGTACTAGGCAAAAGTCTTGAGGCATCAAGACCTGCTGCCACAGTTGGCACGCGTGCCTAGGGTTGCCGACCCCTGATCTAGATAGACGATAAAATAAAAGGCAGCCAACAGCCAAAGAAGAGCTTTGAATGTCCTTCAAGAAGCCTGAAGAACTATTCCTGAAGACTAGACAAGAAAGTTTGACTAAGAGTGTCAAAGAATAAAGTGGTCATACCAAATACTGACTTTTAAGCTGGTTAGAATTGCACAAACTCCCTTTAATCCTGCATTTTCATGCACCTTTGCACATGTTTCAATGAATCACTGCACTGCATTTTCAATTTTCCCAGCTGTGCTGTTACTTACTTAGTTTTAGAAACCAATTGCTATGGAGAGATGAAGTAAAAATTAAGTCCTTTGGCCACATTCACAAATGACATGTTTAGCAAAAAAGCACTTAATGAAAAGAGGATGTATCAGTGGGCATAAGGACAGAGTACGACTGTATCTTCAATGCATTCTGGTACACTTTACTCATACTTTAACCACGTCTTTAAACATGCATGACACACACAAAAACAGGAGGTATTTGCAGTACAAAACAACTATAAATGTAAACAAATGTGTCACCACTTTATTTCCTGCAGCTGGATTAATTAAAATTTGACCACAAATGGGCCAGCAGTTGAGCAAACTGAACTCCAGAGTCACCACTCTGTAATCTCCTGTTTTTTTCAGTATCCATCACTAAGAAAAACAGCTCCAATTAGAAACCACTCCTGCAAACAACAAATATCATCGGCAGGACTTGCCAGAGATCGTAAACATGACAACACAACTTCACGTGAAACAATTTCACGTGAAATAAACCTTTTTTTGCCTACTTAATTGTTAGGTTATAAACTTTAGTCACTGTATGTTAGGTCTGTGCTTCTTGCCTTAATTTATAACATGTTTCTGTTGACTCCTGTCAGGTGAGCACTTACTGACAACAACTGTGGTTCTGGGAAAAGCCACCAAACTCTTACCAGAAGCAGAGAGGATGGGGTCAAGGAAAAAGCTCTTAAAACTGGTGCCTCTCTCCATCCCTTTTGTTCCAACCACCCTTTGCTACTTGTTGTCCGTTTCTCCAAGCTTGTGGTTATTGCATCATTGCCTAAGCAAAGACACAGTCTCACACTGTGCTCAGTGTGTGTGAGTAATATGTTTGGAAAATCCACACATGCATGCAGCAGAGTGTGTATTTATGAGTGAGGTCTGGGGGGTTAATCTGGTAAATGGAGTCACCAGGCTAATTGAAGCTAATTAAAGCCTGCTGGTCAGGTCCCATAAACCTGTCTACTACTTTCTGGTTCAGACATAATATCCATGCATACACGTGACATAGGCCATGGGAAGCTGAACTGTAACAGAGCCCCAAGACTGGAGGATATTTAACACTGCCACAAAACTGCTAACATAAATACAACGTGAAAGAAATGTAGTAATCAATGCTAAAGTTTAATGCTCACTATGGCTTTGCTTGTACAGCTAATGCAAAGACATACACAGTTCTACAAACACTGAGACTAATTATACAATGATGTCACATCACTTACATTAAGCACATATAGAAATCACTGACACAAGTAGAAAAGAGTAAAAGACATTTCCAGTATCTTACTTTTGCATAGCAGCAGAGGCGCAGTGCATCCTCCCAGCGCGCAGAGATGCTATATTCATGCAGGAGGGCAGGAAAGGGTAGTACACTGCTGTACACCAATGAACCATCTCCTTGGCGCAATGTCACTTTGGTGCCAATGTAGTTTAGAACTTGGGGTGCACGTCTGAACTCACTTTGCAAAGACACACACAGTTTGTTACAGTAAATACTGCATTGACAGAGGGCAGAGGGAAAAAATGAGTTTGTTATGCATAAATAACATGTAAATGATTCCTGATGCTGCTTCGACAGACTCATTAACAGTGCAGATTTTACCAGTTTCCTCTACAAGCACGGCATATGTAAACCTGATAAAATGGCCCAACAGCCATGGTACCACTGTAACTTGTACTGTTCTTAGGGCGTCCTGCTTCCTGTAGTACACCATCATTGGTCATTTTTTTAGATACACCTTGCTAGTACTGGGTTAGGTCCCATTTTGCTTTCAGATCTGCTTAATTCTTCATGGCACAGATTCAAAGATTTTGGTACATGTTGACATGATAGTATCTGACACATCACAGCTTTTGAAATACTCAACCTGCCTGGCACCAGCAACCATGCCACATTCAGAGTCACTTAAACCACTTTTCTCCCCATTCTTGATGCTAAGCTTGAACTTTAGCTGGTCACCTTGACCATGTCTAAATATGTAAATGCACTGGGTTGCTGCCACATGATTGGCCAATTTGGCATTTGTGTTAATCAGCAGTTGAACAGGTATATCTAATAAAGTGGCTGGTGTATATCCAACAACCTAAAGAGAAACTTTCAGAAATTTGCAGTTTCTGATGATTTATTAGCTTTTGCCACTTAGACTTTGGTGTTCCTCAAATTTCTGCCTGCTTGAGCACTAAACGGGAATAATAAAACCAGTGAGTGAGTCCAAAATGTGCACAAAAAGTTTACAACCAAGTGTTCAGATTAGTGTAGCAGACACAAGTATAGTTTACAATTGCCTGTACTGACAGTGCAGGCACTCTGCCTTCAATGCTGGCTAACGCTGAGGAGTTCTGGCCAGAAAGCTTTGCACAGTTTGATAGATGTTGGCCATATGCATTTTGCTTTGGAGAATGAGTTAAAAGGTACAGAAAAGCTGCCTCCATTTCTGCTCTTAGTTCATATTTGACATCTTTTCCAGAAACCTCTCAGATGAAAATGCAAGGGCACTGAGAGGTTCTCTTATATACTTCTATCTACTCTGGCCAACTCTAAACTTGAATATAACCTTTTGCTGCTTTTGTAATAGGAACTTACTCGCCATTCCGGTGAATGGTATCAGCTGTTACATGCTAAAGTCACCAATTAATTCTCATCCCCATTTCTTGTACTGCATAATACCTCTCTGTCAGAACCTCTAGAATCTCCCCACGTAAGGTGGTTTTTAGAGTTGGTGCTTTGACACACCAGAGATGGTTAAATTGGCAACTGAGTATTAACAGGCACATTTAACAGAAGTGTCAAGTCCTCATAAGGAGGTTGGAGGATTGGTGGTGTGACATCTATTAGAATTAACAGCCAGGAGATGCTGGTTCACATCCTACTGGAACCTTAGTTTTGTTTTGTTTTCCTTTTACATCCACTTGCATCTACCTGTAACAACAATAACCTTTCTTTTTGAAAAACAACTCATTGGCCTATGACCAATCACTCTCACTAATGCATTACCCAGTGTGTCAAAGCAAAGACACTAATTGTTTATTAATTAGTCACACCAGGGGCTTTGCGAAAGCCCAGGGAAATTACCTGCCATCTTTTATGTACAGTGTCTTCAGTAATAATTCCTTGTCAGTGAAGACAACACTTGGGTAGTACCACACTGTGAGCTGGTTGTCTTGGATTCCACACAGGATGTTAGCAGCATCATTCCAGGCCATACTATGAACCATGCTGCCTAAAAGATAGAATATGCATGCAGCTATTACAGTAATCTAACCTTAGTTACGCACACACACACACACACACACACACACACACACACACACACACACACACACAAAACAAAGAAAGTCATCACCGATCTTGTTAAGTGCATTCCCTCCATGTCTCACCAATTTTGCAGATTTTGGGTTCTCGTCCAAGATGACGCACGGTGGTCAAATAAAGGTCACGGTTCTTGTCTATCAGGGCAATTTTCCTGTCAGTAGATGGGCCGCACTGATCCAAAGCTATCTCCAACACCTCCTGCTACATGGAAATGCACACACACATACACACAAACAAGTAAATAGGTAAGTGGGAATAGGAAAGGACAAAAGATCAGGAAAAGAAAGGAAGAGGGAGAGGCAGTTTATACCGTGACCCAACAGTCTTTCTGCCAAATGTGTGTGCTTGTAGAGTGAGGGAGAGAGAGAGAGAGAGAGAGAGTCTGTGTGTGTTTGTGTGTGAGAGTGAGTGAGAGAGAGCGAGAGAGAGAGAGAGAACCTGTGTGTGTTTCTGGCCAGAATTAGCTGGCTTTGGTCCAGTATCTTGGAGCTGTAGCGTGCTGGCAGACAAAGCCATGCTGACAAACAGTAACTACTGCTACTTCTACTTCTTTTCCCTCTCTTCTAATTCTTTTCTTCTTTTTTCTCTCTCTCACTCTCACTTTGATTCCAAACCCCATCTCCTATTTTTTTTCTTTTGTCTTTATTGTCTCTAATCTTTTGGGATTTGTGGTATATTTTTCTAAATCAGACTGTCCAAAACTAAAATTTCAACAAACTGTGTGTATGTATAGATGGAAATTAGCAATTAGAATCATCATTGAATTTCACTAAAGCTTGAAGGTTGCAAGCAAAAAGTCAACCTCCTCAGCAGGTGATCCTAAGGACACGGAAAATAAGGAGTGGAGATGGGTATTGCCAGCCTAAATTATCAACATGATCGATATTTCAGGGAAAAATGCTTTTAACACAGCCCCATTTCAACAATTACAGCAATGAAAAAAAAAAATGCCAGGACAAAGATTTACAGTCAGCAGTTTCAAACTTTTTTTCTTTCCCTTTTTCGCAATGACTTTCACAGGGTCAGGGTATAAGTGTAATGTAACCTGTTATTCCACAAAATAATCTATCAAACTACACTGTAAAATGCTATTTAGCAAGACCCGTTAGCACACCTCTACTCATGGAAAACCATAGCATTCAAAGTTCTAGATAAAGTGATCACTGCGGCATTTATATTAAAATTAATTTGGCCTAATCACAGTAATCACTAGCTGAGGTAAGTCTGCAAATTCTCCCTACTGATGAGCTATAGATCGTAACTTTTGATGAGGAAGCTAAAAGAGGCTGCTATCCTGGCTAAAAACCATATAATGGTACAAATACAGTTGTGGTCAGAAGTTTCCATACACTCATCCTGGACACAAACGTCCGAGTAGTTTTGATCTTATAATTTCTTTGAAATATTCTTTTTCTAGAGCAGAATGATTAAACAGCATGCATCTTTAATGGCTTTAAAACACTAGAATTGGGTGAACAAGTTTGAATTTATTTTGGATTTTCTCTAATCCACACAGGACAAAAAACATGCATACAGGCTCAAATACATAGATACAGTGGGGCAAAAAAGTATTCAGTCAGCCACCAATTTTGCAAGTTCTCCCACTTAAAAAGTTGAGAGAGGCCTGTAATTTGTAGCATATCATTCCCTATTGTGTTGTACATTTCATTGTTTTTCTTTACGCAACCTGTTCTGACCTGTTTCCCTGATGTGATGTTTGTGTATTGTATCGGAAGAGGTCCAATTTTGCTGCAGGCAACTGCAAGTGACAAATAAAGGCTTCACCATCATCATCATCATCATCATCATAGGTATACCTCAACTGTGAAAGACAAAATGAGGAGAAAAAACAATGTGATTTTCTGAATTTTCTTTCCTAATTTTGTCTCTCACAGTTGAGGTATCTATGATGAAAATTACAGGCCTCTCTCATCTTTTTAAGTGGGAGAACTTACACAATTGGTGGCTGACTGAATACTTTTTTGCCCCACTATGTAGCCCCAGTAATGTTAAATGTCCCTTAACTAGTTACACCTTCATCAGATATTGTTGGTAGCCATTAACAAGCTTCTAACAACTGTGATCAGATTCCCGGCTGTTCTATCAGTATAAAGTTCATGATAGGCTTGAATCTGGGTTGTTTCTGAACATCCCAACTAATTTCCTCTCATCTGAGGGTGACGGTTGTGGTCTTCTTCCAGACCTCGGTAAAGACGTGAGACATCAGAATAACTTGTGAGTAAGTACAATTATTTGTAATGATGACATTGGAATCTGCAGTTGTTTAGAAATGGCTACAAAGAATCTTCCCAAATTGTGTAAATCTGCAATTATCCTTCTTAGACCTTCACTGAATTCCTTGGACCTTCCAATTCTTTTGAGTATTGGTCAGTCCAATGAATGCTGTCAAACAAATTATTTTAATGCTGACAAAGAGAAACTACCAGACATAATAGGCCTAGATAGATAGATCAAGTTAAAATACATTGTAGAACTTTTCACAGCACTTAATAAACAATTTAAGTGAGTGTATATATACATTTGAGCCTCTATGTATACTTGACCATGTGTATTAGAGAAAATCCAAAATAATGTCAATAAAGTTGTATGCTTTACAATCATCGCATTCTGGAAAAAGAACACTTCAAAGAAATCATTAAAAGCCAAGTCATTATCATGACTTTTATGTCCATGATGAGTGTATGGAAACTTCCGACCACAACTGTTTGTCACCAAGGTCGCAGCAGCACTGACAAGGACACATACATTTCACTATATCCCTTTTTGATCAGATCATGCACTAAATTCTGCCCCTTTAACATGATATGGCCATGTTTTTAAAAAGGTATTTATTGTTACTAAGCTGTAACTGAACAATTCATGCACATGGAGACAGTTTATCTAATTAATTGGAAGATTTCTTTTTCATGTAACTTCATCTTCTGCTGCTCAAGATAATAGGAGGTTTTGCTGGCAATACAAAATTAAAGACAGAGCATTTTAGGTGTAAATTCAGAAGGCTCATATCACTACTTATAATTCAGCTCAGTTCACAGAAAGAAAACATATCTTGAAGGAAGACGCGATGAACAACATGGATGTATTAACGTACATATTGCTCTTGTGGCATTATTTTCTGTATGAGGATTAATGCTATGAAAATACTTTATAATCAGTATTTGTCATCATTTTATGATAAGCATCTGTAAAAAGAGGGAAAACCCCAATAATTAGGCAATCCCCTGCGAGCAAGCATTTGGCAACAGTGGGGAGGAAGAACTTCCTTTTGAGAGGAAACCTCCAGCTGAACCCAACTCAGCAATGGGCAGCCATCTACCGTGACCAGATCGGGGGTGAGGAGAAAGAAAAGAATGAAAAGTGGAGCAGAGAGAGAGGCCAAAACAGAAACTACATGGGAAGGAAGACAAAACTTCAAGATGTGCAGTAGTTGCACGTAAATGAATCAGAAGTTTAAAAAAAACATGTTCCCATGTGAACATTAAAGTAATGATCTAATTAAAAACAATTGCAATTAGTGTTATTACTGTTATTACTACAGCAAAAGGCTTCAGTTTGATGAAGCATGCATAAAAACCTTTCACTTTTCACTCAGCTGTAGAAAACATAATAAATACAGCTTGTTACACAACAATGGGAGGCTGCGTTATACATAACTGAACTGTGTAATACTAAAACTAAACAAATGTGTGTTCACTCTGACTCTGTGTTTTGGTTGAAAAAATAAACACACATTTGAACAGCCACCATCAGACAGCTTCTGTTATTATGTCCTATCATATCAACACATAATAAAACACAAATACTAACGCATTCTAACCAGTCACACTGACAAAAAACCCCAAAACATTTCTACACTTCTCTGCTTATCCATAACACTCTGCATTATAACATCATTTTAAGTATCTTCCGAGATGTAGGTCCAAGCAACAGATATGCTCACCGGGCACTTGTGTTGGGTACATGTGTTCAACTGCTCATTAACACAAATATCTGATCAGATGGCAGCAACTCAATGCATTTAGGCATATCACAAAGCTCAAAGCACCTCAAAATAATTTCTCGACCATGATAATGACTTTACTGTACTTAAATGACCTCTACAGTCACCAGTCTCACTCTCCCCTTTGGGGTGTGGTGGAAGAGTATCATGGATCAGTAAAAACTGTGAGGCGCTATCATGACAATATGGACGCAAAATCGCTAATGAATGTTTTTAACACCTTGTTGAATCTTTGCTGCTAAGAATTAAAGGGGGTCCAACCGGGTACTAGCACTGTGTACTTACTAAAGTGGCATTTGAGCATAAAGTTATCTCGTTTTGTGTAATCAAAGTTTAATAAATAAATAAATAATCTGATGTGGTCAGAGAACTTCCTTGTTGCTGAAGTACATTTGGTCAGAAAGAAAGCAGGTTACTAACCTTGTGGGTCAAGGGCTTCCCATCACCAAGAGCCTTTCCAGTCAGGGCATCAAAGAGAAGGATAACTTGTGAGAGAAAAGGAGAAAGAGGACACAGTAAAAGCACAGCCCCTATGATTTTGAAATTTTATAGTAAGCGTGGAGTTTTCCCCTCACCTTTTTCATCACTCTTGTCCCGAATGGCTATGGTGTCGTTACTAAGTGAGACACTCTGGGCATTTAGAATATCTGGTCTCATACCCGGGAACTTTGGGGACGATATCAATCGTCCTTCATAGGAGAACGTATACAACCCTGCTCCATCCACTAGTAGAAAATGTCTGGGAGGGGGAGACCAGAGAGGCCAAGTTACTGTATATGCTGTATATTACACATTATACGACTGAGGTAACATGGTGAGGAATAAAGGGGAGCAAACAGGGAAATTAAATACATAACAGACGGTAAGAGTTAATTAACTGACACAAGAAGGTAATTTAAACATTTACTGAACAGCAACACACTGTTAACTTACTCAGTATGACTCATCAATCTAAACTGCGATTACAAAATGGCCAGTAATCTATTTAGCTTCATGCTGAGTGTCAGGGACACTGCACTGGAGTATTGCACAAGAGCTACTCCATATTAATCTAATTCCCCCCAGTGGTTTCACTCTCAGCCTTATTGTATGACAGGGCTGGCTGAGCTAGAGCACAACCCGGCTGTGTGTGCGTGTACGTGTGCATGCGTACATGTGCCCGTGCGTGTTTTTGTGTGTGTGTGTGTGTGTGTGTGTGTGCTAGGTTGGCTGCTGCTTGATGAGTGGCCAGTGCAGAGTAATGAAGCATTAGAGAAGCTGATAGATGATCCAACAGCCTGTTCTCTCTCCTGCTGCTTTGCTCCTGGAATAAAAAGACTCACTTCTCTGCTTGTAGGATGAGGCTGACTGTTCCCTCCTTTAGGTCAAAGATGAGAGGAGTATTCCAGTTTCTTGAGCTGGCAAAAATAAACAGCACAGTCGCAGACATTAAATAACTGTGCTACATCTGGCACAACTGCAGAGATGAGGGAAGAAAAAAAGCAAAAATACGACCCAGAGCAAAAGGGTGAAAAGCAATAAAAGACACAATATTTAAACAATATCAATGAATGGAGAGGAGATAAATCTGCAGAGTGAGCATAAAGAGTGCAGGCCTGAAAACAATCATTATAGGATGAAGTCTGCAGAACATGTTCTCTTGTTCCTAATCCTATTATTTTTCCATGAAGTGAAACAAAAACAAAACAAAACACACGTCTCCATATTTTACAAAACACACAGATCATGAAGTAACAATAGCCTGAAATGAATCAGCAACTTGGTAAGATTTGGTTGTTTTATCCTCCCATCAGAAGCAGTTTTTTCTGTGTGGTTATGTTTTATTTTTGTAGGTTTTTCTAGCTACACGGCATGAGATTTCAGTATATTCTGGTTGAATCAAAAGACTCTTCTCATGCTTTTCTCAGTAAAAGAGGAGCATGTTTTGTACAACAACAAAATATACTGAAAGCACATGATGAGAAACTATGACTTTGAATAGAGGATGAGAAGATTAAAAAAAAAAAGACAAAAAAAAGAGCACTACTCACTTGTAGACATAGCACTGGAGGGAAGTCGCAACCACTAGGTGACCGTATGCCAGAGATGCTTTGATGACTCGATCTCTAAACTCCAATAAGTCCACTGCATCGTTCAGCACATTCCTCACCTGTGGAAAAGGGAGGAAAGGAGAGGAGAGAGGGGGACTTAAAAGTGGAAAAAAAGTGTAGGGATGACTTGACTTTGCAGAAATTATGACGCAGGCACAAACTTTATATTACTGAGCAAACAATTCTCATTTAAAATGCAAAAAATAAGAAACCCCAACAAAAAGGAAAGACGCTAGCTTCACTAGCAGAGGGCTGAACACAGTCACATACACATTGGAGTGTAGTTATTCGTAATATACACAGGAAACTATATACAGTAAATCCAAGTATACGTAGGTCAGCTGTGGACACAGGGAAAGCAGTTCTTACTGTTTTAAGTGTGTGCGTGCAGCGGTTGGTACTAATTTTTTCACCTGCGTAGATAAATACTTCCCTCCAGCTCTCTGTGTGAATGAATGAAGGAGCCTTTTCCAGCACCAGGTGAAAGGTGGGGTTATTTTTACAGCTTTACAAATCTTCCTCCTCTGCTCCCTCCAGCAATCCAAATTTACATGCAACACAACCAGGAATAAAAAACATTTGACCGCAAGGTGGTAAATTTAGCTGGCTGATTCACAAACCACTGGCAGATGTGCAGTTTTAAAACGGACTTCGAGGAGGAGAGAGGGAGGAGGGAGACAGAGAAGCGCCTGCGAGGCTGAAAATAAATGGCTGATGACCCAACTTTGTTTGGTTTACACAAACTGCACTTGGTAGAGTTGTCTATGGGTGCACATGTGTGTTGGCACACGTGTGTAACCCTGCTTCTGTAGGTGTGTGTGCGTCCCTGCCTGAAAATAAACGAGTGTGTGTGTGTGTGTACACTTGGGTGTGTTAACCGCATGTAAACGCTACCTTGTGGTGAGTGCAAGTTTAAAGAGTAGAGAATGGTGAAGCGAGGGAGGCGGCGAGACAGGCTGGTCATTGTCATTGCAGGGCTGCACACTGGCACATTGGGAGGGTCCTCCTATAATATATGGCCACAGCTAGCCAAGGCCTGGAAGGCATTTGCTTCGCTATATAGCATATTTACTCGCCTCTGTATAGTTTGCCTATAGCATTGCACTATTTTTCAATTCTCTTGCTACACCAACATAACGTAGTTGGCTCTGTTAAGTGTTTGGGTAAATATCCATACTCCATTTCCCTAACAGGCAAGCTTATTTTCAGTGATTTTGGTTTCAACACAGACAGCTCTGAAGAGCAGAAAAGCAACTTTTATTATAGACCAGAAACAAAATGATTTTTACTATGATTCTTTTGGACACGTATATGATTACACCATTTATTTATGCACAAGTTACTGAAACATATTTGTCTTTTGGTTTACTTTAGATTCCGTCAGTCTTTTATCACCTGCTTTGTTAAATTAGAGAGGAAAACTAATTTGATGCAAACACAAACTCATTTGTATGAGGTAATCTTTCTACCTGCATGGTTCTCCTCTTTGTAAGAGTGATCACAAAATTCTTCCACTCCCAGTGCTGCTCCACCACATGGGCAAAGATGACATGTCCGTTGCCGCAGGCCCCGGCCAGCTGGGTGCCATCCGCAGACCAGGCCAAGCTGAACACACTCCCTGTGTTGGGCTTCTCCAACGCATAGGACCACTGAAGAGAGGGGCGAGATGAAGAATGAAATGGTAAGTTGTTGGTGATATTAATAAACAATGTTAAACAATTACCTGTGGGGCAGTTTAGGAACTACTGACAATGTGAAGTTTAGCGAGCAGAAGCAGTAGAAGTCAACACACATGTGAGTGCTTATATGTGTGTATGTGCACATAATATAAACTCTGCCAGAAAGACATCGGCCCAGTCAGTCATATAGCAGTAATGAACTGTGAGACACAGACAGAGAACTTAGCTCTGCACCGCTCATAAACATACACTGCTATTTTCATCGACTACACTGATGGGGGGGCTGGGAGGAAGAGGGAGGGTTTATGGGTGTCTCTGAACTAAAGCTAATTAACAAAATTTCTTCCTTCTTTATATGAGAATAGGTTCAGTAAAGTCAGGGCTGAGAAGGATGGGAAAAAGAGGAGCAAAGAAAGAAATAATGACTCTTTTTCTTGTCTGCTGTGCTGCATCAGACAGTCTGTCTGATAGTACAGAATGGCAAAAGACACAACTGTGAGATAAGGAACTCCTTACTATCCAAGTCAAGGCACCCCTCATACTGCCCACCTCCTCTGTTTTTCTACTCTGGCATAGAACATAAGAGCAATGGCTAAGGCCATTATGTTTTGATTCAGCAAGATTCTGTTGAGACAATGAATAAACTAACAGAAAAAAAAAAATCCAGTTTGTTATTTTCCAGAATGATCTCTCTGAAGGCCATGGAGTAGTAGATAAAGTCACAATGAATATGTTTTGTGACATCGAAATTGTTGTTATTATCCATCATCTACAATAACTAGAGCCAATTTTCCTCACACAATAAGCCCTTCTGCCACTAGAGTCCCCCTTCCTCATCCTCCACAGCTGTGCCTGACCTCCTCTCTTGCCTTGAGCGCAAGTAGCTGGCTGACCTGAGTTTCTTAGCTGCAGTCTTCCACACAAACGCATGCATTCACACTGTAACCTGCTTATTAGGGAAGAAAAGTGCTAATGTTAACCTAGCCCTGCCTGCTTGCCTGCAATGGAGAGACAGGTGTGGTGCAGTGGGCCAAGTGCTGCGGTGAACCTTGGAGCAAAGGCCTCAGTGTGCTCGCCGCCTAACACACACGCAGCTGCGGGATGTGAGGTGTATCGTTATTTCCTCTTCGTTGCCTCTGACAGGAGTAGAGGTAAAGTCAGAAAGCTACAGGTTTCTGGGCAGCTGCTTTGATCTCTCTCCTTCTCCTGGTCCCGTCTGCCTCATACGCCCACCACTCAGCTGGTTTTGGTCAGCACCCTCCCAGCAGTTAATGTCATATCAGGACCCAAAATAGCTTTAGGAAAAAGGACCTTTCCCATGTGGACAAAGGCTAGTTTGTTAAAGTGAGATTAATTTATATTTATCTTTTTCTCCCCTCCCTTCTTCCTTTAATTTCGGCAGCTTCAACTTCCCTTATGCATTACATTAATTACATTTTCTTTAAATCAACATACTTTTTTTACATGTAGATTTTTTTGTTTTCCTCTCTTCCAAAAGAGTGAAAGTGTTCTTGCTTGAGCTCCAAAGCAGAGCAGCTTGGGCCAGCATTTACAATAACAACAGAACTCATTTATTCTTCTGCTAACATCTTGAGATGACCCACTCTGTGTTAAAGCACACCAGGGGGAAACGAGAGGGGGGGGATGGAAGACAGAGCGATGGATAGATGGAGGGTCAGAGATCAAGCTGAATGTATACAACAGATTGTAATGAAGCAGGACATGTGATATCGGCCTGAGGAGCACTGCTGGATCCATGCTTACCTAATGCTTTTAACACATTGAGCCATTTGACTCTTTCTGGAGCCAGTGAGCGTGTGTGTGTGTGTGTGTGTGGAAAGAGGGAGTTGCTTTTATATGTGTGCAATACACGGCATGTGTGCACCTAAGTTTGAGTTGCGTGTGAGTAAAAGTACAAAGGAAATGAAAAAAAGTTTAAACAAAATGAATATACGAATGCAGGAAATAAGACAACAGAAATTCAGTGTGAGTTCACATGTTGCTCTAATGTGTACATGTGTGTAAAAGAGGTGAAAATCCTCTGGCTTGTCAAGAGTTGTCAACCAGTGTCTGACTATGGGACACGAGGGGGGACTCCTATTGCTCTCCTGAGATGGGCGGACTGTGCCTGGAGGACCAGGGATACAAAAATCTTTTCCAGAGCAGCACTCAGAGGAAAGCTCACTCTCTCACTCCATCTTTATCTCCTTCATCTACCTTTCTTTCATTTATTCCCTCTCTCCTTATTGGAAAATAGTTGAATAATTCTGACACTTGGCTGCTTAACAAGAAACTGGTTAGAAGAACAGAAAGTCCTGCATTAAAAATGACCATACGAGAATAATAAAACCAGCTGACTTAAAGGCAAGGCAGGAGGTTATCTAGAAGAACAACTCTCCTTCTGCATCCTGTGCTGTTGTTTGTATACAGCAAAAGGAAGAAAGACAGGCACAGTCTGATTGATGACTTAGCTTGGCCGCAGTAGGTTTAACCTCATACTCAATTATATTGTCTCAGAGTGTCACAGAATCACAGAAATTTAGAGCCGATAGATATTTGACTTCTAAACGTTCACCCCCCCCCCCCCCCCCCTTTTTTTTTTTTTTTTTTTTTTTTTTTTTTTTAGATACACTGCAAAGCCAGACTGGTGTGCTCCGATTTTAAAGAGGATGTGAGACTGGTAATAAAGAGGGGAGAGCAGATCACTGACTACTACAAGAACAGTAGAGATGGGGGAGCGCAGCAAGGGAAGGTGAATCCGTCTGTGGCAATACATTTGGCAAATGGTTTTACTGCAGCCCAGAGGGGTGGAACTCTGCTGGATACTTGAGAATTCTACTTGACAAGGTTGCAAGGAGATTTAAGATTAGTGCAGAGAGATGTTAAACAGCATCAAGAGAGAACACGCAGACAAGGACATGGTCTGTATAGAGGCCAAAATAAAGATTTGGCTGTGGGATGTGGAAGGTGAGTTTCGGCCGTCATCTAGCCAGAGTCCACTCTGGTCATTGAACACCGTATATCCATAATGGGCAGCTTTGTGGTCAGAGGGAAGGTGGCAGACATGACGTTTAGTTCTCAGCTGAGGTTTGGGGGAGAGAGGGTGAGACCCCTGAAAGTCACAATGAGCTTATACAAAAAAAAGGAAAAAAAGATGAAACACTTTACACATAGCAGCAATGCTATGTATGCAAGTCTAGGTGTGTACTCCAATGCAGATGAAAACACACTCACACAAATTAAAGTTAAGCAGTTAAAAACTGCTGTGTACCAACATGAGAAGTTCTGTTTTGTATTCATTGTAAACAGTTTGTGTTTTACGTCTTCTTTTTTTTCTTTGTAAACTATATCCACAAATACTCAATAAAAATATTTTGAATTAAAAACAACTGCTGTGTATTTATGAGACAGATGCAGGAAAATGGAAAATAAAGTGCAGCAACTTATTTAAACGTGGAATTATGAATGGATATACAGTCTATGAAGCAAAAACAGAGTTTCTGCAATTCTAATGCGCTTTGAAGTCAGTATTTGGTGTGACCAACTTTTTTTTTTTTTTTTTTTTTTAAACACAACCTGAACTCTCTTAAGCAAGCTTTCCTGTAATTTTTTTAATCAGCCTTCAAGAATACTTGAAGGACATTCTTTGGATGTTAGTTATCTTTGGTTCCATTCTATAGTTAGATGCTTTCACACTGCTTCAACTTTTGAGGACTCGCAGAGGTCAGTCCATGACCGATTCCAGTTTGTTCTCCTGTGTGTTTGTTTATCCAGGTATGCTTTTACTGCATTTACAGTGTGTTTGGGATTACTGTCACGCTGAAAAATGAAGCTATTGCCAATCAGTTGCTTTCCAGGTAGTATTGCACGATGGATCGAAATCTGATGCTGAAATGCAGTTCCAAACCATAACAGAGCCTACACAACATTTTACAGATGACTGTAGACACTCACTGTTGTACCTCCGTTGTAAATACTGACAATAATTTGAAAGTTTGAAGTTTCACATTTGGATTTGTCACTCCATGAGACCTGTTGCCACTGATTTTAAGCCCAGGTCTTGTGTAATTTGGCATACCTCAGCCTATTCTGCCGGTTTCCCTTCCTTGAAAATGGCTTCTTGACAGCCGCCTTCCCCTGAAGCTCTGGCAAACTGAAGGGCCAGATACATCTCACAGGAAAATAAAATAAATAAATAAATCCAACAAACACCTGACACAGGACCTATTTCTTATGGACACAACTTTTAGACACTAAAACAGATAAACAGATTTTCTTTAACTTGCACTTGTCTAGGATACACCAGGCCAAGTTTCTAGCTAATAGCACTTTGGGAATCACCTTAGTGGGATAGAAAAATACTATTTTATGCCTGTCAAACTGTGTTATCTTTGGCATTTTTCATAGATTTAACTAAAGGGGGTACAAATTATGTGTTTTTGCAAAGGCTGATAGTAACAAATTGCTTTTTTGTTAACCTGTATTTTATGTAAAAACAACACTGGTTCGTCTTTTGAGTTAGGCGGCTGTTTCTGCTTGAACAATTTTTGGATTAGGGTTAAGTGACTTAACAAAAATAAAACATTTCTCTTTTAAAAATGGTCAGGTACAAAGACAGGAAATGAACACAAGTAAAAAAGCAAAAAACAAAAAAGGCCTTCAAAAAGCCTGGAGAGCTACTGGTGAAGACTACCTTATAAACAAATGACAAGAAACTAGATCATAAGCAGCAAAATACATATTTGAAAAAAGGAATGGCTCAATAGCTTCAATAGCATGAAATAAATAGTTTAATAAACCTTAGTATGTACTAACCTTTACCATATTTAGCTGGCTGGTGTTACTACTTGGGGCTATTTTTATTTAAGCGATGATGCGCAGACCCTAGCTTGCAGCATGCAACCACCTGTAAGTGCACACAAGACTGCACACAGTCTTTTGATGCACGGCCTCTTCGAGGAGCGTGCGCTTGCTCTCCTCCTCCTCTCTTCCTCCTCACGTTCGGCATTTCTTGACATATGTTTACCATTAAGACTGGCAGGTGTTGTGGGCCTGCCCCTTCTCTCTATTGTTGCCCTGTAGCTGCAGCCGACACAGGGACGACTGCAAAAAGGTTATTTTAAGAGAAAATTAGATTCAAGGCAGACTCAAACTTGTTTCTAAAGGCACAAGTTTGGGTAATAATGTTGGGCCTTCTAAAAGTCAGGACATTCCTGCCTTGGAGCAAACGTTCTGTTAAAGTAACCATTTTGCATATGCCTTTTCTATACGTCTTTCTTTCTAAAGAGGCATGACTAACTCTGTCCTGTTACTTTTTTGAAGCAGTTTCTTGCCTTAAAAAAAAAAAACACAAAAAGCCATCCTCCCACAAATTACTCGATAGTAGCTCATTATTTTAATGACAAATACTTATTCCCTGTAGGCTTGAAAGGAGGCTGTTGAAACACTGCCGGTGTTCAGCTTGAATTAAGCTGGCTACCATGCTTTCTAACAATGACAGCTTTGTGGCAGAAAGAAAAGTCAAAATATCAAGGTTACTCTGCATGGGGAGCTATTTCTATTTGTTATTAGCAACTAATTATCACAACTGCAAAACTGAGTTGCATATTTACACGTGTCCTGGTTAAAATGTGAGTGTTTGCACAAAAAAGTGGCTTGTCTGGCAAAACTAGAGTGGAAAACCCCCCAACGCATTGATACATTTTTCTTTTTTGAAAACCATCATGTTTCACTGTAACTGAAATGAACCAGACCAGGCATTCATACTCAATCTTTTACATCTACTCTTGAAACCAAGCAGTGTATGACTAATAAAGCAAAAATATATATTTATTAGCATGTAGCAAATGGCAGAAATTATTACATCGCTCCTGAGCTATATGCAAAAGTTGCCCTATATATATTTAAAATAAATTAATATGATAATGCTAATAAAGCACAAAAGCAAAAATAAAAAAATAAAACAGTAGAAACTAAGTCAAAGGAGAAAATAAAAGTGCGACTCTGTGCCACTGAATTTCTGTCTCTCTACAGTACCTGAAAGTGTAGGGAAAGGGTTAATGACACATGTCTGGGTTAATGGCTCCCAGTGGAGCTATCTGCTGATTCAGCCCCATTACTTCACAAGCATTAAATATATCTGCTCTGACCGCTCTCTGCTCCCCCCCAGCCCTAACGCAAGTCAACAACATGCTAATCAGAAGGGGGGCATGAGAGTTTCAGACTCTCTGTGCTTTTCTAGCCCTTCATCTTGGACGCTCCTGACACATTTGCAGCAAGCGTTTAGAAAAAAACTTGTAACTGCCACATGTGTTAATGGGTCGAACAGACTCTGTGACCCATTAACAAACTTGTATTTAATGCCGTTACAACCCTATTTGGCCTTGTTATATAGAGCACACAATGCACATACTTTTTTCATAAACATAAGCATATAATTATGTATTTCTAATACTTTACAGTTGTACTTCAGACCATATGCCATTGTTTAGTTATGTTTTCAACTTGAAATTAAAAATATTGCTCAAAGTGTGAAAAAAAGTTTATCTCATCATTACATAACATAAACAGTGGAGAAAAAAACCCCCACACGGTTCAAACCTACAATTTTCTCCACAATTTTTAAACAGGTGAAAGGAGAGCTATTCTCTGTTAGTTTAACACTGTGCTAGTGAGCTAGTGGGAGCTGACCTAGTCCGGGGTTAACAGTCTTACATAAATCAGAACAGATGGCAGACTCTCTGCAAAGCCAGCTGGCTTTAGTTTGCCTGTGTGTCTATGTGCAGGACAGGACCTGGCAGTGCAGGTACAGAGTAACTCCCTGCACATAATAAACACAAAATATCTCAGTGTAATGGACACTAGACATATACAGGCAAGTATCAAGCCCTAAACAGACATAGGGTGTACATGTCTGAAAATGCTGACACCAATGTTCAGGACCAAACCTGAGCTAAACCCACTGTGAAGTATATATTAAAAAAATGCTCAAGAGTGAAACTAAAAACAAAGCAATTTGCTTTGTGGAAAAAACAAGAAGGTCGTTTTGGATTAGGGCTCATCAATCTCTCAGCAGATTAGGAGACCTTGTAAACGTCAGCTTGCAGTGAACCCTCCATGGGGGATGGGGTTGACTATTAGGATAAGGACAGCTGGGCCTATGTCCAGGACTGGTCAGACCTGTGTGTGGGAACGTCTCAGGCTGGGAGCTGACTTCCAAGATGGATTCTACGTTCCAAATACCCACACCTTTTCTCGAGATGGTTATGTTACTTTAAACCAAATAACTTTTTTAAATAAACATTTGTGCGTAACTGCAACATCATTATAGTGTTATTTAACTGTACATCATCTATGTATTGCAATTCCACACTGTTTGTATTTCATGCTGCATGTATTTCATGTTTCTATGTAAGTAATCAATAGTATACAAAGTGATAATATTAGTTGCTTTGGTAACAAGTGTGCGCACGCACGCACACACACACACCTACACACACACACACACGTAAGTCTACAAGTGGGGCATGGCAAGACAGAAGTAAAAAAACTGTGCACATGAAATGCATTAAAGATGCAACTTATGAAGAAGAAATACATAAAATTCAACCGATAACTGTACTGTTTGTTAAAGTACAGTTACTGTCAGAGACACAAAAAAGAAGAGTCCTTCAGTTTAACAACATCACTGCAAAACACTGTTATTCTAAAAAGTTGTCCTTCAATCTGTTGTCATCTTGTCTGCTTTCATTCAAAATCGGCCTTGTAAAGAATCGCTGTGTGTGCGTGTGAGAGTGTATGCAAAACATACAATACAATCAAAGTAAAGATTTCAGTATTTACTGTGCAATGACAAAGTAAACCATTTGCATTTCCTGACTCTGCAATAACACACTATAGTTATCTTATAAGCCCATTTGTAAACATAGGCTAGAGCTCCACAAATCTCTGTATTGAAATACCCATTTGGCTTGGCTAACGAGATACAGAGGCTGGGCCGTAGACAAGCACAGTGTGGCATAAGTTGGAGCTTTGGCAGAGCGAAGGGAAGTGGAGAGAGACGGGAGAGGGACGGCGGGGGGGGGGGGGGGGGGTCAAGACAAACCAGAAGATAGCGAGAGAGAGAGCGAGAGAGAGCGAGAGAGAAAGAGAGAGAGAGAGAGAGAGAGAGAGAGAGAGAGCGAG
Organism: Neolamprologus brichardi; assembly: GCF_056152115.1. Taxonomy (NCBI): domain Eukaryota; kingdom Metazoa; phylum Chordata; class Actinopteri; order Cichliformes; family Cichlidae; genus Neolamprologus; species Neolamprologus brichardi. The sequence goes on along the minus strand of NC_142117.1, from coordinate 24,634,436 downwards.
AGAGAGAAAGAAAAGGGGAGAGTAATGATCTACACATGGTTTCATGCTGAAGCCTCAACATAGTAACCATAGACACATGCTGGGGCCTCCTGGGACTCATCAGCAGGACACAGCTGTGAGCTGGACAGCAGAATTCTATTAGCACCAACTATGCACATATGCACTTGCAAACACACACGCGCACAGACACGCACCCACACAGGTAATTTGGGTGTTTAAAAGCATTTGGCATGCTACAAATGGCACAATGCACAAGACCCCACTATATCAGTGATGACAATTTAAGAACAGACGGGTTTATTTTGGTCATCATATGAGCAGCACAGACTAAGGCTTTGAGAATGTATCCAGCCCTATCTGTGTAGAACACTTGTTGATACCCAATCTTAATTCCATCATTATACCATGGCCGATTTCTTCTACTGTCAAAGTATCCACACAGTAGAGCATACACAAAGTAAACTACATATGACAGGACAAAGCATTATTCCTCTGTTGAAGCAAACATATATAACAAATTTGAACAAATGAAGGAAGCAGTCATTAAATTACTCAGCATCATTCTGCTCCATGTGGAGGCCAGCAGAGAGGGGGAGGGAACCCTGGGGTGCAGCCAAAATTAAACCCTTTCAAATCATCCTCTTCTGGAAGTTGGTCCAGTGCCTCCAGCCCAGCCCTAGCCCTCAATAACGGCCCTTAATGAACTCTGGGCTGGCAAAAAATCTCAAAGTGATACCCCCAGTTCCACACATACTAGGCTCTCCCCTACTTGTGTGCACAACCAAAGCCCGTTATTTGCTCCCTGCCTTCGTCACCAAGTATCACCCTCATGGCTTTATCCCTCTTTCCTCTCTTTCTCCCTCTTTCTGTCTATGAGTGTGACATGTTTGTCTAGCTAGTGGAGGTAGTGATTTAGCGTTGCTAAGAATGATGACTCTGCCAGAGCGGCTGGCAGGGCACTGTCTTACTGTCGTACTCTTACTCCAGCTTTGGGGGGAGGGAAGGAGGGTTTGAGAAGAAAAAAAAAAAGAAAAGAAAAAAAGAGAGAGAGAGAGAGAGAGAGAGAGAGAGACTTAAGGGAGAGAGAAACCACCGTCTTTTATGGAGACCAATCCTCCAAGCCTCACTGCCTAGGCCAACTTTAAAGGATATATTGGACAGTTCCACACTACCCCACCCCCCACCCCTCCAACTGCTCTCTTTTCTCAGCTTTTCATGCTCCCCTCCTTTTTGGTTTCCAACAAGGCAAGCCTTTAGCCGAACTCGGGAGAGGTGTAAAAGTAATACCATGTCAACAAGTGCCTTTTACTCTAACCCACTTTACGCACACAAGCACTGACTCTCTCTCTCACACACACACACACATACACACAAACTTACACAAAAAAAATTGGGGTCAATCATCTGCAAGATGGACCTAAGTATACACTGTTCCACAGAGTGTGCCAGAATGAGTTCAGCAACACAGAAAACCAAAGCCTGTTCGACACAAAGGGCCTCGAATACAAAGGAGAAATCATTATCCTCACATTCTGGTAGGGGAAACTAATGAGCTCCTTGGGATGACAGATTAAGTCTACATGTAAGTATTGCATCTAATAGTCTTACACTATTCATGCTCGCAAAGGTTTCATCAAGACTGGTAACCTCATTAAAATCTGTTAAAAGAAATGAGAAAAATTATTCCTATGAAAACAAGGATAAACTGTAGAGGGAGAGAGCTGAGAGAGGACGGGCAGACCTCAGATTCAGAACTTGAGTTCTTTTTCTACAACTTCACAGTAATATGGAGGAAGCTTTCTGTTCTTACTACAGCGAGCGAGAGAGAGTGTGCATAAAGGAAAAGTGCAGAGTGCAGAGAGCAAGAAATAGCATGCAAAAGCACAGATTTTTAAGGGGAGGGAGAGAGTGAGAAAGAAGAGAGTGAGGGACAGAGAGCGCAAGTGGGAGGAGGAGGGAGAGAGAGAAAGAGAGAGGGGTAGCCCTACCCAGTTGCCTGGGGAGAAAACTGCTCTGCTGCTGACTCAGGACTCTCTTTGTTTGACAACGCTCCCTAGCTCTCCCTCTCTCTCTCCCTGACACACTCACACACTCAAACTTACTTGTCTTTTTTCAAATACTAAGACACCATGTTTTTTAATGTGCACATGGTCTTTCTTTGTCAAAGCTACACCATTAATTTCACTCAGTCTCTGCTGTTTTTCTACTCCCTATCCTCAATGTGTGTGTGTGTGTTTCTCTCTTACTTCTGCTGCCTAAAAACATACTGTACTGAATGCCCCAGTTTCTTGTGATGAAAACAGATAAAGGTTTGCACTGTAATAAATCTACAGTGGTTTCTTTTGCTTTTTCATGCTCCACTAACAGTGGTTCACAATCAGGACCAGAACTCTTGGCCATTTCATTCTTTTCCAACAGCGGCACTTTCCAGATGTTGGCTGGCCAATGGCTGGTAGCAAACTTGCCAGCACACGCTCAGGTATATGCTCCCCAGTGGTAAAGGGGGAGACCTGTTAAAGGGACTAATTGATAAGCCGGTGGTGACTGATGCCTAGCAAATAAGAGTCTACGGCTCAGAGGGAAAATAAAGACAGCAACAAGTGTGGCAGGCTAACGGACAGTCAAGAGGAATACACTTTCTGAGGACATAAACAATAGCTAGCCGTGTTAAGGACGGGTGGACAAAGATCCTACAGACAAAGAGGGTGCAGATGAAGACACAAGGGATAAGGAAGAAAGTTAAACATGGACCAATTCCAAAAGTGGCAATGCTGAGCAAAGCCCTAAGGGGACCCCTAGACTCATCCAGAAAAAGAGAGGTAAAGAGGGCCTCGAGGAAGGAACAAGGGAGATGGAGCCAAGAGGGGGAGCACTGATAAGCGCAAGGTAGTCAAACATACCCAAAGGGAGTAGGGAGGCATGAGAAGCAAAAAAAGAATGATAGAGAAAGATTTAGACAAATGAGGTAATTCTATGTTTAAAAAAAGAAAGAAAGAAAAAGTAAAAACATGCAAGATAAAGAAACAATTAGGAGCTCAGTCTCCTGCATAATTTTACCCAAAACTGACACAAAGTGGATGAATAAAATATTCAGTTTGTTCTAAAGACAATGTGGCTAGCAGAAAATCATGGATAATCACTGATTGTTATGAGTGAAGACCATTTCGACTTTTCAATCAAATAGAAAAATCAAAAAAGGTATAACAGTGGTTTAACACTTTTACATTCTCTGCCTTTGAAAGCAATGCTACTATTATGAGGTATAACATTAACAGATCATTTTCTCAAAACTGTGTGAGGTTAACAACTGTTAGTTCTTTGTGTACCAACAACTGCAACACCCAAAGGAAGGGGATTTTTAACTATAAATGACAAAGATATTCATAAGAAATAGGGCTCACCCTTACGCCAACTTTCCGAGTATTCAGACTAAGCTAGTCTCCTGTGCACAAGTATAATTTAACAGAAGGGGATTACAAAAGAGATGGTGGAAAGGAGAGTGGAAGAGTAAGATATGCACTTCGAGATTATTGGTGGGACCATGAGAGAAACCTGGATCATTCCAGGTCAACCATATTTTTAGTAATACCTCAGTTAAACGAGACCAGAGGAGAGACAGGAGCTGCAATCATTAGGTTCAATGAGGTATACATCTACAGCCACTTTCAGATTGACATCAAGCCCTGCATGAACAATCACAGGCTGATTATTCGTTTAAATGAGGTCATTCTGGTAAACACTCAGATTTTCAGCAAAAACAGTTATGCCTTCTTGATCTGACTCTGCTTACGTGCCTTTGACCAGCCTCTGAACTTGGGATGATGTCCTGTGCTCTGTGTCTCCTACAGCAGAAGAAGAACTTGCTCTTCGTGACCAAATAACGAAAGCAAAAACATAAAATCATATTTTTTAAAACAATCTATTAAAAGTTTAAATAGATAAACAAATAATATTCTTATTCCTTCACAATATTCTTCCAGGGAATTAGAATAGCAAAACCAGGCAGCTTTTACATTTATGCATGTGAGCACGGTTGTACAGCAAAGAGAGAGAAAAAAAAACAAGTGTACAGAAGAGAAGGGGGAGAAGGGGTGGAGAGCAAGAAGCGAGAGGGTGCTTGCCTGGCACAATGAGTCCTACTTGTTAGCTAGTGACAGTGTCAGGGATCGTGACAGGGTCCAGACGCTAGACACCAGCTGCAGCGCCTCGTAAATAGACTGCTGTCTCGCAGGCACATTTGCACGGCAATGGTTGCACACAAATGTGCACACACAGGCATGTGGGCACATGCATATACTATGGCAGGCACACAGACAGACACTGACTTATTGTGTCTCCCAAATCTTGTAAAAGGGACAGTGAGCCTCTTTGTGTCTTGTGTGATGTTAAACCTCCTGTAAAAAGTGCTTTACACAAAAAGCGCTCTACACAAAAGAACTCTAAGCACCATAAAAGTCTAAATAAAAGAAATAAATATGTATTAATAAATCAGTTATCTTTTAATTGTTAAGAAAGAAATGCTACAATCAGTCCATGGGTGACTTGCTGGAACTGCAAGACTAATTTTTTATTTTTTTTGCTACTTTTGTATTTGCGTGTGTCCACCCAGCCTTTCCAGCGATAATGGAGAGGGGTAATTCACTACATCTGCCCTAAGGCATGGAGGAGAGAAAGTAAAAACGTAGACGAGAGCTGATAGTTTAGAAGGAGAGGAGAGCCAAGCTGGAAAAGGGTGAAAGGGTTAAATCTGCAGGACTGATCCTGCTGAGCCAGCAGCAATACGTTAAAGTGCAAGGTTTCATTGTAGCAGATACAGAATGAAACTCCTTCCCATTAGTCACGCTAGTAACTGAAAAGGCTCTTCACGCTGTTTAACCCTCGCTGTGCCGCAAACAAACCACAGCAACAACACAGGTAAAGCACTTGTAAGCGGCTAATGGTTTCTGTCTGCAACTTCTCATGCACAATGACATTATAATAAATATACAACACTGGCCGAGGGTGCACATGTAAGCAAAACTTGAACTTTTTCTCTGATGCATGAAAGAACCTTCTGTCTGAATTCACACATAGAACGCGACTCGGACGGAGTGACCTTTTGAGGGGGATTTTCTTTTTCTAAACTCTTTCCCCCCCCCTTATTCCCTGCACCCCCACTCCGCTTCTCTTCTTGAGCAAGCCTCCCACACCATGCTACAGCACACACTGTCTCTGAGGGGCTTAGGGAGGAGAAGGCATGCATACCCTTCCTCCAGTCAGAGCAGGGCAGAACCATAATCATCATAATTATCATCATCATCACACTGCCTTAACCAAGACACACCACAGCAAAGCAAGTGGTGCAATGATGAAACAATGGAACAAACCAACCACGTAAACAAACCCATAATGGGAGGACATAAGGTTACTCGGGTCATTACAAAAAAATAAAGGAGCAAGTTGTAATTTTAATAGTACATTATTTTTAGTTTTGTTTACACGGGCAAAATGGATATGAGCTGGCTTAATTTGAATCACTTCCTCAAGCTGCAGCAATAATCTGGCAAGTTACTCCAAAACAAGTGAAATCGCTGGTTCAGAAGAGCAAAAGTAACTCTACCAAATCTGTCTCGCAACGCAGATACAAACACACACCTTACTCCTGTAGAGAAGACATACTGGTTGGTCCCGACCTCTCTCTAGCACATATGATTTAGTACCCCCCCCCCCCCCCCCCCCCCCCCCCAAAAAAAAAGAAAAGAAAGAAAGACATTTGATCCTAATTAAATCAAAATGAAGCATGAAATGCCCGATGATCAGGACACAAAAATCCCAGCCCAGGTTGTTTGTTTTGATTACTGCGATCTGATGCAGCAGTACAGTGACATCTGAACATAAACTCAAAGAAGCCCTAAACGTCCCATGAGGGAACTGGTAATATTGCTCTCTGCCAAGTGTTCAGCAATAATGAAACAACAATTACCATTCATCATTCTCTCATTTCCTTTCTCATTACTGAAGTTACCATCAGCACCAGGTAACAAGAACATGTGGCATGCAGCCTAATGTGATTTAAAGAGATGAATGATGTATAGAAAACATGTGGCCTGTAATGAGCTACACACTGTAAACCATACTGCATTGGAAAAGCTGACAATGTGCTATAGACACTGTATGTTTCGAGGAAAAGGACTTCACACACTACATAAATGCTACACTGGGAGATGTACATAAACTAAAGGAAAAAGTACACAAAAAAGCTAAAAAAATATGTGGAAAGTACATGGCCCTGATGATGTACAGCTTCTGCTCTTTTTTTCCGGCAACAGCTGCATATAACTGAGGTCAGTCTGATTTCATGAACTATCACTTATGTAGAGTATGTCACTGAAAGGTAATAGTTAAATTGTTTTTGAGGAACAAGTAGTTCGTTTAAAATGATGAATTTTATGATATCCTCAAAAAGTGATCAAAAACCTGGAATTAACTTAAGCACGTGCAAACATACTTTGATTTTTTTTACTCAATATATATACTTTTTCATGAGATTACTGCCACAAAGTTGTTGTTTTTTTTCCTGTAGGACTATAACAAATGCTACAAATGCGTGTACTTACTTACTGACTACATGTGTAACCAGAGAGGAGACATGTATTACTGAAAATTCAACCTTAGGTAGACTTTTTGTAAAAAGATTACATATGGCAAATGATTATCATCCTTATTAAAACAGTTCCTGGTCAGGTGTAAAAGATTAGATTAGACTGAGTGGTCATTTGAGTGTGTCCGTGTGCCAGGGTTGTGTTGAGATTAGCTAGTTACTGGCTGATGTGGGGGAAAAAATCAACTTCCACATTTTATTTTCAAAAAAGCAAAAACATGCCACACAAGTTTATTTATTATTAAATATTAGTAAATTAATGAATCAGGTTGAAATTGTAAGGTCTTTACCTGACAATATAAAGCGCCTTAAGGCAACCGATGTTGTGATTTGTTGCTATATAAATAAAACTGAATTGAACTGAACTGAATTATGGTTTACTGACGGACTGTAGTCCTGCCCATACCCTACCTCCAGCATTTCCTGTTGGATACATGGGTAAGACAGTAGATGATGAATGTGTAAGAGGTGCCAGAAATCTCAAATTAAGTTCACTTTAAGTCATTCCAGGCATATTAAAATACACCGGGACAAAATTATGTTTATGAAAGCCTGAGTAAGTGAAAAAATAAAAAAATAAAAAACCAAAGAAAATTTGCTGTTTTGAACCCTTTTGCCAAAACTGTGTCTATTAATAACCTCTATTTCACTTCTATAGCTAATTCCAGACATCCCATTTACATTATACTATGTTCAACATTTAAAAAATAAAAATACATGGAGGTTATAATGGGTTCACTTACTCCAGTCTTATCACAGAGCCGCAGGGTGTTGAAAGAGCCCACAGCAAACACCTCTCCATCTGGAGCCCAGGACAAAGATGTGACTGGGTAGTCATGAGACAGTGAGCAGTGAAGCAGATGTCCAAAGCTGTCCCATACCTGTTGAAGAGGCAAATGGTTTTAAAAAGGTATTCAGTAATTACTAAGACATCAACAAATACACTAAAAAGCCACTGACCTTATATTTACAATCTTCCCCACCTGACAGGATTAGGTCATTGACTGAATTCCAGTCTACCTTCAGAATGACCCCATCATGAGCCTTCCACTAGGGAGATAAAGATAGAGAGAAAGCATACACGTAATGGAAAGAATGGGGGGCAAAAAGAAAAAGTTAGGTTAAGAAACATAATAACGTCATCAACACATAACATTTTGGTTTGAACAGATCTCTAACAAATTCCTATACTTTTCCTTTGTCCAAAAGGAGGATAAAAATAAGCTGGCTGGAATAAGCACCCGTATGGAATTTATTTTTTGGTCACGACCACAGTTACAAGTTTATAAATTGTTTCATCTTAGCCAAACTGAGAGCTTACTTTTAACATTACGTGTTATGTGTTACACAGAACAGAGAGCCTGTTCCCAGCCTTATCTCACCAGACCTAATGTACCATTCTGTTCCTACACTTTTGTACACTGGTTACTTATTCCATGTACCCAAGGAAGACACAGGTAGATATTCTGTATTGCTGTCTGTATGAGGGACTGCAAAGGTCAAAGAGGATGATGTTAGGGGGTCTGTGGGGGAGGGGGGAGGGGAGTTCATTTGTTTAGTTCATTGTGTTGGTCTTCAGGGGATCTCAGAGGGAGATAATGAAGTTGGGACATTGTGCTTGTATATGCATGTATGTGCAGTAATAGCTTAGTAATAGTTTTCTTATAAGCCTTTAAGTATAGTGTAGCAGAGATGAGAAAAAAAAACTTCTCTTGTTTCAGTGTCTTTTATGAAATTAATGGCCTCACTGACTCATTTAAATGGAGAACTCAATTTTGCTTCTGTTAGACATAATAATTTCAAGTTAATAATTCACTACAAACTATACTATACTGAGAGGTCATGTGGTCTGGAACTGGTTTTTATATACATATGAAATAGCATATTTTGATCTCTAAATCCTACAAGCCTTTGTAAATGTCAGTAAAATGAAAACAAATATCCCCAAGTGTGAATTTGCGCTCAAGCAACATGTGTGAGTGACAGAGAGAGTTTAGTCTGTCGACTCAGAAAAAGTTTGTGTACCTGTATGATTTTGGCGCTGGGCTGTAAAGGCTTGATAATTAGCTGTCTTCCTGAAGTGTAGAGAATTCTGTCCGAGTCCGGACCCCAGGCCACAGAATATACAGGAGATCCTGGAAAGACATCCAAAAGCATAGGATGAAGAAAGCAGCAATCTTTTATTAATCATGAGCCAAGACCACGGAGTTGTGTACAAATGCCCCCTCTCTCATTTACAAATCAGAATTTGCTGTGAACAATAGCTAGAAGATGAAGCAGACCCAATTCCTCCTCTCAAAAGATATCATACTCAATCAGAAATCTCACCTCATTCAGTCTACGTAACAGCACTTTGCTTCACTTACAAGAAAACCAGCTGAGAAAATCAGTCTAACTTCTACTGCATAAGCACAAGTGTGTGTCTCTGTGAGCAAGAGCGTGTGTTGAGCTGTGCCTGTGAGTGAGTGTGTGTGTGTGTGTGTGTGTGTGTGTGTGTGTGTGTGTGTGTGTGTGTGTGTGTGTGTGTCTGTGTGTGTGTGTGTGTGTGTGTGTGTGTATGTGGGGGTGTGGGGTGGGGAGTGGGGGTGACATTTAACCCTACTCCAGGTGCATGGGGTTTCTCACAAATGCCAAATGGTCACATGATCCAAATCTGACGAAGGCGATGAGAGGGGTTCAGACAAGTTCCTTTTTCCTCGCTCTCACTCTGTTCCAACCTCTTCCTAGAGCTCTCTCGTAAAATGGGTCATAGTATCCAAAAAGAACAGTGTGCTCCTGTAATTTGTGCATATATGTGCATGTGTGAGAGAGAGTTTGTGTGCGTTTGTGCGTGTGAGTGTGTGTTTGTGAAGCTGTAGCCACAAAAGAGAATCAACACCTGCAGTGATCTGGGTGCCATGTGGAGAGTGGTGTGTATCTGTAGAAATACTACTAAATCCAGGTGTTGCACAAATGTACAGCTCAATCCCCAAACACTAAGAAAAAAACATTACTACATACTGGGCTCAATCACCAGTCCCCAGCCAGGTTTTACACAGCACCCATCAATCAGGAGTGGCATACAATCAGTTTCACCAAGAAGCCAGTTTTTACCCCCCAAAACAGTTACATCTGACTTCAACTGCACAGTGATTAATAAGTAAGATCTGAATGCTAAGGAAAGAACTTTAGCATCAGTCTTACTTGAGATTTTTATGGCTTTTAGTAAAACTCCACTTTAAAAAAAAAAATTATAGTGCCTCTAATTATTATTTTTAACTTATACCTGAAAACGGACTCACATTTTGGCAGTACTAAGCATGATTATCTTCTTAAGCCTTGATTATACTCTGTTTTGAAAATGAACAGCAAAGCCAAATAGGCATCCTGGTTTCACACTTCTTTCAACTCTGCTTGAAGTCCGTCACCTTTGCAACATGCGTAGTTAGTGTATTATAATATAAATTCTCTATTAATTTGTCCACACAGTCACTAAAAATAGGTAGGCATGTTTTCCACAGTCTGACATCCCGTCTTCCCTTTAACAGCAGTCTATAAACATGTGGGAGCTGAGGAGACCAGCTGCTGGACTTTTGGGAGAGGAATCTTGTCCCCTTCTTGTCTGATACAGGATCCTAGCTGTTCAACAGTCCTGGGTTTTCTTTGTAGTCTTTTATAATGAACCAAATGCTTTCAATTGCAGAAAGCCCAGTTTGACAACCACACCTTTCTACAATTAAGCCATTGAGTCTGGATGGACAAAAAGTATCAGAGAAGATGGTGCAGATCATGTTCATTATGTACTATAGTTGACGACAAATTCATTCATTCTTCAAAATTTTACATTGAAAATTCTGAATTTGTTACAGAATTTTTAGATGTAGTTTTTTGCAGATAAACCTGTGCCTTTAATTCTGAGAAACTCTGCCTCTCTAAGATGGTCTTGGAGGAGAAACTCTAAAAATCTATCAAACATGAGGCACTACACATTGTGGTGTGGTTATATACCACCACTAAGATTTTGTTAAATGTTCCTTAGCAAGTTGGCCCTCAACCAGATGCTTTTGGTAGCCATTAACAAGCTTCTGGTCTAATTCTGGCTGACCACTCTTCTTGGAAAAATTAAGTTAATTTAAGTTCTTTTAAATTGGTTTGTTTCCTGCCATGGATCCAGCTTTTGAACATAGTCCACAAATTTTCAATATGGTTGAGGTCCAGGATTTAGAAAGGCAATTCCAGAAGCTAATGTTGGCCTGCTTTATCCATTCCTAAACCAGTTTTGATGTGTGTGATCATTGTACTGTTGGAAGAGCCGATTCTTCCCAAGTGTAGCTGTTTATCTGAGGTGACATGAAGAACTTGGAGGTAGTTCTGCTTCTTCATTATTCAGTCTACTTCGTGCAATGTATCAGTAGCACTGACAGCTAAACAATCCCAGAGCATGATGCTACCACCACCATGTTTGACAGTTTGTACATTGTTCGTACACTGTTCATCTCGTCTGACCAATTTTCCGTATTGTAAAATTCCTGTTGAGTTTAAAGATGTGGATTTTGGAGCAGGGGCTTTTTTCTTATTTGTCACTTGTCAGTCCATGGCAATGCAAAACTTGATTCACTGTGGACAGAGACCCTGGTGTTCTAGCAGTTTCGAGTTCATGTTAGGATGAACCCTGGTGGTTCCTAGGTTGCTCCTGAACATCCCGAACAATTTCCAATCATCTGATGATTTTTGATCTTTTTCCAGACCTTGGAAAAGTGGTGATGTATCCAAATAACTTGCATTTCCACACAATTGGTTGAACTGATAATCTTGGACTCTGCAGTTGTTTAGAGATGGCTCCAAGAAACCTTCCCAACTTGTGTAAATATACAGTTATCCTTCTTAAGTCTTCACTTACTTTCTTAGACTTTCCCATTATTCTGAGGAATGGTCAATGCAATGAGGGCTGTTAAACAAATTATCTTTATGTTGGCAGAGAGAAAGTACCAAGTGTATTAAATCATAAAAACTAATGAGAAGTTAATATTGTAGACATTGCAGAACCTTCAGTACCACTTATAACCAGTAAAAGATTGTATAAGTGAGTAAGTGAGTGTATTTATACATTTGAGCCTAAATGTATACTTTTAACCCTGCATGGATGAGGGAAAATCCATTATTAGTTCAAACTTGTGCAACCAATTCCCCAATTCTTTTGTTTTAAGTCAATAAACATATATGTTGTACAATGACTCCCACCTGGAAAAAGAACACTTCAGAGAAATCATTAAAAGACCAAAATTACTATGACATTCATGCTCATGATGGGTGTATGTAAATGTTTGACCACATCTGTTGGTATCACTCACAACAAGGAACAAGTCTGCAATCACATTAACAAATGTGATGAGGACAGAGTCTGCGACATGTCAGCTTAACAAGTTTTGTCAGTGATGAATTAACTTGATTTCTAACAGAAGCAAGAGACTAAGATTAAAAGTTAGTTTACTGTTTTCACTTGTTTCTTCTGAGATTAGTGCATACTTGTAGCATCAAACGACAGCAGAATCAATGCAGAAGCTTTTCCAAATCAAAAGAGCTCTACACATTAATGCGCATTCTGAACTACTATATTTTATATTACTTATTTTGCTGCCAAATCTTGTACATAACACATAATAATATTGTTGGAATCCCTTTATGTCTTTAAAACACTGTTTACACAAGCAATGACAGCTATCTTATGTCTGAGAAGGGCTACAGTTAGATCAATAAGGTTTTGAACAATTATACTTTTTTGGTAATTTTAGCTCTGCATACCACCACAGTGTATTTTGTAAGATAATACATGATTAATTTGCAGACTTATAGCTTGAACTTGAGAAATTTAACGAAATTACTGCATAAACTCTTTGGGCATTACAGTTTTTTAATATCATTCCTCATTTTCAGATGCTCAAAAGACAATGGACAACTGACTGACAAGCAGTTACATAGCCAGGTGAGGTCTGCTCCCTTATTATATCATGCAAACTAAATAGTTTGCACCTCACCTCAAGTGAGGTGGACTCACTTGAACCCTTCATGTAAGGGCCACAGAGCTGTTGATGCATGTGAGGGAGGGCATCATTGAACTGAAAAATCTAAAGAAATCTATTCAACAAATAGCAAAAATTAAATACTGGACAAATCAACAATCTGTTATTTTCTTTAAAAAAAAAAAAAAAAAAAGTTAAAAAAAAAAAAAAGTAATGCACTGGCCAGCTGAAAGACTACAGAAGACAACTAAAGGAAAATATTGCAAATTCTTTCATTTGTTAAAAAAGCAAATAAACAAAAAACCTTGTCCTTCACAATAAGTTCAACTTCAAGTCAACAATACTCTCAAAATTTTGCCGTATCATTGTCAAGGTCTAAAATCATGAGAAGTTTTTTATAAATGTAAATACAGAGGGTTTACAACAAAGTATAAACCACTGGTTACACTCAAGAACAAGAAGCCTAAATAAGACTGCTAGAAAACATCTAAACAAAGTTCTGTGAAATATTCTTTGGACAGATGACACCAAAATCAACTTTTACCAGGCTGATGGACCTAGTCAAGTACAGAGAAGGAGAGAAACAGCTTATGATCCAAAATGTACAGCTTATGATCCAAAATGTACCATATTATTTGTCAAACATGGTGGAGGCAGTGTTATGGCATTGGCATGTGTGGCTGGTAGTGCAATTGTGTCTCTAGTCTTTATAGATCATGCGACTGCTGATAGAAGTACCACAATGAGGTGTTAAGTGTGCAGGGATGTAGTGTCTGTTTAGATAAAACAAAATTACCCACAACTAATTAGACAGCACTTTGCAGTGCAAAGGAAAAATGACCTGAAACATACTGCAAACGGTACCCAAGAGTTTCTAAAGGCAACGAAACAGGATATTCTTCAGTGGCCAAGTTTGTCACCTGATCTAAGCTCAACAGAGCATGCTTGACCCACAGAGTGACCCAAAAACAAGCAGGACTGAAGATGGCAGTACTAAAGGTCTGCAGTGCATCTCAAGGGAAGAAACAGCATTTAGTAATGTCCATGCTCTCTAAACTCATTCACAAGTTGATTGATTGGTTTGGAATCCACTGTGATGGTGCATGGAGCCAAAATGGCAAAAAAAAAAGTGCCATTGCCCAAAACCATATGGAACTAACTGTATAGTGTTGCTTTTTTCCCTCCAACAAATCAGATTTTTCCCAGATGCAAATAATTTTATTAATTATCATCTGTTATTCAGGTAAAAATCTGATTGAGATTAAAGTCTTTTTTCAAGTGAGGCCGGACCAATTCAGACACATCAGGAAAAGTTGGGCATTTTGTTAACTATAAAAAATTTACAGATGCAACTGTTTTCCTGATCAGTTTGATCTGCGTTTTGCTTTGCTAATTAACATGTTAGCGCTTAAATAATAAATGAAAAGTATGCAGTTTTACACATGCACTAGATACACATTTGCAGCTCTGCTTCAGTGAAATTAAGGTTTTAAGCCTTACCTTGGCTGGCTAGTGTCGAGCGTAGCATCCCACTTTTTGACCAGATTTTAATCTGCCCATCTTCTCCAGCTAATTAGAAAAACAACCAGAATAGGCCTTAAAGACATCTTGATTAGATTCTCATTTTGATTTAAAAAGAAAAAAGGCTGATTAGATGAGTAGTTGTCAGATAACAGAGGAAATGAGTCCTAGTCATCTTTACCAGTGATAAGAGCAGTCCCGTCATAGTTCCATCTTCCAGCCAAAACAGCTCCTTTGTGCGCCTCAACACTCTTCTCAATGCGACCCATCTTTGAGGTTAAGTGGAACTTTCCTGCAACAAATTTACAAAAAAAACCCCCCACATAGATGGTGTAAAGCCATTCCACACACTAGGCCTGGGGTGATGTAGGCGTTTTCAGTTGTTTATAACTCAAATACAGAACTGAGCGTTGTAATTCACTCAGTAAAGTTTCATAAATCTGTGGAATTCTAGTTACTGTGTAACGGAAAACAAGTTTTACTGGTCAAGACAAAATAGTAAAAATATATAAATAAATACGTATTTTAATCAAAACACACAATAACTACCAATCCATCTCCTAACACACAAATACAGACAAATTTATATTCTCTCCAATCAAGTAAATTACAAACTTCTGGTATGAAGCAAATGAGTGAAACTAAAAAGGCTTCTGTCGGGTGAATTAGGGCAATTTTCTATGCGGTAGACACGAAAGGGTGATCAGCCATGGAGAGTTATTGAAGACGGTAGCCTACCATATACTTTGTGGCAGTGCATATTAAAAATTCTGAATGTTCTATGTAATTTCTGGTGACCTAAAACTGCAAATCAGCATGTGCAGTGCTCTCTCATTTCTAAATTTGGACATCCCAACAAAAGTAGATGTAACTGATCCAGCAGGTAGTCAGTTTAACAGGCACGTACAGCTGAATGACTCTCTTAAAAGAAAAGCACACTAGAAAGCCACATTCTACATTGGAAATGCTTAATTGTTTGTTTGCCTGTTATCTGGAAAGCCTCATTTTCTGATTTCTTATAAAAAAATATAATATATATAAATATTTTTAATAGGTATGAAATATTATACAAACTCCAATACCATGTGTGCTTGTAATTTAAAACGCTGAAACTGCTTAGCATCATACATTTGAAAAAAAAATCACAAATAAACTTGTAAAAGGGAAAGAAGGCCAACTAATCAAAAAAGGTTAGGAAATCCCAAAGATGCAAAGTCTTCAAAACTAATAAAATCCAAGTGGACTGTTTTCTCTTCAAGTATATCATACAATCTAATAGGAAATCCAACAAAGAATCCAGATTAAAAACTTTAATCTGGAGCAAAAGAAAGCTTTCAGTGCTTCAGTTAACATTGAAGTCAAAATAAATGAATAAAACTCTGTTTCTATTCCCATTGCAGGACCAATAACTTTTGCAATACTAATATTTTTAACCGTAACAAGACAAGAAGCAGAGGAAAGTTGCAAAATGGATCGTAACACTTTTCACTAGTCTCTGGTCTGCCAGAGAAAATTGCTGCTTCAGTTTGTGGGTGTGTTTATGCAACCCTACACTGCCATTAGTGTTGTGACCACACATTGCCCGCCATAACAGTACATCCATATTCTGTGTGTTGTATCTAACACAGGCCAAAGAAGAGACATGTACAGCAGATTCATGTCACACAAATTGTGTCACCAAGGGGTCGGTATTAGAAACCTACAAAACAAAAAATGAGTTTTAGAGTTTTAGATTTATACTGAAAGCTTCATAAAAAGAAGAATTCAGATGGACTCTACTGGATCCTACAAGTATCAAATTGGTAGAGATTATTTCCCTTAAATATAAATAACATGTCTTCTAAAAAAAAATATCAAAAATTAAGGAAGACATTGCCATCCTGTAGATAGCCAATTCTGTTACTTAATTTAATTTATTTATTTCATGAGAATGTCTTTAACTAATAAATGCATAGATATGACTAAAAACAGCAACTCCCACTGATTATATGAGTGAACTCTGAAATAAACCCTTTAGCATTCTGGTCAAATTTTAGAGAATACAAAGACTTGCCATCAGTGCTGGTAAGGACAAAGATTTCAGCCTGGGCCTGTTTCTTCACACCAACAGTTTTGGGGAACCAGTGAAAGTCAGTAGGATAAATTTCCTCTGGCAGTTTGACAATCAGACTGGTCTCACTGGTCAGCAGGTTCCACTTGAGAATCTGATGATCCTCACTGGACGAGTACAGCTCATCTGCTGTGGTCCAGCCAACGCAGCTCACAAGTTCTTTATGTGATCAGCTGTTAAGGAGTTATAGTAATGAACTGATTCTAAAACCATTTTTTGTGGTAACCTCTGCAATAAATTGGGTTTTCTGAAAAATGGACAGAGGTTAGAGCAACACAGTGATGGGAAATATTACCACTGCCTCAAATAGCACCACTAATAATTATGATTAAAAGTTTTGGAACTGTGTCACAGAATTACATGTGTTCCATAACTACAAAAAGGATATGTTTGGATTCCTTTAGGAGCGACGTTTTCAGTCTCATGGTGGATGTTCGTTCTGTTGATCACTAAACGAACAGAAAAATGTCAGAGACAGTAACGTACCTGTTATGTTAAAGCTCTCTATATAACACTGTTGTCAAACCAACACAAAAAATAATAGTACAGAAGACCTGAAGCATGGGTGTATACAGCTTACCCGTAAACTATGTAAAGCAGCCGTTTGCATTCTCCGTTAGCAGTAACGATGAAACAAACAAGCGTCCGCTGTTGCTACGGTACCTGCTACTGTTGCTAACGGAAGTCCTCAGTTATCCCCTGAGTCTCGTCTGTGACTTGAATGCTAACGTTAACTTGTTCTCTTGTTTAAAATGGACATCGTTTTCTCGTTGCCGAGTGTGCTAAGCGAGTGTCAGCAAAGCGTGCGTGTAATTTACTCTACTATGAAGCCCTATTAGAATACGCAAAAGTCTTATCTATCACCAATCAGCAATTTATGCCCCAACGTATAAAACCTGCATTTGTGTAGCCATTTAATCTGGGTCAAAAACAGCTTGAAAAACAAATTATCGCGAGAGTTGCATCTCCACTTCCTTGACAACGGAAATTTCGAAATATTTCTAAGTTCAAAAACGACATCTGTTAAATAAATGTATTTATGCAAGTCGTTAGAATCGGGATCAACCAACACTAACAACTGATCTATCGAGCTATATTTCCTCACTTATAAACTATTGCTCGGGGCAGGTCCTTTATCGTACTACAGACAACGGTTTGAAGACGTAGGAACAACATTACGCCTTTAATGAGAATAAACTTTAATAATATGAACACTTTGCTGTAAAAGCATTGCATGGCTTTTATTCCTTTTTGTTTGTTCTTTATAGTCATGTGAATGCGGTTTGTTTGGAGTGAGGCGGAGTTGGCTTCGTCCCCTTTTTTGAATTTCGTCCCCCCCCCCCCCTGCCCTTTGAACGTTCCATGGTGCCTTGCGTCAGTTTGTAACGAATTTGGTTCGACAGCGAGGTTTAGGCGCCATTTACAAGTTTGAGTTGTCAACTAAGGAGAGCGAGTCGGAGTGACACGGGAGTAAATTTTTTGGATTATATTTGCCAAACTTTGGATTGACGATTATTTTTTGCGTAATAGCGACTGTGGTCTGAAAGGAAGACTCTTGACAGATCGTGGTTATACTGTGGAAGGTACATGGAAGTATTTTAGCGGAAAGTAACGACTGGGTTCCGTCTACTTGCTGAAATGTATTACGTTTGAAGAGGGACTTAACAGTAACTGCAAGTTAAACTAAGGCTTGACGTTAGCTTCTGATTGAAAGCGAGCAGACCATTATCACACATACTAACAGAAATAATGAGACCTAATCACGTTTCGTCTTAACTTATATTAAGTGACACTCACTACTAATAGTGACATTTCCGACTTTCCGTTTAAGTAATGCTCGCGTTGCAAATAGCTCATAACCGGCGGGCTCTAATGTATTTACTCGTTTAACTTTAATACTAGGGTTAACAACTCCTTTCATTTCAGATAACACGTTGACGTTGGATAGGATTTGCGTTACATTTATGCCGACACTGCATTTGACTTTATAGAGCCCAGCAACTCATACCTTTTATAGTTTAAGTTAGCTATTATGTTAGCTTTAGCGTCGCAGCGATATTTCATTTCATATAGTTAGCCAATCACTTAGCAGAAGTAGTAGTAGTACAGCTAACTTAACGGTAACGTTAGCAAGTAAAAACAGCGTGGCAGAGTTTGCGCTGCCATTGCCAAGTTACTTATTTGGCAAACGTGAATGTAATTATAACGTTATGCTAACACGGGTAACGTTGCATTAGTTGTTTGAATGTGCGTACCAATTACCTAGCGAGTTAGGTTGGCTCGTCTACGCCTCCGCCCCAACAAAAACGTTGTGGGGATGAAAGTTAATATTAGTGTCGGTTTGAAACCTCGATCAATTTAGGACGTTGGGTCTTCACCACCAACTTCAGCCAAACTTCAGCCACATTAGCAGTGGCTGTGTAACGCAGGCTAGGCTAAGAGAGCTAAGGGGGAAAATAATTAGCCTATTTGCACATTAACTGAGTCGTTTTTCACTTGCTGTGACGTTAACCTTATTTTTGCTGCGTTATTTACCGCCTAGGTTCGCGAGGCAAAATAAAATGCGTGATATAGATGCCTACTAGAATTATTCTGTGAAAGGATGGGATTATTATTTTAATATAGATTATTTTAAAGACAAATGATGTTTAATTTTAAACTTAAAATAGATTGTTTATGTGCAGTCATCGGATTGGTGCTATCTCATTTTAACGTTTTCAGCAGGAGTAACTCGTGTTATGCTGGACTCATTGTTGTAACAGCAATGTTAAGATATGCAAAATATACCGATTAACAGTTAGCTGGGCGTCAATAGGATCTGACTGTGGTAATGATTAGAGGCTGACAGAGAAGCTGCGTGTAACCGACTAAAAGTGGAGTTGAGAGATTGACAGGCACAAAAACCACTCATGGATATTCCCTTTTTACCAATGACCCCTTCAGATTTCAAGTCATGCCATCTAAAACTGCAAAGAGCTCAACTGCCTCCGTCAAGCCAAGAGGGAAAGGGTCGCAGTCTGACTCCGAAGACGAGCTAGATGTACCCCCTCAAGAAACCAACTCCAATGGCCAAGAGGAGGCACCGCCGAAAACTGGCAAGTAACAAAGGGTGTTTTGGTGTCTGTGAATCTAAATAAGTTGTTCAGTCAAAGCCTTTGCGTGTATTGCTGTATTGGTAGGGGCCAATTGGCACAGCTGTAAAGCTTTTTTTTCTCTTCTTGCTTAAACAACACGGAGTTAGAATGGCTGATATATTTTTCACTAAAGTGCCAGTCATCAATAAAATGATTTTGGAGATGATTTTGATAACGCCGAGTGTACTTCTTCCCCGAATCTTCTCAGCAGACGAGGTAATTTATTTCGAAAAATAAGGTGCTTTGTGTAGTAGATCAGAGCGGTGTTTGACTTAATTCTCGTAAGCTTGATATTCACTGATTTGTATGCGAACCCTATAAGATGCACATAAGCAGTGGGTGATATCTGTATTTTGTAGAATATGTTGAAATGCTTCACTGGGTGTCTGGCTGCGAGGTTTTAATTGACAAACATCGACATCTTAGCTTGTTTATGCTTATGTGAGCACAATAGATTTTGGACAGGTCGTTGTGGCTTTGTGTGATGGCAACATAATCGTTTCTGCGTTACACATTATTATCACAAAACACCAGTTTTCCTGTTTCTG
Organism: Neolamprologus brichardi; assembly: GCF_056152115.1. Lineage (NCBI taxonomy): Eukaryota > Metazoa > Chordata > Actinopteri > Cichliformes > Cichlidae > Neolamprologus > Neolamprologus brichardi. The sequence continues at coordinate 24,614,484 of NC_142117.1, read as the reverse complement.
TTTGAGCACAGACAGGCATGAGTGAAAATGTGACGCTGATGGCTGAGATTTCCACTTTAGTTATTTGTCATCGACAATGTGGCGCATCTGAGTACGTACAAACGCTTCTGGTGGAGAGCGTTTGGATTATAATGTGGGTTCGTTCATAAGCGGCCATGGTCTCTTTCTTTTTTGGGGTTGGCTCTTGTTTGCAGAACAAAGAAAAATAACGCCTGTCAACTTTTCTTTCTGGAGTCGTACTTTGACTGCTCTTGTAACTTGGTGCGTGTGTTTTGTTTGTTTTTGTTTTTTGTGTGTGTGCGCGAGTATGCTTCTCTACCCCTCCCCCACGTACAACTGTCCCCCCCCCACCTGAAACGACTCGAACAGAAGAATAAAAGTTGTACTTTTTGTGTGCCACAGATTCGTCTCACGGGGAAGCTACCGAGACCGTTGATAATAGAAGTTTGGAGGAGATTGTCGGTAGCATCCCTCCACCTCCGCCCCCAGCAATGACCAATGAACCGGGCGCCCCTCGCCTGATGATAACACATTTAGTTAATCGAAACTTTAAATCATATGCAGGCGAGCAGATTCTGGGGCCTTTTCACAAGGTACGACCAAACATGGTTACACATGTAATCCCTGCCTGGGAAATACTCTTCTGATGTGTCACAGATTTAACATCACTTGTTGTGTATCCCACTCTTAATTTATTTTTTTTCCTGTTTAATTTCATATGATATAAACCCATAGATTTTTGCCTCGTGTAGTAGAAAAGAGAACATGTCACAGAATAATTTATCCTGCTATATTTTAGCATCATTGCCTTAAATAAAATCAAAGTGGAAAAAGTCAGACTCCTCCATTTTGATTTAGTGAGTCTATCTCACAAGAGGTAGTGATCTAGTGGGGTGCTAACTTCTCTTGAAAATTATGAGTTTCTGTAAACTTTCTCTTCATACCTTTTTATGTTTATTTGTTACTAAATAATTTATCTATGTTAAAAACAACTTTAACTACACTCACATGGAATATATTCAAATTTGCAGTCTTGCTGAAATAAAATGTTACTGTTTAACTCTACAGCATAGACTCTGTTTTTACATTATTAATTTTATTTATTTTTTTCTATTTTCTCTACCTTCTTCTTAGCGCTTTTCCTGCATCATTGGTCCAAATGGAAGTGGGAAGTCCAATGTGATAGACTCAATGCTCTTTGTGTTTGGATACAGAGCTCAAAAGATCAGATCGAAAAAGCTCTCAGTGCTGATTCACAGCTCTGATCAACACAAAGATGTGCAAAGCTGTACTGTGGAGGTGCACTTTCAAAAGATTATTGATAAGGTATATATGTGTATATCTATCTATCTATCTATCTATCTCTGTCACACAGATGCATGCTGCACTCACTCTGAATTAATAAATGGGTAGCCCAAATGCAGAAAGATGAGAAGAAATATTTTCTGAAGGATAGTGGTGTTTGTTGAATTAAAAAAATATTTTTTTTTCTGTTCTCTGTATAATATTGCTGCATAGTGATCACAACAGTGAGTAAACAAAGACTCAAATCAGTCATGAAAGTTACAGCTAACACCCACACATGCCATAGTCAGTTCATATTGTGCTAGAGTTGATCCCTCTATTTTTAAATATTTTTTTTTTAATTGCAGTTCAGTAATTAGCCTCTACTCATTTAACTGTACTGTGAAAAGTAAAAAAAAGTGGCTTTTGTATTGAGAGAGAACTTCAGTTGGGTGGATAAGATGACAGATTACACTGAAAATCGACTGAACTGTAGTTCAAAGAATTAAACACGTTTCTATATTTGATCTGCCACAGGGGGTGTGAGAAAGTGTTTTGCCTTGTGTACTCATAAATGTGTCTGAGCCTTTCTCTTTGCTTCATTAGCTCCAAGTAAATTCAAATCAAGTTGTTAAACTGATGGTCAAATTCTGTGTGCTATATCAGCTTTAAACTATTATCTAAAACAAAAACAAAAAATCAGAAGTAGTATAAACAACTTAAAGTTTTAGACTTTCTTCTAAAAGTACTTAATTTTCTGTTTTATGCTGTATTTTCACTGTCATTATTTTATCTAATAAACTGTTTTAATTCTCTTCATATGTTGCACTCTATACACTCCAGTATGTATAGGGTGTATTTGCATGTTACTCTGGCCAGCTTTATATACTTTTTAAAGAAGCCTTTTTTTCTTATTTTGTTTTTAATGTAGTGTGCTTTTTGCCCTAGCCATCCTAATGTATTTGTTAGTGTTATAAATGTTATAAATATTGCAATTTGCTGTGTGGAGCTGTTTGAATTTCTTCTTAACTGCTCTCTTCTAAGCTGCTCTCTGTCCTCTGCCCCTCCCCCATCAGCAAGGAGATGACTACGAAGTCATCCCCAACAGCAAGTTCTATGTTTCCAGGACTGCCAACAAAGACAATTCCTCAGCCTACCATATCAATGGCAAGAAAGCCACATTCAAAGAAGTGGGTGCCTTACTGCGAAGCCATGGTATTGACCTAGACCACAACAGATTTCTGATCTTACAGGTAAATTTTTTTTTATGCAATTTCCTCTTCCAGTTCTAGCTTTGCTTTTTGTTTTTTGTTTTAGTTTAGTTTTTTTCCCTGCTGTGACCATCCCATTTTGTAAGATTTCCTGCTCTCTGTTCTACCCATGTCTTAGTCCACTTTGAGTCAAAGTGTTTCATATAACTTAAACCATGACTGTCTTTGGGAATAACCTGTTGCACTGGATTTGGAAAATAGATGTGCCCTCTGCCAGCCCTTAGACTACTATAGCAGCGCATCATGGTTTGAAACAATGTGGAAAAGGTGCGAACCATAATTTGCTGCTTTAGGATTTTAAGGAAAAGATACAGTTTTATCCACACTTGGACCGGCATGTGAGTGGCTGTAGTTGGATAAGTCACTAAGATTTTCTTGTGGGGGGAATCTTTGAGGCTGACCCACCAGTGGGGACAGGTTAGCCCCCGCCCTCCCTTTCCCATGTACCTGCCACGCTTTAGCAGCACGTAAATATTGGCGTGTGAGAATAGACCCCAACCCCAATATTAGCAGTGCTGCTTCAGTGTGGCTGGATCAAACACCCTTCATTACCATGGCTTTATTATTGGTTCAACATGTTGTTTGTTTAGTTTTTTATGTATTTATTTCAATTTACCTCAACTGTGAATGGAATGCAGTCCTGAATATTTTTTTATTATTTTATTTGCATAATTTTACATTTTTATTTGTATTTTATTTAACTCTGTGTTGCTCTGACTTTTAAATCATTTCACTTGTTATACTTCTACTTCTCTTCTTCTTCTTCTTCTTATTACCTGTTGTTACTGATGAGCTCAGAGACATGTAGGATTGCAACTGAGTAAAGCAGAATAGCTGATAATAAAAAAAAAATTGTTTTCCCAGTTTTATTTATCCATTAAGTTTTTTTTAAGTGGGGTAGTTTCAGGTGAACACTTAAACCTGCTCTGCTCGACATTTTTGTATTTATGTGTGCATGTCCATTTCTACACTCCTTGGATGTCTCTTGTCAGTGATATGGCTGCATGACTATGGGAAGAGGCTTGAGTTTGTTTTCCAAGGTCACTTTTCCAGGCCTCTGGCAAAGGGAAAGCTGTCTATTTTGTGCACTGGTCAGAGCAGAGGATGACGTGGGATTTCCCCCTCCTTCCTCTAACTGGCTTCTCCTTTCTTTCATACCTAAAAAGTAATATATGAGCTGCTTTTTTCCCCCTAGACATAAATAAAAACCCAATTTGAGACTTAGTTTGTTTTTACTACAACTAGATCTAATTTTTGTTTGACTTGAAATTTCTTACCTGGCAATATTATTCTAGCCAGCCTATTTAAAATAAATAAATAAAAATGAACACATGTTCTGACAAATATAATTATACTGTAGAGTTGTCCCTAACTTTGGGCCAAGTAGTACATGTACAGTAATATGAAAATGTAACTGTGGTGTAGTTACCAGAAGTCAGAATTTGCATGTTTAGACCAGCATTTGTTTTTCAACCACCTTAAATTTGGATATGATAAATTTAGCATCTTTTAATGTGCGGTGATTGCTGTGAGGCAATGTTTTTATTTTAGCACGAGTATTTCTGAAGCGTGTTAAGCATGTGATTACAGAAATTAATCATTTAACAGATTTCATCTGTTTTTATTATTATTAATTTTTTTTTAGTCAGTTGTTAAGTAGTTGAATTTTAATTACACTCATTGTTTTCAGCTTCTTTGAGTAAAAGTAGTAAAAAAAAAAATACTCCTGATTTGTAACTTAAAAAATTATTATTATTATTTTGCACAGGATTTGTGTGTGTGTGTGTGTGGCAAACTAGTGTTAAGTCAAGTTTAGAGCCATAAGTTCAGCTGGCTACACCCTAATGGTTAAACATGTGGATAATTTAAAAAAAAAAAAAAAAAAAAAATCTTATTTTACAAATTATTATTACCCATTTCATTTTGGCTTTCTGTTAATGGGTGCAAGCAGTATTTTTGCCAATGTGCTATTGTGGACTTTGCCTAGGGTGAGGTGGAGCAGATTGCCATGATGAAGCCTAAAGGTCAGACAGAGCATGATGAGGGCATGCTGGAGTACCTGGAGGACATTATTGGCTCCTGCCGTCTCAAGGAACCCATCCAAACTCTGGCTCGCCGCATTGAGCTACTCAATGAGCAGAGGGGAGAGAAGGTGACAACTCAAATACTGTCTGCTCACACAGTTTAGCTAACCAACTTTCCTTCCTGTGTATGGACTACAATTGTTGAGCATCTATTCAGTAGTCTCATGAGGCTTTCTTATGTGTGTGTATATGTTTTGGGGTACTTTCAGTACACATGCCTGAGATGAAAATGATGCACTGACAGGAAACTATGAAGCATACAGTAGATTTAATAATTGGGTTTTATTGAAAATTATTTTTCTGTTGATTGTACTGTGTTACCATGTTGACAAGCTTTTTTTCTTTCTTTTTTTCCCTTAAAGTTATTATTTGAATATTTTTTTTATACTATGCAAGTAACTAAGTTTTATCACCAGACATAAAATACTGCTATATTTTGTTTACCCAAGCTAAACAGAGTAAAGATGGTGGAAAAAGAGAAGAATGCTTTGGAGGGAGAAAAGAACAAAGCTGTGGAGTTCCTCACCCTGGAAAATGACATCTTCAAACACAAGTGTCAGCTCTGTCAGTATTACACGTGAGTACACCAGTACCACCTCTGTTTTGTACATGGAAAAATTTCATCAATAAAAATAAAAATGCAGACCCAGCAGTTGTACAGAAAAGACTTCTCCATTTCAAATACTCAAAAGAACAGCTGGGCATGTTTCTCTGCTGTCAAACATCATAGTCTTTTGCTTTCCATGTAAATGATAAAGTTTTATCAGACTTTTTTTTTCCCCCCTTTTTTTCCTTCTCCCTCTCTCTGATTTCTCTTTGTCATTAGTCATGATCTGCAGAAACGTGTGGTTGATAAAGAGCAGGAAAAGCAAAAGATCTCGGAGGACACAAAGGAGCTCACTGAGAAAAATGCCAAGTTATCAGAAGAGATGGAGAAAATGAACCAAGAACTCAAAAATGTGGAAAAGTGAGGCATTTGCATTTCTTCTCCTTCTGTTAACCAATGTAACTTTTACCACATTACTCAGTTTTTTTTATGACTTAGTAACATTTTGTATTTGTTTGTTTTATTAATTTTATTATTTATTTATTTTTCTTGGTTGCTTAAGCATCTCTTATCTGGAAGGTGTATCAAGTGTAACAAACACGGGTCTAATTTATTTACACACAAAAAATGTTTACACAAAGAAGCGTATGTGCTTGAAATTTATATATGCAATAATTTTCATAATTTTCGGGTTGGTGACCATAGATAATTTTTAAACTGACAAATCATCTCTAAAATAAATAATGTGCAGGAACTGAAAACTGGAAGAACATTAATGATAAGTCTACTGTATTATATATATATATATATATATATATATATATATATATATATATATATATATATATATATATATATATATATATATATATATATATATATATATATATATATATATATATATACATACATGTGCTTAATGTATATATTTTGTATATTTTTTTTTCAGATTTTCACAGTTTATATAATATTTCAGTAGATGGACTTGAATGTACCCAGTAAAAATGCTATTCCTCCACCAGGAAACAAAATAAGCTCAACAAGTACATTGAAACCCAGAAGGAGAAGTTCACCCAGCTGGATTTGCAGGATGTTGAAGTGCGTGAGAAGATTAAACACTCAAAGAGCAAGAACAAGAAACTGCAGAAGCAGCTGGAGAAGGACAAAGAAAAGGTGTGTTGGACTTTAAATTGCAGACAACTTTTACACAATTGTTTCAGAGTAATTAGAGCCACTCTGATAATCACAGTGGGCATTCACATGTGATTCAGAGGTACAGACACACAATCTGTCAGTATGGTGTAGTTTTGTCCCTTTTTTATTTAATGGATATTTAGTATACAAATCCATCTGCAAATACAAGGTTACACAAAGTAACCAGTGGCATGGTTACCCTATTAGTTACTGTATTTAATTTGTATGAAGGCCAAGACAGAAACGTGGGCACTAAAAATACGTTTTCTTTTGCTTGTCAATAAACACCATGGCTACTGTTTTGAAGCAGAGAGAGGAAAAAATGTTTTTAACCCTTTTACAGCAACTTACTTAAAATAAATATATGACAGAAACTACATTTGAGCATTTTTGTTCAGTGTTTCATTTACTAAAATCATTTGTAGTCTGAGAAGTTTTCCACCGAGTACACACAGCTTCATGTTTTACAGTTGTCAGCAGTGTTGTTTTAAACTTGGGCTTACAGAGTGATTACCAATCATACTAAACGCAAAATATAAAACTAACCTTAGTTTGTATATTTTAATAATTTTTTTTTATTTTTATGTTGTTGTTTTTTTTCTGTCATCTTTTAAGGATGATACATATTTGTGTGAACAGAACAAAGTGAAGTCTGACTGCTGGCAGAGGATGTATGACAGCCATAGTAACACAAAGCAAAACTTTCTATATTGAAACTTAGTACACAAGTGTTTGAATGTTGCTGACACATTTTTAGTCTTAAGCACAAATGCCATATGATACTGAAAGATAATTTTGTATCCAAGTGTATAGGGGCTTTGCTTTAATTTTTTTTATATATATGTGTGTGTGTCTTCTTACTTAAGTCAAGTTTCTGTATTTTATAAATTAACTGACATTATTCACAGGAAAAAAATAAAGCCCTATATGAGTCCGGAAGGGCTATCTGTCTTAAAGTAGCCACTAGGGGGCTGTGAAGTAGCACAAGTTGATAGTGTGTGTGCTCTGTTTCACAGTTTGCGGTTGTCCTGTCACTTAGACTCACGTTTTTTTGTTGCTTAAACACGATCTTAAGAGTTTTTTTAACAGTAACCAAGAGTTGTCTCATGACTGTCAGAATATTCTCATTTCCCTCTGCTCTAAAAGCCAATCTGCTCCACCTACAATGGCTGTGCTCTGGAAACATCTTGGTCAGAGGGGGAGCTGGGCAGAGGCAGGCAGACCTCTGGGGAGCAGTGTTCTGCTGTATGGTAGTCAACTATGGCCTGGCTTGTGTAACGCTCCCAGCAGCTACATTCACATTTCACCCGCAGTTAACCCTACAAAACATAGACTATACACACACGCACCACTCCTTGGCTTGTTTCAGCCCTGCCAAGTGGCAGATTGTTGTGCCAGTCTTAACCAGAGCTTGCTCAGTCCTGAATATGTGTTTATAGTTGATTACAGTTGTGTGTTTTGGCCTGTGTCTGGATGCGTAGCACAGTTTCTTTGTAACTGTCGCTGTCAAAAAAACCCAAAACAACAAACTTACACCTCCTATCTCCCACACTCTTCTCTTGTTTTATCTTTTCTAATTTAGGAAGTAAACGGCTGTTTCTCTGTGGGTGGTAGAAGTGTGTACTACTGATGTTGTCAAGTTAACCCGGAGGGAGGGAGGGAATGTAGCAACTGTTGCTTAGATTTTGGAGTTGGACACATCTCATATGTTTTTGCACATTGTCCTGTCTGGCTCATCTTTCAGCTGGAGGAAGTGCGTGGTATACCAGCCAGCAGTGAAAAGGCCATCTCTGAGGCAACAGCTCGCAAAGAAGAACTGGAGCAGCAGAAGGTGAAAGAAGAAGAAAAACTTAAAGATGTGATGGAGAGTTTGAAGGAAGAGACCAGCGGCTTGCAGCAGGACAAAGAGGTATGTGTATACATCATGGTTTTTGTTGTGTGCTCACTGAAACTTTGTTTGTTTTAAAAACAAAACAATCTTCTTGTATAATCCAGAAAAAAGAAAAGGAGCTCATGGAGCTCAACAAGGCTGTAAATGAGACCCGTTCTCGTATGGACCTCGCTCAGTCGGAGCTTGACATCTACCTTAGCCGCCACAACACAGCTCTGACACAGCTCAACACAGCCAAGCAGACACTGCAGACGACCTCTGACACACTGCGGGAGCGCCGTGCCGCCATCAAAGACCTGGAGGTCAAAATACCTGAAAGGGAACAGGATCTAAAGAAGGTAGAACCAAACATCAGCACTGTCAGTTAGATAACATTTTGTGGATAATTTGTGTTACAGCCATCATGTGTTTTGAGTTTTTGCCTTCTGGTTCTCTGCAGGATGAGAAAGAGTTGGAGCAGCTGATGAAGACTGATAATGAGGCAAGGGAGGTGGTGAGGGAATTGAGGCAGAAAGTAGATGAAGCCAAGAGCTCCCTGTCCTCGAACCGCAGTCGTGGAAAAGTCCTGGATGCCCTCATGCAGCAGAAGAAAAGTGGCAGAATCCCCGGCATCTATGGACGATTGGTAAAGAAAATACAAAAATTGCAGAACTCCAGAACTTTCCTTTGCTTGTTTCTATTGATTGATGATTCTAAATATATTTATGCCTGTAGGGAGATCTGGGAGCCATAGATGAGAAGTATGATGTGGCCATTTCATCTAGCTGTGGTGCTCTAGACAACATTGTAGTTGATACCATTGACACGGCTCAGAAATGCGTCACATTCCTAAAAGAACAGAACATTGGGGTTGCTACCTTCATTGGTCTTGACAAGGTAAATATGAAAGATTTAAACAACTTCAGTCAGGCGAAATATAATTTTTTAAGTCTTAACGACTTTAGTTATATTTTCTGTGAAATATTGTGCCTTCAGATGGCCTCCATATCTTGCTGCTCCTTCTCATTCATCTTAACTTCCTTTGCACAGATGAAAGTATGGGAGAAGAGCATGGCTTCCATTCGCACCCCAGACGACAGCCCTCGTCTTTTTGACATGGTGCGAGTGAACGATGACAGTGTACGACCAGCTTTCTACTTTGCCCTGAGGGACACGCTGGTGGCCCAAAACTTGGAGCAGGCCACAAGGATAGCCTACCAAAAAGACAAACGCTGGAGAGTGGTCACCCTGAAGGGAGAGATAATAGAGATGGCTGGTGGGTGATTTATCTTTTCTGTCTATCTTGCTCGCATTAAAAAATATATATACTTATGACCCTCTCAATCAGATCATTTGGTTAAAGTTTTTAAAAAGCTTGAATAATTTTCCGATGTTTCACAGGAACCATGACTGGAGGAGGAAGAGTCATGAAGGGCAGAATGGGCTCTTCTATTGGCACTGAAGTCTCCCAGGTGGAGGTAAGTTGTTTGAAGCTATAATGTTTAATACAACTTGTATTTTAATTGAACATAGCATACGCATACATGATCTTTGCCTCTGCAACCAAATGGTCCACAGATACATCTGGACTAGGAGAGCAGATGGTGCCTAAGCTTTTCAGTACTAGTTGCACAAGTATCAATAATAATGGGCACCACAAAATGCAATGTGAGAATTCAATAAACATTTAAAAGTGTGTGAAACTCTCTCTTGGTTTTGAACTAACTGGTCATTAAAGTGAAACATTATCTTTGAGTCCATTTTTAGTCACCAGACTACTGTATCTGTCGGACTGTCTGTTTAGTGTTTATTGCAAACCACAACTGCAGAGAAAAACTGCAAGACAGGAGCTTGGAGTTCTTAGTTATTCACTCTGAAAGGTCTCCTTTCAGAGTGAATAACTATTCCTTAATCCACATGAGTGATGTGAACTTTTAAAATAATAATTCTTGCCATGAGATTTTACTTTATACACATTTCCCAGGAGTGATGGATAGTAGAAAACATAATCACAGCTAAGCATTTGTGTATAGGACATGATGATTTTCATTTGTTTTCTGCAGCTTGACCGCATGGAGAGCAAGCTAAATGAGAAAGTGTCGAAGCTGCAGGGATGCCAAGAGAGAAAGCTGCAGCTAGAAGAGAACATCCAGCGCCTGCGGCCACAGCTCCGGGACATGAAGAACACCTTGGAAAAATACACCAACAGCATGACTGTACATGATTTTCATTCATTCTGCTTCTCTCACTCATTTGGCTGTGTTTTTGATGTAATTAATAACCCCTGCTATTAGTAAGCCATCAAATAGGACAGTTTTGACTGATTAAAACATTTTTTTGTATTTGCAAATCTGAATTATTTCTTTTTCCTTGCTTCTTTCAGAGTTTAGCTGACCAAGAGACTCACTTGAAACTTCAGATCAAGGAACTTGAAGCCAATGTGCTGGCAGCTGCCCCAGACAAGGCCAAACAGAAACAGATGGAGAAGAGCCTGGAGGCCTTCAAACAAGGTAATGTCCTGTAAACACTAAAGAGAAATACTGTTGTTAATCATTTAAATATGGTAATGTTCACTCTCTTGAGATGTTTAAAAATATATATATAATCACTTGGTAGTGTAATTTTGTTTTAAAAAAATCTTGTCACATTATTGCTCTTAATAACCAGATTAGCCTTTGTGTATACATGAATTTAATTCTTGAATCCTTCTAAATCTATCAATACAAATATCTTTGTCTTGTTTTTTTCTCCTATATGCTGTTCCTGTTTGTTCAATCAGACTATGAGGCAGCATCCAGTAAGGCTGGGAAGGTGGAAAATGAGGTGAAAAGGCTCCACAATCTGATTGTAGACATCAACAGCCACAAGCTTAAAGCTCAGCAGGACAAGCTTGACAAGATCAACAAGGAGCTAGATGAGTGCTCCTCTACCATAACCAAAGCCCAAGTGGCCATAAAGACAGCTGGCCGGTGAGGAAATGATGCTTGTTTAAACTCATTTACATGTGCATCCACTGATCGTAGACGAGTGGCTACTGGTGAAATCACTGTGAAGCCTGTTATTTATAATTCTGACATGTGTATGAGTCTCTGCTCGTACATAACAGGTTAAATACCTAACTTATACAAAGAACATAAAAGTTATCTGTACCTGGTATCATGCCCCTCAGTAATATTACAATATGCAGGAATATTCTGAATTATCCATGCAGCTGGACAGATGGTTGATTCCATGAAAAGTCATTCAGTACCTCCCACCTGAGCCCCTCAAAATCAGGTGGTTGTTTTTTTGATTTGGTTTTTTTTACAGGAACATTATTATAATAAATAGTGAAAATTTTCAGAGTTAGGAGTGTGCAGAATACACAGGAATGGGTTGAAATTTTGGCACTTTTTGAGCCTCTATGACTTTATAAGTACCACAGATGGCCACATGACATTTTGAGGGCTGAAGGCTGCCACCAAAATTTTACCAAAATGCTGCCTGATGGACTATGAAAGTTACAGGGCATAACTTTCATAGTATAAAAGTGTTTTTGTTTTGTTTTTTTGCATGGCTTCATGGAAGTTTTTGTATTGAATCAGCTGCTTCTGAGAGACTGGGAAATATTTTTTTTTAAAAGTGAGCTATCTCTCACTTTTATCTAAAGAGGGGACACCCTATAGTGTTTGTTTTTCCTTTGTTCTTTTTTTTTCTTACGAATATTCAATACTAATATCACATGTAAGTAGCATTGGGTTTCTGTCACTAAATTCCTGTCTCCTGTTGTTGTCATTGGTTTCTTTGAATTAATCAGTGTTGTGGCAGTGGTGAGTGTGTTGGATGTCTAGTCTTTGGTGTCTGTGGCTGGAACATTAAGATTGATCATGTAGGCAGGACAGCCTGGCAGTGCGCTGTAGCAAAAACACACACTTGGTCTGTGTGTGATGTGGTTTGTCTGGCATGACAAGCTGTTGAGTCGATTACGAACAAAGTGGGAGCTTATGAACTGACACACGGAAGCAGGTCTGAAAGCCAAAAACATTTACTTAGACAAATGAACCTACCACCACAGTTACACACGTTGTGTATGAAAGAGATTTTAATCTTTTAGAAGCCGTTGTGACTGCAGTTTAAGTGAATCTGTGTTTGGGTAGCACTGTATCTAACCACAGTAGATTTTATTCTAAGATCCGAGCCAAGTTTCTAACCTTGAAGTTCACTCTGTAATATGCAAAGTATGAGATTTGACTGTACACACGCGCCATATTAATGTGATTGACGGCCTCAGAGTGCAGCAGTGCAGGGATTACTGTTGTTTTAACAAGTAGTATTTATGAGCCGTGTCAAATCACTTTTTTGTTCTTTTTTCCTCTTTTTTTTTTTTTTTTTTTTCCCTCACGGCACAAAAAGAATAGTCAGGTAGGACACCTGGGATATACATTTGCCTTTTAAAACGAGTTGCAAGTGTTTTGTCTGACAGTAGTTCATTACCAGACAATAACTATAATACACTTTTTTTATTATTAGGTTTTTTTTAAATACTGTTGACGACAAACTAATAAGGAGGGAGATAATGTGGATAAAATGTTAAGTTACTTTGGTTGTGTCAGTTTGTGTACTTAGTGGGAGTTTTTTTGTTTGGTTTTTTTGTGCTTCAGGATTTATTTGATTTGTTTGATATTTATTTGCACATACGTACAGTTGTGTTTCAGGCTTTGAATTGCTTCCAGAATGGCGCTGACCGTTACTTCAGTTGTCTTAACGCATCCTGTGTAGGCGGATGAAGCTGCTGCTCTAACATATTGATCAATTTACAGCTGGCCTCCTGTGCAGGCAGGATGATTACAGGCATTCTGTAATGTTTTTGATCCACTACTGATCATCAGCAGTAATCTTTCTAATATCATGTGTCTGTCACCAACTCTGACTGTTGCCGTTTCCTCTGTAGCAACCTGAAGAAGTTTGAGGAGAGTGTGGCTTGTGTGCAGCGTGAGCTGGAGGAGAATGAGAAGTCAATAGCTGAACTCACAGAACAGCTGAAGAAACTGGAAGACGAGGCTGGAGAGATCATGAAAGACTGTCAGGAGGCTGAGGTTGGAACTTTTCATCCACTTTGGTTGTTTTATTTTTCTTCACAGGAAAAAAAAAAGAGAAAAAGATTTATTTATTTATTTTATTTTTTTTGCACTGATTTATTCTCAGAAAGATTTTACATTTTAGCAAGTTGTTTTAAAACATTGCTGTCCCACTTGCATTTTGTAAGAAAAAAAATGAACGTGTGAAGGACTGATGTTAGTTGTTTTTTCTGTTTCTTCCAGGCTGCATTGCCAGATGTGCAGGAGCAGTATCAGGGGGTGCTGAAGGAGATAAAGGTGCTGCAGCAGCAGGAGCACGCTCTGCAGGAGGAGTCCCTAGGCGTCCGGCTCCGCATCGAGCAGATCGAGGCCACCATCACCGAACACAATAACAAAATCAAACACTGGCAGAAAGAGGTGGGAGAGGAAAGGTGTTGCTGTGAATTGATGTACTACTATAGTTTTATTCTTGTAACAATAACATTAATGAAGATTTACTCAGCAAACTTAAAGCAAGGGACAAAAATAGTCCAGTGATAACAGACACACTTTGTTTTATATTGATACTTTTTTCATTTTCTAATTGTGAATGCTTTAATCATATCTGAGGCTCTTTGATTTGTATCTCTGTTTGCTCTACAGGATGATGGTGTAAAATAGTAAAAACTATTGTTTCTATTCCACAGGCCTCCAAGCTGTCCCTTCATACCATTGAGGACAAGCCAGCAGAGGAACTCCCTGTGCTCACTCCGGCTGAACTCGATGAAATCTCAGATCCCAACATCATTATCAACAAGATGATCACATTAGAGACCCAGTGTGCTCAGATGAAGCCCAACCTCGGGGCCATCGCAGAGTACAAGAAGAAGGTATGCACAGACGCGACAGGCAGCCTGCTACCTAACAATTCGCCGTTGCTGAAACTCACAGTGACTGTTGTTAATACTGCTGTTTTATTTGATGTTTTTTCTGGATCTGTTGGCTCATCTAATGCTGGTTCAGCCAATGTGTGGAGCATGTTTAGTGGTACTCTCTTGGTCCATTTATAGCTTTATTTTAAGCAGCTCTGTTTAGAATTTATAAAAACGGAAATGAGCTCACAGCCTAATTTTAATGTCAATCTGCGTGTGCGTGTTTGTGTTCTCAGGAGGAGCTTTACTTGCAGCGTGTCGCCCAGCTTGATGAGATCACTACAGAGAGGGACAAATTCAAACGTGGCTACGAGGACCTGCGCAAACAGCGCCTCAATGAGTTCATGACTGGATTCAACATGATCACAAACAAGCTGAAGGAAAACTACCAGATGCTTACACTGGGTGGTGATGCAGAGCTGGAGCTCGTGGACAGTTTGGACCCCTTCTCTGAGGGCATCATGTTCAGGTAAAGCATGAGTGACTGTAGGTGATCACTGCGAGGTCATCAGTGCAGAGATTTCATCGCTTGCTTTTGAATCAATTTAGTTTTTTCATTAATGTCGAGGACATCTGATAGAAAAACCAAACACTTGTTTACATCCCAACAATCCAAATAAACTAAAAACCAAACTAAATCCTGCCTGCTTTGAATTAAACAAATATTCAGGCCAACTTATTGTAAAAATCTAAATTCTTTAACACAAAAAAAAGCTCTCAGACCCTTTGAGAGATCTAGTTTGTCCTTCAGTTTGTCTTTCACATTAGAGGGATAAAAATAATTTCTTATTCTCCTTTTTCCAAATGCAGTAATCTTTTTGGCATTTAAAAGTCTGAGATTCATTCATTTCATTATAATTATGTTCCTCAGATTTTGTAGAACTGGCTTTATGATTTTTCTTACGTCACTCTGACCTCTTCCTAAAATGTTCTGAACTTTCTGCCAAGCACAGTGAAACTGTTCTTTTAGTGTACGTCTGTTTTCTTCTATCATTAAAACTGATCCCGAATCTTCCTCTTAACATTTACAGGACTCAAATGAAGGATACTGTTGGTAAAAACAAGTAACAGTACTGAACAACACACATCACTAATGCCCTGACCTGCACATGGTCAGGTGTAAGCATGTGATGTACTTTTACTCATGAAGTTTAAAATAGCAGTTACAGCTGTGTGCAGCTGTTGGACTGTGTTAAGCATTGTTTGCTATCAGCCATCTTGTTTGCTGAAATGTGTGAGCTCGAGCACTGAGATATGGAGTGTGTTCAATTTCTGGAGATGATGAATTACACACAGCGTCTTTCTAAGATCTCACACAGTCGAAACATGAGTATTTTTTGTTTTGTTTTTTTGGTGATGATGCAATTGCTTGACAAACAAACTTTTTTTTTTTTTTTTTAGTGTTCGTCCTCCCAAGAAAAGCTGGAAGAAGATCTTTAACCTGTCGGGAGGAGAAAAGACCCTCAGCTCCTTGGCTCTGGTGTTTGCGCTACACCACTATAAGCCCACACCACTCTATTTCATGGACGAGATTGATGCTGCTCTTGATTTCAAGAACGTCTCCATTGTGGCCTGTTACATTTATGTGAGTATGGAGCGGTTGATTCTGTTAATGCCTCAAACATTCACCCTTTTGAGTAGTAGTGCTACTTTAAAAAGCAGCAAGGTAAGTGTCATTTTGTCTTAAACTTCAGAGGGATACCTTCTACGGAATATGGTCTAAATGGACAGACTATGTCAAGCATATGAGGTGTGATTTTGTATATGATGCTACAACCCTGAGTACTACGTAAACCTACCTGCCCTGCTGCCTCCTAACCCTAGTTTTTTGTTTTCTTCTTTTCTTTTCTCTTCTTTTTCTGTCTTCTTTATTTTTCAATTATAAGTTAAAATGTGACAGCAAAGAAAGTGTAAAAAGGCAAACTACTGTTATGTTCAACAGCTGTCCCAATAATAATAATAATAATAATAATAATAATAAAAAGCAGCAAGGTGGTGTAAAACTAAAGGAAACTTATTTTTCTTTCAGGAGCAAACAAAGAACGCACAGTTCATCATCATTTCCCTGAGGAACAACATGTTCGAGATCGCTGATCGTCTCATTGGCATCTACAAAACTAACAACACCACCAAGAGTGTGGGAATCAACCCAAAGACCATCGTCTTTAAAGAGCACGACGCCATCACTGCCTAAACCCAAGAACCCCGTTTGCTCTTCTACTTTACCTTTCACACATCATGTAAATATTGTGTTCTTTATGATGAAATGCTGCTATTTTTATTTTCTCATATGTGCTGACAAATGTTTTGCATTTGTTACAGCAGCTGTCTGTGTGTAAAATCTGAGATGTACTATTAAAATTAAATCCTTTTTATATTAAATGTGTAGTTAAATGTCTTTACAGTGATACTGGAGTTTTGCTGGTTCAGCCAACAGTGTAGGGAGTTTGAATACCTGAGCAAGCTTTTCCCTTTGCAACTTAAACTGCAGATATATTTGACGCTACTGGCTCGGTAAAGGGAGCTCACTTAATAATCATTCTCATTGCAGCACAAAATGTTTCATCTCACCTTTGGAAAAACTGAACACGACACAAGTATTTAAATTTATTTATAAGTTTATTTTCAATACATGAGCTGAAGTTTATAAAAGTACAAACACTACAACAGGTGTGACTACATTAGTTCAGTCTGATTTCAGCAGCATATAAAATCCTGGTTTGTATCATGCCTGTGCAGAGTCTACATCACTGCACAGATATCTGCTGGATACTCAGTAAAGAGCTGAACTGAGTAAAATAAAGTAACAAGTTTTAAAAGTTGACTGTAAATCAGGGCAGCATTTTAGGGGCTCTTTTGTTTTTTAAGGTAAGCTCTGTCCTGGGAACGATGTATTGGTCCTGGTGGAATTACTGTAAAGCTATTAAGCGAGGCGAGCTGAAGGCATAATGGCTAAAGGCACAGTCAGGGAGGCGCTCGGCATCACTGCAACATGATCTGTGGTGGCTTTAACTCAGGTCCAACGTGTGTCTGCTTCCACTCACCAGGCTCTAAATTTTACATACTGCTCCAGTCACCGTAAATCGCTCCGTGTGAGGGCTTCTACGTGTAGCCGGCTGCGCTCGTGTCCCAAGTATAGAAACGGCAAGAAAGCTACTGAAATGTTCCATAGCAAGACTGGACAGAGAATGACCGAACTGTTCAAGATGGATTAGTGTTTGATGTTCTGAACATTAGAGTAACATGCGTCCAAAGAAGAGCAAAATCAATAACACAATAATAGAGGAAAAAGGATATAAAGCTACACAAAGTGCACCTACAGAAGGTTACAGGAAGCTTTGAAATGTTTGTGCAGAACAAGCAATCACATTAGAGAAAACATACATACATGTAACCTTTTGAGTGTGACTAAAGGTATACTTGTTAAGGCATTTCTAATGAATCTTTTATTAATGTTTTGCATCTATTGGTTGACTTTTTGTTATTGTTTAGAATGACCTCAAGTTTTCCTGTTCGTGAAAAAGGTCACTGTCCCAAACCCTCGCTGTGCAGACGTCAGCAAAATCTCATTCACCATTGTGGCTTTCGTTTTGTTAAACAAAACAGGAACGTAAAATCGCGAGTAGCAGCTGTTTACAAACTGTTTTAGGGTGGATTCTTTCCGTCTCTACACTAACAGGGAAGTGAGACTTAAAAAAAAAATCTAAACACATTTAAAGGTTTTCTGAACCTGCTTGGCCGTTCTTATCGAGACGTCAGAGTTTTAAATAAGGCAGCCAGGTGCTCAAACACCCTAACACCCACCGCAGAGAGCTGTGAGCTCCATCTATCTACAGCCACCCCCGCCGCGGTATATGCCCTCCCCACTGTGTCCCACACGCAGGTGATGAGTTCGCTGCTCAGGCTGTGGACCAAGTGGCTGAGCCGAGACATGAGGGAGAAGCCGAGTGACGCCCCTCCGACCGGGTTCACCCACAGCACCACCAACAGCAGCAGCAGCCCCAGCAGCACCACCGACGTAGTAGGTTGTAGCTCACCCCACACATCCTGAACCCCTCTGCTGGAGCGACCCCCTCCAGCTTCACTCCCAACACCGCCACATCTGGCACAACAGCGCACCTTAGGAACAGGTGCCTCCTCCAAGCTCCCGATGGTCACGACAGGCCAGTGCTGCTGGAGGTACTCTGCTGCCCGCGGAGTGACGGACAGGGTCATCACAGAGGGCAGAGGGGTTTTAATGAACTCCTCCACCCGCTCTCTGAACAAATGCACCTTCTCCAAGAAGACCAGGGGTGAGTCTTCATCCTCTACTGACGAACCCAAGGACACCAGATCCAGCTGTTCTTCCTGCAGGAAACAGGACTGTTATTGGCTCAGGTGCATGCCACAGGAGCAAAAACAGAAAATAATATGAATAAAAACTGACTAAAAATAACAAACCTTTTCTGCTTCTGCTTTCCAGATTTATTTTAGATTAAATAATTCTGTCTGATGAGCACACAACTGGTTTTATAGTTCTGGTGTATGTACACACCTGTAGCTCCTTTACTTGGTGGATGAGAGGGTCATACGCCCGCGACACCTCAGCTCCAGCTTTATCTAGAGCGTCCAGGCAGGCTTGCCTCTTCCTGGCCAGCACCACCTCCAGCGTTTGAAAAAACTGGTTGACTTCCTGTCGGTCCTGCCTCACTACACCCTCACAGCAGGCCTTCTCCTGCTCCAGCTGTTCCCCCAGCTCACACACCTGGCAGACGAGAGAAGATTAATTTACATGTAAACTAAACTTTAATAACTGGGGAATTTTTGAGTGTTGCAAAATTGAGAGTCATCTCCACCTGTGCCCATCTCTCCTCGGAGAGCCTTTTCAGAAGCTGTGACGGCGTCCGTTTTTCTCGGATAAAAGCTGCCTGCAGGTCGTCTATGGGATGGCCGTGGTGCTGCCCCACCGTCAGGCACAGCCCGCAGATTAGCTGCCGGTCCTGGATACAGTACATGTTCAGAGGCTGCCTGTGGTGCTCCGGACAGGAAGGTGGTCGCGGCTCACTGTCCATCTGATACTGAGGACGGCACACAGGCAGAACAGATGTGAGATCAATGAAGACAAACTGAGAGAGAAAAGCTCTGACTGCATGTTACACTTCATCTCAGTCACTCTTTCCTACTTTCTCGACAATAGCCCGCAGAGACACGTTGGTGGGCAGAGCATCTACACCCGCGGGGGGCAGTTCCACCACACTGCGACAGTGGGGGCATTTTAGCGGCAGGCGGAGCGGACGCCAGATGGAGTAGTTAGTCGACACCTGGAGGAGGTTGTCCAGGCAGGTCTTGCAGAAAGTGTGTGAACAGGGCAGGACTCGTGGGTCGGAGAACAGAGAGTAGCACACGGAGCAAGTCAGGTCCTCCTCTAGGTTGTCCATGATGGAGACTGGCGCTCAGGTGGAGGGGTGAGGGTTTGGGGAGAGGAAATCTGGCAGGATATAAAAACAGTTGTTGCACATGTTTAGAGAAATAAATGAAGTGTTAGTGAATATGGGCTTAATTTAGACTTAAACTGAAAGCCATTGTGAGGATCGAGTTATTAACCTACAGGGCTGGTGTGAAAAACCGAATAACTGGTTGGGCCTCCTTTACCAGCAAGAACTGGTGTGTCAGGTGTGGAGGAATTTCTGCCCACTTTTCTTTGTAGAATTATTGTAATTCAGCAACATTGGAGGGTTTTTGAGAATGAACTGTTTGAAAATCGGATTCATCTCAGGACTTTGACTAGGCCACTTCAAAGTCCTTATTTTTGCCTTTCTTTAGCCATTCAGAGGTGAAATTGCTGGTGTGTTTTGGATCATTGTCCTGCTGCAGAACCCAAGTGCACTTCAGCTTGAGGTCACAAACAGATGTTGTTAATGTTGTTCTGGGTTCTTTTGTGACCTCTTGGATGAGTTGTTGATGTGGTCTTGGAGTAATTTTGGTAGGCCAGTCACTCCTGGGAAGCTTCACCGCTGTTCCAGGTTTGTGGATAATGGCTCTCGTTGTGGTTTGCTGGAGTCCCAAAGCCCTAGAAATGGCTTTGTAACCTTTGACTCTAGACTGATATATGTCAGTGACTTTGTATCCCAGGTGTTTCTTTAGATCTTGGCATGTGTTGCTTTTTGAGATCTTTTTGTCTGCTTCACTTCGTCATTCATGTTCAATTTAAGGGATTTCTTGATTCAACAAGTCTGCCAGTAATCAGGCCTGAGTGCGTTTAGTGAAACTGAATATAGCTTTCCAAACTATGTGGTTAATCAGTTAATCCGTGATTTAACAAGAGGGGCAATTAGGTTTTCACACAGGACCAGGCAGGTTTGGATAACTTTTCCTCTCTTAATCAATGAAATCATTATTTAAAAACTGTATTTTGCATTTACCTTTGTTATATTTGTCTAATATTAAAATGTGTTTGATGATCTGAAAAATGCAAGTGTGACAAATATGCTCATCTCTAATCCTGTGCCTCCTAATAAAAATCTGAGGATATTCAGCTCTGCCACCTCGAAATGCTGTCTTTTTAATCACTGCCACTGTCTCCAAACCATCACAGCAGGTCTCACTACCATCTCATAAACTTTTCCTTTCATTCTCATTGCTATGATATCATAAAATCAACCAAACACTCATCTCCACCTCTTTTGTACACTGTCCGTTACTTTAGATGGTTGACTCCAGGTATGTAAACTAGGGCTGCCACGATTAGTCGACTAGTCACGATTATGTCGACGACTAATTTAATAGTCGAGGTGTCGTTTGAAGCTTTGTAAGATCCTGTCACTACCCGATCCGTACCGGAAACCCGATCGGTACCCCGCATGCGCAAATCTTACGTCACTTCCTCTCTTTGCCAACATTGCGACATTCAATATTTGATTGATACAGTTAGCTCCTAGCATTTCTCAACAGCTCTGCCTCCTTTTCGACTGCCCGGGACATTTAAGCAATGGATAATCCGTATACAAACAAATTCATGCTTTTCTCCTCAACAGAGAGCGTTCCCAGATTGAACAACGGCGCCGTAAAATAATAAGAATGGCGCCTTATTACAGACTTAATAATATTGATTTAGCAATGTGTCACGTGAAGATTCATCAGCCAGATTAAGTGTTTACTGACAATTGACAGTGATAGCGGACATCATCATCACTATTCCAGTCAATCCTCTCCACACAGACAAGCATAAACACACTCGACTATCACTAAATCAAATTTAACACGCGTTTGTAATGTTGCCAATTCAGTTTACAATAGGGTTCATTCGCTCGGTCAGCAGGTGGCAGTATCCTCATACACTGGGGAGTAAACTGCCATTAAACGAACAGAAGAAGAAGAAAACATCTGCACATGCGCGGTATGGATCGGGTAGACCCGATTTGTACGGTCCGACTTTGCACATGCGCAGTAAGGATCGGGGAGTCCCGATCCGTAACCATCTTTTTATTTTTCGTTTTTGTCTAAATTGTACTGAAATGCTTCATTATTGCAAACATTTTAAGATATACTTATTATTCTTAACATCTTAACCGATACTCTGACCCATAACTATCGTAAAACGCTACGACCGGAAGTAGACACCTTTCGCGCATGCGGGGTACCGATCGGGTTTCCGGTACGGATTGGGTAGCGACAGATCCCAAAAGACGCTAACAGCAGTATTAAATTAACAAACGGTACTTCACCCAGATTTAACATACAAAGAGGGATAAGACAAGGCTGTCCCATTTCTCCATACCTGTTTTTGTTAATTGCCCAACTATTGTCTAACCATATGAAATCAAGCAATGTAAAAGGTATATCGTTAATTGGCAAAGATTTACTCATAACACAGTTAGCGGATGACACTACATTATTCCTAAAAGATGAAGATCAAATCTCTATTGCTATTGAAACAATCTCCATATTTTCCAAAGCTTCTGGATTGTACTTGAATATTCCTAAATGTGAACTTATGGCGATAAAAGAATGTTCGAAAACAGCTTTGTGTAACATTCCAATAAAACAAGAAATTCGTTATTTAGGTATTATAATAACCAAAAATCAGGAAAGTAGAATCACTCAAAATTTCTATCCTATTCTAGAGAAACTCAAAAACAGATTTAATCAGTGGCTCTTAAGAGATTTGTCGTTAAAAGGCAGAGTATTAATAACGAAAGCAGAAGGCATCTCTCGTCTTACATACGCTGCATTGCCATTGCACCTTGATAAAAAACTCATAAAAGAGGTTGATAAGTTACTTCTCAACTTTATCTGGAAAAATAGGACACACTACATTAAAAAAACAGTTCTTATGAACTCCTATGTTAATGGAGGACTTAATGTGTTAGATTTTAACACTTTAAATAACACATTCAAAATAAATTGGTTAAAGAATCTAATTACTAATCCTACTTCCATTTGGAATACTATACCTGTGTTCATGTTTTCTAAGTTAGGTGGCACGGAATTTTTTCTTACTTGTAATTTTGATATTGATAAAATCCCTTTAAAAATCTCTTCTTTTCATCGTCAAGCTTTTTTAGCATGGACTCTTATTTACAGCATAACTTTAGTCCACACAGTTATTATATCTGGAATAACAAGGATGTTTTATTTAAAAGAAAATCTCTCTTCTTAGATAGTTGGTTTAGGAATAACATTGTTTTAGTCGACCAATTATTTGATTCAAATGGTACGCTTTTCTCCTATGAAGAATTTTGTTTACTTTTCAATTTAGCTATAAATCGTGATGATTATACAAAAGTATTTGAATCAATACCATCAGGGGTTTGTATGTTGTTTAAGAATCAACCTAATATCACTTCATTCCACAGGCCGTTGGCATCTCCCATACAAACTTTTGTTGGCAAGATTTGCTTTTCTAAGCAATCTAAAAACAACAATAAATCAATCAGAGCTTTATTTCAGAGTACCATAACCACGCTACCATATGTCATTTTTTCCTGGAACCGGCTGTCAGATGGTATTATGTGGAACGAAGTTTGGAGACTCCCTAATCATTTTTTAATTACCAACAAAATTAAAGATATTTCTTATAAGTTAATACACAGAATTTATCCTTCTAAAGATTATCTTCAAAGCAAATTCAAATTAGACATTGATACAAGCTGTAGCTTTTGTAAAACTTCCAAGGAATCTACTATACATCTTTTTTGGTTTTGTAACCTTGTACAAGATTTTTGGCAAAGTTTTTGTGTTTTTATTTCAGAAAATATATTTAAAGGATTTGTACTGTTTTGGAAATATGTTTTGTTTGGTCTGCACAAAAACCAAAAACAATTCAACTTTGATAACAGATATATGATTAACTTGTTAATTTTAATGGCTAAATTTCAAATTCATAAGTCCAAATGTTTAGGAAGACATCCCTCTTTTTATGTATTCTCCTTTGAACTTGTACAGTATTTTAACTCAATTAAGAACTCCACTAACCCAAAAGCTATAAAAACTATTGGTGTTTGTGAAAAAATCCAAATCTTTCAATCACTTTATTCTTTGGCTTGATCAGTTACTTTTCCCCTAGCATATTTATATTGTTGTTTTTGAATACTGTTTGTTTATCTATACATACAATTCTTTTGTAAGTACAACACCATTATTGTGGTACTGTTTAATTCCATTTTGTATTGTACTGATGTTTAAATAAAGGTTTAAAAAAAAAAAAAAAAAGGATCCCAAAAGACGCAGGAATAAGTAGTAGGATTTAAGAGTGTAATAACGGACTGAAACAGAAGATGGCAGCACTGCATGTACAAGGATGCCAGCTGCCGTTAAACCCCGAAGAACAAGAAACTGTGTCCCAGAATTCATAGCGCGGCATGCTCAGTTTCCAACAATGGCGGCAGCTAGTTAGTTTTAATATTACTCTTATTATTCTTTCTGGGTCACAAAATAAACGTTTAACATATTTTCAGCCGAGAATGTAACTGTGTAAACCTCAAATATCTCCTCGGTTTATCAAGACACCACATATTTTCAAAAGCGTTCTGATGTTTTCGGAGACGTCTGTTACCCACTAGCTCGATACCTAGCCGGGGGCAAGGCTCACTAGAGCCCGTGAGAACACCGGACTCCCGGCAAATCGTTTTCAAGCCCATCTTTCGCTACTCAGGTTAAACATGATATGTAAGTCACCTAGATAACTTAAAAATGTTATTGTTTGGCTTTTTTCAGTATTTTATTTGTTCATGAGTAAATCGGTTTGGCTGAGATTAAAGTTATAGTTTTTACACAGCTGAATAAACATCAAGCAGACAACTGATTATCAGAAGCCTGAGATGCTCAAGAATATACTCCGGTGTCCTGTTACATTTTAGATAGCAAGGAGCAGATGGCTGCGTTTATTAAGCTCCACCGAAACAATCTGTAAATTTCATTTAAATTTAATAAACTATCATCTTGTCTTTATTTTTAGTTAGCACATAGGCTACCTTAAACACTTAAAGCTGTAAGCTAATGATAGTTATACAAGAGCAGATGCATGCTGGTGCAATAAGCTGTACGTTTTACGTTCAATGGATGCATGATCTGATTAGTTGACTAATCGCAAAAATAATTGGTGACTAGTCGACTATGAAAATAATCGTTTGTGGCAGCCCTAATGTAAACTCATCCACCTTCACTGTTACACCTGTCTAGCTCTCATTCATACGCATGTAATGTCTTGCGTTCTTCTTCTTTCCAGAGAACACCTCCACCGAGGATGTCTTACCTGCTCCCACTACAGATCACAATGTTGCCTGTAAACATCACAATTCACAGAGATCTGTCAGCCTGACCATCACCACTGCAAACAAGAAGGGGCTCAGAGCAGATCCTGGACATAATCCCACCTCCACTTTGAAGCCATCTGCCACTCCTACCACACTCCTGACCCCCTCATACAGTCCCACAGTTCTTCTCTTAGCGCCCATATTAATCCTCAAGTTAGGCTATCATATTAAAAAGGCATTATTACCTCGCCTGATAGCTCAGCACTGATACTAACAGTCTCCCCTGCTAGCATTTC
This sequence comes from Neolamprologus brichardi, assembly GCF_056152115.1. Taxonomy (NCBI): domain Eukaryota; kingdom Metazoa; phylum Chordata; class Actinopteri; order Cichliformes; family Cichlidae; genus Neolamprologus; species Neolamprologus brichardi. The sequence goes on along the minus strand of NC_142117.1, from coordinate 24,589,237 downwards.
ATAAGAATACCTATGAAAACACTCTGGTTAGGGACAGTTCCTTTTTTGGTGGGTCTAAAGGCAACCAGCCAAAACCTTTACCTGAGGATCTAGCTCAGAATGTATTTTCAGATCACTGAGAAGGGTTTGCCACACTGCCGCAGTGTCACTGGAGATGACACAGGTTAGTAAAACAGTCCTAACTACAGTCTTAGTGCTAAATAATTTATTGACATTTAAAAAAAAAAAAAAAAAAAGAAGTGTTGAATATTGTGTTAGAGTGCCTCAGATTACCTGATAAAGTAATCTGGGTGTATAATTACTACTTATCATATAAACACGTTCAAATCTAACCAATGTGAGAAAGAGCTGATCATTCACTGAAAAACAAGAACAGCCAAAAAAGGGCTCAGCTCTTATTACCGGATCGGTTATATTGTAGTGTTCGTGTGCTCTCTCCTCCTGTTACAGCCAGGACCGCAGCGACAATAGGAGGCCCTCTGCCAGCACCCACCCAGTCCAACACACACACACACATACACAGCGAGAGAGACCGAGTTTGTTGTGAGGACACGCTGTTCATCTGTCCCCTACAAAACCTGATCCATACACGGAGTCTGACTGGGGCCAATTTGGCGCCCAGATTCAAACAGGTGACCGATGTCCAGCTGCCCGCGGAGAATCGACATCAAGCCAAACGTGGTCTCCTCCACGTATGGAAGTGTACATCCAAAAGCATTACTTTAAAACCATCTACACCGAGGTGTAAAGTAGCGGCAGAGACTGCTACAGTTCACTTTTCACTCATGTGTCATATATTACATTCTTAATGTGTGTGGAAAAAGTAGTAACACGTTAAAAACAGTGTACATTATTAAAATGTGCTCTTTACCCGAATGTTTTTAACTTAACTGTGCTAGCCACACAGCAGTTGCGGTCACTAATTTAATAGCAACTAATTTTCCTCATCTGCTGATTCTAATTTTGGCGTGAAAAAGAAAAACAAAAAAAAAAACCCACAAACTTTAACAACTTAAGCACCACTTTTCGTGTAGAAATCTCCTGTTTAAAAGAAACAAAACAAAAACAAGACCAAACTCACCGTCAGCTGGGAGAAAGCGTCTGTCCAACAACAGAGCTTTCACTTCCTGTCAGCTCCTACGCGTGCTGCGTTCACGTGTACTCCCTTAAATCCTGTTAGCGATGAAAGAAAGAAAACGGGAAAAGGCGCTAGACTTCTAGAGCGCATGCTCGTAAATAAATAAATAATAATAATAATAAGCGGAGGCTATTTTTTCGCAATTATGCATTTTTAAAAAACCCTTTTCACGGTCATCCATTTTTCCGATAGCGCCGCTATTTCCGTATCACGCACGAGCATAAGGTTCCTCTCTGGCCAATCAGGACTCGATTTTCCCCTAATTTGAAAAATTGTAACCGTTAGGAGAAGCGAAGACATTATCAGGGACACAACAGATCACACACACACGCAGTCTCTCGATTTGGGTTTCACTATTTATTTTCTCGAAGACAACCTATCCTGTATCCTATCTCCCCCGAAAAATGAGTTTGCTTTTGGAGGGAAGCCACCTCATTCATTTATTTATTTTTTTCTTTCCAAGTCTTAATTTTAAATTTGAAACCACGTTTGCTAACAAGGAATGCTGCAAAAAAAAAATACCCCTATGTTCAAACAGAAGGCTTATTTATGAGCACAATGTGTAATCATTACTACAGTGTTTGAAGTTAACACAAAAAAATGAAAGGGGTAAGCTTGTACACCTAGCTGGCAGAAAGAGGAAAGGGGAGTATTGGGGCTAAAGGACTCAGGTACTAAAGTTACAGCAAACTTGTTCATGGGTTTATATATTATTCAGGAAAACCCACATACTCCAGTCTGATGTGTGGGACACCCTCTGACCTTGAGGGGAAAAAAGTGGGGGAGGTTAAACCACCTGAAATAAACTCATTTTCTCACTAAAAGCATCCTTGGATTACTCTTGAAAGACAACAGATTGTGGTTGAGTGAGTGATGCATATTGAGATTTTGCTGGCAGGTCAAAACCTATAAAAACCCACCAGCACACCTTCAGAAAGACGTCAGGCCTCACTTTGCAGTACATGTGCAAAAACCATATAGATTATTTAGCAAATCAGACACTAGTGAGGGAAAAGGGGAAGGAGAAACATGTAACATTTAAGCACAGTTTTACTTAAAATGAAAATTACACTGTATCCACAGCCTAAGGAAACTAAAATACCCTAAAAAAATAACTGTGCTATAGTTTAGTACATGCAAAGGTTATGATTCACAATCCCACGTGAAATGGCCATTGTCCTCTTCTCCCTTGGTGACAATCAAAGCTATGGCTTTACATTTACTTTACAGTACTGCAAAGCAGTGATTTTGCTGTTAATTGAAGGGAAAAGGGGTGGAAGTGGGGGGAAATAAAGGAGTTACAAGGAGGAACGGGTCATTTGGTTGATTATAAAGTGAAGGTGTCAACAATTTCACAGCATCAAGCCCATATCTGGTGTGTAGGTTAGGGATGTGGTGTGAGGATGGAGTACGATGGTCATCAATCACCTTTACAGAAGCGATATGAAACTAAAAGCTGGAAAACAAAGTCATAAAAAAAGGAAAAAAGAAAGAAAAAGAAAATACACTGGAGGCAAAAAGAAAAAGAAAAAAAAAAAAAAGCCCAAAAGCCACCAAATGCATCTTAATACAATGCACTGCTGCTCCACACCTGCCAATAACATTGTCCAGTGTCAATTAATACTAACTTAATAAATCAAAAACAAAATCCTGGTGACGACGATGGTTTTCTCATATCCACAGTTCCTTCTTTCAGGGATTTCGCAGATCAGCCTCTCAAAGGCAGAATTTCTTCCTGAAACCTTTGCGAACCTCATTGTTGCAATTTTCTCTTCTCTTCAGATGTTTTTGTATCTTTTTTTGTTGTTGTTGGTTGTTTTTTCATTTTTCCTCATCTCTGCATGCGTTCTCACCCAGTCTCGCACACTCCCAGTTCACGCACGCAGCCAAGCACACACGACTCATCCGTCCACTCTCTCGCAACATGCGAACACGCGCAGCCGGACTCCTGGCCCCGCCCACCAGGGGGAGAGGACTGCGCCCCGCGTGGGGGGGCGTCTCGTTGGAGGAGATGAACCTGGCTCCTCAGCGCTGAGTCCAGACATTCGTACACAATGGGTCCATTCACACACATGTCTGATAGCGTGGCCGATTGGGGGAGGGGCACATTGAGGCTGGCGCCCTCTCTAGTCGGAGGACCGCAGAATTGTGATGGTTTGTTGTTCATCTCAGTTCATAATCATAGTTATAATCATTTCTGCATTTTGCTGTATTGTAATATTTCAAGATCACTTGATTTTCTTTTTTTTTTAATGTCCTTGGTTCTCCCTGGGCAGACATGGAGTTTTTCTTATTTTCGTTTTTCTTGTCATTTGAAGTAGTTTTCTGAGGACGACAGCTCCAATAACACAGAAGTTATGTCGGCATGTCTCTCAACACATTCGATGTAGATGTTTTGCTTTTTTTTGCAACATGTAGCCACTCATTCTCACTCGCACCCACTCGCCATCTCAAACTTCATTTGGGCTGGTTCCCCTGGAATGCCAAATGAAATCCACATATTTTTCTTTCAGATAAGATGCAGCCATGGATCCCACGAGCCAAGCACAATGGATCAAATTTCTCACACTCGCTCTCTCTCGCCCTTTCTCTCCTAATTTTTTATATGTTGAACAGAGTGCTGCATCGTGAACAAAACTCCAGAATACCCCAGATGCCGTCTAGAACTGGAATCCCTCGGCTGGCACGTTGGCTGAGTTGAAGCCGTAAGTTCCGCCCTGGATGGCCTCCGGGACCAGGTTGGTGTCTTCATCGATCTGAAAGACAGACAAGTAAAAGGAGCATTAACACTGCGCGGACAGTCAGCAGACGAGGCGTTAGGGTCAAGACGATAGCCAGCCGCTGTTCCTGAGCCAGGGACCATCAGCAGCTTTCTAAAGAAAGTGGGTCTACGTAGCTCTACTTATTGAAGTTAACTTTGTGAATTCTGGTATGTGATTCTGGGTTTCTGGAAGTGGGCTGTCTTGCCAACTTGCTCCTCAGGGATAATAAAGTTTATCTACATCCTAAATAGAAGAACTGTCAATACAAACAATCACTTTGGCACTTCTCCTTGGATTAACCACCTTGCTTTGCGGTATGACAGCACCATGGTAACGACCTAAAGCTGACAGTGATTCAGACCGCTGACCCGAATCAAATTAGCAGTTTGGACAGCCACACTGGCAGGATCCATTTTCAGACTTACACTATGATTTGTGGCTCAAAATACAGTGAAAAGGGCCAAACCGGAGCCCCATATGTGACAACTCAGAGCTAACCTGTTCATCTTCCAAACTTTGGTTCATTTGATCAGTGTGAAGACTTTTTTAAAATCACTTGAAAGCCTAACTAATAATAAAAACCTGCAGATATCCTAAGTAACTTACATCATCAGATGAGAAGAACTGATCAATAATTTCGTATGCCAATTTGTAGATATCTTCATTTTCATGATTCTGCAGTTGCTCCACTTTTTCCAGACCTGTGAAACAAAACATAATTACACATTAACACCTGATGTTAACAAGTTAAGACCAACAATTGTGATGGTAAAGGTGACACTGACCTCCGCATTCCTCAATGAGGTTAGCAATAGTTTCTGCCTCATCATCAGCCATTTTTAGGATATTGCTGAGGCCATCGAGAACAACCTGCACAACCTGAGCGTCCTTCACTGTGAGCAGGTTGCAGAATGGAGGGATCACCTGCTTCTCGATCAGGTGTGCCACCTGAAGACGACACAGAGATGCACTATCAATAACTCACCGCGTTAAGGAAGCATTTTACTCATCAATGAAAATGATTAAGCTTAAACCTATTCTTAAAGCAGCAAATATTATGAATTATGATGTTTACAGAACTTCAATACCAACGACTTCCCATTTCTTGTACACTTTTCATGTGTTTGGGAGAGGTTTACCTGATCTTTCCTCCCGCTTATTGTCAGGTTACTGATGGCCCAGGCGGCTTCTTTCTGAGTGCCAAAGTCACCCTAAAACATACATTCAATGTAAGCAACCCATCCATCACCCAGAAGCTCTCTGAAAGTAATTAGACAGGATTGACTTTAGATGGATACAAACCTTATCGAGCAGGTGAATGATCATGGGAACCAGCTTGGCGTCAATGACGGCCTGCACCTGTTGCTGGTTACCTGCTGTGATGTTGGACAGGAACCACACTGCCTCCTACAGGACAAAAGCATAAACACAAGAGTTGGTGATGATTTTCTCTCATGAGAATGATGTGCTATGTCACAGAGATTCAGTGTATGTTTGATCACAAAGCAAGTGGGAGCTGGATCAGAACCCAGGGGTCGAAACAGAGTTTTGACCCCCGGCTGAGACAGAGTGCAGTGGGCGGGGAGAGGGTGACTTTGAGGCTATAATCATCGACCAGTCACAAAAAGGAGGCCTCTTTTTTTTACGTGACTGGTCTCAGATGCACTCCGATATCAGCAGAGACGCTTGGTCTTCAGCACCCTTTCTCCACCAACCCATGTATCACACCCGTACACACAGACACACTACTACCCCTTATCAAACCCCTAATCTATGCTACTAATTGAAGGTATGAAGTTGTTGGCGTCCTCTTCGGTTCTTCGTCTTTGTGGTTCTGCACCTTTTAAATTCCTGCTCTCAGCTATCTGCCCCATCTATTTCCTTTCACGCAGCACTCACTTGCACAACGTCTCTGTTTTCATCACTTCCAGATGACTGACAAAGTTTGTGTGTTTCTTACAAACAGTCGGAGAATGTTACCTTGTTGATTTTCTCCTTTGGGTGGGTGAGGAGCGCAGGGAAATGGCTGAGGGCGTCACAGTTGAGCACCACCTGGGTCTGTTCGTCTGTGCCGGTCACAATGTTCCCAACAGCCCTCAGGGCAGCGGTCTGCATGTGGAGAGGAAGCATGTTTGATGATGACACATACAAAGAAGACTTCTTTCGTAATACTCAATATGCTTGGAGCACAAAGAAACTAAGACAAATCTCACTGGAGTTAAACAGTAAGAGCAGTTAAAAAGAAGAATTATCACCACATTTTTGCTTCACTTAGTACAATTATTAATGTTTCCAGTGTTGAGATAACAGAAGTAGTATTTTATGATTTTTACATTTTAGGTACTCTGGCTGGATCATCTATATTGCTTGGTTGGTCAATATAATCCCATGCAACCCAAGCTGCCATTGGTGGTCTATAAAAAGCTATGCGTTTTGAAACCAACCCAAACCCAGATACTGCCAAATACTTTTGAAAGTGCAGGCTGTTTATGCTGTTTCAGAGTAACTGATAACATGTCAAAGATGTTTTCAGTTGTTGACAAGCAACAAAGCATATAGCTTTAATGCAGCATGCTAACCTATGTGGGTTAGTTTCTGCTAACTTCTTATTTAATGCTCAAAACTGACATCTTTTAGTGCGTTTGGTCAGCATCACTGTTTCAATGTCTCAGCGACACACAGACCAAGCAGGACTCATATAAACGAGAAATCACAACAACAAGAGTAACAGTTTGTTCTGGACATGAAGTCCAAAGTCTGTTCTAGGATTACCAGTTAATGCAGGTCTATTTTCAGATGGATGAGTACTGGTTGGATCCCAATCTGTCATCATTTTAGATAAGTTGGTAAGAGTGATTTAATGTATCACAAATCCTGTTTTTTTAATCTTTGTTCATAAGTTATAACAACACTTAGAGTGGTTGTGTCAGGAAAAGCATCCGATGTAAAACTCGAGTGAATAAGGGAGCACTCGAAAGGAGCTTTAGAGGGAATACAGACAACTGAGTCTGATTTATTTAATGTAAACGTGATGTGAAAGTTTACTTCTCTGTGCAACTGTTTAAAAACTTGAAGAGTAGGTAAAATTTCAGTCAAAGATATTTTTGGTTGAATGCAGTGCTAATCTTCACATGATGTTGGTTAATTCTTCTGCATCAATAGGGTTTTTAAAACAATACCCAATTTAGGTTTAATTAGACATTTAAAAAAGGCCCTCATGCCCTTTTTCCATACCTGAACTTTAACCTCCTGGTGACTGAGCAGAGGTACCAGATGTGGGACAATGCCGGAGTCAATAACCATTTGGATCTGCTCGTTCCCAGCATCTGTCAGGTAGGACAGAGCCCACACTGTGTCTACCAAGATCTGGAGGTAGCAAAGAAAGAAAAGATTCAAATGAATACATTTTGCTTTCTGTTTAAACTTCATTCGACAGGGATAATTTAGCTGGACGTAGGACAGTTCTGGGTACTTACACTGACGTCAGTGTGGTGGATCAGAACGCAGAGAGCTGGCAGTATCTGAGAAAGAAAATAAACTGTTACGAGGTGGATAAAATGAGAATGAAAACACAAGTTTGATCATAGCTGCAGTGTTGACGTAATTAACTACTAAAATTTCTGACAACTCTTCTCTGAATCACCTGATTAAAACACATAACTAAAACAAAGCTGCTGTCCTTTGACTGGCCTCACCTAACCACAGGTTCACTGAATTCTGCACTGTGTGCCTTGCATCTAACACTTGAACAGGACATGGAGTCTCACAGATAAAACTTAAATCAGTTTTATAGTTTCTGCCACAATCCAGTTGATGACATACTGTCCCGACGTCCAACTTGATACTCCCTGATACATTTAGATGGATCAGACAGTTTCAACCACATTTCAAATGTCTATACCAGGGGTGGGGAACTCCAGGGCTTAAGGGCCTGCAAGTTTTAGATGTGTCCTTGATCCAACACAGCTGATTGTAATGGCTAAATTACCCCCTTAACATGTCTTGAGGTTCTCCAGAGGCCTGGTAATGAACTACTCATTTGATTCATTTGTGTTGACCCAGCGTGATATCTAAAACCTGCAGGACACTGGCCCTTGAGGCCTGGAGTTCCCCCCACCCCTGGTCTATACAAATGCTGACTTCCCTTACACATTAATATTTTCAACCCATTTTTCAGGACTTGTAACTGCACATACTGCAAACTGTATATAAAGGATGGACATAACCACTGTGACATCACCTGTATGTTATTGAAGTCTCGAGCTGCCTGCTATTTATCGCCCCCTTTTTGTCTCCAGTTTATGACCCATAACTTACTAAAGGGTCATCATGTTTTTCTTCAACAAGACTTTAAACTATTGAAGGTGTTTTTAAACCCACAAGCAAAGCATTCACTGTGGTCACATCAAGGACATAGGTGAGGTTGCTTTTCTACATACTTTTGCTGAGGCCACTGGTAAAGGTACAGCCAGCAAATAGAAACACAAATAAGTTAAGACGTCCATAAATGAAGCGGCTGATGGTTCAAGTTTATTTTGCACCGTCTCAATGTTAAAATTCAAAGACCCTCAAACGTTTTTTTGCTCTTGGTATAAATGAGGGAATAAAAACGCAAAACCAAATGATGACAGTGCATTCCTACACCCCTAAGCACATGCACTCTCTCTCCACATACCTCCTGGATTGTCTCCATGGGTGGTGGAGGATCCTTGTGACGGCAAAGGTTGACCATGACCCAAGTGACATTGCGGAGGAAGGTTATGGGGATGGAGGGACTGATGAAGGAGAGCAAGGGCTTCACCACACCCAAGCTGATCACATAATCTCTGCACTGAGGGCCATCACCTGGAAAGAACACACAGATTTTAGGACCAAATGAGGATTAATTTCTAACGCAGTCCTGTTCATTCTGTTCATTGCAGCTCACCTATGATGTTTCCCAGAGCCCAGACGGCCTGTTCACACACGTTCTGGTGAGGAGAGTGAAGCAGCCTCAAGAAGAGCGGCACAGCGTCTACACAAAGGAAAACAGATTATAAAAAAATAAACAGAAATCACTGACTAAACAAAGAAATTTGTAAGATCTTAACTAAGAAAGCACTTTTAAACCTGATTAAGATGACTAAATGTTGCTGTTGAGACTGCATAATGCATCAATGATTGGGACTGTATGTCCTGTAATGACAGGCACTGCCGTTTAATGTGATCAACCACAAACAGGTCATGACACCAAGAAACAAAGAACATGGTTAAGGAGGCAGCTTTGATAAGGACCGGGTCACACAGGCCATGAAACCAGTCAGGGGCTACACATTTTTCCTAGCGACTAATGGTTGTTAGGGCACCTCCAACCAATCACGGGCCTAAGGAAAACAATATCCCACTGACCTCTTTTACAAGTAGAATTAAACCAATATGACAAAGTAAATCTTTACAAATCCAGAATTACCCATTACAATCTGTGTTTTCCAAATTACTGAGGTCGCTAGTACTTATACTAGTATTTTATATTACAGAAATTTGCACAGGTCTTCACCTCGTCAAAAGTCTTTAACTGCAATAAAAATCTTGATTTCTCAAAAGCTAATTTTACCACCTTATTATCTCCCAGGCTAAATTTAGATTAAGAAAGATACGTTACAGAGTAAAGCAAGATAAAGCTAAGAAAGAGAAGTGAAACTTACTAGACTGGACCACAGCTTGAGTCTGCTCTGAGGTCCCCGAGGCTATGTTGGTTAGAGCCCAGGCTGCCTCAAACTGGAGAGAGGGGCTGTGGAAAGGTGCAGAAGAGGCAATTATAGGAGTGAGCATGATTGTGTCAGTGTGTTTAACAGTAAGAGTACTAATGAGCCGATTATGTTCCACCATTCCTGGAAAGTGAAAACTAAAATGTATTTGCATATCTGTGACGTTGTTTGGATGTAGGGTGCGCTAAAACACAAACTCAACGCTACATGCAGGCAAACAAGAGCTACAGCTGGCTTACTTGTCATCTCTGTCCAGGCAATGCACCAAGATAGGAAGGATCCCAGACTTAATCAGGTCATCTATGGGAGGATTACGGTCACTGGACAACAATTTTCTACAAAAACAAAGAGAAAACAAAAAACAATTACTCTCTCTCACACTACCACACAAAAAACACACAAACACCAAGCTGAAGCGACTGAGCACAGAGAGAAACAGCTCAAGAATTTCAAGTATCTTGAGAATGCAAGTCAATCACAATATCAGTGACTCCAAGGAGACGTCACCCTGATTATCACCCTGATAATCAACATTAGTTTGATATCTAACACGTGTACTCTTATCATGCATCTGGGTTGTTGTTTTAAAGAGAAAAAAAAAAAAGAGGGGGGAGGTGCCGTAATAATTTCTTTGATATTTTAAGAAAACTGTTAATGCAAGCTGAATTAAACGCTTCACAGCCCTCACGTCTGTAACAGCACATGGTGCTGTGGATTTGTAGCGAAACCGAAAAGCGGTATTGTGAAACAGAATGTGGCACCGTAACAATTTTATCTCAATATCTTATCATCTTGTTTTCATATTAGTTGAAAGTCAAAAACAAAACTGAAAACAAAATCGATGCATTTCCCTGCACATCTAACATCGAGCAAACAAAAAATAAAAAGATTCCCAGCACGTGAATTTGTATCAGCTACTTTATGCTGCATTACTGAGCTGCAGAGCCATTTACATGTCCATTAATTAGACAGAGCTGGTTTATTCTTGAATCGCATCTGTCAAGCAAAGCTGGAAGGAAAAAAAAAAAAAAAACTAAAAATGGTAAATGGCCTGTATTTCTATAGCACTAGTCCCTAAGGACCCCAAAGCGCTTTACACATTCAGTCATCCACCCATTCACACACTGGTGATGCCAAGCTACATTGTAGCCACAGCCACCCTGGGGCGCGTGATAGAGGCGAGGCTGCCGAACACTGGCGCCACCGGGCCCTCTGACCACCACCAGTAGGCATGAAGTGTCATGCCCAAGGACACAACGACCGAGACTGTCCAAGCCGGGGACTCGAACCGGCAACCTTCCGATTACAAGGCGAACTTCCAACTCTTGAGCCACGATCGCCAAAAAACAACAAACACTTCGCCCCAGAAAACAAAACACTGAAGTTATATTTTGCAAAGAACCAGCAATTTCAACCAGAAAGACCGCCGAGACAGAGCTGTGATGTACGGCACCGTACATCACAGCTCTGTCAGTCGGTGAAGTTCACTTATTGTGAAAACTGCACGAACAGTAGAAGGGGACCGCATTTTTCGACAAAGAATAGTTATCGGGGTCCGTCCTAAGGCAGGCCAAGTGTGTGTGTGTTTTACCTGGCGGCCTGAACAGCGCTCAGCTGGACGCCCTGGTTATCACTGGTAGCATTCTAAAAAAAGAAAAAGAAAATACAAATGAATCACGCACGGTACAACAATCAACATATTTATTTTATAGCAACAATGTGTGTTTTCCAAAATATTTTTAGTTAGAGGGAGTATATTATAAGACATTAAGCAGACTTTAAAGGACATTTGTTATTTGTAATTAATCATTCAAATAACAGGAAAGGAAATATAGCACTTACTTGTACTATTGCTTCAAGAGAGGTGTTTTGCTGAAGAAGAAGATTTCAGAAAGATTAGGACTCCGTTAAACACGTAAACCCAAAAGTACAAAAAACATACAGGATGTGTAACAGACAAAAAAAACATTTTAAACCCAATGTGTAAAAACACAAACAGCACTATTAAAGGCATGTAGTGAGTTATCAGAAGGACAGCGAGCAGACATCTGTTAGCTTCTTGTTTTTATATGTGAAAACTGTTAGACAGGAAAGAGTCTAAAGCACCAGCTGACACAGCGAGAGGAGGCTGGGGGATTGAGAAATGCCGTCAGGAGTCTCGCTTGAAACAGTCTGGTGTTACAGTGTAACAGTCAGCGAGCTGGACGTGCAGGCCGTCATTCACCATGACAAAATGCCAAATGGCACCCTCACCCAGTGCCCCCTACATGAAGTTCAGAGTCAAACGTAGGCCCTGATTGACTGAACTTATTGGAAGATACCTCTGATTAATTTATGCAGCACGATTGGAAACCAGAAAAAAAAACCCTAACATCTCTGAGTGAAGCAGATTTATGATGTTGTATTTACATTCCATGTCTGGGCAGATGTTTAAAGAGGCAACTCCAACCTAGAGATATTAAAAATACTTGAGACAAGAATAATGAAAGGAACAGCTGAGGGAAAGAGAGGATTCAGTCGTAAGGTCCAAACTACTTATTTTGCAGAAGCTAACAAAAAGCATCCTTAAGGAAACAATTAAATAAACCTTAAAACCACTATCACTAGTGTGATGAGTAGTTAAAGCAGACTTTCACAAAGGCCAGTGTAATGTTTTGCAGTGAGTCAGAGCAGCATGTCACTGTTGATCTACTGGTAAGCAGCTCACTCCGACTTAGCTTTCTCAACACTATGAGGTAGTCAGAGTGATTGCAATTTTGAACTGCTGAGTGGCCATTTTAACCCAGGGATGCCACCAAATCCAGAGACACGATGGATCCATTTTGTGTGACACCGTTAGCACAGAAAATGAGGCGTGAGCCAACACTGCATATACTACAAGATGGTTACTGAGACAATTTCAGATAGTTTCAAGCTTCTCAAGTTGTAAGGCGGAGTCCCCAATCCCATTCCACATGGGCTGGTGTCCCTGCAGGTTTTAGATGTGTCCTCGATCCATCACAGCTGATTTAAATGGATAAATTACCTTCGCAACATGTCTTGAAGTTCTCCAGAGGCCTGGTAATGAACTAATCATGTGTGTGTGTTGACCCAGGGTGAGATCTTAAACCTGATGATCCAACTTCTTGCACATCCACAAAAGCGCCTTGTGACATATGTTAAGAAAAATATGTCGTTGAAAATAAAGTACACCCTGAAATGCCCGATGTCTTCTGTGTTTAATCAGATTTCAGGGCTGTCCAGTGAGAGAAAAGACTTGACTCTGTTTCTATTATGAGACGGCATCCAGCACGCTCAAGGCCGACTGATGAGAGCAGCAAAAATTTAAGAGAGCAATATTATTGTTATCAGCTGACCCTTTACATTTAAGGAAGGTGGCTTTGTTGGTCACCTTTGTCTCAGAGCTCCTTTGTTGTGTGGAAGTAACATTATTAAAACAGCCATAGTGACTGAAGTGGGCTGATGACATTTCTTTAAATCAACCATGAAATGTCCAGATAGGCCCTCTCTGCCTCCTTGTCATCACTCCAGAAAGTGATGAGTATTTTGAACTTAAAAACATTATAGCTAAATACAAACAGCTAGTGTATCACCCAACATTAACACTGTACCACTTGAAATGGGTCAGTTACAGAGTAAAGGGATGTAGGTCATTTAATGTGTATGTGGGCTGCAATGCCATGATATTTTACTTCACTGATTAACTTGACTGTGCATGCATTTACACATTGTTCAAATTGACCCCAACCCCTAACCTGAAGATTAAAAAGCATATAATGTCAGGTCTGAGACAGTTGGGGAAAAAATGATTTGGGAGCAGCTGAAACAGTACTACATATATTATTTATGTTGCCTTGTCTTACCTAGAATACATTTTAGGAAACAGAATAGATGTTCACTGCACAGTTAACATAATAAAAATAAAATAAAAATGTGGCATTACCGTTTAGTAAAAAGCCAACTAAATATCTGAAAATAAGGTATGTTGAACACATTCTACCGAGTGAGTATCTTCCTTCGGGAAGAACCCATCAACAAGCAGACAGCTAGACAAACTGCATGTTTTTTCACACTAATGCCACACCGAGCTGACGTAAAGCACGGCGAGCCAATGAGGCAGCATCACATGAACAAGATGTCAGGAGGTTCTAAACCTCTGGAGTGTTTCATCACTGTGATGACCTGCACGTGCAAAAACCCCTTGAACAAACAGTCACGACAACCTTCCTCCCAGACTGTCATTCCCACTGCTTGGACAACACCTCACCTTTTAAAAAACAAACAAACAAACAACAACAACAAAAAAAAAAAAAACGCACAAAAACTAAAAAGATGTTTACTTGACTTCCTAATGACAGGAGACTTGAGTGGGAGACTAAAAAACATACCGATCTGAAATCTCCGTCAACATCAGAGTCCTCACAGATGTCCTCATGGGGAACATTTCTCCTCTTCAGAAGATGCTCATCTCTTTTGTTCTGTAGAAATAATACTTCATATAAGCTCGTATAGAATTTCATCATAAATAAATTAGAAATTTAGCATACATGCTATGTCACACAGATTTGCAGATAAAAGAGCAGACCATAACATAATGTACCTTAAAGTTATTAGTGTTTGAAATTGGTGGAAAATATATTTTTAAAAATACAAATGTGATTACCTTTCTGAGTTCCACCACTACTTCAGTCCTCTGTCTTCTCATAGTCTGTGAGGAAAGATGGCACGGGAAGATTATACAGAAGGAGAGCTTTAATTAGCCTATACTGTCTTCAATCAATTCAAATCATACACAAACTACAAATGAGCGACTGACCTAATATTACTTAGCTTTAAGACCCTAACAACACAGATAATTCTTCTGTTGTTTGACAAATACAATATTTTATTAATGATCTTCCCTTTACGAAACAAACATGATGAGGTACACTTAACCAACATTTTATCATCATATGAAGACACTGCAGTTCTGCAAAAGGTAATTAATATTTGTGATGCTGTGTTGTACTGCTTTATGATCAAATCTGCACTACTGTATTAATATTCTTGGACTGCATAATTTGTAAGAAATGCACGGTAGTCTTACTCACTGTTTATGGAGAAAAGCTAAAAGAGGAACGTTTTGTTGAATAGTACATTGGTTATAATGTTTATTTTCTGTCCTCTGATGGCCAAGACTTGGGAGAGCAGTTTAAATATTTCTTCATAGTAAAGTAATGACTAAGAGCTGGACGGGTTTTATTTAAAATAAGAATCTTCATAAAGAGACATTTTAATGTAGGATTTTTGAATCTAACGACAGTAGCTGTCCTACGCGGAAGAGACATATTGCAGACAGTAAATAACTGACGAAAATAAGTTGTGGTTGCTGCTCGCGAAATCGTGTGTTCTTCAATAACAAACCTGCACCGTGCTTTTGTAACTGAAGTTTTCAGCAGGTTGTGAAGCGAGAAGCTCGTGTCCGGAGGCCTACCGCGCCACAGACTTGTCAAACAGGATGTATGAGTATATCCTGCTTATACATCTTAACTAAGCCCGCCTGAAAACAATATCAGCCGGGTAACATTAGTGAAACACTGACCCGACTCTAACTCCCCTGGTAACTTATCGATTCGACGTTAGCTAACGTGTAGCTTTGATCTACGGCTCATGTAATCATGTTATCTTAGCTATGCGCGCTGTTTTCACGGAACGTGTAACGTTAGCATTAACGAAATAAAAGAATGCAAACAAACAGAAAATCAACTCCAAGCTTTGATTAAAACACCCAGGTGACCGGCCAGTAAAGAAGCTAACTGGTTTCCGCCATTGTTTTTGATTATAAAGACGGGGGATGGGTGGAACTGCAGCCAGCAGTGCCACCATCAAACCCCAATCACCAAGCTAGCATAGGCTAGCTAACTGCAGTATCAAAATAACGATAAGATGCCGCCATGTTGTCTTAGCAATAAATTATATAGTTCTAAATAACAGCTCGAAAGCCATGTGTATGAACTTTTCGACGAGACGGTGACTAACACGCCGAGCTAAACCTATCTGTGGGGTGACAGTCTTCAGTTGAACTAGCATGTACCCCGTGGGCCTGGCTAGCAGCGGGCTAGCAGATGAACTCTGGCTAGCGTTTCTGACGCGTTTTATAGCCAAAGCGGCCCATGGGTTAACGAAACCAGTGAGACCCGACAGGGAGTCGTCCGGCCCCGGCCAAATATTTAAAATGAGCTTTATGTAAAGACCCTGGCCGGGGCTCTGGGTACAAAGTTCCCATCGGTAGAAATTAGAAACGACGTCACAGGGAAGCGGAGCGGCGAAGCTGGAGGCAAACAGAGCGGCGGACGCTGTGGAAAAGAGAGATCCTCGACACCGATCGGCACAACTTTTACCTCCAAATCACGGCCTTTATTCTTGAAATTCTTCAGCCGCTGGTTGTCCAGTTTCTCGTTGTCAGCCATGTTATCGCTTCTGGTTACGTTAAATACAGATGAACTCGTGGATTTAGCTGTGAGCTACCCTTTTCTGGTTCCCTTTTCTCAGCCTTTCGTTAGCGGACTATTTTTCGCAGCTCAGTCCGCGGTGCATACTGGGAATGCCGGTGGTGGAGGGCAGCCTCGATCTGGCGTAGCGGAAGGGTGGGGAATTCCCCGACACGCTCATTGGTGCAGGGCTCACTACAAGTTACTTAATCATTATATCTAATTTATATTTATATGTATGCACCGTCAGAGGTACATTCACGAACTGCACACCGTGTTAGCGCCAAATGATAAAAAATATTAAGTAAGTAAGTAAGTAAGTAAGTAAAATTTTATTTATATAGCACATTTCTAGATAAAAAAAAAATTACAAAGTGCTTCACAAGGTATAAAACAAAAACAGACAAAAGTTAACAAAATGCAATTCTAAAAAGATGTGTTTTTAGTTGTTAAAATAAATAAATAAAAACAAATTTTATTGTCGTAAACGAAATTAAATAAAATGAAATAAACATTTAAAAAGGTCCTAAGACGATTATGTTAAAATATGTCACTGACAAATACCCTATTTAAAAATAAACACTAAATAATAATGTATATTGAATAGTAAAACTTAGGTCCGATAAAGAGTCCAAATCCAGCCACTGGAGGGCTTTAAAAATTGTGAAGGAGGGCAAACATTTTTCACTTTTAACGTAATTTTCATAACCTTTACAGCTTTTTCTACTATTGAAGAACTCCTCGAGGCCATTTATACTATGCCAAAGTAACTGAGTAATAGATCAGCTTTTTTTTGCTATTGTATTAAAGAAATGTTGATGAATGAATGAATGGATACACATTTACAAAGACGTAATTTTTAAATTACAAAATACTCTGGGAAATGAGATACCAGAACTTTTCTCATAATTTTACACATTAATTTGTTACAATTTAAGCCCAAAGTGTCGTGCTGACAGATTTTTCTGTTACTACAGCAGCACTTCTTTGTTATGTAGAAAACCTGAGACGTGTTACTGAAATTGTACTTGCTTTTCTTATAATTAATGTCTCAGGGGATTAAATATGTAGTTAATCTTACATTAAACTTAAAGTTAAAGGGGAGTTTCTCCTGTCTGTACTGTGAAAAAGTATTTGGCACACTTACATGTTTCAGATCGTCCATTTTCTTCTGCTTAACTGGTACAGGGTCATGAATTTAGGGTCATGAGAGGCAGGGTGCACACTGGACAGAGAAACACTCACATTAACACCCACAGTCAGTTTAAAATCACCAACCCCTACATGCATGTCTTTGGACTGTGGGTGGAAGCCACAGGCAGAATTCAAACCCACGACCTTCTTGCTGTAAAGTAATACCCATGTTTCAGATCATCAAACAATTTTAATATTAGTTAAACATAACTTGAGTAAATACAAAATGCAGTTTTAAAATGATGATTTCTTTTATTGAGGAAACAAAGCTATCCAGAGCTACTTGGCCCTGTGTGAACAAGTAATTGCTCTCTAACCCTAATAACTGGTTATGCCACCTTTGGCACCAAGAACTACACTCAAGTGTTTGTGATAACTGGCAGTGAGTGTTTCACATCACTGTGGAGGAATTTTGGCCCACACTTCTTTGCAGAATTGTTTTAATTCAACCACATTTGACCACTTTGACTATAAATGGCGTGTTTAAGGTCACGCCCAAGCACCTCAAACTGAATAAAGTCTGGACTTTATCATTCAAAGCCCAAACCACAAAATAATTGCCAGAAAATTGAGATTGTTTTTGAAAATGAAACGTTTATTGAAACTTCTGACAATTAAAAAAACTCTAAATATTAATTTGTATATGTGTCTTTTAATTTGTAATTTTTTAAATGTTGTTTTTTGTTTATTTTGTTTGATTTGGGTTTTTTTCTTGCTTAAAAATGTGTTGTGCAATTTATTTGGCCTTTTCAGGGGGGAAATGTCATACTGATGTTGAAGAATCCTCAAAAACTCAAAAACATGAATCAAATATTATAGAAGAGGCTTTAGAGGGTTAAATACTGTCACTTGGTCTGGATAAGTGTGGTCAAATCAGGCCCACAGGCCGACTGGAACCATGATAAAGATCAGGAATAACTCCAGAAGTTAAGACAAGCACTGGAAAGCCAGCTCAACAGTAGGAATAAGATCCAAGCTATCAGTACATTCACCCTACCAGTCCTTCAACACCCAGCTGGAGGACAGATATGTCACTGATGTCAAGACATAAGAACTCACAGAGATCTCCACCCAAAGTCCAGCACCCTGAGGCTCTATGAGCAACCGAGAGAGGGAGGGCGAGGATTAGTCCATGAGGTAACACGGAGCATCTGTTTGCTTGTGACGTGTAAACTAGGAGGAGGAAGCTTTGGAGGATTTCATTTCAATCATTTCAATTATTTTTACATTCCCTGAATGCAACAAGTTTGAACAAGTTACAATTAACAAAAGACTTGTTGTGAACACATCCTGAAAGGCAAAACCAAGGAGGCTATTCCTGCTGTCATTGGCTACGCTAACATGCTCATTTTGCAGTACTGCAGTACCACTTTTCCACAAACCTGCCTGATTCAAATACTTTTATTTAATTAGAAAAAAATACAGGACAAATGAAAATACACAATTCAAACCTTAGATATACAGTAGATATGATTTGTATTCACATTTGTGTCCCTGAAGATAATCTACCACTAACTCTGAATATTTTAATATTGTGACAATAACAATAACACAAATAACAGATTAAAAGATAAACAAGTTAAGTGCACAGCTGAGCTGAGAAAACTTGAACAACCACCAACTGCTATCAGCTTTTTTATGTATTATCAGGCTAAATTTTTGCCTATGACAGCTTGAGACTTTTCCCATAATCTGCTAATCCAAGATTTTTCACAGAATACTAGTGGTCTGCAGTCACAGTTTGAGGACACTTTGCCCTCAGTGTGATACGCATTCTTATCTCTGACTATTGCACTCTGACTGTGACTCAGGCCGTTCAGTGATGTGTTGCAGAGGCAGGCAGGGGGAAATCCTGCACGGTGCATGAATAAAACTAAAGAAAGTCTTCATCCATCAGCTGCCGCAGACCAAGGCTTGTTTCATAGCCGTGACACTGAAGCCTTTAGACCTCATCTTCACCTTAATGTCCTCTTGAGTCCGTTTCAGTGGGGTCTTCATGAGATACACTATCCTCCTGAAACCTTCCTCGAGTCCCATCCCAGTTGTGGCCGAGCACGGCTGGATGTACCAGGCCCTGCCTTCGCACACTTTTCTCAAATCAAGTTTCAGGCAAAGCTCCTCTGGGCTCAGAGCTCCGGGTAGGTCCTGTTTGTTGGCGAGGACCAAGAGAGGAACCTCCCTGAGACTCTCGTACCTCAGAATCTGGTAAGCAGAGAACACAGTGAGGGCCGGCACTTCAAACTTTTTAGAAAAGCCTGAATTTTGTGCTTGCTTCCAGGTTTACTATAACTATATGGTTTACAACACATTAAAATTAAAAATAGAAGAATATCTTAGCGTTTATTATGCATTTATCAACAATTAGAAGGTTTTTTGTGAAGACTGATAATCCTAATGACCTCTTAATACCTTTACCATATGAACACATTAGAAACCACCCTCTTACAACTACATTATAATGTGTGATAGATAATTTATTAAAGATATAAACAGGAACACATAATAAAGCACCTGTAAGATTAATTTGCATGTTTTATTGTTTTGTCCACAAAAACAATGCCTTCAAATTACCTCATCAGAAGTTTAAATACTGTGCCTTGAAGTTTCTTGAGTTGCTAGATTCAAAACTAGTTGCAGTGCCACAAATCCCTGCTCATAAATACCCTACATGCCTTCAACATTTCCCCTTTTGAAGGCAGTTTTGGAAACAGATTTGTAGCATCAAAGCCTGCACAGTGAAGGTGCATGCTCAACAATAAAATATTTGTTGGTTTATTTACCCGATGGAGTTCCTTGCGGGCCTCGTCCAACCGTTTCAGGTCCCTGCTATCCACCACAAACACCACTCCAGCTGTGTCGGTATAGTGATGCCTCCAGTGGGGCCTCATCTTTTTCTGGCCCCCGACGTCCCACACAATCAGTGCTGGGCTGCTCCTGTCCGTCTCCAGTGTCTCCACATTGAAACCCACAGTGGGCACTGTCACCACACTCTCGTTGTACTTCAGCTTGTAAAGCAGCGTGGTCTTTCCTGATCCATCCAGGCCCAGCATCAGGACTTGTGCTTGTTTCTGGTGCTTGGATCCGTGAATACCCATGTCCTAAGAATGCAGTCCGTGTCTGTGGAGCTTTCTCTCTTTGTGCAACTGTGCAAACTACGCTGAGTGCACTCAGTGTGTCTGCTGTCTTATGAAGAACGAGTAATCCCCTCTGTTGTGTCCAGATTCCTTCTGGCCTTGCGTAGCTTTCAGTAAAGCTATTTATATGTGAACTGACGGTGCAGCTGAGTGGGGCAGCATGCAGTTCTCCGGTTACCAAAGCAGTCAGTGGAGTCACATCACACCTGCCCCGGATCATCATACACACCAGCAGCAAGGAAGTCCATGTTTGGCACAACGGGGTAGATTGTGTTACCTCCTGGCTGGCTGTCACTGCTGGCCTCATACCAGTGACATCACAGCTAAAGTTTGATAGCCGTAGCTGATGGGCAAATTTTGTCTAATGTGTTTGGTCAAAGTGCAGCTTCCAGAAGCCTCTGAGCCAATCTCAAAATGTAACATTAATCTCAAATACAGTTGCATCTAATTAAACAGAGTCCTGTTTTTATTAGTGAATACAAAAAGGATTAACTACACAATTTACTTGTTATATTTAATTACCAGTGATTCTGGATACTTATTATTGGATCTCCTGACTTGACTGCTGGCTGCATTTAAGGTTTCATGTCACTGTTTGTTGCAGCTCTTTACAGACCTTTTATCTGGCTGTCAGGTTTAATTGGTGTAATCAACTGCGGACTTGTTTATAATGTCAGCAGCAGAATGAACTGACCCACACTAACAAAACCACAAATGCCATCTTCTGTTAATTAACATCTTCAGATATCCTCCAGCAGATGGAATAAACAAACTCAAATCTAAAACTTTGAAAAGTCAGAGATCATCAGTTGATTTTGCCACAGCTTCTTTTTAAATAATGAAAATAAGGCACAAAATAGAATTTGATCACATTTTAGTATGATGAGTGTTGATAGTACACCTCATTTATTTGAAATTCATCCAGGGACCCAGACTTTCTTGTCATTTTTTAAAGTGGCCTTCAGCAACAGTTCTCCAGGTTTTCTGAAGATCTTCCAAAGAGATCTTATTGAGAGAAAAAAAAAAAAATCTGAGGAAACAGGACAAGCGGAGGACAAAAGAAGTGGCAGGTCTAATAAAAACTGTAGCAGATGAACAGTATCTGTCCTTAAGAAACAGAAAAAAAAAATAAGCAAAGACCTGAAACAGGAACTGAGAGAATCATCTGATCCGTAAGTCGATCCACCTACGCTTCACTGAAGCCTCACCAGATATGGTTTGCTTTTAACCCGGTGCTGCTGTTTCTCATTTATTTTTACAAAGAAATAAGTGGTGGTTCAAGACTTTTGCACAGTACTGTAACCTACATGTGTACAGAATACATTAAAAAAAACTCCACACACAATAATGATGCGATCTTTTATCGTTTTAATCTTACCTTTGTGATTTACACCTTAAAATTTCTGAATTTTCTCTGTTTTACAGTTTATGAAATCCAACAAAAACAAGTACAAATGCCACACAAACATCCCGTAACATAGGTTAAAGGAAAAATGTGAACTGAAAGAAGCACAGACAGTTTCATTGGGTATATATCTCTGAAGTGAAACAGCTCAGGTAACAGGCGCCCCGCTGCGTTAAACATTGGAGGAGTGATACACGAGGACAGTATGTACATTCATCTTACAATTTGTCTCTCGGAGACATGTTTTCATCATTGCTTTTCCACATTTGATTTAAGGAGGGATGACGCTGAGGTCGTGCACTGTGCGCCGTGTGGTCAACTGCGTTACATCGAAAAACCGAGAAGTCGTTTTGGCAGCGGACTCAATAACAGGATATGAACAGCTAGAAAGTAAGGCAACGATAACTGATCTCATTCAAAGGCTCGTTAAGATTAAGTTCAGAGTAAATCAAAAGCAATGCGATTCAGATCCACGACTTTTGCCTTAGTGAGATGAGACGCTGTGAAAAGATGAAAACATAACTGTATGCTGTCGGTTTAAGTTCATCAGGTAGACTGTAATAAATGATGATGTAACAAAAGTCACATAAAGGAAGAGGATGTCAATATCTGTGAAATAAGTATTTTAAAGGGTGTAATATAAAATCCCACATAACATAATGCTTAAAACTGCCATTTATTATTATGATAGAACCGTTTACCTTCTTCATACCACTACAGGTTAGCGGTCAGCTATTATATGAGATAACACATTAACCTTTTTGAATTAAAACTTAGCAGTTAGTCATAATGAGATGTTACTTTGTTGTTACTCCAAACATTTAATTACACTTTGACAAGCTACAATATTATCCAACAGTTATTACATTATTTGTAGTTACACATCCTGATGAGTTGGGCCAGAAAAAAGCAGGAGAGGTCAAACGTCAGGGTGAAACGCTTCGGTGGAACAGAAACTCTTAGCGATCGTTTTAATTAAAGACACATTAGAAAACGGGGCAACTCAATCCTAAACATGAAGATTTCCCCACATCCAGCAAGTGTGATGTAACAAAGTGGTAAGTGCTTTTGCTGTACAGTATGAGCAGTAACGTGTTTTCATTTGTGTTGGTCGTGTATGAAACCCGCCACCGTGCTGAACAACAGATTTCTTAATCGATAAACACAGACAAGGTGGAAGAAAGAATTTGGAGGTCACGGAGACAGTGAGGGAAAGACATAGTTTGGAAATTACTGGAAACATCATGCTGTCATTTAAAAGGGACATTACAACGGGGCAACAAATCAGATGTTAGTGTCAGACATGTGTGCAAGTTCATCACAAAGAGAGATCAATGACTGTCACCTCTCTCACACACACACACACACACACACACACACACACACACACACACACACACACACACACACACACACACACACACACACACACACACACACACACACACAGGATCACAGCCGCACCCACAGCTGCACAAAGCTTAATCAGATTATTTGCATAACAGTGATCCAGCTCGCTTTACGGTGCCTCAGAGATATGTCTAAGACTAAATGAAGGACATTTTTATTGGGTCACTTTTATCGCAAAGTAAAGCGGGCGAGGGGGGCATGACGGGGTGGGGGTCGGATGCACTGAGGGACGAACTGCTGTAAATATGTGTGATAGAAATAGTTCTCGCTCAAAAAGCGCTTATTTCATCTTAAGTATATTCTTATTTATATTCAGACACAAAATAGATACTGTGCGCAGAAGACGTGCGGTCTACTTTTCGCTGGCCTTGCGTTTGAACTTGACCACCATGACGGTGATGTTGTCAGGGCAACCGCGGTAGAAGGACTGAAGGACGATGCTCTTGGCGCCAAAGTGCGGCTCGTCGAGTCGTTCCCTGATGAAGCGAACCGCCTCCTCGTTGCTGAAGGTGTCCCACAGGCCATCCGACGCCAGGATCATGAACTCGGGCTGCAGCTTGTTCAGGTCGAAGGACATGACGTCGGGATCGGGAATGACCACGTTGAGGTTTTTCAGAGGGTAATCGCCCAGAGAGCGGGACATGGCCAGGATGCCCTGGACGCGCCACGAGCCATTGAAACTGATGAAACCGCCTGAGGATGCATGGGTGGGATATTAGAAAAAAATGTAAGAAATCAGGATAATAAGACAGAAATTACAAAAACAAAGGTGGGAGGAGACACACGTGTATAGCTGTATAGCTACTTAACCATTAAAATGTAAAATATTCTGACAGATTAAATGACAGGATGTTTCATCAACTAAGAAATGACATCAAAACGCAAACATGGCTCTTTGCCACTGACCCAGCGCAGCACTGTTTTTGTTAGAAACATTTAAATTCATTTCACATCCTGCATGTACAGCTGTGAGTCCACTATGGCTTCCACAGATATGCAGACAGGGAATTATACTGGAAATTACTGGATACTAGGCCATGAAGACTTCCGAATTTGCAGTGAGCAAGGCCATAAGCAGGATGTTAAAAAAGTACTGAGGTTAAAAGTTCAGGCCATGGCTATAAAAAATCTAATTATGTGTAACTCTGACTAATAAAAAAGGTCCAAAATTCCCACAAAAATTCCCAGAAAAAGCAGAGGACTTGGTCTCTCTGTCCTCGCTTTAGCAGCCACTGATTCTTCAGCTGCTGTGAGGTATTAAAAGTTAAGCTTGTAAATGCATCTTCAAGCATTTATCGTTATATTTGTATTCAAATAGCCCATGAATTGTGTTTTTTTCCCCCATTAATTTCAGTATTTTAGCATCATTACTGCTGACAGCATGTTACACCTCAGGAGGCACCAAACTCACTGTGGACCATTTATGGATAATTCAGCAGCTAAATGAGGTTGTTTGGCTCATGAAGCTTTATTACATCTTTTCTTTTTGTTGTTGATGTTATAATAGAAAGATTTCGCCCATTTTTTTCCTCTCTAGTCTCAGTCTTTTATTTTTTTGTCTCTTGGTGCAGTCACCGTCCTTTTTTTGTTAATAAAAATGTAAAAATCCCAGCAAGGTTTAAGTTTATGATTAAATACAAATTGGTTATCATTTCCCAGGAAAATATAAAGGAATGAGGACTAGCTCAAGACTTTTCCACAGAACAGCACAGACTGTTAAGAATATACCTAATTAATATTATTATAAAGCTTTAATATAAATGTAAACATATTTCATTGTTTTGTATTTTTTAAAATAAATTAGTCTTAAATCTTAAAGGTTTACAGCATTCAAGTAAACTTACTTTTCTATTATCAGACCATAAATTTACTCAGCCAGATGCTCCTTAATGAAAAGAGATCATCAGCTCTCCTCAGGAGAGTGCCGGCGTTTTAAGGCTGGTGTTGGAGTAAAAGCTCTTCAGAAGAGATCAGTACAACAGTCATTCTGCACATCACAGTTTATGATTGAAGCTTTGGGTGCACTTCTCACTAAAGGCTGCTAAAAAACTGTAGGAAATTTCTCCACTGAAAACATGCTTTTCTTATCAGTCAACAAAATCTTTCATCTTCAGTACCAAATTGGACCATTAGATGGCGATAGTGGGCTATCCTTCTGCCGATCACACTGACTAATCTGGAAATTTGCCATCAAACTCTCCTCACGCAGAGAGTATGCAGATTGGGTTGGAGGGAGAATTGCGCCTACGATTACACCTTAAACACTGAACACCGTCTGGCTGGTTTTGATAACATGCTGCTTTAGAAGCAGATAGTGTTATCAGTCAGTAGGTTTTGATGTCAGCCTGAGACTGAGATGTATGAGGGGGAGGACTGTGCAATGGCTTTTAGCTTTGATCATAAGAAGACTCATTTCATGCTTTCATAGCAACAATGTGAGTTTGGATGCTCCCTCAAGTTTTAACTGAAGTCTTTTCTGTTGCTCTGAATATAATGAGAACTGCGTATGGGTCTGGATCGCAGCGCATTTTCTCACCGGCCTTCTTGATCCTCTTACGCTCCTTGAGCTGGTAAGGTTTGTGGTCATGCGATAGAGGAATGGCATTGCCGTCTTTATCGCAAAGAACTCCGCGTGAGTCTCCAACATTAGCCACTGTCAGCTCCTTATCAGACAGCAGGGCCACCAGACATGTAGTTCCTGAAACAGAGGAGGGGAAGGGTAGAGGAGAAGCAAGGAGATGATAATCATGGTAGCTGGACATGAATTTCATAACGGTCCATCAAACAGCTGCTGAGATATTTCTGTCTTTACCAGAGTGATGGAGAAACAGCATTCATGTGGTTCAAAAATACCATGCTGTTATTAATCAGTGTTTATTAAAAACAATGTGACAGCTGATAAATTTATGTCAGCTCATTATATCCCCAATTCTTAAACCTTGTATGTGTGATTGAAAACTTGATCCAGTGACAGACACACAATGTTTTACAGTACAGTATAAAAACACAGCGCTCTTCCAAGACACGCACGTCCATCCTGCGTAACAGTAAACACGTGAAGCCACGTGCAAACAATTCAAACGCTCTTTGATGCAACTTCTCTTTCTTCCACTCTTTTTCTCCTTCCTCTCTTTGTTTAGCTTCCCAGCCAGGCAGAACAGTGTATGTACTCAGGATCTGAGGCCTATTGTATGAGATCCAAAGTCCTGTAGAGAAAGAACAGATCTGCCTGTTTGGCCATCTGCTCACACCGAGCGAAGACAAAAGTGGACAGAGAGAGAGAGGGACACAGGAAAGAGGAAAAAGAAAGTTCTGGACCACCCGGACAGCGAGAGAGGGGGTAGAGTCAAGTCACAGTCAGGATTTTAGGGTAGAAAAATGCCAAAGGAGACAAAAAAGGACTAAAAACTAAGCAGGTTTAAATGCCACTAAGTGTGTGGATGACCTACTAACATTTCAAACTTTTCTTTTAAGTTTCACATATTTGTGCCGATGCTGACTGAAAATGTGTGTTTCAGCTGTTTCTCATTGAACCCGATGGAATAAATCTCTTCTCCATGAAGGCTTCTTCCATCAGTTTGCAGTTATTCCGTCCCAGACCTGACGCAGTCGCTTGGTGAGCAATGAAACGGTAAAGAAAAGGCTGCAGTGCATGATGCAGATGAAATAAAACAAGTGTGAGATGGGCATAGAGCTGGAGGACAGAGACAATTCCTCAGCAGGACAGTGATTTTATTATTCCCCTTTGAGGAAAGATTTGGGGTGAACTGGAGGCGGAAAGTAACTAGTCTGAAGTGAAGTGAAGTGAAAATTGATGCCGCTTAATTGTAAATCTCACAGACCTTGTGAAAAATCTATTTCTATTAGTTTCACCACGTTATGCATCCCTAATCCTTGTGCCTATAGCTGTCACTGCACTGTGCCATGCTGTCCAGCTAATTATCCTTATCTAGTTCCCATGGTGATAGAGATAATGGACTGAGGTGCCTTCCTAGCACACCCTTCCCCAATTAGCCCAGCCTCTCAGTGCACACATTCAGCATTCCCTATTAAAATGGCACCATGGCCCATATGCACCCTGTGCTCATGCTAATTATGGGCTTAGCTTGGCCAGGCACACCTTCAACACTCCAATACCATTAACATCTTAACCCCAGTTAGTCTCTCACTTCAATTTGCAACACTGCACTAATTCACTCTTTCAGTTAGCAAACTCTGACTGGCTCTATTTATGCTCTCAAATACATCTGGAGAGTTCAGTCTAAGTGTATCCACAGCACCCGAATGGATTTATGCACTTAACCAACCTGCTTGGCATTTAGGTGAAAAATGTGGGGTCAGGACTGCCACCACCGCGCTCGCCCTACCTCGCTGTCTTCTTCAAAGCCTTTCTAAAAACACTACCTGCCCATTAGCACATCCACAGTAATTTTATCCCTTAAGCGCTGCCATCCTGCCTTACTTCCTTGGACTTGAACTGTTAACATTTAGAGCAGTATATTATTTTTAGAATGTGGATCATTTCGACCTGCTTTATAAAGTCAGAGCAACACTGGATTTGCATATCACGCCTCTCAGACCATCTCAGCTTTTTATTTTCATTCCATTCATTTTTTTTCACCCCTAAATAACTACAGCAGCTTCCTCTGGGTCAGTCCCAGCCTTTCTGGAGCCCTGTGTAAGATTTAGCTTTGGCTTTAGTGTGCAAAGCCGAACCAACCTATCATTTCTCCACTCTCTCTCTCTCTCTCTCTCGTTCTTGGCAAAATAGGAGAGTAGCAGAAGATTTGATTTAACTGGGCTATGACCATATCTATTCTAGTTAGTCTAGTTCAGGAAGTTTGGTTCTCAAAGTCAAACCTTAATCTGCTTTAACGTTCCTCCCCTAAAGCTGGAATGCATGCTTAATATAAACAGCACAAACAGAGGTATTCAATTCACTTCAATGTTATTTACATAGCTCCAAATCAAAACAGCATTCGCCTCAAGCCGCTTTATTTTGTAAGGTAAAAACCTTGCAAAAATACAGTGAAAATCCCCATGATTGAGCAAGCACTTTGTCGACAGTGGGCAGGAAAAACACCCTCTTGACAGGAAGAAGTTGAGGGTAAGGGGAGGAAAATGCTCTCCTTTCCTGGTCAAAACCCAGTGGCCACCTTACCCTCCACGCAATTTATCTGCCGAAACTTCAGTTTTGTGTCCAGCAGAAATGAGTAGAAGCCAGCAAAGCCTTCCTCTCTCTAATGCTGCACTCTCACATTAATTGATCTTTATACAACTTGTGTAGTAGACCTCAAGACCTGAATGTTGGTAGAGTTAACCTTTAATATAATTAATCTTCCAGTTTCTTTTCCCTTCCCACAAACAAGAGGGTGCAGAAAAAAATAAAAAGCTTAACGCCCCGAGGCCTTACAGACCTTAACAACTCTTTTAGAAATAACATCAATCTTGCAAAGACTTAAAACTTGAATTCTAAGGTGAGAGCGAATTCATCACATACACACACTCTTTTTTTTTTTTTCCAATCTATCCAAAGGTTGTACAGTCCTGCACTGGGCAGCAGCTACTTTAAAAAGTCTCCATGGTGAGTTCAGGACAACGGAGGTGCGACTGTGACGTATGTCTGACATTGGAGCCCATCAAACGTGTTCGATACTAGCTTTCTTCAGTGTTAAGCTGATGTTACAGCTTTTCCTACCATTCAGTCTGTTTTTAAATACTTACAAACTGATCAGTCATAATCTATTCCTCCCTTTGACCACAACAGAAAGAGGAATGCTTGAGGTATGCTCCTAAATTACATCACGTATTATTGGAGGATTCCTCTGAATCTGCTGTAAAGAGACTGGAAGCATGAAGAGAGGGCTTATATGATGGCATGCTCTAAGGCTCATTTGCAAAAAGTTGACTTTTTAAAATGAAGGGATGGTATTCTACCTTAGCTTCAACACTGCCAGTTGAAAAAAGCCACTAATTTTATCAGGCCTTTCAGAGCCCTTAGGGCCCTCTCTTATGTTATCTAGAGAGAATTGTTCTGACTTCGATGTTGGTAACATCTGAATATCTAATACCCTATAAATAATCTATTCACATGAGGATTTGTGTTTGTTTTTCCTCTTTATACAGATATATAACACTGTGACTGGGTGTGACAAAGTGGAGGAGCAGTTGCAATGCTCTCCATTTTTTTCCCCGAGTTTGTTTGTGTAAGCGTTTTGTTGCCGGCAAATCAAACATTCTGCAAATTAAGGCAAATACTCAGTTACATGTTTCTTTATATTTTATTATGTTACAGATTAAGTCATTTGTTCATACTTACTTGTTTGTCTTTTCAGTCTTCATGAGGGTCAGGTGTGGGGAGATGCCCGCCTAGCATTCCCTCATTTTAAAATCCTGATGATGTCACACATTCAATTCAATTCAATTCAATTTTATTTATATAGCGCCAAATCACAACAAATGTCGCCTCAAGGCGCTTCATAGATACAGAGAAAAGCCCAACAATCATATGACCCCCTATGAGCAAGCACTTTGGCGACAGTGGGAAGGAAAAACTCCCTTTTAACAGGAAGAAACCTCCGGCAGAACCAGGCTCAGGGAGGGGCGGCCATCTGCTGCGACCGGTTGGGGTGAGAGAAGGAAGACAGGATAAAAGACATGCTGTGGAAGAGAGACAGAGATTAATAACAGATACGATTCAATACAGAGAGGTCTGTTAACACATAGTGAGTGAGAAAGGTGACTGGAAAGGAAAAACTCAATGCATCACGGGAATCCCCCGGCAGCCTACATCTATTGCAGCATAACTAAGGGAGGATTCAGGGTCACCTGGTCCAGCCCTAACTATATGCTTTAGCAAAAAGGAAAGTTTTAAGCCTAATCTTAAAAGTAGAGATAGTGTCTGTCTCCCGAATCCAAACTGGAAGCTGGTTCCACAGAAGAGGGGCCTGAAAACTGAAGGCTCTCCCTCCCATTCTACTTTTAAATACTCTAGGAACAACAAGTAGGCCTGCAGAGCGGGAGCGAAGTGCTCTAATAGGGTGATATGGTACTACAAGGTCATTAAGATAAGATGGGGCCTGATTATTTAAGACCTTGTATGTGAGGAGAAGGATTTTGAATTCAATTCTGGATTTAACAGGAAGCCAATGAAGGGAAGCCAAAACAGGAGAAATATGCTCTCTCTTTCTAGTCCCTGTCAGTACTCTTGCTGCAGCATTTTGGATTAACTGTAGGCATTTCAGTGAGTTTTTTGGACATCCTGATAATAATGAATTGCAGTAGTCCAGCCTGGAAGTAATAAATGCATGAACTAGTTTTTCAGCGTCACTCTGAGACAGGATATTTCTAATTTTAGAGATGTTGCGCAAATGGAAGAACGCAGTCTTACATATTTGTTTAATATGTGCGTTGAAGGACATATCCTGGTCAAAAATGACTCCAAGGTTCCTCACAGTGTTACTGGAGGCCAAGGTAATGCCATCCAGAGTAAGAATCTGGTTAGATACCATATTTCTAAGCTTTTCAGCGCCGAGTACAATGACCTCAGTTTTATCTGAGTTAAGAAGCAGAAAGTTAGTGGCCATCCAAGTCTTTATGTCTTTAAGACATTCCTGCAGTTTAACTAATTGGTGTGTGTTATCTGGCTTCATGGACAGATAGAGCTGGGTGTCATCTGCATAGCAGTGAAAATGTATGCTATGTCTTCTAATGATGCTGCCTAGGGGAAGCATGTATAATGTAAACAGAATTGGTCCTAGCACTGAACCCTGTGGAACTCCATAATTAACCTCAGTGTGTGAAGAGGACTCTCCATTTACATGCACAAATTGGAGTCTATTAGATAGATATGATACAAACCACTGCAGTGCAATACCTGTAATACCTACAGCATGTTCTAATCGCTCTAATAGGATATTATGGTCAACAGTATCGAATGCTGCACTAAGGTCAAGAAGGACAAGCACAGAGATGAGTCCACTGTCAGAGGCCATAAGAAGATCATTTGTAACCTTCACTAAAGCTGTTTCTGTGCTGTGATGAACTCTGAAACCTGACTGAAACTCTTCAAATAAACCATTCATCTGCAGATGATCTGTTAGCTGTTTGACAACTACTCTTTCAAGGATTTTTGATATGAAAGGAAGGTTGGAGATTGGCCTATAATTAGCTAAGACTGCTGGGTCTAGAGATGGCTTTTTGAGTAAAGGTTTAACTGCAGCCACCTTGAAGGCCTGTGGTACATAGCCGATTATTAGAGATAGGTTGATCATATATAAGATCGAAGAATTAATCAATGGCAGGACTTCTTTGAGTAGTTTTGTAGGAATGGGGTCTAAAAGACACGTTGATGGTTTGGAGGAAGTAATTATTGAAGTTAACTCAAAAAGATCGATTGGAAAGAAAGAGTCTAACTTAACATCAATGGAACTAAGAGTAGCTGTAGATAGTATTACATCTGTGGGATGATTATTGGTAATTTTTTCTCTAATGATAAAAATTTTATTTGTGAAGAAGTTCATGAAGTCATCACTAGTTAACGTTAAAGGGATGGTTGGCTCAAAAGAGCTCTGACTTCAGCAGGTCAAACCAAGTGGAGGGGTTTCTTTTTCCATAGAGATGCTTCCTTTAGTTTGTGTTAAGGTTTAAAGGGATTTGTTGAATGTTTTTCTTTTCATTAATGCTGCCATTTAGTTGTGTAAATGTGCATATTAGAAGTGTGTAGAGGTTTTGTGTTTTTAGATTATCTGTGTAGAGTTTTAAATCCCTCAGTTTGAGTGAGTGGTACTGGCTGGGCAATTGGAGGGAAATTGATGGCCCTATTTAAAGCCAGTCTCTAGCAGCTGCAGCAGAGAGGAGAGGTGAGCTGTGTTACACTTAACTTAATGTTAAGTTATACATTAAATTAAGTTCACTGTAAATAAATTGCTCACCTTTGGAAACCTGAAATGTCTGTGTAGTCTGCTTCCCTACCACCTTCCTTGACGTTCGAGTCTGACTACTTCACACTGGGCAATTATTCAATAAAAGATATTGTTGGCCAAAAAAAAAAAGCTGATTGCAACCAGTGTAAACTACTTTTCTCTAGCCTGAACATTTATAAAACCTTATGCTGGAAAAAGGTTTTAATCTTTGTTGCGTCCTATTCTCACTTTATTTACCTAATCCCAGAAATAATGTTCTCCATTCTTTAAACACCACAGACTGACGTGCAGCCACCAAATATCCATCAGTTTCAGGTCACAGGGTAGGCATTGATGACATGCTCGAAAGCGCCTTCACAGTGATTAGTTGGGATCATAACACCCTGCTGGCCTTCATAGTTACTGGCACCAAAATTCAAACTGTTTCTTCTTCTGCCCCATAAACAAAGTGGCTGCAGAGTTTGAAAAAAAACTACTGCAAGCTGACTTTGTTTGAACAAACATTTAGTTAAAGTGCGTTTTAAAGTAACAACAGCCATCAGTCATACTTAGTCAGCTGTAACTGTTTCTGTTTAAGTAGCAGCACAGACACAGTCAGGAGGCTGAGTTTTGTCTGATTATGATCAAAAATAAGTTATAAGAGCCGACATTCTCAAACAACTTCAACAACCACTCTAGCTGTAGTATTAGGTGGTAGCAGACCGAGTTCATGGTCAGTTTTTGATCATGACGCCGTAGCTCAAATGATCTTTTCAAATCATTCCACTTTGATCAACTGAGTAAATTTGAGCAAATTACTGCATTTAAGTCTGGGTGGTCTCTATCGATGGTGATGTGTAGTTAGATTTCTGGGGAGGTGCACGTCAGGTTACGGCCTAGGTGTGACAACCTTAAATATGACACGCTTATTTGACTTTTTGTTATGGCAAATAAATACATTTAATTAAAAAACTTTCAGAATGATGTAATGAAAAAGCAACCGACCTCACTTTATATATGTAACTGGCATTATTATGAAAAGAAAAAAGGACTGGATCTGCCACAGTTTACACAGCCTCGTTCCACACGCACTATAGGAGAAGGGTTTAAAAAAACTGCACCAAACACATTTGGTATAAACAAATATTTGCCTGAAGGGGAATATGTGGCACACAGAACATACTAAAATTAAATGATTAATGGCAATAAAGAAACAAAAACATACGCATGAGAGCAAAAACACAACGAGTAGTGCCTCACTAAGTGGAGCTTCATTCTTGAGAGATTTGAAGATGAAAATCAATAAAGACCGGTGACCTCCGGGAACCCTTACAGCAGGGGTGTCGAACTCTAGGCCTCAAGGGCCGGTGTCCTGCAGGTTTCAGATCTCACCCTGGGTCAACACACCTGAATCACATGATGAGTTCATTACCAGGCCTCTGGAGAACTTCAAGACATGTTGAGGAGGTCATTTAGCCATTTAAATCAGCTGTGTTCGATCAAGGACACACATAAAACCTGCAGGACACCGGCCCTCGAGGCCTGGAGTTTGACACCTGTGCCTTACAGTGCCTCTTAGAGGTCAGAAACTGGAGAGGATGTGAACAAAATGATGCCGTGTAGGATGAGGTTGGTACATGAATGTTTAATTTCTACTGTGCAAAAAAGTTAATTTGTTTTTGTTACACAGATTTTCGTCTTCCTAGAGACAGACTATGGTGCACGTAATATTTCTGCACAAATTTAAATCTTACATTCCCAACCTAAATAGTTTTTTAATAGAATAGACAGACGCCTTTATTTTTTTTTAAGATGACATGGCTAACGGATCCGCGTGGCCTCTGCTGACTGCAGATTATTGGACGAAAGCAAAACAGTCCATTTTTCTGTTGTTGCATGCAGACATGTCACCCAGCCACATAAAGATACCATAGAGCCATACAGCATTAAGGAGACTGTTTCCATAATAGACTCTAAGCTCCTGGGCACTGCATCAAAGTCCCATCTTCCTTATCTTTCTCTGAGGCGCTTGTGTTCGCTGATAAACAACACAGGGATGAATGAACAGGGGGATAAATCTGATACGCTGTTGTCCTGGGGACGGGGAGCTGAATTGAGAGTGTGTATCTCTATTCTGACTCACTCCCTCCCCTGCTAGCTCAATTTAGGCCCCCCGATTACTACAGAAAGCAGGGAGCTGCGCGCCCTAAACGATGCGATTGTGGAATCAGATACAAGGACAAGAATGCACAATTACCTGATCAGCAGATTCCCCCGAGACGCCTGCAAGAAAGCCACAACAAATGCCACAGCAAATTCAATCCCTGAACTAGACAACACAGGAGCCCATTTATTGTAATGGAGATTGCAAGTTTATCTAGAAGCATCATGTCAGTCTGTCTCGCTGTGCTGTCCAAAAAGAAGGATGGGGCATAAGAAAAAGATACGAGCAGATGGATGTGTGGAAAGTATCTTTGAAACTCAATGCAACAGGTCCACTTAAGAACAGAAGAAGGCAGCGGGATCAGGAGAGGAGATTTACTTTTGGCCCCTTTTGGGAGTGACAGATCAGAAAGCCGATGATTATCTCCAGATGGAGAGGCAGCAAAGGAGGTGGAGGATAAAGCATCGAAGAGCAGGTGACTTCAGCTGCAAAACCAAACCTTCGAGAAGGAAGGATCAGCTGTCTTCAGACTGAAAGCTCCAACTCTGTTTTTAATTGACCTCGTTAACATCCTTTGTCACATGTCAAGCATTCACAGAAGGATGTGAGGCCTTCTCAGGGGCTCTTTCATACCCGTGACTGCCTCGCTACCTTAGATGTGATTCACATGTCACTGTTGATGCAGGTTTTCATTTAGCCTCCATGCTTTCTCTTTACCCTCATGTCATCGGTTGAATGAGAGAATTCCCACGTGCTATAACTAATTTTTCACAGATTTGACCTTCATTCCTGTTCGTTACAGAAAGAGTAAACTCGACATAAAATAAAGGATTATATTTCATATTCCACAGCATGTCTAGGGCTTACAGTTAACATGCATGTTACACAGGTGTGGGTGCCGGAGGTGTTGAAATGATGAAAAATTCACCTGTTTACATCACAGAAGGTTGGCGAGTATGGAGTGTGTGTATTAGCTACGCACGCATTAATTGCTTTGTCTGCTCGGCCTTGATTACCGTTTAAATGGATTTTGCTTTAATTGCGGAAACAAAAGCAGGTAATTCAGCTGCATCTGGAAGGCAGATCTGTCTGAATCAGCACTGCAGCAGGCGGTGGTGAAACTGTATGTAGTCACCGCATCGCTAAAATAACTGAAGACCTGGGAACACGGCAACATGATGATCACCACCCCCAAAAATGTACACAAAAACAAAACTAACCCAAAACCCACTTCAAAAGAGCACGTCTCAAGTGACAGCTGACCTCACAGGTCTATTACAAGTGAGAGGCTCGGCCCTTGAACTGTGACGCATGTTTACAATTATTAATTAAGGCCACATGTTTTTTTTTTTTTTCTTCTTGTCCCATGTGAGTTCTTTACAGCTGCTTTCAGTAACTTTGCAATTAACTGCACTTGAAGAAAAACGTCCATACAAACAAAACTTTGCAGTTACAACTCTGAAGACAGATTCTTTTAAATAAAGACCTACTCGAGACTCCTTCCTCCTGCATTTACTCTCTCACCTTCAGTTTAACCGGGGCACTGGAAGGAAAACTGACCTTCCCACAGAAATGCTGAATTGTTGAGGTTGCAGAAAGTCACTGCAGTGAGACCAGGAAATAATCTTACGATCCATATTTAAACTCTCTGGACTTTGTGTTCAATAATCCAATAAAGGCAGCACAGAAGGAAGACTTGCTATGAAACTTGAACAAAATCACTCATGTTCATGAATATATCCACATCGTTCTCCTCTTCTTCCCTGAGGTTGTTTAGCTGCACTTAGATTGGACTTTGCCATCGACCTTTTGTGTGTCTTTCTGTTTTGTATTTGTTGTTCTCGTTTTATTCTGCCTGTGGTTCTGGGCTTCCATTTCCCTATACCGTATAGCTTTAACCAATAAATAAAAAAACAACAAAAGAAAACACACTTCCAACACATGAATCCACTCCTCTGAGCCTTTTCCTACCTCTTTCTATCCATCACTCTCTCTCTCTCTCTTGCATTACCACTCTCTCCTTGCATGCCTCCCGAGATAATTACTACAAGCCTTGTGAAGATCAACTTGTATTTAAACAGCTGAATAAGCAAGGCCTTGGGGTGCTGACAGTCACTATTCAACAACCGTCAAATGAAATAGTGGAGAAGAAAATAATTTGTGTGCAGCATTACAGGGGACACTGCAGCAAAACACCTTTTGCTTCCATCTTGTGTTATCTGTATGCTCTTTAGTTTTGTGGTTGCACATGTAGGCGGAAATACTGTATGCGTGTATTTTGATAGTTGCTAGCTACCGAACAAATGTAGCATCTAAACAACAACAAAAAAGGGCAGAAAGTTGGCATATTTGCAGAACGTATCATGTGTGAAGTTACGTGAACGGGCAAATACGCACCTGCTTCGTTGTAAGCGGCAGAGAGCTTTTCCAGCATTTCTCTGTCCAGCGTCAGTATCTGCTGCTCCAGGATGGAGGGGTAGGAGAGGCTTATCCTCTCCCTTTTTTCATCTTTCTCCTTGTCTTTTTCCCTGTCTCGCTCTTTCTCCCGTTCATAGGTCAGTAGCTGCTGGCGCAGAGCCTCTGGCAGGTGGGTCTTAGCAAACTCAGCAGCAGCCTGATAATGGAGAGCAGAGGGAGACAAGTAGAATTAGATGACTGCAGATAAAAAAATTTAGGTGCTAGAAGAGAATAAATTCTGACATGTTGATGAGGGTGCTTTTCTTTTAATTGGTTATGTTTAAGCAGAAGCATAGGATGCGTAGATCTCCATTTTCAAATGCATGGAATACTTAAGGGTTATAATGAGCAGAGGTGATTTATCATTTTTCAGCACTAAAGGCAGCTTCTCAGTTCTGAGGATATATATACAATTAAGGTTTAGGAAAATCAAACAAGCAACCATCCACACAATAAATCCTGCCCAAAATGATGACTTTAATTTATTTACATATACATTTTCCATGTAATTTTGTTGCATGCGTTACAATGTAATAATTGTAACAAATCAAATTTACTAGACTGGTATACATTCAGTTTATTTTAAGCACATTTTCCTCACTGATTAATTATTTGAATAAATAAATCTTTGACTTTATATATTTTAGTTGCACTTTGTACAAAATTATGGCTTCATGTTTATTGAGGGTAGAGAATCCTTTTTTTTTCTGATTGCTATAACTTCTTCTGTGTATTC
The DNA here is from genome assembly GCF_056152115.1 of Neolamprologus brichardi. NCBI lineage: Eukaryota > Metazoa > Chordata > Actinopteri > Cichliformes > Cichlidae > Neolamprologus > Neolamprologus brichardi. The sequence continues at coordinate 24,551,717 of NC_142117.1, read as the reverse complement.
AGTTCAGGTTGGCCAATAAATGAATTTGTTTGCATGAACTCAGAACCCAGGAACAAGAAGCAGAGTTATTCACAGTTGGGGGATCAGACAAGGTGGAGAAACGCTAGCATACCTCAGTGGAAAATATCCAAAAACTGCCAACTGGCACATCTAACACTCACAGATTAGCATCTTTTATCTCATTTGTTAAATCCTTACAAAACCTGGAATGTAAAAAGAAGACGTTGAGGCCATGTGGGGTAATACATGCTGGAACTATTTTTTTCCAGCAGCTCCCCAGAGTTTTGTCATCATGTTAAGATTTAAAGCTGCCTTACCAGCAATAAAGTAAATAAGCTGATTTCCCAACATGTCCCAAAAACATTTCCTATTTTGGAGACAGAATTGCAAGTGCAGTAAGTACAGATGCATACACGGTGACTTTGGCGGGCTGGAGTAGCAGTAACCCGCTTGTTCTTTCGGTTTTGCTGAAGCAGATAAATCACAGATAAACAGAGATAAAGAAAAAAAAGTGCATCGCCAATCAAGTGTACACAGGCTAATGCTGTGGGATTGAGCTGAGCTAGAGAAACTTTATCCTCACCACTATCTATTTTACTCTAAGGACATCAACAGATTCTGTACAGATTCCCATCGCAGGTCCAGAGCAAATAATGCCTGTCTCCTCAGGCCCGGGCTTCAGAGAAAGCAGGCCAAGCCAAGGTCATGAGGTACAAATGTCAGATAATATACTGCTAACTTGCTTCTGGTCTGCATGATCCCAGATTTATAAAACTCATATTTCATATGTGGTTTCCACTCGTAACACTTGCGGTGATTGAAGAGCAGTCAATTAAGAAAACAGAACGAGGGAAAAGGATTGCAATTTCCTGGCATTGGATATAATGATTAGAGGTCGTATGACAGAGAAGCTCAGATGAACCTGATGTCTCGAGTGCTCATACACTGTCCCCATTTAGCTCTCTCTCTTCTATCCATACCTCCCTCTCTTTCACTCTCCATCTATATCTCATTCTGCTCTGGGAAATTGCTTTCAAGGACTTAGATAACACTGCCTCCTCTGCTTTTTCTCCACACATGAAAACAATTCTTCCGCTCCTCTCTTGTTATATCTTGTCAGCATAGTTGAAGCTTTGCTCTGCAAGCTCTGTCAATCCACCCCTATCTTCTCCAATGAAACCAAAACACTGTTATTCATGTGTGGATGTGCATGAATCTGTCTTTCATTTTCTATTTCCCACAGTCACTTCGCTCTACTCCCAAAGTGAGGTTCATTCCAAAATCACCATGAATCTTTTCTGAGAACAATCCCTGATGACATACTCTCATCCCGTGGCTAGCATGAAGGGGGTAGGAGTCACAAACCGAGTTCAAAGGTCAAACATAGAACAGGAAGTCTTTTGTCAGCTTGGGTTACGCTAAGTCAATTAGTGTGCAGTTTAATTGTTTGTCTGCCAGTCCTTAACAAAGCACTGGGGCCACAAACCGTTTCTCCAGCTACATTCCTTTTAACTATTTAACTGCATATGCACATGCACCAGTCAGTGCGTGCAGGGAAGCCAAGACTTGATTATCTGATCCACAATGGTACATCTGATGCCAGCTTAGTGGATAAAGGGAGAAAAGGTTGGATGGGTGTAGAGCAGGGTGAGAATAGAGACTACTGGAACAGAATAAAAAAGACAAGAATCAAGAATAACAAAACACAAGGGAACAAAATTAAGAATGAGAACAGCAAACAGCATAAGAGCACAGAAGGAATGCAGGGAGGGCTAAAAAAAATAAGAGGGTGGAGCCAGAATAAATGAAGTAAACATAGCTGGCTATCTGAGGTTGTTTTCATAGCTGGGAGAGACAAAGAGAGAGAGAGGGAGAGAGCGCAAGAACTAAAATTATGAGAAAGTTAGAAACTAAAAGTGGGAGGAGGTGATGAAGATGATGAGTTTATGAAAAAGTGAATGAACAAGTGGTATAAAGGCCTGTTTCAGAGAGAAAACACTCACGATCAGTAACATTATAATTTTTAATTGTGCATTATTTAAAGCCACATGACCCATGTCGCTGAACTGCTAAATCTTTTGGCATGTGTGCACTGAGATGTGTTTCCTTGTGTATTTTCCTTGATCCTACAGCTAAATGAACAGATTAATGTGCATTTTTGATGAAAATGGCTCTGAATGGAGAGTGAGCTGCCTTGGGCAGCATTTACTTTTAAGGGAACAGTATTGTACTTTGTATATATTCATGTTGTTTTATTTGTTCTATTTAAACACACTATAAGGAGTTTGAGATTAAAATTATATTTGTTGTAATCCCTTTTTACCTTTCTTAAAGCAAGAATTCATTAAAGATCGATCAGATGATGATGCTCATGTTGAGAGATGACCAGAAATCTCAACTGAATTGCTTCCTCTGAGAAATACCACCTGAGCATTCGTATTTCCATCGTGTGCAGGGCCTTGGCGGTGGCTGGCCAACACTCCGATCCATACAGGGCAACTGGGCGGATTACAGTCTTGTAAATCTTCGCCTTGAGATGGTCTGGCATTCGACCCTTCCTCGCACGTCCGGAAGGATATCCCCATCGCCATCGATCATCGATCCCAAGTACTTGAATTGGTCGGGCTTCTTCAGGTCGTCCCCGTCAATGTTAATGGTGCCATCATTTTGGGGGCCAGCTTCCATGTACTCGGTCTTCGTGATATTGAGTCTCAAACCATGATAAGCCAGGCGCGTCTTCCATTGCTGTGTGTGCTGTTGCAGCTCACTTCTAGATTGATCCGCTAGGAATACATCGTCGGCATATAAGAGTGACCATGGGTGAGGTTGTTGGAGATCAGCGGTCACGGTGTCCATGCATAGTATAAACAGAAGAGGCGAAAGTGCCGAGCCTTGGTGTACACCTACGTTGATAGTGAAGGGCAGCACCCCCACAGGGCACCTGACGACGCTGGTGACGTTTGTGTATAGTAGTTTGATCCAGTCGACATAAGCTTCTGGGGCTCCATGAGAACGTAGGGCATGCCAAATAAGATTGTGCAGTACTCTGTCGAACGCCTTCTCCGGGTCAAGGAAGGCCATGTGGACTGTTGATTTCTGAGCTCCAGGCTGTTGGGGGTTTGCCTTCCTGGGTGATAGCATTGAATAGTGTGTTGAGGGCAGCGTGCCCTGCGAACCAAGGAGCTTCCAGGCTTCAGCAGGGATATTGTCTGGGCCAGGTGCTTTCCCATTCTTCATTTTCTTTATGGCATCTTTGACCTCTGCTAGCGTATTCGGTGGTTCTGGGCCATGGACGGGTGCAGCGCTGAGGATTGGGGTGTGTGGAAATTCTTGGTTGCTCGCTCCAGCGATTGAGGATGGCGGGCGGGTCGCATACGGACTTGCTGATTTGAATCTTTGAAGTGTTACACCTGACAATGGCTTGTGTGGAGCGATGCCGGCCGCTTGCATTCGGGCGCACGCCACCACTTGATCTTCTCATCGGTGCTGGTTCTCGCCTGTCGCCGTTGGCCAACGTCGAGCCTGAGGTCTATGATGAGGAGCCAATGTTGAGTCCTCGTCAATGAAAGTTGCTAAAAATGTTTTCGCCTGATAATCAACTTCAGTATTTGATAAATAAAACAGTCTCTGAATGAAAGTATTGATTTGTTAACAAATGTTAATTTGATGTTCATCAAATGACATCAGTCATGGTGGTGCAGAGCATCACACACGGCTCTCCTTCTCCTTCATGCATCAAGAGAGCACAGAGCTATACGTCTATACACAAACACACCTTCATGTGTCAGCAGGGCCACCTACACACTTTGTATCATCTACCCTGTTACCCAAACACTCCCTCCTGACTGCAACTGTGAGCCTCTCCGATGCACAGTCCACCAGAAATAGTCAGACCTTCCATCCATTATATCACGAGGCTGCCCAAAAATGAGGGAAGTCATCAGAGTTCCTGTAGAATCACCCTGAGGGAGACTCATAACCCAAGAAGAGAAATCTCTTTTTCTGACAGATCAAGTAGGCAGATGGAGAGAAGAAGAAGAAGAAAGGGAATGAAGGGGGAGAGGCTGAGGAGCGGTGTGAGAACCATTCATTAGCATCACTCAAGCACATCATTAAAGAGAGGGGAGAGAAAGAGAGCAAGGAAGAGGGGGAGCAGGGGGACTCCAGCTTTAAGACGGAACCTGTGATAAGTGACAGAAAACCATCAAAGTGGTATAATAAAAGCAAAAGCAGTGGGAACTAAAAAAGTCTGGAAAAAGGGATCCAGAATATTTTCCTTTGTTGTTTTTATTTCCAATTTGAATCTTTTTAAATTACAGTCATAAAACATGTCATAGAGGAGATAACGACAGTGATCAAAGGTCCAATCTGACTATAGTAAGCAATGACTATGAAATGTTCATCAATCTAGTTCTATGGACACTGCAAAGGATATAACTTATGTTTAGCGTAAATCAATGAATAATTCAAAGGATTTAATTAAAGGGAGAAAGGAGGGCTTGCTGCTGAGTGGAACCGTGTGTGTCCACTGCAGAGGTGTAGCATGTTTGTCCTCAGAATGACATTGCGGAGCTCAGTCGGTCCACAGGGTCTAGAAGAGCATGAGCATGAAGGTCTAATCTCATGACTTCACACCAGAGCTTTGTATGTGCTGAAGGCTTGCAAAGTATACTGTAGGATGTGAGTGTGTGTGTGTTAGTTTGGTATGACATTGTCTCTGTAACAAAAAAAGAAGCTCTTTTGTACTTGCACAGAGTCATCATTTGAAAAGTTGAAACAGGAAAACAATTTCACTGCAAGATCCATTTAGCAGCCTTTTGGAGCTCAGTCCAGACAAAGTTCCTAAGTGCTCTGATAAACTCCCGTGTGATACAAGCAGAAGCTGTTAAATGGACTTTGTGGTTTGCTATTTATAAGCGTTTTTCTGCACTTTAATGCACTAACGTTAAGGCTTTATGCTCAGTCGTGAGCTTAGATGTGTTTGGCAAAGACTAAAATTAAATAAAACTAAATCATACACTTGATTCTACTCATAGGCTATTTATTAAAGATGTACATAGCCATTGTGACATTACCCACTGGCTTGTAAAGTCTAGTTTGGAAGCTTCAAGCTCAGCCTTTAGGCATGCGGGCATCTTGGTGTTTCAACGCCAGATGTCATCAAAAAGAGGTGGATCAGGCTGAGAAACCAAAGAGGACTCTTATAGAGGTCATGGTACGCTCATTCTAAAAGAAAACCCCAGTTTATCCTCATTTTTAGCTCTTCTGGAGGTGAGCATGACACTAGTGAATAAAATCATAAACTCATGAGGAAAGAGTTAAGGGAGTCAAGAGCTGCTTTTTCAAAGACTTCTATACAATCAGACTTCCTTTTGCAACCACACGAGTCACCCTGTGGTTCCATATTGACTTCAATTTTTAGACCCTGAAGCTACCTTCATCTTTTCTATACAGCAGGCATGTCAAAATCATTTTACACTGTGGGGCACATGCAGCCCACTTTGATCTTGAGTGGGCCAGCCAAGTGAAACTCCCCTTTCCACTCCATCAGTGTAAAGAAGTTTAACTACACTTAATCCCTGAGACATCTTTGTATTAGAAAAAGAAGTACAATTTCAACAGCTCTCAGTTTTTCCGCCAGTGAAATGTTTGGTGGAAATGTTGGGCTTAAATTGTAAGACTTAAATGTGTAATATTTCAACAACAATACATAGGCTGCCGTTTAATTTAAAAAAAAAAAAGCAAGAGAATATGAATATGTCCTTTTGTTTGTTTGTTTGTTTTTTTAAACTGGGGGTTTGCCTTCTATAGTAGATAGTGAGAAAAGGAAGGTTTCTGTTTCTGTCATTTAATTGTTTATCTTTTACTTTGGTATAATATGAAAGGCCATGTGGGACGTCTTTATTAGCAGGAAAAGGTGTAAAACTTAAAAAAGTAGCAACATTTATGCCTTCCCTCACATTTCCCAAAGCTGTCCTGTGATCCAGATTGGAGTCTTTGCTGGGCCGATTTTGGCCCCTGGGCTTTATGTTTGACACCCGTGATATACAGTCAATGTTTCTACTGCTCAGTAGCTTTCTAACTTTAATCACATCACATTTTTTCTTCTATCAGAACATCTATTGATTCACCTCACTTATCTACACTGGATCCATTTGACTTGTTTTACCATAACAGCCATCTGCTGAATCCCATGAGATGTGATTGTTGAAATAATCATTATCCTGTAACAGCTTTTTCTACCGCAGCTGCGATATTAATCTAGAAAGAAAGGAGTCGTAAGTAAGGGCAGGGAATCTATTGAAAAGCTATCGTAAACTTGAGTATTACAACTCAATAACTTGCTTCCTGTGCGGTGTGAGCCTGGAGCCAGACTGGAAGTGTTTGTGTGGCCTTGAAAACACACCCTTGTGCCCAACACACAGACTTTTGCCCAGACCAAAAAATCTGAAACCATTCCACTCTTCCAGCCGTTAAATCTCTCCCAAAACCACAACAAACATCCTGAGCACAGATGGACTCAGGGAGGCTGAGGGTGGGGCGATGGCACTGTGAGCCACAAATCCCCTTTAGGGACCTACAAAGCTCATACACTTCTGCGCATTGTGACAACTTGAGCTAAAGAAATATTTAAAAATAAACCACTCAGAGCAACATTCATATTCAAATACCAGCCATGTCGCAGAGGGTATACGTAAGGACTAACAGAGAGCCGACAGCGTAAAGAGGACAGAAATCTGCAGTGAATGAGGATTTCAGAGGGAAAAGGCAGCGCTATAAAAGTGGATGAGGACTGGAAAGTTGAATAGAAGTCCATTAAAAGTGGCAGGAAATGCTTCACTGCCTTCAGCATTCACAGAGAGAAAAACACATTGCCATGAAATACTGCCTCTTGTCTAAACACAGTTAGCCTCATCTCTTTTCTATTTCTGACTGTGACTGAATAAGAGGGGCAACATTAGTAAGATAGGAACATCTGGTAACCGCAGTCACAGCTGCCAAAGTCTCGGATTGGCGGGACATCCCACCTCGCCAGTCATCTGACAGCACGTCCCCTCAAATGTTTGGCAGCACACAAATACCTGCGCCCGTGGACAACAGACAGCAGGTTGTTGGCCCGTTCTGTCTCCAATAAAGATTTTACTGCAAAGGTGACCGTCCTGCGAATCCAAATCTACCACCATAAACACACACAGGCACACAGTTGCACACTTATAACCAGCCATCACACTGCAGAGGGAGATCTTGCTCATAAAGTGAAATCTTATGGAAGTGATTCGCATTTAGCGAGTAAACAGACTCGGAGTCATCAGTCTGCCTTTCCGGTCTCCGCTCGCAACGCACACATCTCAGAGTAAGATCTCATCGTGTGTCCTTCCTGTGACAGCCAAGTCCATTAAAGGAGATGAAGACACATATAAAACCTAAAGAGTCTATTAGAAGCAAGCAGCCTAGTTGATCCATCACTTCATATAGCCTCACCTGGTAATAAGACAACTTTGTCAGTGTCTATGATCCTGGTACAGACTCAACAGTGGTCTCATGTTTGGTTTATATAAAAGAAGGCTTGGCAAGCATTTTCAAAACTCTGTACTTGCAAGAAAGGATTCACAAAACTGCTGAAGTATGCTTGCATTTCAACTGCTTGTGTTACAGCCTGACTGATACTGAATATGTGCTGATGATACTGATTAATATTTGAGAGTTAAAGAGGACCTATTATGTCCACTTAACCTCCATATTTTTATTCTCTCATCCAGAGTGGCTTTGAATTATTTAGCGTTCAGAATTATCCTTATTTATCTTACACTGGGCAGTCCCTCAGTTTATACTCTGACACAACCTGATTAAACTCTCCCTGTAGGACAGTCTTCCAATTGGCTCCCTCTTGCAAACAGAACGTTTTAAAAGAAGTCGGAGCTATGCAATTGAGATGACTATATTGAAGATACACTATTTTGCCTTCCCATTCTTAATTCATAGGGTTTAACATGATGTCAGCCCACCTTTTACAGCTGTAACAGTTTCAACACTGGGAAGTCTTTCCTCAAGGTTTAAGAGTCTGTTTATGGGAATTTTTGACCATTCTTTGTGAGGTCAAACATGATGTTGGATGAGAAGGGCTGGCTCACAGTGTCTGCTCTAATTTATCCCAAAGGTGTTCTGGGGGTTGATGCCAGGACTCATGCAAGTCAAGCCAGTCAAGTTCTTTACACCAAACTCGATCATCCACATCAATATGGACCTTGCTTTGTGCGCTGGTGTGCAGTCATGTTGGAACACGAAGGGGCCACACCCAAACTGTGTCACAAAGTTGGGAGCGTGAAATAGCCCAAAATGGCTGAAGCATTAAGAGTTCCTTTCACTGGAACTAAGGGGCCGGACCCAGCTCCTGAAACACAACCCCACACCATAATCCCTTATCTACCAAATGCTACACTTGTCACAACAAGTATCAGACATGTACCAGTCTGCTGGCAACTGCCAAACCCAGACTCCTCAATCAGATTACCAGACAGACAAGCTTGATTTGTGACCTTCAGAGTACAGTGGTGCCGTGCTTTACACCACTGCATCCGACACATTGCATTGTGCTTGATGATGTAAGACTTGGATGCAGCTGCTTGGCCTTGGAAACCCATTCCACGAAGGTTACATAGAAGTACTATGTAAACACAGAATCACTACAAGGAGGCACGATATGATGGCTGGCAGTGTTACGCTGACAAGTTAAATTGCGTGTTTTCAGTTAATCTCTACCACTGACTACGCAATAAAACGATCTTTGGCTTAGTTTGGTTTTGTAAATTCTATAAATGAACGAATGGTAAACAAAAGTTATTTTGATTGACTGGTAACACGAATAAAGGCAAGTAAATCAAACAATCAGTTGATGAGGGTTGGTCCTTGGGTGGTCTGAAGCCTGCTGAGAACCTTTTGTTGTGTGTCAAGTTCTACATCTCTTGTCTCATTGTCTGCCAGCTCTCCTCTCCCCATACACTACTCCACTTCTGTGGCTTAAAAAAAATCAATGACTTCACCAGAAAGCAAAAACATGACATTTCACAAGAAAATTACCACCTTGCTGTGACATGACCACTTAAGAGACCCACAAACTCTTCTCAAAAGTGTCACTGTTCTGCAGGTCCTGTTATGTCGATCAACAAACATCGCATGCTTTGCTTTTAGGCAGGAGGACCATTCAAGAACAATACTTTGTCTAAATGACATCTTTGGCTTCTCTCAGCTCAAATGATATGTTACTCATCAACAGAGAGAAAGTCAGCCAATAATATCTGGCACATTGGGTCTGCTTTTAAGTGCGAGTAACATTGTTTTCCTCCCACATTCAACAGCAAGAAAAGTGCAGCTACTTAAATAGCAAATGACAGAAGATCACGGGGAATATTAAGCGAATGGTGCAGTGGCACTGATGCCCACATCTCCAGCATGGCTGTAAATAACATTTTAGACTTTCATCTTGCTGCTCTTTTTGACATACGTACAACACACGTTACACACTGCACGAACACACAAACTGCTGCCATAGTGTGAAAGCGGCACTCATGAAAAGTAACACTGCAGCCCTGTAATTTCTTGAGTTATTAGCAACATGAATCTGAGTGCTAAGCAGCAGCGTGAAAGCATAGCCCGTTAGCTTATGTGCACCACAGTGCAGGTGCCAATATTCATGCCTGCATGTCAGTGACAGTGTTGGGAAGGTTACTTTTAAAATGTATTCCATTACAGAATACAGAATACATGCCCCGAAATGTATTCTGTAACGTATTCCGTTACATTACTCAATGAGAGTAACGTATTCTGAATACTTTGGATTACTTAATATATTATCATGCTGTTTACAACTACATGAATGTACTATTGCTGTGATTTATTACTGTTACTGAAGGTCCGCGGCTCCGAACCGTAGTAAAGGGACCTCTGGCTAATACGTCGGGTTCTGTGTCGGGCTGGTAGCTGAAAACTAGCTTTACTTTGTTGTCTGGGTCAACTTTGCTAGCCAGAGACAGAGAGAGGCGTTGAAAGGCTGCTCCAACGGGACTTATTGTTTTTGGAGGAAAACACGAACACGGTGTACAGTCGAGTCTTAATAGCTTACTTACAACCGGGCTCGTCAGGCACTCTTCTTGGCTGCAGTGGTTATTATTATATTTACATGCTTCCAGCTCCCGTTTTTGCTCGATGACAGCTCGTACTTTTCCTTTTTCTCCCTCGCTCGCTCACAGACACATAACGGGTATGGCAGTCCATTCTCCCTGCAGCACGGACTACACTGCCTATGATGCTACATTCTTTAGAGCTATACCTGTAGCATTCTGCCTATTAGCTTAGCACAACAACAACAGGCCCTCTCTCACCCAGGAAACACGCAGAGAGAGAGCGTCACCCTGTAACCATGGCAACCGTAACGCTGCCGCCTGGAACAACAGAACGTAGCTGTCAAACAAAACCCAAACAGTCCTGACCCGCCACAATATGAAACAGGGAAGTACCGCCATGTAATCCATTTATTTCAACAAAGTAACTGTATTCTAAATACCACCTTTTTAAACGGTAACTGTAACGGAATACAGTTACTCATATTTTGTATCTTAAATACGTAACGGCGGTACATGTATTCCGTTACTCCCCAACACTGGTCAGTGACAGATAGAAACAGCTACAGCCTTTGGCCTAGGGTCTCCAGATGCCACAAACCTGTCTTTCAAAACAGAGAGAGGTGGCAATTAAAATGATTCCAACTGGCATAAAATCAGAATGGGCCACAAACACAACGATGAGGGTGTGAGAGTGATGCACAAAAAAGAAAAATGAAATAAAGAGATGAGAGAAAGAGAACAGAGGTGAAAATCCATTTTAGACGAGCGTTCAGGTGAGGAAAAATGAGCCGAGTGAGATAAAGAGAAAGAATAAGTGTAGAGAATCACTTACAGTTTGGATGTGTTGCCACATTTCTTGCAGGTGTGGGACTGATGAAACGAAACCACACACATAACACTTTCAAGCCTAATTGATAGGCTTTTTCTCACACACCTGGCTTTGCACAGAATAAAATGTTCCTTTTCTTAACTTTCAACAGAAGCAAATAACCCAAAGAAGCCGTGACTGACCACAAATAGCACTGAAGTTGGGTTTTAGAAGTGCAGAAAACAGGGATTCTAGGTTGGGAGCCCATTTTCTAAAATGAAAGGAAGATGTTTTCAGCAAAGCAACCTTTTAGTCATGATTATAGGTATATGTGTTAGAATAGGTATTACTGTAAGAAAGTGGTACTTTTGTGTTGTGCCTGCACCACTGACAGCACTTTGAATACTTTCTTATCCTCCACCTTCAGTAAGTCTATTATTACCAAGAGCCATCAACAACCACACGCAATCCCACGCTTTTACTACTGCTGCAAGAAAACAAATGATGATTCTGAATAAATATCACATAGTCCTATGACACAACTGAGCAGGGAAGACTTCCCACAGGCCTCTTCTTCCAAGTCTCTGTAGGAAAGTACACTCTGATCGGATTAGCTAAAAAGAGTGAATGGGGGTGGGGGGTGGGTTAGAAATAAATAAGAGCTGTGTCACCAAGCTGCAGAGTCAACATGTCCACTGCGCGGGTGAATTCCTTTCTTTTAGGCAAGCAAAATGCCTTATTGATTACTTAGTGCAATCACAGACAATATGCACCATGAATGGCAGTTCTGTCTATCATATAATACAGCTGCATTCAGACATAGTGGTGTCTGTGTTTTCTGATGGGTAGTGGCCCATTTAGAGCTCAAGTGCATTAATTATTCAGCTTATTATTTAGTCGACTGTCATTCAGCACATGACGTGATAGGATCACGCAAGTGCTGCAGATTTGTCAGCTTTACATGCTTGATGCCAATCTCCTGTTCCACCACATCCCAAAGATGCTCTATTGGATTGAACTTAACCTTGTTTTCCTGTTCTTAGCTGACAGGAGTGGCATGCAATCTGGTCTTCTGCTGCTGAGGTCATCTGCTAAATGTTTGATGTGTTGTGCATTCATAGATGCTCTTCTGCATACTGTCGTTATAACAAGCGGTTATTTGAGTTACCGTTGCCTTCCTATCAGCTCTAAGCAACCTGGCCGGCTTCTGATTTCTGAAATTAACATTTTCACCTCACATGTTATTTTCATTTTCAGACCATTCTCTGTTAACTCCAGAGACCAGCCCACCTGGCATCAACAACCATGCTCCAAAGTCACTTAAATTACCTTTTTTACCCCATTCTGATACTCAGTTTGGACTTCATCAGGTCGCATGTCTACATGCCTAAATACATTGAGTTGCTGCCAATGTGACTGGCTCATCAGACAACTGTGTTAATGAGCAGTTGAGTAGACAACTCATGTTAAAAAAAGTGAACAAATAGTTTTTAAATCTAGACATTTTTAAAGTGGCAAAAATAATCTCAACATCCCTCAACAGTGCAAATAAGCACAGCTTATAAAGATTTATTGTTTTTTTTTTCTTTCAAATAATATTCGAAACACATAGAGTTAGGATTAATGAGGACTAACAAAAGAAGCCATTTTGGTTGAGACTCTTTGGGGTTTTGTGCACACACAAACAAGTAATTAAAAATGTGAGAGTAACCCATAATATTATATTATAGCCATTTGTTACTTCTAATGATGCAAAAACCATAGGTCTAACAGTTTTGTTTCCCGCTTATCATGCAGTAATATGTCAGCAAGTGGACTAAATTATTGCAAATTTGCAGTTTTTCCTTAAACGAACAGATGTAAGCCAAGAACGATGACTGTTTCCGTTCAGGACCCGGGGGATTTGGGTAAGCACTTCTCAGATATCCATCAGCTCACAGATGTCCTTGTGCTGAGGACGAAGGCAACACTATTAAAACTTTGTAAGATGTATTTGTATATAATAAAAAAAGGCCCATACAGACCACTCAAGGCTGCAGAAGAGAGAAGAGAAAAGAAGAGAAGAGCTTGGTGTCTTCATAGGCCTGTCTTTTAGCATCTATTAGAATTGCATTTGTCCTTCAGAGCCCCACACCTAGCTTTGTTCTATTTTTATGCAAACACACACCTCTGCGTGACTTCTTTGTGTTGAGTATACTGCTGATTTACTTTCCCTTTGATTTGTGGAAAAGGGGAAAAAGCACTGAGTAAAAGTCTCAAGCTACTCTTCATTTGTTTTTGTTTTGCTGTGAAAATGGAAAATGATTTCCATTCATGTGCAAGCATACATGAAACATGTATACAAGCCAAAATAGTTCACATTATTAACCATTGAAAGTCAATATTTTGTATGACCCCCTTTATTTTATCTAACAACACCTGAACTTACATAGGCAAGCTTTCTTGTAATTCTTTAAGGAATAGTCCTTTCCAGACAGTATTCCATGGTGAAACAAAATCTGATGGTAGTTTTCTGCGTTCATAATTTCATTAATTTTGACAAGATCCCCAACACCACTGGTGGAATTACCGTCCCATACCATCCAAAGCCTCCACTGTGCTTTATAGATGTCTGTAGACTCTCACTGTTGTACCTCTCTCGTGGCATCCTCTGTATATACTGACAACAATTTTAATGAAAATTTAGAATAGATGACTCTGTAAAACATTTCCTTCAGAATGGCTTCCTGACAGCCACCCTTCCACTGAGACCATTTTGGATGAAGCTTCAGTGAGCAGTAGATGGATCAACTGAAGATCCAGATGCATCTCTCAGGTCATGTGTCAGGTTTTTGATGGATTTTTCCACTTATTTCTTAAGGATGTGAGTTTCAGATACTATTTATCTGCTTTAAATTGTTTTAGGGAATTTTTTGTTTTTTATTTTTTAGACCTGTCACTTCTTTTCTCTTCCAGTTGTCCAATTTTCTCACTTTAAGGACACATTGCACACCATGCTGGGATTTGCCCAGTTTCTTGCTAATAGCCCTTCTAGAATCACCTTGTTAGTGCAAAAATATTATTTTGTGCCTGTCACACTTTGGCATTTTTCCATGGATTCACCTAAAGAAATGTGAATAAATGACATGTTTTTACAAAAGGTTAGTAACAAAGTGCCTAAAGCCACAAATTAAAATTCGTTCTTTGTTCAATTGTCTCCAATATAGCGAATAAAGACATTCCTCTGAAAATGATCAGCTACAATAGCTGAATCTGAAAAGACCTTTAGAAAGCTTGGAGAACTGCTACTCAAGACTGATTTAAAAATGACAAGAAAGTCTGGCTTTGAGAGGTGATTCAAGACTTTTGCACCATACTGCACTGCTCAGTAGCAATGTTCTTCACACGCAGAAACCTTGTATTCCCAGGCGTCTTTTTCATTTGCTTTGTGATTTGTTTCAGTCTTTTTAGTGCTCACAGGATTAAGAAGAAAAGGTTTGCACAGACAAACAAGTTCCCTGCCAATAAACCTTTCTTCAGGGGCCGTTGTAGCATCTTCCTTTGGATTAAGAGGTCCAAGTGTACTGGGTATTAGAGGTGATTATCACCACCTATTATCTCGACCAATAACACTCTGCAAAAGGTTACAAAGTCCAGAGGCCAGGCCAGAGAAAGTTATTCTCTCATGGAAACCACCGCGCCTTGTTTGCGGTGCAGGATTTTCTTCCATTGCTCATCTATGTTATAATTGACCACTTCTGCAAAATGTTCACCGAGCACCTGAATGAGAAGCTCCCAAGGTCACCATTATTTCCTCCCAGGGCTGCTTCAGCTAACTCGAGCAAAGAGTTGTTCTGTTCTGTTGCTGGCGGCAAGAGGAAACACTGCTGTCTTCACACACTCCCAGGATCTGTGGGACGCATAACATTTACTTTTTGTCCAACTTTACAATTAGCCTTGATCGTACGCCCACATACCAGAGCCATGTCAAAACTGTAATGCTGAGAAACAGAAACAGTGAAACTGAGACTGATTTAAAAGCAGTCCCAGTGCTTTAAAAAAAAAAAAAAAGTATCCAATCAGTTAAGGTCACAACTCTCACCTAACCGTCTGGGGATATGAATCTAATTCTTTTTCAACCATTCCGGTTTTACTTTTCTGCTTTTGGTCATCATCTTGATGTACTGCCCATCCTCTCTAAAGGATTAGGTCATGGACTGCGGCCGTATAACATGACTTGATGCAATTTTTAATTCATTGCAGTCTGGGGACAATAAAGCAGCCCCACATAGTTCAATCCACCAGGCTCCATAGCTGTGAATACTGTCATTTTTTCATAAGAATTTTTAATCCCATCCAAGTTAAACTTGGCAACTTTTGCTTGCCCAAGGGAGGAGGTTTAATTTGAACTCATCTAGATTAGCCGAACTCAGATGTTGGTTTATTGTTGTTTTTGGTTACCATTTACAAATACTGACTGCCTTCATGTGAGGCTTTTGGGAACATCGGTAAACTGAAGCCACATCGCCTAAAGTTTAAACACTGCAGTGAAATTTGGACATAGAAGCACTGCAGCAGTCTCTCAAACGCTTCTTTGTGCTGTACACATTGTTGTGATCACAGCATCGGTTCATACAAATTCATCTTTGTTGAGAATAGCACACTTTGGTAGTAACCAAACACCTAATGTCTTCATTTACAGGCAGCGGGGTATTGTCTGGGCCATTATCTTTACCACTGGAGTCCAAGCAGCTTATCAATGAAATAATTAGCACACCTAGATTAGCACACATTTTAAGCCTGGATTTTGGATGATTACTCAGTGTGTGTTACAGGCATGACAAAGTAGGTGTTATTAGTCTGATCAGATTGTCGCTGCAAGTAAAAATCAGGCCACGGTGTTTTGTAATCAGTCCTGAAACCGTGGCACTTAAAAATACAAATGACTGAAAATAAAAAGGAGATTAATTAATTTTGTTTGGTTTTACCGTCCTGCTTCAAGTGTGAAAAGTACGTTTATGCCAATTTCTCTTGGCTGAATAATTATTAAAAACTCGAGTTATGCTTCAGGAAGGGAACTAGTTTCATAGCAGATTTTATTTGCCGAGCTCCAGAGAGACGCCTGACAAATATAATACAAGAAGCTGATTTTTAAGAGCGAGTGGTAAAATAACCTGTAATTTTTGTGATGAAATAAAACATGATTTGATGACTGCAAATGCAGTTTTTTCTCTCTCTCTCTCTGTCGGTGAATTATGTGCATGACACGAATTTAAAATCCTCCAGAAGTCCGCGGTCTGAGTTATTGAATTAAACAGGTATGTCATTACAGCCTTCAGTATAAACGGTTCGTTGCAGTATTTTCCTCACTGTTCTGCAGTGGGATTGGGCCCTGATGTAAATATGGCGTTTGCAGATTTCACACTAATTCTGTACATTTCACTCCCCATCTGTTGGAGTTGCATTAGAAAGTCTTGTTGTTGTTTTAATATAATGTGCTGCTAATGTAGATATAGGCATGTACTATTTTTTCACTCTAACAAACCAGATATGAATTCCTCATTTAAATCATCCTAGTCATCTGACTGAAACAAAGCAAGATGCTCTCCAACAGTGGAGTTTTCCCCATCTTTCCTCTTCCATTTGGAACAAGCTGCACAATGTAATGTAGTGACAGAGGCTAAGATGTGAAGACAGCAGCAAAAAGTTTTAAAAAACAAGAGTGAGTGTTATTCTTCCTCTGTGAATGTGGGGCACAAAAAGCCTAGAGGAGAAGAGCTAAGTAAATGTCAGCTACGCCTTTTTTCCCCTCTCTCTCTGACGCACACACATGCACACGTCTATCACAATCTCACACCCTCCCAATAGCTCGTGTACTCCTGGGCTTATAATATACCACTGTGCCCACTCACACGCACACACATGCACAGACACACACTCACAGACACACACACTTGGCATGTGTTCTTATTTGTATTCCTGCTATCTGGAGCCTGTGTTCTCTGGCAGACACTGATATATCAATTGCATAAATATTCATACACTAGTCAGAGTGGCAAGCTTCATCAGCCTCCTCTCTTTGTGCAAGTGTGATTGCACGCGAACACACAGACACACAAACACACGCTCGTTGTGCACTCTAGTGAAGCATTCCTAAACAATACCAACCTTGCACATGCACCCGTACAGTGAGCGAACACTGAACCCCACAGCGGGGTCTTTCATCACAAGCTAATGAACCACGTCAAGTCTGTCACCTCATGTGCTCACACACACACACACACACACACACACACGCACACACACACACACAAGCTCATGTCTTATAAGATGTGTGTCTCTTTCTTCCTGTGATTGAAGCCACTTATCAATCATTTCCTGGTTGATTAATTGGTGGAGCGGCTCTACTGGCGAATTAATCACATCTGTGTGAGAGACTTTGTTTGATCAGCGTCACTGAGGAAACTGAAACCAGGACATTAGGTGGAACCCAGTATGAGCTAAAGCCTAAATTATTTACAAGACTATAGCTGTAGTCACGTTTCTCCATAAAGACTTATTCGACTTTTAGTTGGATGCTGATGCGACTTCATTAGAATGGGATAAGAACAACACCCTCACCACCCTTATTTTGTGGATAGGATTCATTAAGGTGCTGCTGTTAGACAGACCATTCAAGATCTTTGTCAGTGTGCGTTTGTCATCTCCACTCACTAACTTTCTTCCCTACATCTTCATGGCTCATTGCTCCCAAGCTTAATCTCTTTCTCTCTCCCACACACACACCCACACACACACGCAGATATATTACCACCATCTCGTCTGATCGGAAATATCAATTTGCATTTATCTAAAATTCACAACCAGCACGATGCACATTTATACACGTTACCATGTAACTCACGCTCAGGGAGACCTTGTCCTTGTTCTTTTCAGTCTCACTTTCTCCTGCTTAGATTGAATGGATGATTATGCACATGGCCGCCATAAAGTGAAACCTGAAGTTAAAACTCCTGAGTTACTCCTCTACAACCCACCCACCCCCCACCCCCACGTTGATACATGCTCTGCTTTTATCAGACCACAAAGTGATGGAGTACAAAGCCAGCCCCATCACATTACCAAAGGAGCAAACACAATGATTTAGAGATGAAAAAAGCAAATGTGAGATAAAAGAATTTCCTGTGTTAATATACCAAAGTGTTTATTGTTTACAGAAAATCACCATGTTATCAAAGGACAATGCTTTCACTGGGGACCTGAGGGAAACGTGATAAAAGGAAGGAAGAAGCTGTTAGAGTACACACACAGACACGCACACACACACACACACAAACCAACTGTTCCTCCATCTCCTCCTTAATTTATGTTGCTTCATCCAGCCAAAGATGAATGCCATCTATAAATCCAACCATGCATCTAATATTTAACTGCGCTTTAACAACCTACAACTACACTATCATACAGATTTTCACACTGAACTGCAAATGTCAAATGTTTATTGGTCATTGTACAATAAGGTTTAAGTGCAGAACTGACGCATGAACTCTTATCTGAGTGGAAATTATTTACATTTCTACTGTTAGGAAATTTTTTAAGAGCACATAATCCACTTACCCCCACAAACATCTGCTGAAATACTTAAAAACAAATCTGTTTACACCCTGTTAGCCTCAGAGTTCACATCAGAATCAGAATACTTTATTAATCCCAGAGAGAAAACTGTTTTGTTATAGAAAAGAAGGCACTCAAAGTGCAATGTTACACTCAAATAAAATGTTAAAAAGTTAAAACAATACTATGTTCAAATGAAAACAGTCTAGGCATCATTAAGTGCATGGAAAGTGGAATATTACCAGAAGATTGGAAATATGTTAGTGTTGAGGCTCACACTCAGACTGACGATATGCCCCAGACTAATACACCAATAATCATGTAAGTCAGGTTAAGATTGCTATAATAAAATATGCCAGCATATGCACGAAATACACAGAGAATAAAGGAACGGGAACAAGTTCAGAGAAATGCATCTCTAAAGAAATTCCACTAGATCCAAAGTTGCCTCTAATTAGTTTATATCAAGTAGGACATAAATATAATAGCAGTCTCTGGTTTAGTTTCTTCTTTGGCATGTATATTGAAATGATGAAAAGAGTTTTTGTGCACACTGTCTGTTTTATGTCAAAAATAAACAGAAAGAAAGGTTGCTTTAACATTTCATTCCTGGTTTATTTGTTTGGTAGTAGTATAAACACTAAATGCAGATTTATGAATTGTGGGGAAAGCAAATCAATAATAAAAGAAGCTTTAATAGAAGAAATCGGGCAGTAATTGGCCTTTTTCCATCAGTCTCCTAACAATTCTATGCTGATTTAATGCTGCACGCAGCAAACAGGGCAATGGAGGGAGTTTGTTATCACAGAATCTAGTCAAAATAACACCACTATGCAAAATACGACTCCAGTAAAATTAGAACGAGCTCATTGCAGCAGCCATGTGAAGAATTTAGACCATGGAAAGGAACAAACTCATATGATTGTCCAACGTCTGTGACCCAGGTGCTAAAGTGAGTTTTCTGATGTTCTTGTATGAATGGTATGTGTTTGGTTGGCTGACTGAGAAGTATTGTGAAAGGGCTCTGTGGAAATTATAAGGCTAAACTCTTCATGAAAGTTAAAAACCTAAATAGTGCCTTATATTGTGCTTTATCTGCTGATGTGGTTCTCCTGTCCGAACAATCTTATTCTGTGGCTGCTTCTTCCACTTCTGCTGCCTACGGTGTGCAGCAGGGTTCAGTTTTGGGGCCTGTATTGTTTCTGTTCCATCTGTTTCTTCTTCAGTTCATTTTTGATTCATCTATTTTAAGATGTTTCTAAGCTACAGATCCTCTGTGGGTGCTTAGAATCCATTAAAAAGTTGGATAGCAAACCATTTTCTAACCAATTAATGACAAAAACAGAAACCCTTGTTTGGGCCCCAAACAGATTTATGCCTAGTGTAATGACACTCTAGGTCCTCTTGCAATTGTTGCCAAGTCCTCCATGAGGAACAATGGAGGTGACTATTTTTACTTTGGATGTTCATATTAAATCTCTGCTACATTCTTGTTTTTACTCACTTGAACTCACTTGAAATGAAGATTGTTGTTAATGCCTTCATTTCATTGCGTTCTGATTACTGTAATTCTCTGTTCACTTGTCTTAACAGAATCTCCTTGTAATGTTTGCGGGTTCCCAGATAGTTTTCTACATGTCCACATGTCACACAGATGTTGTACTGTTGTATTGGCTCCCCATGAACTTCACCATCTTGTGTAAGATTCTGGTTTTGACATTTAGAGCACCTCATGGACAAGCACCAGCATACATCAGTGAACTTTTACATCAACATTATCCCCAGCAAGACCCTGAGATCATGTAAGGCAGAGAACTAAAAATGACAGCTTTTGCAACAGTGCCCACCTGAACCTTATTTTTTTTAAGTGTTTTTTGAATAGATTTTTACTTTTACAGTTGTGCAAAATAATATTTATTGTGTCAGACCCTTTTGGATTTTTATATTAATGTAAAATGAAGTTAAACCTATTTTCAAATTGTATAACCAGGATTTAAAAAAAAAAACCCTATAAAAATATTCATTAACAGATGATTCGACCCACTGATTCAGCTCTAAACATAACACCTCTGACATTCAGTGATTATTGAAATGCAGGTTGAGTTGTTGAAGTCGTTTTCATTCTGAAAGACTTTTGTCACCACAAGGCACACTGCAGCACTCTCCAAATGCCAAGTGCTGCTTCCGCCATCCTGAGTCAACAGCTTCCTGGACTCCATTCATCCCTTCCTGTGTCCATCCATTCATGACTGCTCTCATCTCCATACAGCTGGCTTTTTTGGCACAACAACTCTTTCAATTAAACAACAATGCAGAAAACAACCCAACAGTGGGTCCGTGGTGCAAACTAACTATTTCCATATTTCATGTGCACCTAATTTTCATGCACATACGGCACGCTGAGAACCAGCAGGCAGTAGGATTATAATTGGGGCACCCATAAATAAGATAGAGAGCAACACCTGGATTTCTGCTGATTTGTTTTGCAGGAGATGCATGTGTAAATTAACTGGTGGCATTTCATTTTAATAACGCTGTACTCTGCTGGTGTCATCTTGCCTTCTTTCACCTTTAAATAACTTCTTCGCACTCTAATTCCAGAGATTCGGTCTGCTTTTCCTTCTCAACTTTCTCTAGATTCAAAATATTTTAAATGTGGCAGATGCAACAAACTGTCTCTCTCCTCTGTCTCAGTCTGACTAGTGACAGAAAGAAAAAAGCCACTGAAGACAGGATTGTCCTACACCAGTGTAGGTATACAGTGCTCTGAGCACGATGTTGCCCCTAATTGATTTCTTATTTGTTTTTTTGTTCCTATTTGTCACACTTATGTTGCAAATCAAATAAGCTTAATATCTGACAAAGATAATGGGTATAAATACAAAATGTTTTTAAATGACAATTTCATTTATTAAGGGAAAAAAAAGTTAGCCAAACCTACTTGGCCCTGTGTGAAAAAAAGTAACTGCCCCCCTCATTAAATATCAAATTACCCGTGATTTACCACATTTTATTGAAAGATGAGTACAATTTCACTAGCCACACCCGAGCCGAGAGGAGATTAGTGCCACACCGACTGAGTAAAGTTTTTTGCTGCCAAGAGTGGAACAACCAGTTATTATGTTTAAGGGGTAATTACCTCTTCTCGTGGGGTCCAGGTAGGTTTTTGATAGATTTGCTCCTTTAAAATGAAATAAAACATTGATAAACATATATTTTTTTAAATATTAAAATGTGTTTGCTCATCTGAAACATGTACATGTGACAAATATACTCACAGTTAAAAGTTGTCAAACAACACCAGTCCTAACCTCTGTCCTGTTCATAATTCAGTGCAATGCCAAGCATTTGACTTTCCTTTACAAAAGTCCAAAGAATTGCTTCCAAGTGCCTCCTCAGCTCTGCGCTCACATTCATTAGAAAGAAAAAACAAAAACAGTGACCAATGCGATGCCTGTGTGTGTGTGTGTGTGTGTGTGTGTGTGTCTCAAAAACAAAACTGCACTAGCTGATAAACATACCGATGTTCATAAAAAAAAAAGAAAAAGAAAAAAAATCAATACTCATCTACTCCATCTGCTGCAACTCTCATAAAGCTTGTTGATGGAAATAAAAGCCTTTGTGCGCGTGGTTGTATGCATTACATTGTGAGGAATGTAGACCCCTATTAATCTGAACACTGACTAAATTCAGTGGACTTTGAATATGAGGATTGTTTTGCGCATAATGAGACACGACTGCACTGTAAAGTTAAGAATACTGGACCAATAAAGCGGAAAGGAACTTAGAGAGATACATAAACTGAAGAGAAGTGCCCACTTTTGTGAGTCATGCCAAATACGAGGAGGGAGACACAGGTAGATTGTGCATCATATTAGTCTGAGCGACAGTCTTATGGGGGAACAACACATCCCCTCCCACATACTGGCACAGGATATTCTTGCTGAGAGGAACAAATGCCGGGGGAGAACCAAAAAGTCTGATTCAGGATCAATGTGTCGTTCAACACTAGTCTTCTTCAATCTGGAGAAAAAAACAAGACTGAATCTGTTACAGTCTGGAAGCAACACAACAAATTTCTCCCTGACTCAGTGACCCCACCGATGCTAATGTTTTCCCTTTATTTGTAGCTTAAACATGACTTATTCCCTCAGGTCACACTGATTTAAGAGGTAAACAGTTTAATGACAGATGAAGGGGTTGTGACGATGACACATGCAGCTCCACGATGGCTCAAAACTTCAGCATAGCCAAGTTCCCATCCAAAATAATGAGGACAGGATGTGTAGCCAAACTCCGAACTCGGTGCCCAATTTCCAAAACAATCCTAAATGTTGCCCATTACAGCTCAAAAACTATACTGTTGCCATTTGGACCAGCCATGTTCAATAAGCTCTGCGTGGAAAGCGTCCAAAATATCTGCTTTCAGTATGGCCCAGCTGATAAATTAACTTGATGCTTATAAGCTTGCCTCATGGGGAATAATTCTGGATGAACAAGCTTCTAATCATTTTTGTTAATTTTTGGTTTGCAACCTTTTGACTTTTTGCATATTTGTTGTCATGCCTGGAGAAAGAGAGAGCTGTGGGCGTAGTGACAAAGCCAGCAGGCGCTGGGCCACCGGGCTTCGAGGTAGCCCAGTTTCCACAGCAGGTGCAGAACCATCATGGAGCAGACCCACACCGCTTTGGCCTGCTCACCATTTCCAGCCTTAGACACCGCAGCACCCCCATGGGACTGCCTGCTAAGAATAGAAGCCACCATGAGCCTCTGTCCTTCTCCATGTGTCGGTGTGTGTAGACATGCATATCCTTCAGGCTGCTCATGCTGTGCATACTACAAATTGCAGAAAGACATGCTTAAAACAACTGTGACATCACCTGAGCCTTACTGAAACAGTGACTGGACTGAAACGATGACCCAGAAAAAAAAAGACACATTACACATCTCAGTGATTCTAAGCAGTGTTTTAAAAGTCTTATGTCACTCTCAGGCTTCCCAAGCTTGCTTGCATGGAGTTTGACAAGCAGGAGGAACATGGAAGCAGTGTAGTGTCCAGTGTATTTGGAGGTGGCAATGGCATTTTTTTAAAAAGCACATTTCATGACATGTAAACTCAATGTACTCAACATAGAAGATCAAAACATAAAAAACATGTGCAGGTTTACAGTGCCTTAAGGCAGAATAAGGGAAAAAGTCTGGGTGTCTGGCCAGATGTGGCACCATGTCTAGTCTTTTATTGTTAGGGTTAGGCACACAGATGTGGCTCTTTCACAAGTTCACAAGTTCAACAACAAATAAAATACGCTTGTAAGACTTCGTGGCTCGATGCTTCATGCTTTCTTGACACAAATTTGGAAGTACCTCGCGCCTTCAGACAGTCTCTTCTCTGAGGCTTTCGTGGTGTTGCGCTAACATTTCAGAACAAAATAAAAGAAAGACAGAAAGTGTGGAGGGAAAGGTTACATCTGTTGTTTGACTATCCATGGAGCACCTCACGCTGATGCTTTTTACTTCTTGAGAATTACAGTAGTGAGTGATGGAAGTGGAGCTTTTTCCAGCCCTTGAACACAAGTCTGTAGTTTCCATAAAGCGACCAGCAGCAATTATCCTACTTGTTCAAATGAGTCAGGACTCCCTTGTATGACAAGATCAGCTCATGCTAATTGGTGTTCAGGAACAGGCATATGTACCACTGGCTTGCAGTCACTCAAGCCCAAATGCCAAAAGTCTTTCTGACAGCATACATGTACCTAAGAGGTCTCAAAGGAGCAGAATTTGTCAGCATGCCATGTGCAGTCTGTCAGTCTCTAAAAGCCAAGAGGAGACTCTGAAAAGACAGGATGCGTAGCGCTGTGCTGTCTTTGGAAACACTATAATTTACATTGCGTGTATGTGTGTGCGCATGCACGTGTTGTAAGTAAGGTGGACTCCCCTCAAGACTAGAGGAAGCAGACTCTTTAATATTTCAGAGCAGTGATAAATAAGTCAGACAGACTGCAGACAGATAAGGTGACTCTGTGGGCTGGGGCGAGGGGGTGCAGGGAGGATGACGAGGAGGGGGACAGAGGTATAAAAGCAAAGGGAAGGGTGGAAAAAGATATAGCAAGGTGGCGAGAGATACACCAGGTAAGAGAGCAAAAAATGAGAAGACAGGTTGAATAGCAATGGGGAAAAACACAAAAGAAAAACGAGACATCACTGGCAAAAAAACAGAAGAAGAGGGGAATATCTGCTTTAAAACCTACTTTAAACATTTCAGCATACAGTGAGGGATATGAGTATGTAATAGACAACCACACCTAAAATAGTTCAACAGATCAATCAGGTCTGTGATGCAGACGAAGAAACCCTGTCCTTCATTGTTCCCAATTCCTCCCTCACACACAACCTCCAGCTGCACCTCCAGCACGAAGCTGGAGACACTCGGGGCGAATGACAGACTTTGATTTCTGTTTCTGCGGACAAAAGGGATCACGAGGAGATCCAAAAGTGAGAAGAGATGAGTAGGTGAGGCGGAAGGAAGGGGGGGTGGGGGGGTGGATGCAGCGATGGAAGGGAGGGGACGAGAGGGAGAGAAAACAGAGACAGTTACTGTAGGGAAAGGTCAACAGAGGCACAGAGCAAGTGTGAGAGAGGAGATGAAAAACAGGCCGAAAGAGGTGGAAAAGTACGGCATGCTTTCTTGAGGGGGAGGAACTGCCCCATGGTGCCGTGGCCTTCGGTCTGGCAGACTTATGATCAAAAGATGATAAAGCTCCACTGGCACTTCAGCCTTGTAACTTGCTATGTTTAGCTTCT
Source organism: Neolamprologus brichardi (assembly GCF_056152115.1). Lineage (NCBI taxonomy): Eukaryota > Metazoa > Chordata > Actinopteri > Cichliformes > Cichlidae > Neolamprologus > Neolamprologus brichardi. The sequence continues at coordinate 24,526,394 of NC_142117.1, read as the reverse complement.
GTCAGCTCTTTGCTTCAGACAGATTCCTTAAGTCTGTGAACCTACATAGACATGGTGCAAACAGGAGTTTTGCTGCAGTCCTGGAAAATCTTTAGGCTCCAAGCAAGGCACTGCCTTTCAGCCCATCCGGTTTTATCCTCATCTCCTTTGAAAGAAACAGTTTCTTGCCCGCCTTTTCTCCACCTCCAAACAGCAGCTTTAAGCTCCCTCTTCCACTATCTTCACTTATACTTCTGTAAGCCAGGAGCATTTTTATTTCTCAGCTCGTCTGTCAGTCCCTCTCATCTCTGCAACTCTCTCCCTCTCTTTCTGTCCTCCTTCTCTCTCCTTCCCTAAATAAAGGCACATTTCAACCAAGCCATTATTTTCCCCTTTTTTCTCTCACCCTCAATAAAGCATCTCTCCCCTTCTGAGCAGCATTAGTATAGCTACCAGCTCTGCTTCTGGATAAGCTCATTAAATCAACTCAGGAAGAAGGCAACATACATATTTCTCTGGGTAAGAGAAATATGTATGTTGAGTAAGATGAAGGTACTAGACGGTTAAGCAGATACAGGGTTAGAGAAATCTAAAAAAAAAAAAAAGCCCCCCAGAAAGGAAAAGATAGCTTAGTTGAACAATTAAACACATACAAATGATCAGGATGTGGATGATGTAAAAAAAAAAAAAAAGAATAAGAATCCACAGAGAGAATTTAATCCCACTATCCCCACTGGGATTATGGTAAATCTAACCTGCCCTGCTGTCTCTTCTGCTCCTTATAGCTTCAGCTCAGAGTTGAAGAGTGCAGGGATCCTGTGAGCCTTGAGGTGTTAGCATTATCCCTATAAGGTTCCTCTGCACCACAGTAATCAATTACTATTCCTGCTTATCTGCCTCTAAAACTAGCCATCCATCCAAAGCCATCACCAGCCGATGATCCAGAGCACAGGGAAGGAAAGATCCTTTAATCGACACACAGGATGTGATGTGTTTGAATAGCATTCTGCAAAACTTTTTAGGCAAACTATTAAAATGAGACTTAAAAGACCATAAATAGTATGTTAAATAAAAAAGGATTTGAAGTTATATTTTGCATGACAGATTTGCTCTTGGTCAATCATCAGAGTGAGGCAGCAGTACATGATTGTTCCAAGGATTTCAGAAAACTGGCCACAGAATGAATCTGAGAGCGATCAGACGCCTCTCTGATTGTGTTACATAAATCAAGGACAAGAAAATTAAACTTTCCAACAACAGTGAAATGTTTGTCCTGTTTGGCAGTGTACCAGTGGATGTGGCAGTATGCAGTCATCACATTGCCACAGTTTAATTTATATTATTCCAATAACTATTTTTGGGCGAATGACTCGCCAAAACCACACTAAAAATCAGAAAGATCTTAAATTCTTGGTCAAATTAGTATTTTTTTTTTTTTTTAAATTTATTCACAGAGTAATTTTTCAAGCATGGACACAAACACTCTGGATCAAGGTTCTTCACTGTGAAGATCTGTTGTTTTTAAATCTGAATGATTACTTGGGGGGGGGGGGGGTGGGGGGGGGGGGTGGTGGTAAAATAAAAGAAGCAATATCAAAACCTTTGAACATTTGTAACCCTTTCATTTTTCCACTTGGGTACATTGGCTGAAGTGTGTACGCCTTCACAAAAGACACACACTTTTTAATATTCATTGTTTTCAAACTTGTAGCTTTACTTTTTAAGTCTGCGTCATCAATCAACATGTTATCCATTTGAAAGCTGTATGTTGCAATTTCAGGGCAGCACAGTAGTTAGCACTGTTGCATCCCACAGTGGGTTTGAATCCACCTCCTGCCCTGGGTCTTTCTGCGTGGAGTTTGCGTGTTCTCCCCATGTCCCCATGGCTTCCCCACAGTCCAAAGGCATGCAGTTAGCGGGGTTAGGTTAACTGGTGATAATAAATTGGCTGCAGGTGTGAATGTGAGCGCAAATGGTTGTCTGTCTTTCTGTGTTAGCCCTGCTACCAACTGGTGATCTGTCCAGGGTGTACACTGCCTCTTGAACTACGGCAACTGGAATAGGCTCCAGCTGCCCCCTGCGATCCTGAACAGGAAAAGAGGAAGAAAGTAATAGATGGATGTATTCAGTTCCACATTAGTATTAAATGCTGGTACATACTGAGATGTAAAGCAATGATAGTTTTAAACAAGAAAAAAGCCATTAAATTTTTTATAACAGCAAACACTTGGTGCTGTTATAAAAAATGAAGCTAATTTAGGTCACTAGGGTTAGAGGATATCACCAACCTGTTTCAGACTCTCTGAATGAGACCAACAACACCTCATGAGGCTTCATACATGCACTCAGTAGCTCACACTTCCACAGACAGGCTACATGCAGGCCTTGCTCTAAACTTGCAGTGCCCTTCAGTCCCTGCTGGCATGCTTTAAGATTACACAAACAAAAAAAGGTCAGACCAATAAAGATTGGAATTAACTCGCAATCCTATTGGAAGATTAAGTTTATTTATTGCAGTTACTCTAATGAACATGTACACGTTTCCCTCAGTCTGTTTACAAAAAAGCCTCAATCTGCTTCTTTACCCTTCTACACCGTCCTCATTTTTCCCTTCCAATTATATCTTCAACCTCATCTGTTTGCTCTTTAGAATAAACAACTTCATCTAAAGATTGCAGAGCAGATTGTTCACCCAAAAGCCTTACTAGTTTTAGATTAGTGCCTCCTTTTCTTTTTTTCTTCTTCTTTTTTTAACAGGAAACTCATTGAGGAGCGTTGTGCAGGGGGAATGAGGGGGGAAAAAATCCTACAATCATGAATCTCAAAGGGCCATAATCAAGATTTCATGGCAGAGATCCAGCAAGACCCTGATATACAAACAGAGATCGTCTGCCTGGGAATGAATGGACATCACACACACACACAAATGTGTGCATAACGTCCCTCTGCCGCCCAATTTTAATCACAAGCACAAGTTAATGACATTCTGTGGAGTCTGGTCTTTTTTATCATATCCCATGAGCTTTTCTTATAGCATAAATTAAAGACAACCTGGCTCAGGATTGGTTCACCGCCGGGTTTATTCCAAGGTTTGTAGCTCACGGTTCTTCCCCTGAATAGAAACCATGTGTAATAATCAAACATTCATATCAGCTGCATTCCTTTTGTCTGGGTAGATCCAGTATGTGTGCAGCACATGTGTGCGGCAGACCGGCTGCAGCATGCTAACTTTTAATATACACACACCAACAGAAAAAGAAAAAAACAATTCAGTCTCATTTTATAATCTCATTTTATAAATAAAAACAAACAAACCATTCAGTCTTTTATGGGCAACAAGGGTTAAGTGGTTAACTCTGTGTTGCCTCACAGCAACAAGACTTCGGGCTTGAACCTGCCGACTGGTCGGCTGGGGCCTTTTTGTGTGGAGTTTGCATGTTCTCCATGTGGGTTTCCTCCAGGTAAGCTAATTTCCTCCCAGGTAAATTGGTGGACGTGAGAGTGTGCAGTGGCCTGTCGCCCTATTTCACCCGAATGGGTAGATCCAGAAAATTGCTAAATAGTTTGACAGTTTGTTATGAGAGACCTTGGAAGCTTAAAAATTATCTAAGTTGGCTCACCCCACATCTGGGCATTTATACTGATAAGAGGCAGTGGCACACATCCAGCAGGCCTGTTTTCTTTTTAGGAGGATGCACCTGCCCTACCCGCAGGTCCAATTGGAGGAAGAGCCACAACTGTGAGCTATACAAATATCATGGCTCAGGCTCTTTGCGCACACAATCACACCAATGTTGCTAACTCTGAACAGCTGCAGCTCGCTACCTCCTCTTAGCCAACATTCTTCTCCCGCCATCCTTCACTGCCAGCGAGCAGGCAAACTCCAACTGACTCGTCTATTTTCCCAATCACATGCAGACAAACAAACAATTGAGTAGCTGGCGCTCGCATACAGGGTTAGGCTTCTGGAGCTGGATTCAAATTGTAGACAATGCTGTGTGAGCATTTTTTCACTTCAGCACTTTATATAACAGCCATCCACGTGAGAATGCAGCCCCTCTCAAAAACAAAATGCAGCAGCCGGGTTCCAACCATGTGATTAGATTTAGAGACTGTTAATCACCTAGAAACACACATAAGACAGTCTAATAGCATTTTCTTTTGAGTGCTGCTGTAGGTGAGCATTGTGCATTCAGAGCAAGACTTGTAGCTTTGCTATGTTTGAAACTGGATTTTAAAGCTATACTTTGAATGCATTTTTTGGTATTTAAAACTAGGGGAAAGCATCACATGGGGTAGCATTCTTGCTCACCATGAGCGTGGAAAGCAGCTGGCATGGCAGCGGGAGGGACAGGTTGACATGGCCTTGAAGACGAAGAGCTTGTGCGGCTTTCACTCACTGCCAACCCCCCTCGGAGAGAGGAGGAGTCGGAAAGAGGGGATTGAAAGGGTGAAAAAGGGAAAACAGGGTGACAGACGGGTGGTTGGGGGGGGCTGTCACCAAAACACAACAGCTCTATTACCAAACCCACCATATAGCAACATCACAGCTCAGACTAGCCCTGCCCAATTAAGACTGGGTGAAATGGTGGGGGACAAAGAAAAGGCGAGCATCGCAAAGCTAAAACTTTGCAAATGACTTTGAGTTGAGACCTCCTCTAAGAAGCACCACACGCACAGCGTGATGTCATGTGACGTGTTCGTGTGAAAAGTGACCTTGTGGCCTCTTTCTGCTTGGAGGAAGCTGTATATTTAGTTGGTGGGGTTTAGCTGAAGTGTTTGACAGCAAGGGTGTTAAATTATTGAGTAGTCAGTGCCAGCAGGGAAGGATGGCACACTGAGGCTGAAGAAGGTCCTCTTATCTGGTGCTACATGCTGTTGGCAAACACATATACACACGCACAGTCCTGACACACAAGTACACACACCCATCAAACCTGAGAAATATATTTTTTTAATATTTTACTAAATGCTCTTATCTTTTAAAGAGAGTGGAAGGGTTTAAGGCTATGCAGAGGCAAAGAAAATGTTAGTACAATTGAAAGACTGTACTAACATTTATTTCATGTTAAATGATGACAGAGGACAAGAGGAGATTACAGATGTTTACTCCAGGGCCAAACATTTAGGCTGGCTGACAGGCAGCAGCCTCATTCGTCCATTTATTTGCTGCGTTTCACTCCTTGAATCCACTCCTCAGTCGCTCCCTGACAGTCTTGTCACCACAAATAAGGCGAACCTGACTACCCGGGACAAATTACCAAAAGGTCAGAAGACTTTTCGGCAGAACTCTCTGGCTGTCTGTTCTCTCCACTGCTGCACAAGTATTTTCCGAGAGAGCATGACCTCCCTGTACTCTCCACTTTCTGCTTCACTTGAATTCAAGGAGGGGCTGAAATGTTGCGTGTCAGCTTTCATCACAAGTGACAGAACTGGGTACAACAGGATAAGAGTAATAATGAGCAGTCTTACTGATTATAATTAGATCCATTTCTCTCTTTAAAAAAAAAAAAAGTTTAATAAAAGCAGTTTATGATGCAGTTTAAGAGCTGCTGCTAATGCTTTAGCCTCATTGGACTTCCAGAAAACACTACAGCGGCACTACTGCACTCCGAATCCAATTATTTCCAATGGCTTGCACTGGGCTACGATGGTCTGTCAGTGCACTGATCAAAGGGCTAGTTAAACTTTGACCACTGTGCACTGTGACTAATACCCAAGCGGTCAATAGAAACAACGCTTCCAGTTGGGCATCAATAGACCAAAGTGGAGAAGAGCTGATATTGTGTGCCTGAATTCCCTGAATAATACTGCACTGGTTTGCTTTATTTTTTACACCCTGTTAGTAAAGTCCCATCTTGGAAAGATGTTTAAATTGAACTTTAATAGTCAGGTTGCTTGATGATGGTAGGCGATCTGTTTAATTAGACACAACTTAGGTTTGTTTGTATTAATAGCTCAGTAGCTCTATAGTTTAAAGTTTTCTTAAAAGATAAAAAAACCCGAGTATTTGATGTGACAACACTGTTCAGACTTCTTCGCTTATGGAGGAGTGGTTATAAAGACTTGAGTCAAAACAACAAACCTTCAAGTTAAATTTAATTTTGGCGAGACTACAAAATCGCAGCGAGCCAAATCTACCGTGTAGGGCGGGTGGTGATCAAAGACTATACTCATGTGGCCAAAACAGCATAAAATTTTAGGACATTACAGAAGAGCTTTGCACCATCTTACCCTCTGGAGTGAATTCTCAGTGCACAACTCCATGACTGATTTGACATTTAAAAGAGATTAGCATTTCCTTCTCGGCATAACCTAGCTGTCATCAGCTGCCATGGTCCTCGATTTGAAGGTCTGCTAATTTGACACTAAAGTTTTCACTTTCTGAACAAGTTTGAGGTCTACAAGTGGGCTGCAAGCAGTCCGAGGAGACGACCTTCGAGGAGAGAACAGCCAAATTTAAATACAGTATGGTTTTTGTTTTTTTATGTGCAAAGTAACAGAATTTTATCATCGCAACTTGTATTTAGAAGACGAGCATGAGGGTTTTTCAAATGTTTCCCTGTTTTGCTCTGCTCTGGCTTCCCCAGCGTACCGAACCCAGGAGCAAGCACAGCAAATTGTCTTGTATCTGAAATCCACATAAATCTCAATAGTGTGTTCCAGCATGCAAACAGCACAGTGGGCAATGGGCTGGCTGGCAGAACCGGTGCACCACATGAGACAAACTTATATCTGAAGTCTGCAATGACTTGTCAACGTTGGCACTATTTTCACACACTAGTTTCCATTTACTCTTGCTTTAGAGCTGTTTTGGGCAAAATCCTGAAGAAAATGCTGCTTTCCTTAGCTGCTAGACATCATCTGTACTGTCCAGTTAGAGCTTTTTTTGTTTGCCCAAAAGCACCACTGATGAGAGCAGTGTAAGTGAACCAAAAAGTTGAACTATTAAAAGCTCAGAAGAGCAGAGGTGAATAAAACACTTGTGCAATTCCTTTAACATAATAATACTTAATATAGCTGATTACAACCTTTTGATTGTTTGCATTCAGCATTATTCATGCGACACTGGAGCATGCTTAGTGTGTTATATAAACTTTCTGAGGGCACTTGATGTGAAGCAGGCGGCTCTTCTTAATAGGTTTTTGGTGATTTTGAGCTTCTTGCTCAAGTATTCTCTCTCTCTAACATCAAACTGCCCCTCTCTCCAACTGCTTCCTCTGCAAGCTTGCAACACACACATTAATATTCATACGCCCAGGCACATGTTGGTGTCCTTGGTCTTGCTACTCCTTCTCGCTCTCGCTCTCTCTATTTGCTCTCTCTCTCTCTAATCCTGTAAAGCCAACAGTGCAATTAGTCACATGCCGAGTCTTCTTTCATCTCTCCAGTGAGAGTGAGCTCAGGAGGAATTCAAACGGCTCGGTATCTACCCTTCTGGGGTAAAACACAAACATGTACATAGCCGCATTAAAATACCTCAAATTCAAACAACAGCCTGTCTGACTATAACGCGTCCTTGGGGTTTAAAAGGTGAACCATCATCGATCCCTTTTAAAAGTCTTGTTTTCTTTGCAACTCAAGGGATTGCACTAAACTTGAAAGCAAGTTTAGCCTTAAACTGAAGCAAAGGTAAACTCAGGACAAGCTAAGACTGAAAGGAGTCCTCTAAAAATGATCACCGTCCCTGTGGTTTCGACGTTATTTGTGCTTCTTTGCTCTGAACTCGCCGCAGTCACCTCCTTCACAGTTAGGAGCCGTATCTATCACAACCCACTCACAAACTCCACTGATCGAAACAGCATGAGAGAGCGAGCTGTGATGGAAATCCACAGAACAAAAACTTAAAAGGATAGGGAAACAGACGGCAAGAGAAAGCCCCCGCATTCAAGTTAAACAGGCTTATAGTTAATGTCTTCTCTATGCTCTACAGTTAAGGTAATTTTGCACTGCCTGAAGCCACAACCTGAGAGTGAGTCGGGGAGGAGTGAAGTATGGCTCACTCTCTACATCCTGGTAAAGGAACAAATGGCTCATGTTGCCATTAAATGGACAGAGAGCCCAGGGTTATCACTTTCATGCAGGTTATTCCCACGTGTCAGCTAAAAATCAATCTCCATTTAACTGATAAATCTCCTCACTGAGCCAGTATCTAATATGACGGGGACAGCCGAAGGTATGCTCACATTAAACACCGATTTTTAACACTTTGGAAATTGAATTTGCATTGTGTGTGTGTGTGTGTGTGTGTGTGTAAGTGGGGTTTGTGATGCAAAAAGATAATGAAAGAAAAAAGGAGATTTCCAGATGTTATCAATCGCTCACTGATAATTTATTTATCTGGTAGTAAACTGATTGGTTCCAGTGAATTGGCAGAACATCAACAGAGTCAAACGAATGAAGACATCCATCTTCTGTCGCTACCTTCTATCCTCCAACCAGCTGAAAACGAACCGCAATACAGGCTGGCCATCTGAATTCATCTTAATTTGGCATATGATGTGCTTTTCAGAAGAATGCACAGATAGCAACATTAAAGAAACGGCTCACGCTCTAAACTTAATTTATCATGAAGTAAGAAAAAGCACAAAGGAAGACTTGGAGCTTCTGTAACTGGGAAAAAGATGGCAGACAAAGAACGGCGGTGAGCTTGTCAACATCCTGAAAGAAAAATCAGAGTGATGACAATGTGAATCGCCACTTTGACTCAGAACTTTTAGAATAAAAATCAGAGCAAAAACAGGAAGTAAACACTGCCTTGAGTGGAAGTTATCGGCTTTATATTCGGGCAGCCATATGCACAAGTAATCATGTTATCACGGGTGGGCAGACCTTTTATTGTATCAAATCATGCACTCATTCACTACTTGCATTCAGGCAGTTCTATGTAGTCTTGTATTGTGAGCTCTTTGGCTAAACACAAAAACTATTGGACACTTGGACAACGCAGTTTGTTAATATAAAAACAAATTTTGCAGCCATTTACATTTGGATGCACCGATCTTCTTCCTCTCACCTGTCTATGTTTTTATGGTTTTCTTTCTAATCCATGCTTGGGTAATGACCATCAGTTGTACGCTACTTCTTGTGAGGCCTTGTACCATACTTTGCATCTACTGTAACGGCCTAAGTAATTCACTACACAGATCCAGTCATGTGAAAAGTAAAGTTTCTCACCTGACTCCTGAGAGAAACAAAGTGTATCCATACTGCAGCCAGGTAGACTGCACCTCTATAAAAGTGGAAGATTTGGTAAGCTTGCTGTTCTGGAGCATTTAGTTTATGGTTAAAACTATGCTACAATCTTCCGAGGAATGGGCATCCCCAAAAACTCAGACCGTGCAATGTTCAGAGGGCATGTTTAAAGTTCATGACAGCAGAATCAGAAAAAGACTGAACAAGTGTGGCTTGTTTGGACAGCTTCTCTAAAAAGAACATGGCACCCCGGCATAGGTTTACAAAGCTGCATCTGATTAAACCACAAGATATCTGGAGCAACGTCCTTTGGACAGCTGAGACCAACGTGGAGACATTTGCTGTAATGCAGAATGTCTGATTTGGAGAAAACCAAACACAGCATGTGAGCACAAACACCTCATACCAGCTGTCAAGCATGGTAGTAGAGGAGCTACGATTGCCACCTTGCAGTCACCAAGTCTGAACATGAACTCCTCTGTATACTAAAGTATTCTAGAGTTTCTTGTGAGACCATATTTCTGACAGGTAAAGGTTGTGCTAGCACGACAATTATCCCAAGCACACCAGCAAATCTGCAACAGAATATGTGAAAAAGAAAAGAATAAAAATGTTGCAATGAGCCAGTAAAAAAGTCCAGACCTCAACCTGACTGAAATGTTGTGGTGGGGCTTTAAGAGAGCTGCGTATAAACAAATGCCTACAAACCTCAATGAACTGAAGCAATCCTGCAAATAAGACTGGGACACAATGATGTGAGACACTGATAAAGTCATACAAAAAACAACTGGTTCAAGTTATTGCTGCTAAATAGTGGTTCTGTGAGCTAATCACAAGGTATAGATAAGAAGTAGTTTCTCCACAGGACTGTATCATGTCAGGTGAAAAACATTTTACATGACTGTAAATACACAGCAATTATGGATGCAGCTTTTTAATTCAGTTTGACTTTTTGGAGAAGAGCTATGCAAGCTGTTTGAAGCTTACTGCCTGCTTTTTCCAGCTCCATCACTAAAAGCAGGAATGAGAAAGATACCAATCATGTACTGATCAATTTCTTGGCAAGAAAGCATCTGTTTGCCTGTCAATAATAGGATACAGTAATTACAAGAGCGTTTAGTGCCTGCCCTCACTCACAGCACCGGTACATGCATTAACAATAACAGATTGCAGGAAGAAATTGAAAGCTTTGTGAAGCCAAGATGATGAATCAATATTATAAATACCAACCAGAGCTGGTATGCGGGTAAACTGTCAACTGCTCTGATAAATCCTTCAATGTCCTTTTTCTTCACATCACACATATGTAGCCTCTTAGTAATGGGCATTGGCTGCTTTTCTTTATGTTATGGAATTATCACATTTTTTACCTGACTTGTACATCAACACAGGCCACTTTTTTTCCCATTTTCTGTAATTAAATAGTTATCAGTTAACATTAATCAATTATATAACATAACCACTGGTGGCAGCCTTTATTGTAGTTTAAACTACAATTTCCTCCTCTGAGTTGATTGTATTTCTCTATTTTAGCATGCTCGCACCCCAGTGAAAGTGGACTTTACATTTTTGTCCGTTACGGGATTTGTAAACATCCAAGAAGGGCTAAAGTCTTGGATGCTAAAAAGATGCTGGCACAAGTCCGACATTGCTTTAATGACTGTGTATATGTGGCCTGGATGAGCAGAGTGTGTGTGCGCATACGTGCGTGTGTAGAGAAATTGAAGCATTTGACACCTCACTAACAAGCCAGCTGAGGCAGCCAGTATCCTGATGCTGCCTTGGGCCACACAGCATCACTCCGCTTAATGCCCTCTGGCTAAGTATAAATATAAAAATATCTACATCGACCAAAGAGAGGAAGTTTTTTATGTTTATTTATTTATTTATTTTCCGAAGGCTGCTGACTGGCAACCATTTTCCACACTTCAAAAGAGGGCGTGGGAATAAACCGATGCCCATGGACATGCAATGATAAAACAGACTCTCACATCCAAAGGCAAATCCTAAGCATCTCTTCTCGCTCTTCCCACTCGCCACCGATGCTCTCCCACTTGTTTTCTCTCTTTTTTCCCCTGGCAGATCAACAAACATATCTCCTACTTATTTTTCTTAAACACATGCATGGTGAGCTGTGGCAGCGCTAACAGGTTAGGCCACTGATTGCTAAAAATGAACTCCACAGAGGAGGGAAGGAGGCCATGAGGCCTCCTTCCCTCCTCCAATGACCACTTTTGGTCAAAAAGCTGCAGCATCCAGCGTTGCGGCCTAAAATTTAATTTCCCCTAGTAGAAAAGCCACCTCGATGCCTTTAGCTGCCTATTTTTAGTATGTTATCATTCAGCCTCAATCAGAGTACAGCAGTCAACCTCAGGAGTGAGGATTGTTGCAGTGAGACAATAAAAAAAAAAGAAAAAGAAAAAAAAAAGCACTGAGCTCCTCGGAAACCAGAAGTGGCTCATCAGAAAGAAGAGAAGAGAAAAGAAGAGAAGAGAAGAGAAGAGAAGAGAAGAGAAGAGAAGAGAAGAGAAGAGAAGAGAAGAGAAGAGAAGAGAAGAGTCTATTGGAGTTTATGTTTCTTCTTCTTTCTATTTGGTGGCTCTGTTGCATCAGCACTGTCAGCTGAGGGCACAGTCGAAGCCTCAGAAAACAATGCCCGAGCAGAGGCATGCTTCGACTTCATAATAAATCAGTGTTTTCATGTTCCCGCCTGACTGTGGCATCATGTCAAATGCTCTTTGTCCCTTTAACTGACAGCACTTTTTAAGGGTCTCATTGTGAGCTGCTTTGTCAGGCTGTTGCCTCGATGCCCTGACATTAATTAGCACCAAGGAAGCAGAAAGCAAAGGAGAATGGCTGTAACCAGCGGACTAGTGATCGATGTCATCTGTGTTTTTCCCTCACAGTATGGGGCCCCGGATAGAATCTGAAAAAAATCTGAGTTTATCCTTCTCCTTCCAGCTATAATTGTGTTAGACTATGGGGGATGCATCCCTGCTTTGGACAAACAAACCCAAGAGAGATTGTTTTTGGAGAGAAATAAGCTGGAAATAAAGAGCATGCGGCTCTACTTGCGATCTAAAAGAAGACTCTCTCACAGGGAGGGTGAGTGTGTTTGCAGGGCTGTAACGAGACAACCCAGAAGCCCCAGTGTCGCTGTGCCTCTGTGTGTGTGTGTGTATCACTTGGTTTGTCATAATTAAAGTCATAACTTGCACCCATCAATGACACGGGATGTCAAAGTGAATCCTGCCTAATTACTCGACCTCGGGTCCCTGTCTTAAAGACTCTCCGTGTTAACACATTCAAGACATTCATTAGTTCAGTTTCTCCTTCCCCCGAGTTGCATAATCCTGAATTAGTTTGTGTTTGATTAAATTACCACAGAGACAAAAAATACACAGGGTTCAAACTGAGGAAGGAAAATATCCCCTTTATCGCTACACATTAACTCTATGTAACTTAATACACTGTAATAAATGATTTATGGGGTGGACTACATCACTTTATCCGTTAGAAGTTATTTTAGGTGTATAGAAAGTAGATTTTTATCCCTCACATTTATACTTTATTTAAAAGTACAACGAGGACAGCTTAGGTTGAAAATACAGAATAAGATCTATGCTTCATTTAGTCTCATTCGTGCTTTTAATAAAGAAATAAAAGCAGGTCTAAGAAAAGGACCAGACATAACTCATTCAAACCCACACTTTAGCCCCCCTGGAGATCACTTTAATGTTCCCCTGGGTGCCCCACTCACCTCTCCTCCGTGGCCATCAAAAACCCCAAAGATTGACGGGTGACTCTTGTTGACGATGTCGGTGAGCACCTCGAACCTGTCCTCCATGTGATCTCGCCGGCCTTGGATGGAGTACACGGCCACGTTGTTACTCTTGAACTCCCAGGTCTTGGAGAACTCAGCATCCAGGACGTCCAGCCCACCGAAGCGCTCGTTCTGCATCATCTCCGCCACTTTCCCCTTGACCATCTTGACCGCATCTCGGCTGGACTTGACGATGGTCTTCACTTCGTCCGTGTGGAAGAAGTAACTCCACAGAGCCAGGCTGATGCACAGCAAGAACAAGGTCTCCGGTCTGAGCAGAAAATAACGCATGATCCGACCTAATAGAGACAGCAGGGTCATTGTATCCTCTATCATTTATTTATTCACGCGCAGGAAATCGCGGCAGGTTGTGTGTCGCTCGCCCCCCCGCCGCAGATTTCACTCCATCGTCGCTGTTTTTGTTGTTGATGATGTTACCGTATTTGGTTTGGTTAGCGGCAAAACAGACACATTTAACCGAGCTACTCACGCCGGGAAACATTCAGGTTATACTGGACCAACGGGTGACACTTCACTGGGACGTATCAGCGACCGAGGGGAGATAAAGAAGAAGAAGCGCGGTGCACCGGCTGGTTCCCTCTAGCATTCAGCCCAGCAGTGAGCCACCACCAACGGCTGTCCGCTGACCATCTGCCGCGGTCCGAGAACACGGACACCCCAGGCGGGAAACAGCAGCTTCTCCCCTTCGTTTGGACTTGAGGCTAAGCCAGTGTGTTGGCTAGAGTAAAGTTGTGGGCAGAGCCTGTCCCTCCCCGGCCAGCCCTGCTACTGTTTCCAGTCCTGAAATAGCAGCCTGTGCTGAAACCCTCACATTTCCAGCTGCCACACTGGCTGCGAAGCCCCTCTGCTGCTTTCCTAAACGGCCGTGCTGCTTTCACGTGCAGCTCGTAAAGTTCCCCTTCAAAATTGTAGGAAATAATTGCATTTAAAATATCAACACGTACCCACAGACAACGCATAGTGATACCGTTTAAATAAGGGACCCCCCCCCCCCCCCCCAAAAAAAAAAAAACCCCAAACAAACAAATAAAATAAATAAATAAATAAATAAAAACCTATTCAACTGCAGCTGGTTACGTCTGAAAACAAGGTGATTAGGCGATGCAAAGAAATGTAATATACAGCCGTTTAGATAAATAATTTAGATACATAGTTAATTAATGTAATCACTTGAAAGAAAAGAACAGTTGTGTTGTGGCTACAACTTAATAAGTTGTCGCATTCACTGGCTTAAAATTCAGTAGAGAAACCAATAAGAAAACTGCAGACTGTTTACAAAAATTAAATTATTGCAGCATTAGGTTATTTCATCCAAATGTTATAAATTCTACTGCTCAATTATATATCAGCCATGCCTAAAATCTCACCAGGGGTTAAGCAAGACACCAAGAGAGAAACCGCACGGGAGATTTACGACAGAACTCGAAGGCGTCCAAGGACCAGTCATACCATAGGTGAGTCTGAAGACCTCCGTGAATCAATAATTTTAAATACATGCTAACACGCAGCATTTCATTATAAAATTAAAGCAGATAAATAACCTTTCATTGGGCCCAGCGTGTTTGTGGCAAGGTAGAATTGTCATGTTATAGGAGAAAAGGGGAGTTCCTGTATTAATGCTTGTGTCAGAAGTCCTTCTAGGGCCTCCCCACCACCACTAAAAACAAACAAACCAACAAACCAAACAAACAGAGAAAACTTGTAAAATTATTGTTTTTAGAACTATAGTATCAGTCGCACCAGGAGGGAAATGTGAGATCAACACGTCCTCAGTTTAGCCCCTCTATTTGTTAACGTACAATAAAATGGCAAACGAATGAATAAAAAAAAAGATGTTAGCAGGAGTTTTGGTGGAAAGTTTAAATGACTCTGTTTTTACCGTATTTACTAAAGAAAAACAAAGAGAAAGGGCACAAAAGTTAAAGTTTATCAACTGAGCTTTGATGTATTGTTATAAATATAAATAGCTTCGCTATGCTATGCATGCCTGCCTACTAAATGAGACTTTCTAATTTTAATTCAGTCAGTTAAATGTTAAACTCCTCTTAACAATAATACATTAAAATGATCTTTAACTAATTGCCTAAAACGCTTCTGGTAATAATCTTATACTTTTACTATACCTTTTAAGATATATGACTATATATACCACCATCAGCGTTTCAGATTATCTAATACAAGATTTAAATTGGAAAAACAAGTAATAATTTTTTATCTATTTGGTATTTAAGTGGCATTTTTATTTGATTAAAATTTTTATGAGGAAATGTATTCAGGCAAACAAAGACAGTCCCGGGGTCCTTGAGTCCTGCCTGACGCCATCGAGCCTCTCTCGGTCCTCTGTGGGTAAAACGTGGGGCTACCTCGTTTACTGTGCGCTGTTGATTTCTCATCAAAATAAGATCAGTAAGTTTTGTCAACACTTGGTCGCTTTAGCTGTAGTTACTGAATACTTTCAGTCGACTCTGTGTGTCTGTTTCTCCGCGAAAACTTTTGAGAATCACTCAGAAGAGTTAGCAATTTAGCCTCCAGTGCTAACACACTGTATCAAGAGCATCAGGCAGGCTAGCAGTGCTAACTGTACTTAGGGCAGCTTTATCGTTGTTTAGATATCTGTATCTCCATTTCTAAATGAACGCTTGGAAACTAAATAAGCCTATCTGGGTTAACGTTTATTAACACTCTCTTTTTCCCCAGTCTGTGTTGTGCTTCAGCGTTGACAGGGCCACTTTACATCTGTCATGTTTGTGTCCTCAGAGATAACTGGACCACCTGAGACCCACTCAGCTTGGCAAGGATGGAGTACATGCAGGCTCCTGCCTCAAGCAGCCAGGGGAACATGTAAGTGCAGCCCTTTAGCACTGTGTGAGTTTTAACAGCAAAGCTCATTCTCCTGACTGTGGATAGCATCTCTGCCTCAAACTATAAAGCCTATATTTCCTTTAAGAGTGGTATTAAACTACCAATAGGAGGCAAGGACACAGCATATATTGGCCGATATTTGGCTTGCTAACTATCAGAAGGCAGCATAATCAACTACATAGCAGCAGCAGCTTGAGTCATAAAGTTTTCTGCTCGACATCTCTGATTTGGGGATAAAGAAATATGCATTTCTTTAACAAAGTTATCTTCTCACTTATAATTTGAGTGCCATTTGGAAACTACAGGATTTTGTTCTATTCAGGTTAGACATCTAATGATATTATTCTTTATGTAGTACAACTTGTAATATTTACTCAATCAGCAGGAAATGGAATGAAAAAGAATTTTTTTTTCTTTCAAGTGTCCATTACTCAAGTGGATTTGGCCCCCCAGCATATGCAAAGTGTATACATTCAGGGTGGTTTGAAATGTTGGGCTTCCAGCATTTTTGCCCTCATAACATTGTAATGTTATAACATCTTAAGTACAGTCGATAGACACATGAAAAATGTAGGGCTGGACACATGTAAGCTCTGTTTTAAAACTGCAAGCAAATCAACCAAAATATTTGTATATTATATTTGTATATATTTGTATATTTGTTTTAGTAATCAACTTTGAGCAGCAGTATAATCATGGCTTCAATAGCAAAACTGCACCAGTGGTCATGTTTGTAATGTAACGTAATGGGAAGAAGCACTGGTACTCTGGATTTTTGATCTGCTTTGTTATAATTCACTGGGGAAAAAAATGAAAAAGTGCATTTTTGGTTAACTTTCAGGGGTAATATCACTACATGGCATAGGTGGCTGGTCAAAGTTGTAGCATAAGAAATTTCTTTTCTTTTTTTTTTCTTAAATCAACATTTTTAAATCAGGCTTATCGGTTATACATAATTTCTTCCTTTAGTTACTGTACCAAAAAACCCCAAAACAGATTCTGATGGAGTCATGTGGGGGACAATGATTGGGGTTTTTTGTTTGTTTGTTTTTTCATTAAATCATCCATAAAGCACAACTGCAGTAAAATAAAATATACCATCTTTTCAGTGGGTGTGTTGCTGATTTGGACCAAAAGTTCCTAATTAAGAGCCCTGTTGACAAACTTGGTTCAAATCCTTTTCCACCGATCCAGTGCTATTAGCCAATCTCAAACCAGTTCTACATGTTTTAACCAAATAAAACTGGTTACCAGTGCCATAAAGCTGACACCAGTAGGACACCACAGAATTTCTGGTATCGGTGATTATGTGAGGGGTTACCAAAAGAAATTCCCTAATGATTAGCAGCCCACAGATTCTGATATCTTCTCTCTAGTTTTCATGTAAATTACTTCTGCTCTTAAAGCTTCAGAACACTTGGATCTCAAACCTGTCAAAAAGTGGGAAAGTTTTCAGAAGATAGCATTTCTCTGCCCCGGCACATCACTAGTGGAATACAGATCATGGAGCAGTCTTTGTTAAGACTTAAAATTGAAATAATGAATATTTTATTTATTATTCAAATAATAGGCTTGATCTGAATACATATCCCTAGGCTGTAAAAGGGCTGCAGCTGTCTTCAGTCCAATATAACAACTAGCAGTAGCTTTTGATTTTAAATTTATTATGGCGCACTGTAAGTGTAGTTTTGCCAGAACCACTGAGATGAATTATGTCATCAAGTAAAGTGAACATCGTGACTGTTTATTTTCAGAAAATGCTCAGGTGATGAGAAAAATATGGGTAAAACGCAACAACATAAGCTGCGACCTGCTTTGTAAAATCTCCCATTGTTTTGTACATGCTGTCTTTAGTGAAGAGGCTGAAACCTTTTATATACCATATATATCATCAACAAAAGGGTCTGAAACAACCCATCATTTATTCGTATTTCATTGACTTTGGCGTCTCTCCCCTCCAGCCTCTGCTGTACCTGTGGTGTCCCCATTCCTCCTAACCCAGCCAACATGTGTGTGGCCTGCCTGCGCACTCAGGTAGACATCTCAGAGGGAATCCCCAAGCAAGTCACAGTGCATTTCTGCAAGCAGTGTGAACGGTGCGTTTCATGCATTTAATAACAAACACATAACAGTTGTATTTGTTTTGTACACTGCAATACACCCATTATATCACTGTTTCTCTTTAGAAGGCATTTACAGGTGAAATGTAGCAGTCAGAAAGGTGTGTTTTTATTTAAATGTATTTCCTCTTTTACGCAGGTACTTGCAGCCTCCAGCGACCTGGGTACAGTGTGCTCTGGAGTCCAGGGAGCTTCTTGCTCTTTGCTTGAAAAAACTAAAGAGCTCTATGTCTAAAGTAAGCCTCTTTCTTACTCAGTGTCACTAAAGACGAATAGCATATTTCTACATAAGTGAAAGATTTCTAGAATAAATTAAATATAAGGGCCAGTTTGTAATATGAGATTCACAACCTGCTTGTTTCAGTCCTGCCTTTTTATTGAGCGCATTTTCTTTTTGTTGTGTTTTTGGGTTGTGTGAGGGGAGGGACCATCTTAGACATATGCAAGCTAAGAATTTATATCCTTAAGTATATGTTACATTTTTAATGACAATAAAGTTTAATCAGAACCTTAATGTTGTCCTCTTAAAACCCTTCTAGTTTAATATATTCTGTGCAGGTACTCTGTGATACATTATTACATTACAGCATCCTTCTCATCTATCTCTTTTTTTATTATGATGTGCACCACGTTCACTATTGTACTTCTCAATACTCAGACAGTGCTCGCAGATCTAAAACATCTCTCTTCACAGGTGCGACTTATCGATGCTGGATTCCTGTGGACAGAGCCGCACTCCAAAAGGATTAAGATGAAACTGACCATCCAGAAAGAGGTTAGAAAACAGGGGGACATTTCTATGTGTGGGAAAATTCTATTTGTAATTAACAATATGAGATGGGCAAGGTGCTTTTTGTCCAGAAAGTTTAAAACAAAATCTTTTAATAAGAATATTCATAAAAGTGGTGACAAGTCGTAGGACGTGCATCCACTACTAAGTGACCCTGAGGTTGTTTTATCAGAAGAACAAGCGATCTGTCTGTTCTTCAGAGTTAAGTGAGAGTAGCGAGCCTCGCCATTGGCTGTCATTGCATCTCCTTGACCTTTAGTGAGAACCTGAGACTTGTGTTTTTTTTTTTTTGTTTGTGCAGTTGGAGGGTCTTTATAATTCTGCCTGCAGTTCTCCCTGTTCACATAAAAATTCAAGCATAACAATTCAAATATGCTCTCCCTGAACAGCTTGTTTAATGAATTTCAGCCACAAGTTTTTGTCATCGTTTCCCATGGAGTTGGAGCATATGGTGTGACTTGTTGTTGTCTTCTCCAGGTGATGAATGGCGCCATCCTACAACAGGTGTTTGTGGTCGAGTTTGTCATCCAGTCCCAGATGTGTGACGACTGCCACCGTGTGGAGGCCAAAGACTTTTGGAAGGCCGTCGTTCAAGTTCGTCAGAAGGTAGATACCTGTAGATACCTTACACTCTAATAAGTACAAACTATTTTCCCATTCTGGCTGTTTTCAACCTTTTTAAAAGCCCTTTTAAATAAACCATGAACCATTTTATCAGTTATTGAAGTGGATGGTGAATGGTTATATTTCAGCACATTTGTAAAATTGGTTGTCATAGTAAAGTGTTAAAAAGTAAAGCTTGTGGTCAAAGCTGAAAAATGTGTGCAAAGCCACTTTTTCCACTGACTCGACTTTAGACGTCAAATTTCATTCAGAAGAGTAATGTTGACTTTTTATGTATTTTTGGGTCATTGACTGTTTCTCTTTCTATATATAGCGCTGTTAGTGTTTCATATAAACATACAAACAAAGCTCTCTGAGTCTTTGTTGGGAAATACAACTCAAGACACTCTGTACTGACGTACTGAACTTTACTGCTGCAGAGACCGTAGACTAGCAGTTCAGTGATTAATAAATAGTTATGTTACTATGAAGCTAAGCTATGTTATTATATAACTCAGCCACTTCATAATAAAAGCCAGTCACTGAAAAAGCTTTTGCTCTGTAGCTGCATGGCAGAAAAGGCTCAGCAGATCGTAGATGCATGAAATAAACAGCTTGCTCAGACATGGAAAAAAACCCAGCTGTATTGAATGCCATTAAGTTGAGTGTTGGCAGGCAAATGCAAAGCTACTTATCGAGGTTTGTGCTGTTTAAAGGGATGAGTATGAGTTTCTCTGTGATGAAGATTTCTCTTTTGTCCATCAGACTGTACACAAAAAGACTTTCTACTATTTGGAGCAGCTGATCCTGAAGCATAAACTCCACCAGAATACCCTCAACATTAAAGAAATTCATGGTAGGTCAATGATCTATGATTATGTGCACAATGCTGTGTACACCAATAGAATTCTATAATAATGCTCCAGGTTCCTAAGAATGACAGAGAAGCTGATAAACACAAACGATAAATGAATTGACTGTCTATTATAGAGCTCTTTCAAAATATTTATTTATCTTTTCATCATCTCTGTCTGCTCCTCTTCTTCATCTGCCATCTCCACCGCTGTTCTCTCCTCCCTCATCTCCACCTCATCCTCTTCCTCCTCAGCTGAAGCCACGTCTCCAGAAGTCAGAGCTCTTACCTGAGAGAAAGTGCATTAAAAACGCTGCTTTATTCCCAGTTTAAATTGTCAGCAGATTAAAAGTGCAGACCTCCCATTTCTAACAATAAGCTGGCTGTAACGGCAGCAGCTGGTTAAAAGATAATGTTATGGAAGCTAACCTTAGGTTCGAGTGTCCTAAAAATCTCACTTTCCCTATGATAAACAGTTGATTTATATTCTTGCATCTTATGAAAGTTTATACGCCAATTGCCCGAGTCTGACGGCATTAGATCTACTTCAGAAACAGCGGCTAACACCAATGAAAACGGCTGCTCTTACTGACAGAAATGTTCGGGATAGCCGCAGCATAAGTCAGCGTCACTGTCATCAGTCAGAAATGAGCTTCGCTGGCTCGATCGACTCGTATTTGACGGCGTTCTACAGCGTCCTCAAGACTAAATAGACATGGACGCTTCACATCAGGCATGTTGACAGCTGACATAAACAGTGGACTGAGAGTCTAGATTTACTACTGATGAATGCCACACAGACTGCCTGAGGTGAATGAGGGGAAAAAACTGAAAATATTACAAATATTTAATTGACACTTGTTTCTTTTTAATGTGCACATATTGTTTAAATATATTAAAGTGTTGTGTGTGCAATAATGTGTTTATACACAGGCAGTAGTGGAAACCTGCCAGCCTGCCGCGGCTATTATGGGGTGCCGAGGGTTAAAGGGGAAATGCCTCATCTCTGCTGTGGGGACTTTTACCCAAATTACACTGCAAAGTGGGAAACTTGCCCTAGTTGTCACCAGCGGAACTAATGTGGGTTAGAGCGAAGGAGAACATAATGATGTGTCAAGTGTTAATTACCTCTTCCCGTACCAGACAGCCAGTCACGCATGCATGCATGCATATCACTGGCACCAATAACTCCATGCAGCTGTCCTCGCGTGGGCCTCTCAGGGGCACACGTTGTACATCTAATCAGTGCGCTCTAATCAGAGCGGGCGTTCCTTACCAGCTGCCTGCAGAGCAAGCTTGTTTCTTACCCTACTTATGGATGCTAAGTGCTACTTCATACATACTTATATGCGCAGAGGCTCACATGCTGTGCATTGAGTGACATCGCAGCAGCAGTCCTCTGTATTCTTGGATGGGACTGTTAAGCAGAATTTTGGCCCGATGGGGTTGTTTAAATCATCTCCATGTCTCGGCGGGACTTGAAAGCTTTAAGAAGGTTACATGTGGCTGCCATATTTTTCTTTTCTCTTCATCTGCTCTGTGGTATGTGCCGTTTTCATGCATATGTTCTTTGGCGTGGGGATGACCTGCGAAGCACGCCTGTGATAAATATATCTGTGAAGTGTATTTGATGGTATTGCTTTTTCTCGCAGAGGGCATTGATTTCTACTACGGCTCAAAGCAGCATGCTCAGAAGATGGTGGACTTCTTGCAGTGCACCGTGCCCTGCAGGTAAACATTGCTTCAGTCCATGCCTTTGAAAACACGCAGCACAACCTTCACAGCGTTCAGTGATGACGTCTGTCAGGGTTCAGTTTGTATGTAGAAGTGGAGGTGATTAGCAGGTGTTAGCAAAATGTAGCCTGTCGGTAATACATCTGATCAGAAGAGAATGTAACCCATTAAAAAGAAAGGGAATATATTAAAGCTTTTAATTAATCTGAAACCGCGTGCAAGTGTTGTCTGCATGGCAGAAACCGTTTATATAATCATGATCTACACAGGATGTTTCCTTTCCATGTGTGCACAACATCTCAGTGCTTTTAGGGCCTTTTGTTGTACCATTTGTCCGACTGACACTTAACAAGCTTTCATGTGTTGGTGAATGTTTTAATATTACTAATAAAAATTAATACTTTCTTTTTAACTTTAAAGGTCAAAGGCATCTCAGCGCCTCATCTCTCACGACATCCACTCAAACACATACAACTACAAGAGCACCTTCTCCATGGAGATCGTACCGGTCTGCAAGGTATCCAGCAAACAGTTGCATTTATATTTGGAAGTCATTTTAGTTGAATCTAGGTTTTATCCCATGATTCATTGTTAGCAGTGAGATCCACCCGACTGTCCTCGTCACTCCTACGGCCTACACATTAGACATATTTTTGTCAGTTTATAAAAAGGGTTGAATTTGTGTTTAACGGTGACAGGTTAGATTAAACTGGAAAGCAATGACATTAAAATTAAGGTGGTTAACTGATCCCTGTCAGGTGTCATTTTCAGTAGTTGATTAGCATGCCAGTGCAGTTCAATGCTTTAATAATGCTTTAATATCATGACATATATTGGGTTTGTGAACACCTCATATTTCAGTACTAGGGGCTCCATGGAGGGACACTTGTTTTCTTAAATGAAAACGTCATTCAACGTTATTTTTTTTTTGAGCAAACAAGCTGTTCAGCACAAGTTCAAAGCCTTTTTACTCCACGTGACCTCAGTTTGACCCCTGTTTTTCTGGTTGTCTGGTTGCCAGGACAACGTCGTGTGCCTTTCACCTCGGCTGGCGCAGAGCCTGGGGAACATGGGTCAAGTCTGCGTGTGCATCCGTATCACCAGCACCATCCATCTGATCGACCCCCGCACCCTGCAGAGTGAGTACGGAGGAGTTTTGACACGTTTAGCTGACACCACAGCTCACGCTGTCTGCAGCTCACCTGGTTAATTGTAGAAGCATTTCTCACGTATTTGTGTTGGCTTGCAGTCAGCAGAGATGTAGTTTAAGTTGGGGATAAGTGCAGTAAATAATTGTCGTCCTTAAAAAGAAAAAAAAAGTGTAATAAAACCTAACAGCACGTAGCTTTTGATCTCGAACCTTCTGGCCTGGCTGGCCTTGTGTGGAGTTTAGATGTTGTAGCTGTGCCTGTGTGGCTGCTTTTTGTGTGCTCTGGCCTCCTGTGACAGTCCTAAAACACACATAACACACGTGACTCTATCCACTCTTCTCATCTCCTTGAATTGGACAAACTGTGTATTTAACTTGTAATTTAATTTTTGTTATTATTATTATTTTTTGTTTGTTTAAAGTGCGCATGCCTATTTTGAATTCCTATGAATGATCTCATAGTAAACACAATTAGCTTCACTCTTTGCCCCGTAAAGACAACATTTGGCGGCCTCCCCTGGGCCTTAATGACAAGTTTGACACATCAGTATGTAATACATAAAGATATGGTAGATTCAGGGTTTTTCCATGGGTAACTTCTACTAATTTCTGATGCACATGTAGTCATTTTGTTCTGGAAGCATCTCTGAAATATGACAGAAACCACTCAGTTCAGAAAAGAGCTTTAGTGGCCTTTTAGTGTTAAGCTGCAGATATTCAACAGAAAATTGTCCAGTAATTTATTTGTAATTAACAGTAGCCGTTTTGTGTTATGAGACGTTTAGCAGCACACTTTATGTTTACATTTTATAAACTGTTTGACAGCTGATGGCTCAAAAATAATGGACATTTTAATTAACAGTGGAATTCATTCACTAGATTTAAATATGTCTTCTAATTTCTTTAAGTCTGTTACCAATGGTTATTAGCATTGTTGAAAAAAAGCTGCGCATTTAATACATTTGCTCAGAAACTGAAATTGTGTAATTACATAAGAAGCCGATCATCACAGTCGACTAGCTGAATGTTTAAATATTCATCTGAGTAGTTTCTCATTATATGACTTTTATAAACCAGTTGTTGCCTCTGTGGACTCGGTTTAGCCTCTTTCAGTATCTGCACTTTTAGAAACATTACCACAGGTTGGTTATTTTTCACTCTTGTATTGTTCATAACACCAAAAGTATTTCCTGCATTACCGAGAGTCGCTGCTTGGTCGACATCTTTCTAAACCGCACTAGACTGACCTCAGTTTGGTGACCACATGTTCCACGCAGTCATTTTACTCGGCTGCTTCTCTCTTCTCCAGTCAGAGTACGATATTAGACGTGCTCCCAGAGAGCAAAACATATTTCAGATTGCATTATTTATTCTATCAAAGCCAAGTTATCTGATTTAGGGGGACTTATTACCAATACAAGCACGGAGACAATTAGTGATGGGTTGCTTCCTCTGCGTGTGGCGTAATCGCTCATTTTGTTAGAGGCTGGATGGTCCTCCACATCTTGAAGCAGCACACACGTTTTTAATTACTCTTCAAAGAGCAGGCTATATTTGGAGCAGAAAGTTTTTTAGCTGGTTGAAAAGCACAAACAGCCTCAAGGCTGTCGAGCAGATTCAGCGGCACAAGGCAATTAACTCATGTATCAGAAGTATCTGTTTCTGTTTTTCTGCTTGTACAGTTTGGTTGCAGTATAGACAGGAAGACAATCTTCCTGTCTAGTTTGTTTAGAGTACGAACAGAAAGAAAAAGCACTTATGGATAAATCAGACTTGGAATATTTTTAATACTTTGCTTAGAAAAATGAAAGGAAGATTTAGAAAACACACGCTGGATATCTATACTGATATAGGCTGGGTAATTTGTTAGGATTGAAAGGCTCAACTTGCCACATCTTTTCACGGAAAAGAAATTAATCTACCGACAGTGGGCTGAATTCAAATACAGCCCAAAAATCAAAGTGAAAAGGACGTGGCGGGCTAGTCCATTTTACTGAAATTTCATTACAGCAAATCCAAATGGTGCTCAGTAGTTTGTATGGCCTCCTTGTGCTTGATGATGGATGGTGTCCTTGGGAATCTCCTCCCACATCTGGACCAGGGCATCACTGAGTTCCTGGACAGTCTCAGGTGCAACCTGTCAGAAGGACTGAAACATATGTCCCAGAGGTGTTCTGTTCGATTTATGTGAGGCGAGGGGGGGGGGCAGGCAGGCAGTGATATCAGTTCCTTGCATGAGCTGGTTTCAAATTGTCATCACATGTGGCCGGCATGTGGTGCAGTGGTGCCCAGGAACCACTGCACCACAGCAGGGTTTGACAGGGGGTTCAAGGATTTCTTCCCAGTTTGGCAGTCAGGTTGCTGCTGCCTCACCTGTAGAGGTCTGTGCACCACTCGATGGATGTGTCGTGCCTCGGACCTACCTGTGTAACCTCTGTAGGGTCCAAATTTTGCCTTATATCGGGTCAAAATCCCAGAACTTTAACTGACTTGCTGCTATACTCAGATTTAAGTGTTATTTTCATATTTTTTGAGTAGTGTATGTATTTTTTCCAGAAAAATTTATTTAAATATCCGGAAAGTTAAGTGTGTTTGTTTTTTGTTTTTTTAAATTAATTACTCTAAATAATCAAAAGTATCTTTGTAGTTGCCGAGGTGGACGGGAGCACATACTGGCGTAACCCCTTCAACGGTCTCTTCAACCCAAGCCAGCTGGAGGAGTTCATAGTCATGGACACTGACATCATCAGAGACCAGAAGCTGGGTGCTGGAGCTGGCATGAGGTCCAACAAAGTAAGGGCGCGTGTGTGTTGGTGCAGAACAGATTGCATTATGGGGGAACATTGCTCTTCCCTTAGAAGTAAAATCAATAACAAACCATTACATTATCCCTGAACCTGTATGTTGGATTCGAGCCAAATCGACACAAACAGTCAGGAGTGTTTCTTTTGAGGCGAGTGCGGTGTGTAGTTTCCCGTCGCTCTTTTGAGTCTTTCTGTGTGTGTGTGCGTTGCATTATTATTGATGCACCTGAATGAGCAAACTTGGACGAAAGAACAGGAGTAATGTTTGATTGCTTTAAACATTTTGGATTTTCCCTTCCCTCTTTGTGTTTGTGTGTATACAGCACACCCTGGCTGAGGTGTGGGTTCAGAAAACATCAGAGATGAATACCAGTCAGCAGTATCACTGCCGTACGTTCCTGGGTCACCTTCTCAATATTGGAGACCTGGTGCTGGGGTACGTACGCAGAACAGTCAGATAACAATGAATAAATAAGAGTAATAATGGTCAGTGGTTAATTTTCTTCTTATCTTGTAGGTTTGACTTTGCCAATTCCAACATCAATGATGACTACCTTAATAAGATGAACCCTCACCATGTTCCTGATGTGGTAAGTGTCACCTGCACTCAGCGGACACGATTTGTTGACTTGATTAACACTGACCTCTAGTGGCAAACTAAAACCCTGCATGGAGTTCTGAACGTTCATCTAGGGCTGGGTATCGTCACTGATTTCTAGAATCGATTCAATTCCGATTCACAAGGTCCCGAATCGATTCGATCCACGATTCGATTTAATTCGATTCGATTCGATTCACTTCGATTTGAATCTGGGAAATTTTGACAGTCAGAAATATTATAATTCAGATCAGTACATTTACATATTTTTGTATCTATAAAAAGGAAGCTGACACTTTCTGGACTTTATCAAAGGTGTGAGCATCACAGCAGATGCCTTTGTGTCAAAGTAGCTCAGGATAAAACACAGAAAAACATGAAGGCAATTTTTCTGGCCTGGGATTTTATAAAAATATTCTGCAGTACATCAAAAACGAAAGAAAACCATTAATCAACACATGAACATTACCTCTGAAGTTACAGCGGTTTTATTAGAGACACAGCTAAGCGTTTTGCATTTTGTATAATTTTAAAAAGTTTAAATTTGTTCAGTATTGAACGGCAGAAATTAGGTTTTCTTGTCAGAAGTATATAAAACGAAAAAAAAAAAAATCGTCGGCCGACAGCGCTGTAAACAACGGTAGACTTGTGCGTAACAAGCAAGGGAATAATGCAGAAAACAGTACAGAGAGAGGGGGGAGAGAGAGAGATGTGCATCGTGGTCGAAGCAAAACAGTAAAAGTAAGAGTGAATACATGACGATGTTTATGTGAAGCGTAGTTTGGATCTTCTTTTGCTGCTGGTTCGGTCAATATTGTTTGGAGAGAGATCAAACTAACAGCTTTAGAATCAGCACATAAAGGGCGTAAAGACAAAGCGCGGACCCGCCGACAGATCAGAATCAGCGAGCTGTCGGCTTTCAGCCCCGACCGTGAGAAAGGCGACATCTAACTGATTCTGATCAGCGGGTTGCGCTGTGTTTAAGTCTTTGTGCAGAATCCGTGTTCCTGCTCTCATTTACTGTCTTAGCTGTTTGGTGGTTGTTGAAATTTTGTGAGATTTCACCAGAGATTCTGGCATTTCGGGCAAAATAAATTTATATTAAAAAATCGATTCAGGATTTTAATGAATCGATTTTACGTTATCCAAGCCAGAATCGATTTTAATCGATAAATCGATTATAAAAACCCACCCCTACGTTCATCCCTTCCTTAAATCGCATAGGAACAAAAATGCCGTGTGTTGTTGAATTTGAGCATTTGTACATTCAAAGGTGCTGATCAAGAAGAGCTACGACCGCAGCAGGAGGGTGAAGCGCAGGAACTGGAAACTGCACGAGATGGCCAGAGACCGTGAAGGCATGGACACGGATGATGAGAGGTAAGACTGCTCAGCTCATTGAGATGAATGATGTATGGCTTACAAGCATTGACCTCTAAGCTGTCTTGGGAATGTTTTGGTTTTTTTTGTTTTTAAGCTAAGATTAAAGACTTAAAAGTTAAAAAAGCACTTTTGTTTGGGACTATGTTCAGATGTTTATACAGTGGTTGTTTGGGGTTTTTTGTATTCCTGTCGTCCTCCCTTCACTCCCAGCCGATCGTGGCTCCTCTCCCTGACCCTGGTTCTCCCAGAGATTTTCCTTCCCACTGTCGCTTAGTGCTCTCACATAGGGGTCATCTAATTGTTGGAGTTTTCCTTCCATTATTGTAGGGTCAACCTGAAGTTGTATAGTTCTCACTCGAAAAAAAAATCATATAAGTCAGGTTTATTGGTGTGAATGATTTGTTTCAACCAATATAGCGCTGTAGCTCACTGATGTGTGTTTTTGGACGACAGTGGAGGCGTAACAGATGAATGAGCTGCTTCAGACTCAGATACACAGAAAATACTTCTTAAAATGATTCATTATTAGTTTTAAGCTTTTCATAGAATTTCTAAACATATTGACAGACACAGTTGCCAAGTGGCAACAAACTGCAGACCTGTTAATATCGTTGAGGACACGCACTTTACATAGCTGTGGTTCCTCGTGCCTCCCCAAGAGTGACAGAGAGAAAGTGGATAAATATTTACAGGTTTTTTTGTTAACATGAATGTTCAATAAACATGTTAAATGTGTATATTTTCCCTTTTTTCACAAGTCTGTTTGCTCACGCGAAATGAAATGCGAATGAAAATTAATCCACAGTAACCCTGTGACGAATCAGATTAAACATTTTAATTGTTTGTCAAGCACTAATATATATTATATATTTGTGTATACTTACATATTAGTATATAGTTTTGTTTTTTTAAGCTGTTGTTTGTTGTTTTTTAAGTTACAAGCTTAAATATAAAGTTGAAAAATGTAATTGCAACCAGGCTATTGATCAAGTAATTGTAATTAATCACTATTAATTACAGAAAATTGTGAGATTAATTAGTTAATTTTTTTAATCTTTTGACAGGACTAAATATTATGCATTAATATTCAGGTGAATAAAAAATATCTAATCAAAAAGTGGGGATCGGGGGTGCTCCTCATGAAGTATTCTTAAAAAATTAGCATAAATTTGAAACGCCTTGGAAATATCCCTTAAACAAGACACAACTCTCCCAGAGGTAAAAGGCTATACTAAAACTTTTATGTTTTATGATGTCAAGTCACGCTGGCGTCAGCCTGTTATGGTCTCATTGTGACATCGAAGGGCGTTGTGTAAAAAACATAAAAAGTGTCTCTCATAGCTCGCTCCCTTTGATATGATGTATTACTCAATATGGTTTCTTGACATTTTCCCCCCCAAGGTCAACTTTACTTTGGAGCTAGCAATGAAGGTCAAATGCTTAGCCAACCTAGGTACTCGTGTCCCCGAAGGCCCAGTATATTATTGTGAAGTTTTAGATGATCCATAAAAAGTTAATAGTTGTTTAGTGTACTAAGAGTACAGAGTATCATGTGGTTTGTCTTTCGTTATCTGTAAAGTAACCAGACTGGTTTTGCTCTCAACTTACTTTTCTGTCTTCAGGCAATATCAGGACTTCCTGGAGGACCTGGAGGACGATGAGGCACTGAGGAAGAACGTCAATATCTTCAGAGGTGAGCAGCTGATGACCGCAGCACAGACTTACTCCCGCAGCAGCATCACGAGAGAGATTTCAGAGCCTTTGTTTAGGTTTCTATTGTCAGGTTACGGCTCATTTACCGTCAACGGCTGCTTGAGGTTCTGATGGAAGTTGTGTCACACGTTCATTACAGATGATGCATGAGACACTTAATGAGCAGATGCTGATTTTTCAATTTCAGATGCGTCAAAGATCCCGGTGGAGAGCGACACTGATGATGACGGAGCACCACGCGTTTCCCTGGCGGAGATGCTGGAGGAGCTGAGTCTAATGGACGCCACAGGAGGAGAGGGTGCCGACATGATGACGGACTAACCAGTCGGCATTCTGACATTGTGACGCCGACAGCCGATTTATCAAATAAAGGCCTGTTTACAATACAACGGTGCAATTGCACACCGGATTTAGAATTGTCTGCAAATTGGGGACCGTTTCAAACACGGACAGATGATATGTTGGAGCAAACAAATCCAGTGGTGTACTGGTTTATGATGGTTAAAAAGTACCAACTGTGAGTCATAATGGCACTCAGTCATATGAAACATATGATCATTTATCTCCACGCTCTCTCAGTGGATTTTTATCCAAACTGGGTCTTCAGATTCACATTTTCCTGTCTTTATATGATCCTCTTTGTCATATCAGAATAATATGAAAATGAAGCAGTTACAGCTTCTTTATCGAAATAAATCCTTACCCACACATTTTCTGCTGGTTTAGAGGCTCTTGTTGTGAAGTGCTTTGCTTTATTCATCCACCAGAGGGAGCTTTGTGCTAGGAAGATATGGGAAGTAACTCATTTAAATGAGGCTGGCAGCAAGCTGAGCAAAGTCTGTTAATGGTGTAATTTGGCTACTGTGGGCAAAATGCAAATGCTGTCCAGCTGCAACACCTTCAGCCACCGAGCGTACAGTCTTTGTGAGGCGAGCTGATTTAAAAATGGGCATTCTTCCCCTCTCTGTTTGAAGCCTGTCACACCAGCATGTGTTTTAAATGCGATACATTTAAGTCAGCACTTATTTGTGCCTTCACAGTTCATTCAAATCATGCTCTCAAGTCTGTGCTTAACCCATTGTGCCACTAATGGCAATTTATGACTAGCTCCTAGCTCCAGCTTACTCAAAAGGTGCAAAAATGTAAAGATCCAAACAAATTTTGGATTTCACTGCACATTAAAGCTGACTCTTTTACCAGAAATGCTCCTCAGAACATTTTTTCTCACATGAACACTCAAATTTAAGGCTCTTGGACCAGTAAAAATTCAAGACTTTAACATTTTTGGATTATGTTGCTTGATATTCTGATAATATGCAGGATAATATAGCAATGTATTATAATAAATGTCAGGCTTGTGGGATTTCAAATGTAAATATATAAACATGTTGACAAAATCCTAAATCAGTTGTTTAGAAGCAATAAATGAAGTAGAACAATAAAAACTTGGAATGTATTTAACAGGGGGGTTAATTAACTCTATTAAATCTGATTTCTTTTTTTGTATGTGAATGCATTAAAGCAAACCATACTGGAACTGTGGTTAAACATGCCACCATGTTTGCTGGAACAGTTCAGCCCGCCACTAGCCAGCTTTATGTAATATAAAACACCAGAGGAATGTGTGTATCACAGGGTGTGTTAGTTTCACGTTTTGACTCAGGGAGGGGAGGGGGCAGCCCTTGTTTTTCACAAACCTGAGCAGGTTGTTAACGGTAATCAGATCTACTTGGGAAAACGAATGAAGCGAATCCCCCCTGCTCTTTCTCTCTCTTTTGTGTGTTGGCCTGATTCACCTGTAGTTTCCATGTTTACAGACTACAAAGTCCCTAAAGGCTTAAGACTGTGGATGTCCGATTTGAATAATGATTTCCCCAGTGCTTGTCGCAGGCAGCAGCAGTCGGTGGTTTCACTGCTCTTACAGCTCCTTTACAAACATGTCCGGTGTGAAGAAGCGCCTTCATGAGCTGTGCCTGACATTTCAGACCAGTATCCATCGTCCTGATGTAACAGGGTCATAAATCACATTGTTATAATTACCCAAAATGTGTTCTAAACCCCCAAACCGTTCCTTTTATACCTGACTTTTAGGACCTCCAAGCCTGTAGTTATGTTCATTATCAGTTAGAGCCCCTCCTCATTCTGTTCTTCTTCTTTGGTGCAATCCTATAAATACAGTGTACCCCTTTTGCCTTTCCCCTTTTCTACAATTCCCCTGTGGGAGAGGTGGGTGTCATTTCTTTCCAACACTTTAAAACACACATATAATGCATATTTACCCACCTGGATGTTTCTGATTGCGATTTTAGTTCAATTATTGTCATTATTAAGCCTGTTTTTGTTAGATGTTATAAGTGTGTAGTATGTGTGTATCATAAATGTGTTTTAGGCGCCATAAATGCTAGCATGAATATATACTCCTTGCTAGCTTGGAAGTTGTGGTGGGTTGAGCTAACCCTCTTCCCCACTGTTTGTATTTGGTCGTAGGAGCTGGAGTGGGCAAATGATATACTTGGAGGTCTTTCTTTCTTTTACCTTTTTTATCAGGTATGTCGGATTTCATGTTGTTGTTTTTTGTTTTATCTTATGTCAAATATGTTACGTGTAAATGCCTATTTTATGTTTAATGTAATAATAAATGCCAGCCCTTTTCTACAATTCCCCTGTGGGAGAGGAGCTGGAGTGGGCAAATTATTTACTTGGAGGTGTTTCTTTCTTTTACCTTTTTTATCAGACACAACGCAGAATCACACCGGTTACACTGACGCTAACTGTGGGCTTGACGGTGCATCTATGCGTCACCGGTGCGCTACCCGTGTTTACACATCAATAATGCAGTATAAGAAGTGAGCTGGTCAGCAAAGCTCACAGTTAGGAGATAAGATTTCTCAGCTGTATGTGTGCTTACAGAAAGACACCCTGCCCTGTGTGTGTATGAGAAAGTTTCTTCCACAGGCGTGTCTGAGCTCCCTTGGTTGTCCCACAGCTGTATGCAGGCTATGAATCCATAGACTGAAATGATCAAGTCCAGAAGGAGATATGAGGACTCCTGATTACATTTGTTTTCAAAACACTTTGGAGAATGTTTAAGGCTGCATTCCCAGACATCCCAGAAACACTCAGTGTGAGTTGCAAAATATAATTAAAGAGGCATTAGGTGTTGTAGCCTGTTATTACTTCATCTAGTCTTATCACGGAGAGGGGGATGGAGAGGAGGCTGCTTTGGAAATGCTTTGTGAGCTGCATTCAGCTGAACGTGCTTCTTGCCGTTCAGTGTATGATCTCATGTCGCTTTAATAATTTGGTTTCCTCTAATGAAATGCAAACTACAGCATGCCGGGGTTGCGGTACACCAGTGTGGACTCTGCTTGTTTTTCCGTTTTCCATCCTCCTCCTGCTGCTGCTGGCGCTTGATTGCTCGCTGCTGTCTACGTCAGAGGTGGCGCAGTGTCGGGCTGCAGCAGCATGGTGGGACAGAGGCGATGCGACACCGACTGAACAAAGTTTAAAGATGCCGCACAAAGCAGCAGCACACCACACATGGCTGGGATAGAGGTCCGGCCCAGTCAGCGCCTCTCCCCCGTGCCTCTTATGCAAGGATTGTTTTCTTTTTCTCTGCGTAAACAAACACCGGCATATGAATCGCATCTCTCGGACACTCCACCTGCGCGATCTGCGAGCCAGGTGAGTCGCGAGTCTAAGCACGGGTAGTGGGTGTGGTGTCATGTGTGTACCACATATAGGCTGGTGGTGAACTGGTGAAGCAGCTTTTTGGTTTACACAAAGCAGCGGAGCAGCAGCAGCGGCAGGGGGACTCCACTGGTCTCATAATCGCAGTATAACGAAGGAATCTCGCGTCGGCTGCCGAGGTGAGTGACGGCACAGGCTGAAGTAATGGCTCAAGAGCTAATAAGCGCACACGCCTTCTAATATATAGTCCATACACATGTATTAAAATCTAAATTAAGTAATCATTGCTGTGGGTTGATAACTAACTCTAGTTTCACTTGTTTATGTCATTTGGGCACAATTTATAACTTTTGCGCAAATTCTTGCAGGTTTCTGGGTCAAACTTGGCATTTTAAGCAAGGCACCATCCTAACACTAATGAAAAAAGAAAGGTAACTATCACAGAAAACTGCCTCGTGGAGGCTTCAGGACAACAGTCCTGCAGTTATTAGACCCCTTTTTGTAACAAGGAAAGTTAATTTGATTGCACGGTTGGTGATAGTGGGTCTGTACTGGGAAGGAAACGCTGTTTTTCATATTCTAATAAATTGCAAGACATTTAGAAGAGTGCACCTGCACCTGTAACGCACCTGCTGGCCCCACCCCCTACCTGTCTAGAAGGATCTATCACTGCCTGCCACTGCTTCAGCATATATCATTTTTCATATTTGATAAGACGTATTCTGATAACATCATGGTCTTGGTTTTAAATCTAAAAAGTTATTTTTGTCCATAAATTCAGCTCATTGGTCTGTGATGCGGCTTCTACTTTATGCTTATTATTATTTCATAATTGTCAAAGATAGATGCAGTAGATGAATGTAAAGTATAAAAAATGTGTAGCTGTGTAACAGTAAAAATTGCACCACCAATGTTATTTCCAGCTTATGAGTACTTAAGACATTTTCTGTTGAGCCTTGTATTTTTTCTACTACTACTACTTCTGCAGGATGAACTTCAAGAACTTAAGGGAGTACCTGGCTTGGTTGTACTACCAATACCTGCTCATCACCGGCATCTATGTCCTGGAGCCGTGGGAAAAATCCATCTTCAACTCCATCCTCTTCTCTGCCATCGCCATGGTCGTCTACACCTCATACGTCTTTGTACCCATCCACGTGCGCCTGGCGCTGGAGTTTTTCTTAGGCATCTTTGGCGGCCAGCCGGAGAGCACCATGGCACTCATGACCTAAAAGAAACAAAACAAAACATGAAGGTAAAGAGACAGAAAATGTGTGGATGAGCATGAATCTGTCAACATATTTTCTTATAACTTACCTCCTTAGATCCTAGAGCACCTTGAGCCCTCCTTTTACAACACGCTCGCCCTAAACCACGGCAATCAGCCACCTCCGCGAATCACGACTGAAAACATGAAGATCTTAATGGAACGATGTGGAAATCAGAGCCTTACTATCTTCTTTACATCCCAAACCCTCCAGCCTTACCCCATTGTATTAGACAGGCAGCAGAACAGTGCTTTCACACATGTCCTGTGAGATGTCTTATGATATGTTGTTTGTCCTTATTGATTTTTTGTTTTTTTTGTTGTGTTTATCACCATATGTCCTGTGTGAGTGCATACCACATATGTGTTTTGCATGATAGGGTCATATATGGGCAGTCGATTTGCATGCTCATCTCACTATGAAGTACTACTAGACTTGTTTCTCTTTTATTGCCTTTTAAGCTCCAGACTCACTATTTACAAAAAAGCGGACTGATCATTTTATAGTGTCTGAATCCAGTCTGTAAAATTTATGTCTGGCATTCTCAATTTACTGCTCACTACAGAGCAAACTGTCACGTTTCAAGTGTTACACAGTGAGAGGCGACTGCGTGAGCTCGAGATGATTTTAGACACAGCCCAAATTTCCTTCAGAGTCGTGGAAGGCATTATATGTCAGGCTCTGTGGGACTTAATGCAACAGGTAAACTAAACTTGCAATGCAACATCAGTGACGTTTCCTTTTTAAGTGTGTGTATGTTTGTATCTGATGTATCTGTGATGCCATGTTATCTCGTGCACTCACTCTGGGTGGTTAATCTGTAGTTTTGCATCAGAACCGCTATCACTGGGTTTTGTTTTTTTGTTTTGGTGTTTGTTTGTTTTTAGTTGCCTTTATGAGCTGTAATACTGACTGGCAGGGCACATTACACATTTCACGTAGATGTGATTTAGCTGATCTTAACAGAGAGGACTGATAAAAAGCCCAACCTATGCAATGAGTCTTAAAACGTTCGTGTTAAGACTCTGTTAAACAGATTTTCCCAGTCAGTGTGAGTAATATTAAACCAAAACAACAGAAGAGATACGTGCCGAGCCCTGCTTTATCTCTAGTTTATTAACTGTTGGCATTTCTGGTAGGTGTGCTCAGCTCTGAGCTTGAGCAAATATTGATACAACACACCTTTGTGTTGTAGGCTTGGCTTTAGTAATTACGTAACTCTACTTCACAAACCCCTGAAATCAAAGAAGAACTGTTTGATGTTTCATGCAGAAAGCAAAGATACTGTAGGCAAATTAACCCAAACGAAAAACAATGACATGGCTGACCAAAGTCTTCCTTATCTATAGTTGATCTATAAATAGAAAGTGAGTTTTAGTGTGTCTGGTAGCTGCAATGAGCATTGTGCTTTGGATCATTTTTAGCTATTTGTGCTTTGGGTGAGGGGCTCACTGGTTATAGTTCAAGCATAAGTAACAATGAGTTAATTTTATTTATATGGATTTATATATTTATATACACTGGTAAATGCTTGGCTGGTTACAATGTCAATTACCAAATTTTTGTGATTATTTATATATGTGTTCTCTCGTGGCCATACTTTTGTTATTTGCTCTGTTTCTCTACCTTAAAGTGCTTTTTATATTGTTGTATCATTTCATTTCACTTTGGATAAACATTTGCTGAAGTCTCAGACGTTTCCAGCTCAGACAATGACGCGTTCTCTGAAAAATCTTTTTTTTTTTTTGTTCACTGTGCACAAAATGAATGTTATATTTATACATGATGGTGACACATCGCTCCAGTAATCAGAAAATAAAAATGCATCTGAAGATTCTTGAACAACTCTTCTCATTCTGTGTGGTTATTTATACATACTTATAGTTTTAAATGCAATTTAAATATTGTGTTCAGAAGTTTATGTATATTCATCAGCATGATTGTCACTGTAATTTTGGGCTCATAATGAATTCTTCGAACAGTTATCTTTCCGGAATAAAATAATTGTATAGCACACATACACATACAAGCTCAAATATACATATACTCACATATAAATCTTTTACTAAGTGGCGCTGAAGCTTCTATAATGTCTTTCAACTTGACAATGCCAAGGCTTAATAACTTCTCCTTAGTGAAGGTAGGAAATTTTTAGGATGTTCAGAAATGCTCTAGGAACCACTTAGGCTCAAACCAGCATTCACTAAAAACTGCTGGAAAACCAGCATCTCTGTCCACAGTGAACTGAGTTTTACACCGCCGTGGACCGAGAGGGTGACAACCAAGAAAGAAACCCCTGCTCCAAAAGGAAAAACATTTATTTTGTGATTTATTTATTTATTTATAAATATTTATTTATTTCTAAATGAATGAAACATCATAAAGTTCTATAGAACTGGGGTGGCTGTAGCTCAGGTGGCAGAGCGGGTCAGCCACTAATCAGAAGGTCGGTGGTTTGATCCCAGGCTGCCTCCTGGCTGCATGCCAAATATCCTTGGGCAAGATACTAACCCCATGTTTGCCTACTGGTGGTGGTCAGAGGGCCCGGTGGCGCCAGTGTCCGGCAGCCTCGCCTCTGTCAGTGCGCCCCAGGGCAGCTGTGGCTACAATGTAGCTTGCCATTGCCAGTGTGTGAATGTGTGTGTGAATGGGTGAATGACTGAATGTAGTGTAAAGCGCTTTGGGGTCCTTAGGGACTGAGTAAAGCGCTATACAAATGCAGGCCATTTATAACTTTGCAGCTGCCCACATGGAAAAGCCAAAAGCCATCTGAAGCAAACGTCAATGTTCCGACGGGACAGCTATTGAGCTATTTGTCCACAATGACTGGGTATGTTTGGAGGAGTAAAGAACTCTGTAGCAGCTGTGAAGCATGGTGCTGGTTTTATTTATTTATGCTCTGGGATTGTTTTGCTGCCAGTGGTACTGGTACCATACTTGCCAACCTTGACACCTCAGAGTTAGGGAGACATTCAAAAAAAAAAAAGGGGGGGGGGTTACATATACATAGACATATACAAAGATCTTGAATTTTACAGTGAGTTAAATGTCACAGTTATTACTGTCCTTGAGCCGGGGCTGTCCAAATTCAGAGGCTGCATCCATCTGAGGACCAGGCCTTTGTGGTCTAAGTGGGCCGGGTCCTCCAAAAGCCGGGTAGGCAGCCAAACTGATTTACTCAGGAACAAATAAAACACTGAAAAAGTCAAACTATAAAATTTAGTTATCTAAAAGTTATCTAAGTGACTCATATATCATGTTTAACCTGAGTAGCGAAAGACCGTGGGGGTTTGAAAACGATGTGCCGGGAGTTCGCTGTTCTCGTCTGCTCAGATATTTGAAGTTTACACAGCTACATTCTCACCTGAAAATATGCTAAAAGTTTATTTTGCAACCCAGAAAGAGTAATAAGAGTGATATCGAAACTAAGTAGCTGCCACCATTGTTGGAAACTGGAATTGGCTGGGCAATGCTATGAATTCTGGGATATGGTTTTTCATTTTTGTTGTCCAGGTGGAAAATCAGGAGACATTCAGGAGAATGGTGGCTCCAGGAGATTTTCAGGAGGGGCACTAAAATTCGTGATTCTCCCGGAAAATCGGGAGGGTTGGCATATATGACTGGTACATTGCACAAAGTGATGGAAAATGAAGAAGGAGGACTACCTCAAAGCTTTGCCTCAGAGCCACATGAAGATGTTTAAAACTTGGATGCAGTTGGGTGTTCCAAGAGGACAATATGCCAAAACACATCAAAGAGCTCCACAGCACTCTCTTTTCATATATAATTCAAAATACCTTTTCTCATGCGATGGTTAAACGCCAACGTGTTTCAGCACACAAGCCTTCATCAGGGAGTGAAGCAGAAGGCATGAACCAACTGAGCAGTGAAAAACTCCACCAACAGGGGAAGTGTTCAAAAACTCAGACAGATGCCAGAGTCCAAAAACATACCATCAAGCATTTACCAAATTCAATCAAAGACGAGACAAGAAATAGACCACACTATCATATCAACCTCAGATAACATCCATCTTCAAAGGCAATTAAATTTAAAGAAGAAAAGTTTATAAAAATAAAAGAAATAAAACTCATATAAGCGTCTAGTGAGCTGTACTTTATAAATCCATAACTGATTTTATAAAGTACAGGCTAACATTGAGTTTCTGGAATGATCTTCCTAAATCACCATCCTCAACCCTCCTAAAAATTTGTGGACTAAACTCATAAGCCGGGGCTGTATCTGGAAACCAACCATTTTGAATAAACTCTACCTATTCTTAAAAGGAGACTAGTCAAATATCCAGATAACTCAAACTTGATGGCCACCATCAATTTTGAGTTTGTCCGTATGTATTTGAGCCTGTGTGTAGTAAAAAAAAGACAAAATATATTCAAACTTGGACACGCATTTCTTGTTTTTAAAGGTCTTTAAAGATATACGCTGTACAATCAACAATCGACCCTGTAAAAAAGAAGAGTTCAAAGAGTTCAAAGAAAACATTAAAGGCCACAAAAGTACCACAACATTTTTTTATAATGAGTCAGAATGAAGGCAGCACGGTGGCACGGTGGTTAGCACTGTTGCCGCACAGCAAGAAGGTCCTGAGTTCAATTCCAACATCAGGCCGGGGTCTTTCTGTGTGGAGTTTGCATGTTCTCCCCGTGTTTGCGTGGGTTCCCTCCGGGTACTCCGGCTTCCTCCCACCGTCCAAAGACATGCAGCTTATGGGGATAGGTTAATTGGATAATCCAAATTGTCACTAGGTGTGAATGTGTGAATGAAAGTGAGTGCGAATGGTTGTCTGTCCCTGTGTGTTGGCCCTGCGACAGACTGGCGACCTGTCCAGGGTGTACCCCGCCTCTCGCCCTATGACAGCTGGGATAGGCTCCAGCGCCCCCCGCGACCCTGAAAAGGATAAGCGGAAGCGAATGGATGGATGGAGTCAGAATGAACTTCTGGCCACAACTGTATTTATTCACACAGCTTCACGTCAGTGGATCACAGCAGTTACTTAGGAAAATTAAACAAGGAAAAGAAAAGCCTACAGGAAGAACATTTTGGACCCAACAGACCGTACCACATAAAACAAATTCAAACAATAACAGGCAAAGCCACCAAACCTGTTCTCTCTCAAAGGAGCAGGAATGAATGCCCTGGGCCATCCTTCAGATACTATATCCTGTCCATTCCTCCAAAGCTCTAGTAACATCAAGTGTGCCACATTCACCATATTTGGGGCGTAATTTAACCCAGGACTTGTGGAAGAATGTGAGATGAATGGGGCTGAATACAAATATCACTGCACATTTCATCTGGAGAGCGGATGTAGGTTCTGGCAATTGTTTTGGTTATCAGTTAAGCAAGACCTCGAGTGTCTGCCAAGGTTTATGTGTTATAACCAAACACCTCCACCTTATTCTGTTGGGTTTTTTTTCCAGGATGTTGGAACAAAATAGCTGCAACACCATCAGCTGTTAACCTACAAACCCAACTCAAAACCGTTTTCACCCTTTGTCCCCTGCCCTTGGTGCTTTCTTTTCTCTTCTCTCCTATGGAAAAATAAGGCCAAGCACTAAACACTGTTATGCCACCCTGTAAGGTAAGTTCAGCTTCTGCCTAGGGGTCTTTGAAGACGTGTCCTCTGTTTACACCTTGTTAATTTGACTCCCATGGAGGACAAGGTTAGTGGTTATCTCCATAATAACAAGGTGTAAACAAAGCTTTCTGTAGACTCAAGCTTTTTTTGTCAAAGCTCTCTGAAAGCTGATGTATTGTTTCCGTCGTGTGTGCACGTGGCCTGTGAGTGTGACATTCACTCACAGGCCACGTGAAAAATGAGAACTCCTAGCGACTGTTGAATGCAAAGACTGAGATGAGCATAAAAGTGAGAATAACACATGCATACATGCCAGTGCTGCCACCACCAACAGCACCAGCAGCAGCAGCAGGTTTCAGTTAACAAGGAAACCCCAGAAAGTATTCAAATATCAATATTACTTCCAACATTTGATACCACCTTGCACACTGAGTCGCACATGCACCCATGGAGACAGCCTCCATTAGGTGCGTGCCATCACAACAAATGTCTCCAAGGATATAATCTAAGACAGCTCTTTGGTCACAGCCTGTGACAGACATTGATGAAATACACAAAATACACACAATGTACTGCTTTGCATGACCTTTGAATGACATCTGTTACACTTTATGTTAGTCAGAAAGAGAATATGCACATTTTTCCTCCAATAAAAATGCCTTTCTATTCATTGGGAACAGAAACATAGTAACAAGCTGCATACCTCGGCATATGTAACCTATGGGTTACTTTCCAGTGCAGCTATTTGAATAGACAATGCAAACAGTTGTATTTCATTTGATTGTCTTCCTGTGCAAAAAATAAGGACTTCTCCTTAAAGGATGGCAAATTGTTCCTTCAGTTTGTTACCACATATTCTTTAATGTAGGTCTTAAAGGTAAACAAGAACTTTGGAACAGCTTGTTCGTTAGCAATTAAATTTATTGCACCTTTATCGTCCGCTTCATTCTGTAGCTTTAATTTTAATCATGTGAAAGCATTCACAGTCGTCCTTGTCTGTAACCGTTTGTTTGTCAGTCAGCAAAATTCAAAAGCCACCAAGCTGAATTTCAGGAAACTTGGTGGACAGGAATTAAGATCACTTTGAGAGTGCCCAACAGATCGAACCTTTTTCCGGTTAACTCTCGAAGACTAAGCCTTGTGATTTACTGTGAAAACATTTTATAAAGTCACTTGAGTCAACATGTGCCGCCTACTATCAAAGAGGAAACAAGACAATAACCTGCGGCTATAATGTATTTTAGTGACATTCACTGAGATTGTTTGGAGGGAATATTGTTTGCTCAGTTGGGTGTGTGTGTCTGGGTTTGTGTGTGTTGTCTCTACATTTATTGTTCTGTTGGGTTTTAGGTGGAGTCCTGGGTAAACATGCTCTGTGTAACTGGACCTTCCCTTGTAGCCTAATCATTCAGCTGTAATATCCAGGGCAGAATATTACAGCTGCCCTGGATATTACAGCTGTATGGTTTTTTTTTTGTTGTTGTTCATAAAAATTAATTTGCCCATAAAAACAAAATCCT
The DNA here is from genome assembly GCF_056152115.1 of Neolamprologus brichardi. NCBI lineage: Eukaryota > Metazoa > Chordata > Actinopteri > Cichliformes > Cichlidae > Neolamprologus > Neolamprologus brichardi. Next base: position 24,484,689 of record NC_142117.1, on the reverse strand, counting down.
GAAACACTGTTATTTACCTTACCAGCTTCTACACTCTCACTCCTCTCTTTTCTTTTTTTAAAGATCAAATTTTTTATTTAATTTGTTTTTTTTCCCAACACATTAGTGGTAAAATATTCATTCACAAAACAACATGCACGAATGAGATGAGCCAGATTACGAAAAGCAAAAACATCGCCTATCACTCACAACATTAAAACCCGGTACAATGTGCTGGAACAAGCCCGATCCATGAAGGCCCACCACCAACCCACTGGACCCGGATCTGCTGCCATGGTCTGGGTATCAGACCCTGTACTTAGGGTCAGACCACTTTTGGCTGCATGACAGACCTGCCAAACAGGACGGTGCTTTTAACGTTGTGGCTATAATTCGAGGACCTAAACTCGACATACAGGTGAAGTTAATATCTTGTTTATACGAACACCCTTTAAACCTCTAGGTCTGTCGGTGCAATTTTACAAGCTTAGTGCTGTCATTTAAAGACCCTGGACAATTATTACATGTGCGTCATGGCACAGCTCCCAGCCCTGCATGTGGGCTATTAATCAGTTGATATGAACCTAGGAGTGGCTGCTGGCCTGATAGTAAAGAAATGAAACAAGAAAAGAACAGTCCAGCAAGGCGTTAAACTTTGGCCAAACTTCCAAATGGTCAAAGGGCTTACACTACAACTACTATTATGTTGTTCTAAGTTTGTAGAACAGTAACAGTAAAAAAAAAAACGGGGAAAGAAAACAGTAGTGTGTGCTCCTAATATCCTAATCGCTAGGGCATAATCTCACCTAAAATATTTATTTTGGATTTATGACACGCATGTGCGTGTTTGTGTTTGATAAGGTGCACTTTATGTCCCGTAAAGACAAAAGGAAAAGGACTGCCACCAAGTGGTCATATAGGAAACAACTGTCTCCTTAATGTAATATAGATGCTGAAAAATGAGACTGTCTGTGCAGTAAAATCATCACAAAGCTCTGAGTCTGGCACACAAAGCAGTCGAGTACATGCGATTAATATTCAGTATCTGGTCCTGATGGTGAATTTCAGATTAGGCTGCTAGGAGTTCATGGAAACATGGAAATTCATCAAGGTGTGCAAGCCACTGTGGAGGAATATTTGACAGGGAACCAAGAATCTGAGACCCAGAGGCGAGGGAGTGAGACAGAAGTTTGCAGTTTGTTTTTTCTTGGTTAATCCCACAGCTGTGTGCTCTCTGCAGGGTCGTGGAGTCTGTTAGTTTAGCTAAAACAAATCTGAGGAAAGTTTGCAAGTTAGGACTTAAGCTGAGTGCCGTGGAAATGAAGCCAAGACTGCTTCTTATTTTACCTCACTTTTTAAGGGTGTCTTCTGAAGTAGGGACATATTAAGGCAGCAAGTGTAGAGGGAATGATTTTGTGGTGGTGGTGGTTCTGAGGATTCAAAAAGGGGAGATTGAGGAGCACACGCTTTCAAGATTTCCATAAATGCACACATCCAACAACCTTTCCCTGCTTTGTCTATTCAACAGCCTACCTGAGCCAGCTGGCCAAGAGTCAGTTGACCGCACATTATGTTTACTGCATGAATGAAGAAGGCGCATAAAGCTTTGCACAGTGCTTTACTGCCCTCTTTGGTTAAAAGTTCTGTGTCAGACGAACCTCTGCTGGTTGCACCTGTAACCAAATTCACCTAAATGCCTCCAGCAGTTTGGTATTTACTCCGCAGGCAAGTGAAAACGAAAACTTCTGTCAGTAGTACGGCATTTTGTGAAACACCTTCATTTGACACAAAGAGATTGATGAGACAAGCAAAAAGTACTATTTTCAGAAAACAAGAGTTTTTCAGTGTCAGAATCATTTTGTTGTCTTCTGATAGCCAAGACTCTGGAAACAATTAAAGAAAGAAAGAAAGAAAAGATTAGTATAGTTAAATATAAAGTTCACAACGTAAAGACTGAAAATGGTCTGAAAATCTAGTAATCCTCCAAAGGTTTTTCTGGGCAGGTGAGTGCAGAACTGAAGTCCCTTCATCCGGTCTTCCGATCTCTGTGAAGCTGTCGGGCTTTAAGTGTTTTTGTTCCCATTCACCGGAGGAATGTTTATTGTTTTTCTGTGCAGTCAGCTGTAGCTTAGGTACGCCTGTTCAACTGCTTGCTGGCTAAAATATCTAATCAGCCAATCACATGGTAAATGGCCTGCATTTGTATAGCGCTTTTCTAGTCCTTAAGGACCCCAAAGCACTTTACACTACATTCAGTCATCCACCCATTCACACACGCATTCACACACTGGTGATGGCAAGCTACATTGTAGCCACAGCTGCCCTGGGGCGCACTGACAGAGGCGAGGCTGCCGGACACAGGCGCCACCAGGCCCTCTGACCACCACCAGTAGGCAAATATGGGGTTAGTATCTTGCCCAAGGATATTTGGCATGCAGCCAGGAGGCAGCCTGGGATCGAACCACCGACCTTCTGAGCAGGTCGGTGGTTCGATGGCAGCAGAGAAGATGTTGTGTGAAAATGCCTCGTTGATTTCACAGGTCAGAGAAGGAAAGTCAGCTTACTTTAAGCTGATAGGAAAGCAACAGTAACTCAAATAACCAACAAATGTATACAGAAGAGCCTCTCTGAATGACAACATCTCACATCTTAAAGCAGCAGCAGAAGACCACACCAGGTGCCACTTCTGTCAGCTAATAACAGGAAACTGAGGCTCCAATTCACACAAGCTCTCCAAAATTGGAAGACAGAAGATTAGAAAAGGGTTGTCTGCTCTGAATCTCAATTTTGGGTCAGAAAACAGAACGGGTCCGTTCAGTCCTGTATCAACGTTTTTAGCTGCTGCTGGTGTGATGGTGTGGTGTGACCATGTCACAAAACTCAAATCACTTCAAACTGGTTTCTTGAACACAACAATGAAGTCACTGCTATCAAACGGCCTGCGCAGTCACCAGATCTCGATCCAATAAAGCACCTTTGAGATGTGTTGGGACAGGAGATTCACATCACGGATGTGCAGCAACTGTGCGATGCTGTTGTGCCACTCTCAGAGGAATGTTTCAGGGATCTTGATGAATCTGTGTCACAAATTAAGACATTTAAGAAAACACAAAAAAATGTCCACTCTGGTGCTTGAAAGCTGTAACTAATAAAGTGTCTGGTCAGTGTACAACGGACATTTTAAAAGTACTAATAATATTTTTATTTTTCTCCGAAAAAGGACACCCATTTCTCAAAATGTGCTTTAGGTTGCAACTCTTTAAATGAATCCCACAAACTCATTTTAAATAGTAAACATCTGAAAAACAACCTTATTTAACTCTTAACACTAATTCACTACCAACCCCAAATTATGCAATTTTTTATCACCTCCCATCTCTTGCATAAATAAAACATCAAAACATATGAAACATCTGTAAAAACCAGCAGATTGAAATAAATGTAGCTTTCACCACAAACTGCTGTGATGAAGGCTATCGTGTTTCCACAACCACCGTCTAATGCATTAGAAACCTAACATTAGAGGGGCTTGTCAGGGAAAGTGTGGCAGGAGAAAGTGTTTAATTGTGCTCTGGCCATATGAGCTGTGTCTTCACTGCCAGTATACCTCCTGCCAAGGTCATTAGCTGCTAATTCTGCAGGGTCTAGATTTCCTTTGATAAGAATAAAAAAAATAAAATTTATGGCATTGATTGTACCCGTGAGCATGCCGGGGGCAGAGCGGCTGATTGCTAAACAGGTCTCTGTCTCTCCGAACTTATTTCACACATTCACCGCAGCTTGACCGCCTCTTTTACATGAATAGAGTTAATGTAAGGCAATACTCCTCCGTCCATTCAGGTCATCTTTGGTGCTCTCTCTGCTCTGCTGCACCGGTGTGAGTAAGTTAACTCTTCGTAATCCCTTTCTCCATAGTGTATGTGGATGGCGGATAAGGGCATGGACGGAAGATGGAGGCTGTTAAAAGAACCAGCAGGTGAGCAGCGTCTGGGTCCTCTGTGACCAGCTGGGCGCTGTAAAATGACCGCCGCTGTTGTGTGTGGTCTGAATAGAGCTGAGAGACGATGTTGTTGAGGTCAGGCAAGGAGAACCCCAGAGGAACCCCTCTCTCTCGCAGGAATCAACTGCATATCTTACACTCCATCTACTTGCCTTTTATAGAAGGGGCCGGTTGGGCAATTACCTGAGCTGCTGGGAAAGATGGAGATGGAGAGCATGTAAATGTAGGTCAAGACATGGAGAAAGGTTTACGTAATAAGATTAAATGGTTTAAATACACCCAATCGTCTAATTTTTAATAGCGTGCTCTTCATCCCTCAATCCTGCCATCAGCGCTCTCCATTTCCCGAATTTCATTTCCCGTCTTTCCTGCTCACTCACAGCCGGTCATGGATCTCTCTGAGGAGGTGAGGTCTTCAGCAACTGAGGCATGTCCGCTTCTCAAACATTCATTGTCAATGGCAAGTCGAGAGTTTCAACTGCACAGCTACCAGAAAATCACTTTTCTACAAAAACCTGATGCTCTCTTGTTACACCTCAAGAATGAATCATTGTCCAGCTGCACAGTTTGAATCATAGTTAACAAATGTCTCCGTCAGCTGACCTGAGGGCTCATGTGCTAAAAAAGTCAGTCCCAGTGATCGGGCAAGCATTGCAAGTGCATCGATTTAAGGAGATAAGCTGGTTCTTTTGACAAACAGCTCAGGTTTAGCTGCTGCTGAGTGATTATGAGTGCTCGTTAAAAGCTAAAGCTTTCCCCTGGATGTTCACCAAGTACGGTTAGATTGTAAATACTGAGCTCTCTGTGCTACGTGCCAGTTTTCAGATCTAGTGTTAAGCCAGTTTAATTAATTGTCGCAGATTTTTTGCCACAGGTCAAAGTATAAGATCATGCATGCAAATATACTTGCAGCTTTGTGCATACAGAGTGTCACACATGCATAGATGCAGTGCAGTCTCCAAAAGTGGCCGCTCTAAAAGCCAGTGTCAGAGATTCCTCCTTGCTTGGCTTTGTCCCATTAAGAGCCTGGGTAGTAGGTGGGCTGCTTGGAGGAATGCCTCCCATATCAGGTGAACTACTGCCCCACGGCCTTTGCTCCTTGCTTGCTAGCAGCGAGAGAGTGCTCCCGGCGGATGATGTATCCCGTGTCACAAAAGCACCTTTCTACACAACAGGGGTACAGAGAATAGGCCACAGCACAGTGGTTCTCCTTGGGTTGGCTCCAGCCCACCATAGTGAGATTTCAGACCTCCCCCTATGCTTCCAGCAAAACCCCCTCATTGGAGGAGATGGCCCTTTACTCACGCCTGGCAGAGATATCAGAGGGACCTGAAGCTCCTGGTGCAGCCTCCAAGACACTGCTAGAGAGGATAAATGACCATAACACTTATGCATAACTGGGTAAGTGCTTATAACTTGGTTGAACAAATATACTCAGAAGCTTTTAAGTCACCTAGTTTAAACTAGTGAGAGCACACGTTTATTTGATATTTTTGCTTGTGTGTAGATTACTGAAATTGATAGTGTGATTCCAACTTTGTTCAAACAAATCTGAAATAACTGACTAACAGAAACCAGTGTTGACTGAATATCAGACTGCAGCAATAAATAAATAAATAAAAAGTAGAGCTAACCTGTGACTGGCATTTTAGGAAAAGTTAAAATACAGAAAAAGAAAGAGGAAAACATAAACATGGAATAGATGCATAGAAATAATAGAAATTTGAGAGGTACAGTCTGTTCTACGTTTGTGAGTGAAGTGCTAGCATGTGCTTTTTTTTTAACTTCTTATTTGTTTAAAGTTAAATTATATGGAAGATTAAACAAAGTCTGACAAATATCAGAATAACGTCTCGATGCACTCTCAGATCCCCGACAACCATGAGGATTATTTCCTGCCAGTCGACTCTTGTGGCTGTAGTTGCGCTTGCTCTCATTGTGGTGTACTACACTGAAGCTAAGACTACTCCGAAGCCAAAGTACCAGTACACCAAGAAACCCGTCCCTCAGATCACGGTCCACAGCCCTGTAACCACCAGCGTGCCCAAGACTCTTAAGATAGTCCCAACTGCAAATCCTGTGAAGCCCCACCCCCCGCCCAACACAGTGAGGACCACCAACCCAAGTCATGTCTTTCCACAGCACTACCCTGACAGCACCGGGCCACCTGGTGTTGGTCCTGAGAACTACACCCTGGATTACAACGAGTGTTACTTTAACTTTTGTGAATGCTGCCCACCGGAGAGAGGGCCCAGGGGCCTGAAAGGAGAAAGAGGCCTGACAGGTATAGACTCACTGATATGTTTTAATGTTATTAATTATTGTTTGGTTTGTTTGTATGTTTGGCTTCAGATTTTCCACTCACACTTATTTTACTCAGGGCCACCTGGAGAAAAAGGCCTTACAGGAGCAGCTGGTTTACTTGGGCCACCTGGCATCAGTGGTCCTATTGGCTTAAAGGGAGAAAAAGGTACACACTTTAAAATTACTTATTAAAATGATATATTGTATTATGCTATTTACTCACTGGCCACTTTATTATTTAGGTATGTAGACATAGTCAAGACAACCTGCTGAAGTTCAAACTGAGCATCAGAATGGGGACAAAAGGATTAAGTGACTAAGCATGGTGTACTTATTAGTGCCACATGTGTGAGAGTAACCCAAATGACCACTTGTAACAACCAAGGTATTCAGAAGAGCTTCCCTGAATTCACAACACATCAAACCTTGAAGTAGATGTTCTACAGCAGCAGAAGACCGTACTGGTAATTTGGGTTGGATCTCCTTTTGCCTTCAGAACTGTCCTTATTCTTCATGTCATAGATTCAACAATGTGCTTGAAACATTTCTCAGAGATTTTGGTCCACGTTGACAAGACAGCATCACACAGTTGCTGCAGATTTCATGAACATGACTGAATGTCAGGTTCTAGAAAGCAGTTTGGGATGATTTGAGTTTTGTGACATGATTTGTAATCCTGCTGAAAGCAGTCAGGAGAGAATAGGGATGGACGTGATCAGCAACAACACTTAGGTATGTTTCGGTTTTTAAACGTTGCTCATTTGGTACTAAGGAGACTTTAGTATGCCAAGAAACTATCCCCCACACTATCACACCAACCTGAACCATTGATACAAGGCAGGACAGAGTCGTGCTGTTATGTTTTATGTTGTTTGTGCCAAATTCTGATCGTCGGAAACGGCTCGTTTCGAAACTTGTGACTCATCAGACCAGGCAACATTTTTCTAACTTTCTGTTGACCAATTTTGGAAATCCTAATTAAATTGTAGTTTCCTGTTTTTAGCTGCCAGTAGTGGCACTTGTGTAATCTCCTGCTTAAAGGTTTGATGTGTTCGGAGATGCTCTTGTGCATACCTTTTTTGTAAGTGATGTTTTTACGCGTTGGTTGGTTAGCAACGACGAGTAAAACCATCGTGTGGCTCAGCCGTTTACTTTATTTTCCACATAAACCTTTCACAATAAAGCACAAGATCCTGTTGACATTTTTCAAAATAAACTGAAATAATAACAATATACATTATTTTCAAACATCAAATTTTAGAATATGCATGAAGCAAGTTACCTCAAATAAGAACATGAAGTAACTATAAATGGCGCTTACAAGGAGTGATTATTTAGTTACTGTTACTGTGAGTTACTGTTGCCTTCCATCCACTCAGCTTGGTCATTATCCTCTAACCACTGACAAGACTTTTTCACACAGAAAACTTCTGCTCACTGGAAATTTTCTCTCTTTTTTGGATAAATCTTAGAGATTTTGTGGGGAAATCCCAGCAGATCTGCAGATACTCTGACCAGCTTGTCTGGCATTAACAACCATGTTCAAAGTCACTTAAATCACTTTTTTCCCCATTCTGATGCTCAGCCTGAACTTCAGCAGCTCATCTTGAGCACATCTACATTCCCAAATGCATTAGGATGCTGTCACATGATTGGCTGATTACATATCTGTGTTAACAGGCATTCAGGCATACCTAATGAAGTGGTTGATTTATCTATATATTGTCTTTCCTCATCTGAGATAATTTCTTTTAAAATAAATTTATATTTTAAATATAATTAATATATTTGTATTTCGCAAATTTTCTAGGGGATAAAGGTGACAGAGGAAACAGTGGGCCAAGTGGGCCACTAGGGATTCCAGGAAAACCAGGACCAAAAGGTATAAAAATCTCATGGCTATATTTTCCATTGTTACCTGACTTGATTTATTTTTACACAGTTTTCCTTACCTTACAGGTGATGTTGGCTACAAAGGGGAAAAGGGTGAAGTAGGACTGCATGGTTTCAAAGGCGAAAAAGGGCAGAAAGGAGAACCTGGCAAGAATGGGACTGTTGGTGAGAAAGGAGAACCTGGAAAAGAGGGGCCAGCTGGGCCTCCAGGAGTGGCTACACTACAAGGACCAAAAGGAGATAAGGGGGATAGAGGGGAGTGTGCCTCATATGGAGAGAAAGGACACAAAGGTGAACCAGGTGAACCTGGAGCTCCTGGAATCCCAGGAGCGATGGGAATTCCAGGACAGAATGGCAAGCATGGCTCCCCAGGCCCTATAGGTGTCCGAGGGGATCCGGGAGCTCCTGGACCACAAGGAGAACCAGGGGTGAGGGGGCTAGAAGGACCACAAGGTATAAGAGGGATGCCAGGACCGAGAGGGGAAAGAGGTTACCCTGGGATGAGAGGTGAGCGGGGTTTTCGTGGATTCAAAGGTGCTAAGGGTTCTGGATCAGGGGTTCCCCAGAAACACTCTGCCTTCAGCGTAGGTATCTCTCCGAGAAAGTCTTTCCCTCCTTCAGGCTTCCCGATCCGCTTCGACAAAGTCTTCTACAATGAAGAGAACCACTTCAACATAACTTCCAACAGCTTTACATGTGTCTACCCTGGAGTTTATGTCTTCTCGTTCCACATCACCGTGCGCAATCAGCCGCTGCGAGCCACGCTGGTGGTGAACGGGTCACGGAGAGTGAGGACACGGGACTCTCTGTACGGTCAAGACATCGACCAGGCCTCCACTCTGGTGGTGCTGCGGTTGGCTGCAGGCGATCAGGTGTGGATGGAGACGCTCAGAGACTGGAATGGAGCGTATGCCAGCAGTGAGGACGACAGCATCTTCTCTGGATTTCTGCTTTACTCAGACAAGCCGTGATGCACACTTTGTGTTTACTATCACAAAGTCTGAATACTGGTGGTGCTAGTGTACATGCTGGTCTGCACGTCTTCTATTATTGCCTAGCCTCTTCTTAAGAAGGGATAGTACTCGTCACACATTAATGCTGCTGCAGAGTAGTGCTCCAAAGTTTTGATCGACACCACCCTAATTAAATATAATGGTTAAATACAGTCCAATTCACAAAACACAGTGAGTAAAGCATCCCAAGAAATACCCCTGAGGTAATTATTGGAAGATGGCATTCACAAGTAGTAAAAGATCATAAACTAATCTCCTGTTATCCAGACAGAAGAAAGTTTTTTTAAATGATAAAAGTGTAAAAGTTCAATATTTAGCATAAAAAATTGTATAATTTATCCAACATTTTTGTACACATGCAGTGCCTCCTTATGTTAAAGCATTCTAATTAAAAGTAGCAGCAGTAAGTGAGAGATCGTGCAGAAGTTTATTATTCAGCTACCAAAGCAAAAGATAAAGCACAAAAATATGATCAGTGCTGTTTATCTATTTGTCAGCAAGATTATCGTGTTCCTCTACTGATTCCTTCAGTTAACCTTTAAGTCACTGCCCTGACCCAGTGTCAGGGCAGTGACCTTGCCTTGCCTCATTTGCATGAAACAAAAAAAAAGCTCCTTCCTTTTGGGTCCCTCTTTTTTCTCATGATTTAACTGCTGCTTCCTTTTTAGTTGTTTTCACCCATAATGACCTAAGCTGTGTGAACATGCATGCAAAAATTGATCAATAGAAAAGACAAATGTGTTCAAAATAGTCATCACCGATAGCTGCATCTTAATGTAAATCTGTCAAAATATGACTGCACCCCTGTGTCTTATTAAACCAGTGATTGTAATATATAAGAAGTCCTGCTCAAATATGGAGCTGTAAAAGGAAATTGTGTTTACAGAAAATAAAATCCAGCAGTACATAACATTTTGTAAAATGCTTTATTTGATTTTAACATGTATGTGTTAGATATTTCCAACAATTCTGGTACAGCGTTTGATGTTTGTTAACTGGAGATATCAGAATTTCAGGTGCAGGACCTCATATATGAGATTTCTAGTTGTACAAAGTACATATACAAAAGATGAAAAATTGCACAGTTAAATACAGAAGTGTGACAATGACCCAGCATGATTAGTAGAGAGATTGTGTGTAATGTATGCTAAGTTATCAAAGAGAATCTGCAGAGTCCCCAGACATGTCACCGGATTCCTGAGAGTCCCCAGACATGTCACCAGATTCCTCAAATGGATTTGCCTGATCTTGAGTTGTAGCTGAGTTAAAAACCTGGTCTGTAGTCAGCAAAGTGGTTGGGACTGCTTGTGAAGTCTTCAGTGGAGGCCCTTGTGATGGTGTGCTCTTTACTGGAGTGAACTGGATCGGCTGGTGAGAGGAGAGGTTAGGGGAGGTCGGTAGTGAAGCAGCAGGTGGGAAGTCATCTGTGGCTGAAGCAAGGCAAATACTGTTAGACATAAAGTATCACATTTTTAACAGTCCATTAGGAACTTTGGGGCTTATCGGTGTAGAACAAATGCTGGGGTAAATTAAATTTTAAATACCTCTTATTTGTCCAAAGTTTTTGGGTTCACTGGACTTTGAGAGGTCCAACTGAGGCACCCTGGCCTTGCAGCTGTACAGCCCTGGAGTCTGTTTCACTACATTATAGTTGTCAGAGGTCGCAGGTCCCAGTCGCCTGTTATTTTTGTAGAAATAGAAGTCTATCGGAGGGGCAGGAGCAGGGGCGTGGTACTGCACATGGCAAATGAGCTTCATCCTCTTTAGCTGAGTATCATAGTTGGGGATGATCTCCAAAATTGGCTGTGACAGAACCTCTGTGACAGAAGACATTGATTTATTTTAAGAAAAAAACAAAGTGGTAGGTCATGAGGCTAAGAATATTTATGTTCAATTGTACTAACAGGAATAACTTAACATTGTGGGAAATATGGGCTTTCTTGCTCAGCATTAAAGGAGAAGGTCTATACACACTAAGTTTAGCACTAGGTGTAAAGATGGATCACTTATAAGAATACTATCTAGATTAGCACATCTCTCAAAGCATGCTGTCATTCCTTTAACTACACCACACCTAAGATAAGAACACACAATTCGGTGTAATCTCACCTAAGATCTGTACATGAGCGCCAGCAGAAATGACAGAGAGTGTTTGTCTCCTCACATCCCAGGAAGCCCTGCAAGAATATACTCCTAGGTCCTCAAGGCTCAAGTTGGTCAGATAGAAATCTGGCTTGTGACCATTTTGTCTCATTACTTCAACGCCATCTTTGTACAAAATAATCTCTTCAAGTCGGGGGTTCCCTCTGACACGACATGTCACCTCCAATGTGCTCCCGACAAGTTGAGGATGTCGTGGGACTTGCAGAATCGCCCAGCCACCTACGGAAACACCACAGAGTTACCTCTGAATAACTTCCAATCTTACATTAGTACATTAGTATTATTGTAATAACATCTAACAATAATGCGTAATGCTACAATGCAAGAAGGGGAGGTTAAGGTACTCTATAAGACAGCATGTACCCCTGATATACTGTCTAGTTATAAGGTGGGGAAACAAAGTTTGTACCCCAAAGATACCACATAAGTACAAATAACCCCCCAAAACAAAAGTCCTTGTTATACCAAATTGACATTTTAAGTTGAATTATAGAAGTAGATTTATATGTTAAACCCTAGAAAGTCACAGTATAAGTTGCAGGCTGTATTAAGAAGTGCTACCATCACTCACAGCATGTCTTAGATGAGCTGCACAGAAAACCTAAAGTTGAAAAGAAGCTTATAGATGTTCAATGCTCCAGTGTTAGGATTACACAGGAAGAAAGAAGCCTAACGTGCAAAGCAATTATATTTCTTTCATACAGACAAACAGATCTTACCGTCCACCTTGAGCTCCACAGGGACACTTTGCTGGGTACGAATCTTTCCCACCTTCGTATTTCTTGTTCCTTGGCAGTAGTATTTCCCGCTCTCTTGAACTTTGGTATTCCACAGATTTAATTCCTCCCCAGTCTGTGAGAGCTCCTCAGACCCCCTGAACCACAGGTAGGTCCAGTTAGACCTGTGCACATCAGGAATACTGCATCTCAAGTGTGCTCTCTCCCTCGAGAAGATCCTCAAATGTCCTGACACCAACTCAATGTTGGCTCTGAAAGACGTCTCAGTGGGAACTGCAGAAAAAATAGAAGAATACAGTTAAAGCGTCTTTTTTGGTAATGAGTGTAAATCCTGAGATCACTTCTAAAATAATATCTGTGCAAATTTAAAGTATATTTGTAAAGAATATTTGGTTCATACCATGAGACACTACAATCTGTGAGAGTGCTGAAAAAACTGAAAGAGAAAATAATCAAGTTTAAATGACAGTTACATCAGGTCAGTATGTAAAAGTACATTTTTATTAAATGAGCTGAAGAAAACTCACCAAAGAGAGAGATGAGCTTGTCCATTTTGGAGACTCTTCAAGAAACAGAAACCGATCGAGTATTTATTCATTTCCACTAAAAAGAGAAGTGAAAATGCTTCTTCCCCTCCTTGGGTGCGCCATATGAGGACATCGTTCTTACCATAAAAATTTCTACCCTAGGCTAAAATTAATTTCATGGTAAACCACATCATGTGGCAAATTGTCTTTTATGCTGTGAAGGCATTTTTTTTCCCATGGTCACATCATGGAAATAATAATTACAAATAAATGGGAACTGACCATTTTTAACACAGGAAACATTTCTATCCTGATAGCAGGGATCTCTTCCTTCATCAAGAGACCACAAGGAGTCACTGAATCGCTTGACTAGAATGAAAACCATGTGGATCGTGTTTTATTCCCCCCACAGTCACCTGTTATCTGACCCCCCTGTGGGAGGTTTTGGACTGATGTGTTGCACAGTCCTCCCCAACAACACTATTTTTCTTCATCTGTTTAACGTGGAAACTTGATATTTTCTAGAATTAGCAAACACAGTTGTTCTGTTTATTTGTTATTGTAAAATAAAGGTGTTTGTTTTATATGTTTCTATGATAGATTCACGTTTCATTTAGTTCATATATTTGTTGGAAAGGGTTAAAAATGGATTGGATAAAACAAAAGTGTAGCTAGCATTGATTAAAAACGTGTCTAAAATATGTGATTACAAAAGAAGGGTTTGTTAAAAGCGTTATAAAGTGTAAAGTGCTGTCAAGTTTGTTTGAGGTAGAGTTTGTGATGGTCACGTGACCAGAGTTTCGCTGAGAGCACATCCATGGCATTGTGGGTCAGAACTAGCATACAAAGCTACAGCCATAACAGTAATGTTATTCTGCATGTGGTCTAAGAAGCGCACATGGTAATGGTTTTCATGTACAGTATATTGTATATATCATGTTGTATACATGTTTTATATTGGCGATAAGAGGATATTTTCAGTAATATCCGTTATGTTGCATTTTTCCTGTTCCGCTAGCTCAAGACTGTTTATTGACACTAACATGAGAGACTTTAATAGGTTCAGAGATACTTACGTTGTAAACTGTTTTCTTTAGTTTTCACGGTGTCTGAAGAAAATGAGAAAGAGAGAGAGAAATAATCTTCCGAAGATGATGCGTCGCCATTGTTTGTTGGACACCTGTAGTTACAATTAAATCAAGCTAATTGAAATAATACACATTTTACACTTTATTATTGTAGTACCGATGCAAAAACAGCTCGCAGCCTGCTATGAGCTGTTTTTCTTACGGCACTGTGCAAAATGTCATGAGTCACCACTCATGTCTTTAAATTTTACCAGGGAAATGAGAAATAGGTCCAGCGATTTATTGAAATGTGAAAAAACAGCATATCAGCCAAAAAAAAAAAAAAAAAAAAAATATATATATATATATATATATATATATATATATATATATATATATATATATTGTATAATTCTAACAAGCTTGACGATCAATATGATGACCTTTATTCTTGTGCACAGTCCAAACTGTCTGAGGCACTTTTCTTTTAATTTCTTTAAGAAGTCTTCAGGAATAGTTCTCCAGGCTTTTGGAAGGACGCTGAAAGCTCTTTAGCTTAGCATTTAGACTTAGTAATGTTGTGGGGAGGCCAATCCATGACTGATAGTGTCCCATTGTGTGTGTGTGTGTGTTGTTTAAATCCAGGTATGCTTTCATTGAACTGGCAGTGTGAATATATTCAGCTGAGGCCAATCAGTCATTTTCCAGATAGTGGCCATGGCAGAGCCTCCACCGTGTTTTTCAGATGGATGTAGACACTTACTCTTCAGCAGAAGAGCATCTGTGACCACATCAAACCTCGAAGCAGATGGTCTATGGCAGCAGAAGACCACACCAGGTACCACTTAGTTAAAAACAGGAGACCGAGGCTGCAGTTCACATGGGTTTAACTTAGATTGAGCCTAAAGCAGTTTATCTACATTAAGATATTATAAGATATATAAATAAATAGAATGACACTCCATGTTTTTATACAATTCACTGCCAAAAATACCACAACCTCATTGCACACGTTTAAAATAAGCTTTTGTTGAGCTGTACTCACAAAATGTAAAATATTATTTGTTGCATTATTCTTTCAAGCTCATTTGAACCCTTTTAGTGAAAATTAATTACTGGGGGTTTTTCACTGGAAGGGTGTGTTTTCTTGTTCTTTTTTTCTTTTCTCTGATTTTTCCTTGAGTCAAGAGGTCTTGAGGCTTTCTAGGCTTCTCTTTTGTTTTTCTTGTTTTTTAGTCGACTCCTTATACCTGACAATATTCATGGGAATGTGTTTTTTTTTTTGTCTTTATTTGTTACAGACAACATAACTAAGGACCATTTTTAAATTGTATCTTCAGGCATTTTTTTATTAGCAGCCTGTCACAGAAACATATTTTGTGGTTCAAGCAGTGAAAATATTGGAAAAATACCAAAGATAAAACAGTTTGAAAGCCACTAAATACTAGTTTAGCACCAAAAAGGTGATTGAAACCTCAGCAGGGTATGGCGTGTGTCCTTACAAATTTAAGGAAATTGGACAAGTGGAAGGCAAAAGAAGAAGTGAGAGGCCTAAAACGCTATCAACAGCAGATCACCAGCCACGTCATGAAAAACACATCCTTAAGATATATAGAGTGCCTGCCAAGCAGCCACCCTTAAAGTGTTCCCCTACCGGATACCATACAGAACAGTAGACACAGCTAAAATTCTGGGTTAATTCCACTTCATTCCTGACTTGCAAAATCGTGACCATCACAGTCATGTGAAACATAAAAGGAACCACAACAGTCCATCTGACTTTTCTATTTTTATTAATCACACACCCATAGATGCAAATATACCAATACTGCCCCAATAAGTTACATTTAAATAAAAGACAGTATTCTGTTCATTTCTCCCATGTCACACAATAACAAACCTATAAGGTAACAAAGATGCGGTTTAAAATGTTTTTAAACCTTTTCCTGATAAATGGCTTCTGCATACATTCGAGCAGCATTCAAGGTTTTTTTTAATCTCCTGTAAATATTACAGAATTATCATCCAGAGGGAGGATTAACCAACACTGTACAGAAAAATTAAATCACTTCTGTACATTCAGCTTATGACTGGAGGTCAGCCATGAAAAAAGGAGTATTTCTACAGGTGTAACTGGAGGATTTCTCGACATAAATGGAATATTCAACACACAGCACAGATTACAAACAACCACTGGGAGTCCCCCACTACCTCACTAACCTCACCCTACCCATTACTTTGTTAGATACAACTTGGGAATTAAGGGCCTACATACCCCGGAGACATACACTTAAAATAAATCCTCATCTGATAGTTCCATCCGGATATTGTCCGTTTTATCCTCTCTGTACATAAAAGGGCGAAGAATAGCTGAGGTACAGAAGATGCCACAGTGGGTGACAAGCAGATGTGTTTCAGAAAAACTTTGAATGGAGCTGCTCTGTTTCCACTGCACAGCTGGATTGAGGATATCAGCAAGTCTAAAATTTTAACAGGTCCAGACTGTAAGTGACAGACCCCTAACTGAGTGTTGCTGGCCTCCAGGAATCTACCTTGTGATTCCCGTGGTTCAAAATAATCTGAAATTTTAGTAAATACTCTTATTTGCTTTCTGGTGCAGAGTCAGGAGCATTCATACCACTCTGGCAGCTGTAGCCAGCCTAGCCGTATCCACAGGTGACAGAAATCCACCACCAGTGAACTGCTGATCTGTACGAAAGATTCTACGCTTTGGTTTTTCTGCAGACTAATTTACAACAAAACATTTAGCAGTTTTACATTTATTGTTCAGAGACGGGAGTGGCATTAAGCTTCTCATCTTACTCTCTCCAAGAAAGCAAATAAACGCACAACCCAAAAATAACAAACTTGTCAAACTCAGCAGTGTTCAAAGAGGTCAAGAATAAAAGCTTTTCATGTGCATTTCTATAATCAGAGCTATCGCCATCTGGTGGCTTTCTGATAGAATGCAGGTTTTTACTCAAAATATTTTTATAGAACAATTGTGGATACAGTTAACAAAAAAGAAAGGAAAAGAAAAACGAAGGGAAACGCGTCACCCTCGGCAGAGGTGGGTAGTAACGAGTTACATTTACTCCGTTACATTTACTTGAGTAAGTTTTTGAAAGAAATTTACTTTTAAAGTACCTTTTTGCACGATACTTTTTTACTTTTACTTGGGTACATTTGTGAAGAAGAAATGGTACTTTTACTCCGCTACATTTGCAAAATTTGACTCGTTACTTTTAAAAAAAATAATTAGTTTAACACATTAGATAACATGCCGCCAGTGGTGTTTCCGGTAACTTTTTTACCAATCAGATGTGGCCATGCAGTCACATGACCAGTTTGAAACTGTGGCGGGCAGAGCGGCCCAAGCGTTTCAAAGTAGCGGACACACGGAAAGAAGAAACATTAAAAACATGGCAGAGCCAGTCGTCTACGCTAGAGCTGAAGAGGATGAACACCAGGGGCGGATCTAGAGAAATTTTCTTAGGGTGGCATGAGGGTGGCAAAGGAATCAAATGGGGTGGCAAAATCGAAGCCTTTTTTTTTTCCAAACACATATGCAGGTGGTTACATATGGTTAGAATAATTCAAATGCAGTAAGTTTACACGTTTTTCATATAAATATAGTCTAGAACTTAATTATTCTCTGTAGCCCCCATAATTACACACTTTAGTTACATAAAACATGTGAGTTTTGATTCTATGTACTGTCTAGCCTGTATAATAAATAAATATGTAGCCCAACAAGTATAAAATCCAGAAAGCTACACAACATGGGGCGGTTCATTTACAAACACAAGTCTAACTTAAGTTTCCCACTGTTAGAAAACAATCACATTGTTACATGCTTAAATTACACAAAATGTCAGAAATCTGCACTGTCATGAACAAAATTTTAAACCTAATTTTTCATGATTTGTTGGATTAACCCACTGAGGTCTGAAATACAACCGGCCATTTTTGACTCCTTTTGAGTTCACGTTTGTATCTCACCCTCAAATTGTTTCATTTTATTTTTTCCCCTTGCCTTGTTTGGTATCATTCTTTTCAGCTCAACTGAATTTAGTTGTTTTTTTCACTGACATACTGCATTAGTATTACTCATCTGAAATCACACAAAGAACTTAAAATCCTAGTAGTATTTTTTTTTACTGTAAAAAAAAACAGTAAATTTTTATAACTTGAAATGCAAATATAAATTGTACATTTTGTAAACATATACAACTATTTATCTAAAAATGCAGCCAATACACCTGCCGTTTTTTTCTTCATTTTCTACAACCATTTAAAAATATTACTAAAACTAAAATGAGAGAACAATTAGGTTTCGCAATAAGATGCCCCACAAATGATGTGTGCCAGTAAAAAAAAAGTTTGTCCACCAAAAGACAGGAGAACAGTGCAGGGATAAACCTGCAGGCCTGACAACAGGTGTATCACTCCGCTGGTTTTCTACTTAGTGAGAGTGTTTACATTGCAAATGTGCCTTTGTGACATTCATTAGTGCCCTCACTGACACACAAAACAAAACGACTACACAACAGAACAACTACACAAGACAACACAACACACTAAGTAAACCCTCCACACTAAACGTCACAAATCTCCCACATCTAAAAACTCTCTCTCTCTCTCACTCTCTCGCTCTGTCTCGCTGCCGTTACCGTCATTCCTAAAACATTTCCCTCTTCCTAAACAATCAAATCCCACATGTTGACCGTTTTTTTTTATTGGTCGACATGGTACATTTTTCCACCGATAGGAAAGAGGTGGCTCAGGAGAACCCAGCCATCAGTTTGCTGTGACAGCTGGAGGCTCAGCTAAGCCCGCCCAGCATCCTGCTCCATCAGCTGAATCCATACAGCCATCACCTGTCTCCACTGGGAGCTCCAGAGAGCCCTCACAGCCACCTGGGTTTCCCACATCAGCTGGAGGCGTAGCCCAGCATGTCCTGCATCCTGTCACGCTACCACCTACAAAACCACCTGCAGCTGCTACGCCACCAGCTCAACTGCCTGCATCTGCCATGCCGTCATCTGCTCCACCGTCTGCCATTTCTACGCCCATGCCTGGTCCTGCCACACCTGGTCCCACATCGCCTGGTCCCGCCATGCCTCAGCCTGAGGTCAATGCGTTGTTTGGACTAGCCACTGTCAGGCCTGCCCCTGCCAAGCCACGTCCAGCATGCCAAGCTGCCCGAGGGTCATCGCCTGTGCCCGCTTTGCCATCGCCACTTTCCCCATGTTCGGTCTCCGGACCTGCTTTGCCACAGTTGCTGCCGCTGGCCCCGCAGTCGGCCTCCTGATCTGCTCCATTGCAGCTGGCCCCGCGGTTGGCCTCTCGAACTGTTTCATTATAAACTCTGTCGGTCGGTCAGTTGACTGATGTAGTTGCGGTTGCTCTCATTGTGGTGTACTACACTGAAGCCAAAGTACTTGTACACCAAGAAACCTGGCCCTCAGATCACGGTCCACAGAGGCCTGACAGATTTTCCACTCGCACTTATTTTACACAGGGCCATTTGGAGAAAAAGGCCATGCAGGACGAGCTGGTTTACCTGGGCCATCTTGCATCAGTGGGCTATGGGCTTCATCTATGGGCTTAAAGGGAGAAAACGGTACGCACTTTAAAATGACTTTATAAGAAAGGAATATTTTATTATGCTATTTACTCATTGGCCACTTTATTATTTAGGTATGCAAACATAGTCAAGACAACCTGCTGAACTTCAAGCTGAGCATCAGAATGGGGAAAAAAATGATTAAGTGACTTTAAGTATGGCATGATTATTAGTGCCACATGTGCGAAATAACCACTTGTAACAACCAAGGTACGCAGAAGAGTTTCTCTGAGTTCACAACACATCAAACCTGGAAGCAGATGTTCTACAACAGCAGAAGACTATACTGGTAATCTGGGTTGGATCTCCTTTTGCCTTCAGAATTGTCCTTATTCTTCATGTCATAGATTCAACAATGTGCTTGAAACATTTCTCAGATATTTTGGTCCATGTTGACAAGACAGCCACAGACAGACACACAGTTGCTGCAGAAGTACTTAATGTCAGGTTCTAGAAACCAGTTTGGGAGGATTTGACTTTTGTGACATTATACATACATATATACATACATACATACATACGTATGTACATACGTACGTACGTACGTACGGACGGTTTTTACACACCGGTTCTTTAGAAACAATGACAGTAAAACCTAGGGATGGACCGAGCCGATATACAGTATCGATATCGGTCTGACCCTGACCTAAATTACTAGATCGTATATCGGGGAGAAAAAAAAAAGTAATCCGATCCATTAAATATCACAAAAGCACCAGTGCTCAGTGTGGTGGTGTTGGAGGTGCTGTTACTGATCCGGACTGTCTGAGGTCTCTCTGTCAGAAAGTCCAGGATCCAGTTGCAGAGGGAGGTGTTCAGGCCCAGCAGGCCTAGTTTTCCAATCAAGTGCTGAGGAATGATTGTGCATGATTGTGGATGGAGACGCTCAGAGACTGGAATGGAGCGCATGCCGGCAGTGAGGACGACAGCATCTTCTCTGGATTTCTGCTTTACTCAGACAAGCCGTGATGCACACTTTGTGCTTACTATCACAAAGTCTGAATACTGGTGGTGCTAGTGTACATGCTGGTCTGCACATTTTCTATTATTGCCTAGCCTCATCTTAAGAAGGGATAGTACTCGCCACACATTAATGCTGCTGCAGAGTAGTGCTCCAAACTTTTGATCGACACCACCCTAATTAAATATAATGGTTAAATACAGTCCAAATTTTTTTTAAGATAGTGAGTAAAGCATCCCAAGAAATACCACTGAGTTAATTATTGGAAGATGGCATTCACAAGTAGTAAATAAATGAATCTCCTGTTATCCAGATAGAAGAAACAAAGGTTTTTTTAAATGATAAAAGTGTAAAAGTTCAATATTTAGCATAAAAAATGTATAATTTACCCAACATTTTTGTACACATGCAGTGCCTCCTTATGTTAAAGCAAGTCACTACCCTGACCCAGTGTCACCCTTGCCTCATTTGCATGAAATGAAAAAGCTCCTTCCTTTTGGGTTCCACTTTTTTCTCACGATTTAACTGCTGCTTCCTTTTTAGTTGTTTTCACCCATAATGACCTAAGCTGTGTGAACATGTATGCAAAAAGTGATCAATAGAAAAGACAAATGTGTTCAAAATAGTTATCACCGATAGCTGCATCTTAATGTAAATCTGTCAAAATATGACTGCACCCCTGTGTCTTATTAAACCAATGATTGTAATATATAAGAAGTCCTGCTCAAATATGGAGCTGTAAAAAGAAATTGTGTTCACAGAAAATAAAATCCAGCAGTACATAACATTTTGTAAAATGCTTTATTTGATTTTAACATGTATGTGTTAGATATTTTCAACAATTCTGGTACAGTGTTTGATGTTTGTTAACTGGAAATAATTCAAAAAGATAAAAATTGCACAGTTCAGTACAGAACTGTAACAATGACCCAGCGTGATTAGTAGAGGGATTTGGTTTGTAATGTATGCTACGTTGTCACAGAGAGGCTGTGTGGCACCCTGAGTATTTTAAGTGTTAAAAAAGTCTCCGAATTTGATGAACTTCTTTTAATGTGCCCCCCCAATCACTTTTTTTTTTTGTTGCTTTTGTTGTAACAATAGTTGACATCATAACACAGAGTGAAAAGCTAATTTGCTCCCACCTGATTTAATGCTAAGGCGATATTTAGTTCCGCCAGTAGGGGGCAGTGGCGGATCACACAAATGAGTGACTGACAAAGTAATCCCTTATAAAAGTAGTAACACCATCAGTAACACAGAACTGCTGTTTTGCTGCGTTTTAGGTGAGAGCGGTAGACGAGCAGTATACACATTTATGTAAAATTGATACTTATTCAGGTTCAGGTTATCCTTGGGTAACGCCAGTAACGTGGGTGCGCTAGCTAAATGATGTTTCTCTCCTGCATTAGCCTGTAACTGTGTTGTTTCATCAGAAATATGATAGAAAACAATTAGCTGGTTTCAGTGAAAGTTATAAGAAATGTTTTGGTAAACCAGCCAGTACATCTTATGTTGTGAATGTTTACTGCAGGGGTGTCAAACTCAAATACACAGTGGGCCAAAATTCAAAACTGGAACAAAGTCACGGGCTAACATTAATATTTATTGAAATATATTTATTCCTCCAGATATAAGAATGAATCTTTTCTTATGGACTCAAACACGTTTTGCTGAAAAACTGAATATGGAACAAGTAAAGCTTAATACTAAACAATATATATATTAACTGTATAATACCAGTAGACCAAATTTGGCCCGCGGGCCAGAGTTTGACACCTATGGTTTACTGGTTTATTGTCTATCAGTTACCATGTTTACTAAGGGCTGATTACTACGGCTATTACACATAATCCCTTACCAAAAGCAACCCAGGCCAGTTATTGTAATGGAAGCTGTCGGTAACACAGAACTGATGGTTCACTGTGAACCATTGTTTTTCTTCAGTGTGTAAGATCTTCTGTGTCCCCAGACATGTTACCAGGTTCCTCGAATCAATTTGCCTGATCTTGAGTTGTAGCTGAGTTAAAAACCTGGTCTGTAGTCAGCAAACTGGTTGGGACTGCTTGTGAAGTCTTCAGTGGAGGCTCTTGTGATGGTGTGCTCTTTTCTGGAGTGAACTGGATCGGCTGGTGAGAGGAGAGGTTAGGGGAGGTTGGTAATAAAGCAGCAGCAGGTGGGAAGTCATCTGTGGCTGAAGCAAGGCGAAATACTGGCCTTTGGAGTCCAGGATGAAGAGGTGGCATCTTCTCAGGTTCCATTGGGTCAGAGATGAGATGGCCTCTGAGGCTGTGCAACTGTTACACACAAAGTATCACATTTTTAACAGTCCATTAGGAACTTTGGGGCTTATCGGTGTAGAACAAATGCTGGGGTAAATTAAATTTTAAATACCTCTTATTTGTCCAAAGTTTTTGGGTTCACTGGACTTTGAGAGGTCCAACTGAGGCACCCTGGCCTTGCAGCTGTACAGCCCTGGAGTCTGTTTCACTACATTATAGTTGTCAGAGGTCGCAGGTCCCAGTCGCCTGTTATTTTTGTAGAAATAGAAGTCTATCGGAGGGGCAGGAGCAGGGGCGTTGTACTGCACATGGCAAATGAGCTTCATCCTCTTTAGCTGAGTATCATAGTTGGGGATGATCTCCAAAATTGGCTGTGACAGAACCTCTGTGACAGAAGACATTGATTTAATTTAAGAAAAAAACAAAGTGGTAGGTCATGAGGCTAAGAATATTTATGTTCAATTGTACTAACAGGAATAACTTAACATTGTGGGAAATATGGACTTTCTTGCTCAGCATTAAAGGAGAAGGTCAATAGACACCAAGTTTAGCACTAGGTGTAAAGATGGAAGCACTTCTAAGCATATTATCTTGATTTGCATGTTGTCATTCCTTTAACTACACCACACCTAAGATAAGAACACACATTTTGGTGTAATCTCACCTACGATCTGTACATGAGCGCCAGCAGAAGTGGCAGAGTGTGTTCGTCCCCTCACATCCCAGGAAGCCCTGCAAGAATATACTCCTTGGTCCTCAAGGCTCAAGTTGGTCAGATAGAAATCTGGCTTGTGACCGTTTTGTCTCATTACTTCAACGCCATCTTTGTACAAAATAATCTCTTCAAGTCGGGGGTTCCCTCTGACACGACATGTCACCTCCAATGTGCTCCCGACAAGTTGAGGATGTCGTGGGACTTGCAGAATCGCCCAGCCACCTACGGAAACACCACAGAGTTACCTCTGAATAACTTCCAATCTTACATTAGTAAAGCAATGGGGGAAATTCACTAATTTCCTAACATTTAATGTAACAACATCTAACAATAATGCGTAATGCTACAATGCAAGAAGGGGAGGTTAAGGTACTCTATAAGACAGCCTGCACCCCTGATATACTGTCTAGTTATAAGGTGGGGAAACAAAGTTTGTACCCCAAAGATACCACATAAGTAGAAAACCCCCCAAAACAAAAGTCCTTGTTGTACCAAATTGACATTTTAAGTTGAATTATAGAAGTAGATTTATATGTTAAACCCTAGAAAGTCACAGTATAAGTTGCAGGCTGTATTAAGAAGGGCTGCCATCACTCACAGCATGTCTTAGATGAGCTGCACAGAAAACCTAAAGTTGAAAAGAAGCTTATAGATGTTCAACGCTCCAGTGTTAGGATTACACAGGAAGAAAGAAGCCTAACGTGCAAAGCAATTATATTTCTTTCATGCAGACAAACAGATCTTACCGTCCACCTTGAGCTCCACAGGGACACTTTGCTGGGTGCGAATCTTTCCCACCTTTGTATTTCTTGTTCCTTGGCAGTAGTATTTCCCGCTCTCTTGAACTTTGTTATTCAATAGATTTAATTCCTCCCCAGTCTGTGAGAGCTCCTCAGACCCCCTGAACCACAGGTAGGTCCAGTTAGACCTGTGCACATCAGGAATACTGCATCTCAGGCAAGCGCTCTCCCCTGAGAAGATCCTAGGGTGTCCTGACACCAACTCAATGTTGGCTCTGATAGATGCCTCAGTGGGAACTGCAGAAAAAATAGAAGAATACAGTTAAAGCGTCTTTTTTGGTAATGAGTGTAAATCCTGAGATCACTTCTAAAATAATATCTGTGCAAATTTAAAGTATATTTGTAAAGAATATTTGGTTCATACCATGAGACACTACAATCTGTGAGAGTGCTGAAAAAACTGAAAGAGAAAATAATCAAGTTTAAATGACAGTTACATCAGGTCAGTATGTAAAAGTACATTTTTATTAAATGAGCTGAAGAAAACTCACCAAAGAGAGAGATGAGCTTGTCCATTTTGGAGACTCTTCAAGAAACAGAAACCGATCGAGTATTTATTCATTTCCACTAAAAAGAGAAGTGAAAATGTTCCCCCTCCCCTCAGGGTGTAACACATGAGGACATCATCTTTCCCAAACAATTCTCTACCATAGGCTAAAATTAGTTTCATGGTAAACCACATCACGTGGCAAATTCAAGAACTTCCCTCCCGTATCTGACCCCTGTTAAATAGCTCTGATATGTTGCACAGTTCTCCCCAACGACACTTTTTTTTCTTCTTCTGATTAACGTGGAAACTTGATATTTTCCAGATTTAGCAAACACAGTTGTTCTGTTTATTTGTTGTATCAAGCCAATTGAAATAATGCAAATTTTACACTTTATTATTGTAGTACTGATGCGGTAGTCTGCTATGAGCTTTTTTTTCTTACAGCACTGTGTAAAAGCCATGAGTCACCCCTCGTGCCTTTATATTTTGCCAGGAAAATAGCAAATAGGTCCAACAATTTATTGAAAATTTTATTTTATTTTTTTAAAATCCAGGTATGGTCTTACTGAATTGGCAGTGTGACAATATTAAGCTGCTGCCAATCAGTTATTTTCCAGATAGTGGAACATGGTTTTTTTTTAGATGGATGTAGCCACTCACTGTTGTATCCGCCTACAAATATATTTTTGGGGGCTTTTTCTGGCATTACTAGATAGTGCAGTGAAGAGTGGAAAAAAAACCCATTTACCATTGCATTTTTCAAGTTACTAATCTGCTGGGATTTTCCCAGCACAACCATCTCTAGAGTTTACTGAGGTTAGTTTAAAAAAGAAGAGTTCATATCTGGGCAGTTCTCCAAGTAAAAATGCTTTGCTGATTTCAGAGGTCAGAGGAATGCTTTGAACTGATAGAAAGGCAACAGTAACTCAAATAACCACTCTTTACAACCAAGTCATGCAGAAGAGCATCTGTGACCACAAACCTCGAAGCAGATGGTCTATGGCAGCAGAAGACCACACCTACATTATTGATAAGTGTATAATTAACAGAATGAAACTCCATCAGGTTTTTATACAATCCACTGATTCGCTGCACTGTTGAGCTGAACTCCCGAACTGTAAAATATTATTTGTTGCATTATTCTTTCTAGCTCATTTGAACCCTTCCAGTGAAAATGAACCACAGAGCTTTTCACTGGAAGGGTGTGTTTTCTTGTTCTCTTTTTCTTTTCTTTGTTTTTTTCTTTGAGCCAAGAGGTCTTAAGCAACAGTTCTCGAGGCTTTTTAGGTTTCGCTTTTGGTTTCTAGTCCACTCCTTATACCTGACTATGTTCACGGGAATGTGGTTTTTTCTTTTTCTCTTTTTTTGTTACAGACAACATAACTAAGGACCATTTTTAAATTGTATCTTTAGGCATTTTGTTATTAAACCTCAGTAGGGCATGGAGTGTGTTTTTACACATTTAAGGAAATTGGACAAGTGCACAGTGAAAGAAGAAGAGGCCTAAAACGCTATCAACAGCAGATTACCAGCCACGTCATGAAAAACACATCCTTAAGATATGCTGCCAAGAAGCCACCCTTAAAGTATCCCCCCCTTTCCCAGATATCATACAGAACAGTAGACACAGCTAAAAATCTGGGTTAAGTTTTCTTGATTTTGCATGTCAGGAACTTCATTCCTGACATGCAAAATCTTGACCATCACAGTCATGTGAAAAAAATTAAAAGGAACCACAACAGTCCATCTGACTTTTCTATTTTTATTAATCACACACCCATAGATGCAAATATACCAATACTGCCCCAATAAGTTACATTTAAATAAAAGACAGTATTCTGTTCATTTCTCCCATGTCACACAATAACAAACCTATAAGGTAACAAAGATGCGGTTTAAAATGTTTTGAAATACCTGATAAATGGCTTCTGCATACAGTGCAATAAGAATTTATTCAAGCTGTTAGTTTATGTCTGCATTAAGAGCTTTTTCTCAAAGTGAATTTTGACAGCAGCCGCACACTGTTGCAAATTCTCAACAACAACAACAAAAATTAAACCTGGTTGGAAAGGGAAACTTTAGCTCGCGAGAAAAGGAAAAATGTGCCTCAATTCAAACAAACTTTCCTAAAAAGCTTCCTCCGCTTCAAGACTGAGAAATTTAAAAAAGACAGTCGAACTAAATCTGTGCAACAAAGACGCTTTTAACTACTATACTATCAACCAATCTGCGCAATGACCTTCATTATTGAATGAAGTACTTTAAAAGCAAACAAAAGTGCCATAAAATAAATTAAACTGGTTTTCCAAATTCTCCATGAGCCTCTGGAGTGATTCTGCCTAATTCTTACAGGGAAACAGCATCGTGCTGGTTTTTGTGCCCAATTCATTCACCTTCTTTCAGCAGACCTGCTCATAATGCTCTCTTAAGACGTCGATGACTCGATCATTAAAATTTATACATCTTCAAGCAAAGATTTTTTTAAATCTACTGTAAATATTACAGGATTATCATCTCCTACTGCATCCAGAGGGAGGATTAACCAACACCGTATAGAAAAATAAAATCACTTCTGTACATCCAGCTTATGACTAGAATGAGGTCAGCCATGGAAAAAAAAAAGTATTTCTACAGGTGTAACTGGAGGATTTGTCAACATTACTAGAACATGCAACACACACACACAGTTTCTCAACTCACGCACACACTTCTTTTTTCTGGCTATTTCTGTGAAGGGTTGTGAAACGCACACTAAACACAGCACACATTACAAACATGAGCTGGAGTTTCAGAGTTTTGGAGAGCGGCAAGTTGGTTATTGCATCATTGGGAGTTCCCTACCACCTCATTTACCCCCACCCCGCCCATCTAAAGTGTTATCTAAAGTGTAATGAAAATTATTGTTTGTTAGATACAACTTGGGAATTAAGGGCCAACATAGCCCGGAGACATACGCTTAAAATAAATCCTCATCTGATAGTTTGAGAGTTATTATACATGTTTAAATATCGTCCATTTTATCCTCTCTGTACATAAAAGGGCGAAGAATAGCTGAGGTACTGAAGATGCCACAGTGGGTGACAAGCGGATGTGTTTCGGAAGAACTTGGAATGGCGTCACTCTCTTTCCACTGCTCAGCTGGATTGAGGATATCAGCAAGTCTAAAACTTTAACAGGAGCAGACTGTAACAGTGACAGACCCCTGACTGAGTGTTGCTGGACTCCAGGACTTCACCTAGTGGTGCCTGGTGTTCAAAATAATCTCAAACTTTAGTAAATGCTCTTATTTGCTTTCTGGTGGAGAGTCAGGAGCATTCAAACCACTCTGGCAGCTGCAGCCAGCCTAGCCGTGTCCACAGGTGACAGAAATCCACCACCAATGAACTACTGATCTGTACGAAAGCTTCTACGCTTTGGTTTTTCTACAAACTAATTTACAACAAAACAGTTAGCAGTGTTCAAACACGAGAGTGGCATCAAGCTTGTCATCTTACTCTCTCCAAGAAAGCAAATAAACGCACAACCCAAAAATAACAAACTTTTTTTTTTCATTTGAAAGTGACATTGCTATAAGGTCTAGCTTCATGGCTTCTACAAGAAAAGGGTGGATGGAGCAAAGACTCTGGGAGTGTTGACTGGGATCTGTATCAGACAGCTGGAGGGAAAGGGGTCAGGGTGGAGTAAAGCTTTATATCAACCAGCAAACACTTGTGGCTGCAGTGGTGGTGGCAGGAGCTCATTCTCAACATTATCAGAGTCGATTGCTGATGAAGCTGCTGCAGTCCCACTCGCTGTGGGTGCAGGAGGGTTTTGCATGTCGGGTGGAAAACTCTCCAGAACGCTCTGCACTTTCTGCTCCACTTCATCGGTCCAGTCAATGAGGTCACTCTCCAGCTGGCGAGCCTTCTCGATGACGCGCTCCTGCCTTTCCCCGAGCCCCGTCAGCAGATCCAGCCTTTTGTGGACCTGACTGAGAGCGCTGTTGCTGGAGGAAGAGGTGGCTCCGGAGGTGAGTGGCCAGTTTGGGGACGCCTGGCCCGACATGTAAAGCTCAAACTCCTCAGAGCTCAGGTTCAGAGACTGGCCATCCAACTTCTCAATGAAGGCCACTGCGCAGCACTGGGAAGACAGGAAGTAAGAGTGATTTTTAAAAAAAAAAAAAGAAATCTCAACCATGGATGTCATCCGTGGTTTAAATGTCACTAGTCGGTAACAGACTTACTAGTCCTTTAATCTGATTGTTAAAATTTTAATTGATGCCCAATGGTGTTAAATGATCATGCCCTAAGTCATAAATCTATTAATGCAGGCCTTACAATGCAGTATTAGAATGACATTTCGGATACAAGCGGTGGAAATTAGCCTTTTTCGAAAGGTGGATGTGCTCTGCCTTAGTGATGGGGTGTGGAGATCAATCAATCACGAGGAGTTCAGAGTATACTGCTGCTCCTCCACATCATAAGGAGATGGCTAAGGCTGTTGTCTCCTGGACAAGGTGTTCTGACATGTCCTATCGGAGAAGGTCCCAGCGACCCAAAACACTGGAGAGATTACATCTATTGGCTCGCCTGGGAAAGGCTCGATGTTTCCCAGATAAGCTGGAGGAGGTGGCGAGAGGGAACTTGGAGCTTGTTTTTTGTTAAATTTTAGCTTTTATTCAAGTGGCTGTTGTAAATTTTAGAACAGCATGCGTCATTCATAATGCACGACACAATCTTGATAATGCACGATGCAAGGTGAAGCACAGATGCGCAAGCGGTATATTAATTTTTCCATTAAGCTGTTCTCAAATTTAACTTACTGAGGGATTCTTAGTTTTACTAGTTGGTTAGCCTGATTTTTCCCCTCATTTAGTTGAGTAAGAAATTGGTTGCCAGGAATTTTCCCTAATTAATACTATCGGTATTATTACATCAGGAGGAACAGCTTATAGGCACTTCGACATCTTCTTTTACAACTCTGTTGAACACATCCATGTGATCTCTACACCGTGGTGTTTCAATTATTTTGGAGCATTTTGTTTTTAATCTATGCAAATGGGATTTTTTATTTTCCAAATTAAAAGTTGCTACAAAGGAAAAAAAACTGATTAATAGAAAAATGTCATTACCTAAATGGACTAAACTACAAGGATTTTGGCAATTTTTGTCAGAATATGTTTTTAAAAAGTGATGACTGAACTTTAAAAGGTGTAGTTTTGTATTGCTGCTGAAGGATACTGAATTTTACAGAACTTCTCTGACTCAGCCATCTCTTATAGCAAAAAAAAAATAAAGAAAACAGGTCAGAATACAACACAAAACAACCTCAAAGCACTAACCCATAACTGAAAAACTACAGACAAACACTGATAAGCCACATAAATGCACTTGTACTAATTTCCTCACCAGATTGGTGAAATAGTAGCCGTCCTCTCCAGTCATGAGTCTGCTGGGGTTGCAGAAACGGGTGATGTATTGGATGTTGGAGTGCAGTCGCGGTGGGTTTGCTTTCAGCACGATATAGATCAGTGTGGGGAGGAAGTCGTCTGCAGACGCAGCCTCTTTCTTGCTGACTTTGATGGCGTTGAAGATGTGCTTGCTGCAACGAGTAATGCATGCCAGCTTGTTCTTGGGAACGCGCTTCGAATCCATTTCGATCACGTCTGAAACAAAAGAGAAGACAAACAGAACATTAATCTGAAAGTTTTGTCCTATCAGCACTATAAGGAAGGTTTCCACCAGCGTACTACAAGCTCAGCATCCTGCAGGTCCTAAACATCAGTAGCATCTTTGGACAAAAGCTACAAGCATTAGGTTAGATGATGTATCGTATCAGCCCTCTGTTCAAGTTTATTTTTAACACATGCAAAAGTAGTCTGAAAAAAAATTACACAGAAGTAAAAATTAAAAGAGGAATAAATATTATTTTCTGACTTATGTCCACCACTCAACGTAGTTTAACACTCTGGAGTCTAGTGTATAACTGACCATTTTAGACTACTTTTGATTTCACCTTTATATTTCAAACGTATAAACTATTTATCTTTCCTTGTTTGGTATCATTTTTTTCAGCACAACTTCACAGTTATTTTCTCTTTTTGATTTACTGTGTTAACACAATTAAACTAAAAGTCACAAAAAACAAATCAATCAATAAATAAAAATAAAATACATTTTTAAAAAGTAGGAAATAGTTAAATACATAAATAGTTACGATAGTTACAAACTTGGGTGCCCACATCGCCCACCCGCCCAGCAGGGTGACGACAATACCCCATCAGCCCTTTATAGCTAAGGGATAAAAAGCATGGTGTAAATTATTTATCTCTGGCTTTACTTGGCCAATCAACACAATTGATAAAATTGATATATAGTTTAAAGTCCACACTTAAGAAACAAGCTGAAACTGAGACTAAGCAAAGCTTTGTCTTGCTTCTACATCATCTAAATCAGTCGTGTGATCTGGACGCAACGGTGTGTCAGACGACTTCAGAGGGTTAACACACAAGTTCCTTTCTCTTCCCGCTGTAAGTGGAAAATAAAAGTACTGTCTTTCTTCTAATGTGTGCACTGCTCCTAACCCTCTATCCCCCTGACTGCATAATCAGCCAGGTGTCACAATGTTCCTGGTGGAAACCCTCTGTGAGAGCGCGAGATGTCCTGTTTTGTTCTTAAACAAAACGAGTATGAGACAAACCTGTGATGGCTTTGACGACGCTGTCAGAAACCTCAGGGATCTCCTCATCTACAGGAACACACAGCATCTCAATGGTGACCCAGTGCAGGGCTCTGTAATAAATCATTCAGTACTTCAGTCCCAGAGTAGTATGCAATGTGCTGTGTTTTTACCTGCAGCAGTACTTCCTTGTTATTATCAAAAAATACATTTATTTAAAACAAAAAAAATCTTCTTTTAAGTGTTGTGACGACTTTTGTCTGCGAACCTGATCCTCTTCTGAATTGCCAGGTCTTTCTTCTCATCATCAGTTGTTTCTGGACAGAAGGCTTCCTTGTAGAGACGAGTCATTATGTACTTTTCGACTTCATCCATAATACACTCTACTTGATCAGACGAACCTACAAAAAGAAGCCCAGAGAATAGAGATATTAAATCAAAATCATACCCAGTAATACTGTTAATATTTTTCATTTAAAGCAGATTCTTGTTGGGTGTAAGAGTGACGCAGCACCTTTGAACTGGGTCTGGAGGCGCTCTGAAAGGTTCTGGTAGAAGTCCTGCACGCACTCTGACAGCTCATCAGCTCCGATGTCCTGAATTAAGAATAAGAAATAATATAAATTCAGCCTTGATATAGCTGGAGTGTAAAACTTTGACAGTCTTGAAGATATTACCTGCAGAAAACACAAGGGCATATTAAATGGATACATTCATAATACATCTGATCAACAACATTTACTAGCAGTTCTGCTTGAACTTCAAACTACTTGCCACGGGAGCGTGACTGTGTTATCACTTCAGTTTGAATCAACTCTCAAGATTCTCACAAAAGACCTTCAATTTTTTTTTCAAACTGTATTTTATTTAGATTCACTTTTTTGTATTTTCTATTTAATCGAGCTCATTCTTCATACCAATCTGAGCTTCTTTGATTTAGGACATTGTATTTGTTTTTCATGTTTTACCTGCTGTAACACAGGGATTTCCCAACTTTTGGGTTTAAAAAAAGTAAATCTTTCCTTACAACACAAAAATAATGCCTTTACCATTTGATTTGAAGCCAATTTGAAGTGGTTAACTATAACTGCTACACCAGTGTTGTGTGAATTTGAGTATGAACATGAATTTTAAAGTAACAGTTTTGAGTTATTTGAGTCTTGTATAGCTAATCAAAACCCACCCTCTTGTAGACCATGGTCTCAGTGAAGGCCCGACACTGTTTGAAGATCTCCCTGCCAGACTTCAGAGGCTTAAGAAAATCAATAAACTCTCGTGTCGCGATGTCACTGTCCACAGATGACTTTCGGCTTGTGGATGAGCTGGGGCTCGGGCTGGACTGCGGGTCAAAAGGAGCAGCATCTGCAGAATGATAATTTAATGTCGCTTTAATCAGTTACAGATACTTCAATCATGTATTCTTAATAGCTCAAAACCACATACAGCAGCTAGTGCTGTACCAGAAAAAGAACACATTTATCCAACCAGATTGTATTTAGGTTAAACTAAACAGGTCTCTTCAACAGGGCAAAGATCACCACACACAAATCTGTGCGTGTAGTGATTTTCCAGCTAAACGGGTAAATTGTAAAGCATTAAGGCAAAGAAATACTTTTACTGAAACAAACTCATTTTCATTATATCCTCATTTTCTCAACAGCATTGTAAACTTTTAACACTATAAAGACACAAAATATAGATTAAAACTATAATAGCACTTCATAATGCAGCACAGTAACAACATGGTAATAATGTGGTATCAATTATTACAGAAACTAGAAAGTGCTTCCAGATAAAAAAAAAAACATGCATCTTGATGTTTGGTTTTATAAGTTTCTACTTTCGTTATTAGAGAAAATGTCCATCCACTAATTAAAGGATTAAACATAATTTTTACATTATTACCTTCACACATACAAGAACTTTAAAGTAATCTTGAAGGTGGCTTATAACAGCATAATATGAAAACATCTGCCAAATTTACATCATTATTATCAGCCTACTTCAATAATTAAAGTCCCTATATTAACATTTTAATCCAAATACTGCACATATTTTTCAGATATCTTAATCAGATTTCGTGGCAACTCTTGAAAGAGGAGAAGCTGAAATAGTTGTTATTGTATTTATAACCAAAGTTTTACTTTATGATTTTGCCTCAATATAATGCTTGGAGTATATTTTCATGCATATATGACATATTATTGACTGTTAAAGAGTGCTGAGGCGTGTATTGAGAGGGAAACTCTATTAACTGAATAGCTTTATACTTGCTGAGGGAATATTCTTCTCACTGAGGTTTCTAATCATTTCCCACTAAATTTAACATAAAGAAAACCATTAATACTTTAACATTAACTCTCTTCAACAGGGCAGACATCATAATGCACAAACCGCTGTGACAAATAATGACACATTTACAAAATTACACTGCCAAACCACGTGCTGGCTAATGCTAGCATGTCACGTAGCACAACAGCTAGGAGGAGCAGCATTACTACGTGAAAGAACAGTAAAGACAAATGTGGAATGAAGAAATGAGACCAGAGTCGCAGCAAAATAACTTGTGACCGATGGAGGAGCTTTGTCTGCTGTTTGGAAATTTCTTCTTTTTCTCCTGTTTTTTTCTTTTCTTTTCTTCTTAATTCCTCAGCTTTAAAAATGACTCCTTTTACTTAATTTCTGATCATGCTGCTCTCTGTGAGTGGGGCAGCTAATTAATGCTAACCAACCAGATGTTTTTAAGAATACAGTGACAACAAAAACATGGATTACATAAAATCAAAGGAGTCCTGTTATGGATTGATTCTTATTCTCTGTGCTAAATATTTTATTTTTGTAGCAGATATTAAATGTAGAATATTTATCCTTTTTTGGATTTATTTCATTTTATCGGGATGTTATTACTGAGTTACAACATAAAGCCCTACCAGAGTTTCTAGCAGCTGCCTGTTTGCTACAGTACATACCTTTTTTTGGTGGTGTTTTTGTGGACGGAATAAAAAACTTTGTGACCGTGTTGACTTTGCTGGACTTTTCTTTAGTCTTTCTCTCCTCAAACTTGCTAAAAGGTGTAATGGAAGGCTGTGATTGGGTCTTCTGTTGTCGACTTGCATATGCTTCTTCTTCCTCTCTCTGCAACCTGTGAGGAAAAAAATTTAAAAGAATAGTAGAACTGTAAGGAAGGAAGCTGATAAATCTAGCAGTAAGAGAACAGAGCAGCTTCTAACAACTTTGTTTTTCTGAGTAGTCTCACATACGTGACAAGAAGGCAAACAAACCTTTCAGCGAGTGCCCAGTCCTCCTGAATCTGTTTTTGCTTTTCTCGCTGATTTTCTTCTCGCCAGCACTTTGAGCACAGGCCTTGCCAAGCAGTGTTGCCATAAAACCCACATCCTTTTTTGCATAGCAACTCTGATTGGTCCAGATGGATCCCACGCCGCTGGCTCATCATTCTGGAAGGACTACTGAGTGGAGACAGAAGTGATAAAACTTTAAAACCTTGAACAGCAACTGTGCTTTGCTGTATCTAAATATACTACAAATACATTCTATAATGCACAAAGCCTGAGAACGTCATTCAGTCGTTGCAGCTGGACTTAAACTCCTTTATATTTATTTTTACTACTGTGAAACTTACTGTAGTATACGTTTTACTTATAATTATTAGTGAAGACGAGCTTTAATTTGAGTCAACTGCACAAACACACAACACTCAAAGAGGCCTGCAAAGCTTTAAGGCTACTCTATTTCAAAGTAGCTCTGTATATGCTAATGTTATTCCCTTCATTTCATAATCGTTGTGTTTTTTTGATAATACATTACTCCTATTAGTAATGCTGAGAGGCGAATTTCTACTTAACAAGCCGCGACAGCTTCATTATACGCCTTAAATGTGTACTGAGGATTCAAACAGACTTTTATTTTGGTCAGAAACTTTTAAAAAATAGTTCTTCTGTCATTAAAGTTTGCCGACTGCTGGGTTGTACTAAAGGAATGCCCCCAGCTATGAGCTAAGCTGTGATTAGCACGCTAATAGTCGGTGTAGGACTCTGAAGCTTACCCTTTCCAAACACTGCTGTCTCTTAGCGACAAATGTTTCCTGGAGTTTCTAACAGACCCTTTTAGCCTTTGTTACGGTCCAGAATGACAATCTAATAAGCTAATCTATAGCCAGCCAATGTAACCAGTGCTAACACAAGCTAATTACTGAGCTATCATAGCTCGCTAAGACTGCAAGCCAGGTCAACGTTACGTTACTACGTACATTTCGTGTCAACGTACGCAAAGCTTTCTTGTAACGCTATCTTCAGTTGCTCTCCTCTTTTACATTAGCCTAACAGCTAGCTTCGCCCCAAACCCATTTTCTAGCTGTTATTTCTTCTTCTCCGCTTTTAAAAAAAACATAGTATACAAATAACTTTAAACAGCTTAGCGCCACCTAGAGTAAACATTCAAGAAGTTTACCTCCGTATGGAGGAAAATAAAATAAAATAAAATAAAATAAAATAAAATAAAATAAAATAAAATAAAATAAAATAAAATAAAATAGTAAAGCATTTGAAATAATTTAAAATAACAGCAGCAATACCATAGGCCTACATAAAAAGCACACAAAGGTATTTGCATTAGTATATGTCTGTTGTGTGTTATTTATTCAATATTCTTGACTTGTGAAAACAATATTGATTCATAATTTCTTAATCTTCATGCCAGAGGGAGAGCAGACAGTCATGCGAATAGGTTTAGTCTTTTATGACTCTGCAGTGATTAGTACTAATACTTCAGAGTAAGAAGGTCCTGGGTTCTTCCGTTGACTTTGAGGGTTCTCTCTGAGTGCTAGTCTTTTCAGAAATATTTATCAGTTAAGGCTGTTTTTATAATTCTGTGAACTACCACAATGGGTTTAAAATAAAGGATGCTAGCTTTCTAAATTTTGAGTACAACAGGTCAGTAACAGCTCCTTTGGTTTGTGCATGTCAATTGCCTTTCCTTGTTTAGAGTGCCTTCAAGTAGCTTGCATGTGCTCGAGCTTGTTGTTTGAAAGCTGTATAATGTATTGGTCTGTTTAAGAATGAGTCAGCAAAGCAATACTCCCTACTTCAGCTTCAGAGTGGCTTCATTGGTATCGAGTCATTTCAGGAAAAGAAAAATCACTGAGTGAATAAAATGGTTAACAGCCTCCAGCAAGCATGAAAAAGGGCTTTCACCTAATTTCTATTCTCGCAAAGAGAAAAAATTGTCTGTGGCGATGTTGTGATTTGTGTTTCTGAATCTACTGGACAACTGCAGAACAAGATTTTCCCCCAGATTCTTCTGAACTTCTTCCCCTTGCTGTCTCCCCATATAATTATATTCCATAGGGGATGCTCAGAACTCAGAAGATCTTTAGGCCATACTTGTTTGGCATGCATTGTAGAAACTTGCACCTCCCTGTGAACGGCACAAGCTGTTCATCTAAAATGACACAATCACTGGTGATCAATCGCCCTCTGAATGTTGAGTGCTGTTTGTTATTTCTTACAGTGTAAAATAATCTTCTTAAGGGATGACATATAATATATAATCCTTATAGTCACAGTTGATAAGAATCAGTTTCCCATGAAACTTAATAGGAAATAAATGCCTTAAGACTTCAGGCCTTAAGACCAAAGATATTTGTAAAGAATTTGTAAATATCTGTAAAGAAACACAGAATTTAAATCAGGCAGAGATCTGAACTCTGGGACCACAAAGCACCATGTTTCTTTTCTTTTACTGCTGTAGATTTGCTGGGCTTGTCGTGTTTTCTGACCCAATTTCAGCCAGAATTTAGATGTCAGACAGGTGGTCTCACATTGGACGCTATAATACTTTGGTATGTACAGCAGTTTGCATCAGTCTAGTGACTAGAAGGTGTCCAGGCCATGTGGCTGTAAAACAAGTGCAAATATCAGCTGTGCTCTGCGTGGAGACGTTTCTTTTTAAAATGACTGTATTTCATTCACTGAAAGTGTTTTGTATTTCATCTGAAGCCTCTACAGAAACAATTTGAATGGGAGACAAACACTTTTCTCAAAATGTAGACATGTTCCACTAGATGGCGCCAAAGTGACTCAAATTACTTGACGTTAGGACATACGGAGCCAATTGTTTCTTTATTATAATCCCCTTACAATTAATTTAATCATTTCCATCCTTTTAAAAAAGGATGGAAATGATTAAAAAGCTCCTAAACGTGTCAAATCTTAACAGTCTGACAGTCTGTTAAAAAAAACTGTTTATTTCTCGGGGTTTTATTCTTGAAGACTTTGACAAGTGCTACTATCAAAACAAGTGATGCAACAAACACGTCTCTCTGTCAAAGCATCAGGGGGGAGCAAAGGTCCTTATATGGAGCTCGAGATGACCTGTGGAAAAAAAGATGTCAGAGTTTTGAAAACATTAGCAGCCGTTTCTCGCCTGGTTTCGCTTTCAGTAGCTTTGTGTAGCTTTGTGGTTGAAATGTGCTGTTGTGGGAAAGGTGGCGAGTCCCTACTAGTGTGGGGACTCCCGTGGGTGTTGTAACCAGGCAACAGAGATGTTGTAAACAGAAATGTTTGGTGCTTATGCAGCATCTGCCTGGAATTACCCCCTGATGCATATTCAGGAGAGGCAAAGTGACAAAACAAGGTCTGAAAGTGAGGCATAAAGTGCCATATTCGGTGTTTTTTCCTTTTTTGGTAGGCTGCCACACAGGAGCATCCGTCACATTCACCTTCACTCACTTTAAGCTAAACCAGACATTGAAGTTATGGATGTTTGACCATAAAACTCCCCATCACCAGCTGGATCTGGATCAAACTCATGGCCGGTTCTTGATTAATTAAATTGGTGTGACCAGTATTTCCTTCACATACATGGGGCAGCATCATCCGTGATTAAACCTGTGATGTCTAAGCCTTAAGTCCTCACCATAACTGCATGATATATTATGTTCTCCCAAGTCCTGGTAATCACTGGACAAAATAGTGATCATAATAATTCTTACTGTGAGGCATCAAAACTACATTTTCCCCCAGAAAGTGTTTTATTCTCACGTCTAAAAGAATGAATACGAGTTGGGGTCATCAACTTTGACCGGATTTGCTATCTGTAGTGCAGTAAACTGAGTATTCAGCACTGTGATGATGCTTTTTGTGAAAGGGAAATCTGACGGTTGTTTTTAAGGAAGTAATTTAGCTCTGTTTTTGTTGACTAAGTGCTTTCATTTCCTAAGATTTTCAGGTTTGGTGACCTTAACCTTAGAGGGTGGAACAACCCAGATAAAATTAGCCAGATGTGCTATAAACTGCTCCATGGTATTTTACTCCAAATTTAACCATGAAAAAACAGTGTTGTATTTAATAAGAGTTGAAGCTGCTGATTGATGTCATAGTTTGGTCATTTTCTCATAGATGTCTTTACAGTCTGACTTGTTTCTACAGCCGAGGAGTCGACCCCTGCTGCCCGTAAGGTTTCCACACAGGAAGTGATGTGTCTCTATAAGTCTAGCTTTTGGAATATAGAGGATCTGATCTGATCAGTAGATAGGAGTGTGAACATGAGTGAGATCAGACAAATACACAGGTGCCACCCACTCAGAATTTAAGAAATCTCTGCTGACAAGACGAAACCCTCCCCCTCACAGAAGCATCTAGAGCATTTAAAATATGCTGAGTGACAAAAATGACAGACTGTGACTCTGAGAGGAGCCGATTTTATACAGATGCTGAAAGTCACTAAAAGAATGCCAATAGCGAAGACAAAGAAGCTGTGAACACCTGCTTGTTGTGTGAGAAACATGCAAGAAAGTCTCTGTCAGAGGTCCAACACAAGTCACATCACATCCAGGCACCACCCCCAGGCAGCACAGGTACCCCAAAAGTGGGAGCCTTAAGTTAGACACCCCTGCTGTAATGTTTTTAGCACCATGTCAATCAGCTTCAGTCGCCCATCTTGAAGTTTAAAGAGTTATTTTGCCAATAATGATTAGAAATCGCTGAATATGATTGACTTTCTGTATTTAGGCACAGATATAATAGAAGTGACTGAGCTTTTTGTCTCTGATTGTCTCACCATTTCATGTTAGAACTGTTTTTTAACTCTTTGCACAAGACTCATTTCTAATCTCTGGCCTTTAAGTTGAGCTATACCTTGACATCAGGTAATTGGTTTTGTTTTTTGTCATTCTATTATTGGCTGTCTGTGAAACATTATGGCCAACCCGTGTCGTTTGAAATGCGCTACACAAGTAAACTTGACCTTGATCTAAAAATGAGTTCTCCCCCAGACTTCTGTCATCAAACACTTGCTCACAGGTCTGATTGTTGAGTTTTCTCTCTAATATTGTGAAAAGCACACTGAGAAACTCATTCCTGTGATTTGGCTTTATATAAATAAAACTGAACAGATTTTTCACTTACAGGAACGCATTGCATCAGTTGTGTACATCTAATTGCAGTACCTCTTTTTCGTCTTTCCACAACACATGACTCACTCTCTCGGCTCAGCACTCGTCAGATACTCCACAGACATACTGAGATATCTGCATGTCTCAGAAATGTAAAGTTCAGACCATTTCTGTTTGAAGCCAGAGACAGAAACTGGTGGTTTATTAGGCCGAGGAAAAAAGGGAAAATTAAGATCAGCACTTTTTTTTTCTTGAGAGTTACTGGTGGCTTAAAAAGGGGCCATTCACCAGAAGAACCTCCGATGATAAGGACATGTTTGGTTTTTTAGGAGTAAGCGATAAGGTACCAGGTGTTAAGTGGTTTCTGCTTCTCAGATTTGAGATTATAATTCTCGGCTGTGTGAATTCAGACATTAAAACAAACAATTATGTGATTATTAGACAAAATCATCCAAAGATGAACTGATTAAAATTGAATTCATCCTCCAAAGGAAGCTGCCTGATCAATCCTGGGTTTAAGCAAAAAAGCTTTTCCTTCATACAAGATGAAAATCTTAAAAAGCCCTTACTGTCTAAGGCAAACGGATCCAGTGGACAAATCTAGACACGTCTTAGCAGCTGGTTATACAGCACCCTTTCACAGGAAATAAAGTGCATCTCTCTCTGTTTACATAGGATCAAAGGTCTTAGAGATGAGCTCAGTGTGGAGTTTCCCAGAGGCTGTAACTGGAGTATGCTCCAGGGTGATGGATGGGGCCAACAAACGTTAACTTCTGCTTTAATTAACCTGAAGAAAACGGATGCACACAGTCAAATACGGATTTTAAAGCACAGCTACAACGATCTCTTTACCACTCAGCAAACACAAGTGTATAAAAATGTGTTAATAACTTGTGTCATGATCATTTAAAAAGGGCAGACACTGAAACCAACAATGGGAACCACTTTATAAAGGGATGAAAACTAAATATTCGTATTAAATGCTACTGCTGAAAAAGCCTTCTAGGCTTGATTTAAGAAAACATTAGTAATTTTTTTTTTTTTTAAAAAGGACACCTGCTGTCAGTTCTACTGGGACGTTAATAAAAATTGCTGGTGCTTAATAAGTCTTAAAATTAGGCAAATACAACCTCCGATGAATGAGTTACACTGCACCATTACTTATTTGACCAAATGCAGAGGCAGTGTGAGAAGAACTGAGTACACCCCATGATTTAAAGCCTGGAGATCCGCTTTTATGCAATAACTTTAAATAAATAAATAATTTTGGACCACTGTTCGTGACCTAAGGCTTAAACGTGACCTAAACATACTGACAGAGAGTCTGAGATTTAACCCTTCTGCATTTTTTGCAGTTTTTCTGCACAGTCTGACTTTGGGGGACTGAATGAAGGACTTCAGATTATTTAGAAATGGCCTTACAACCATCCCCAAACTGATGGGAAGCAACAGTTGCTTCTCTAAGATCATTGCTGATGTCTATCCTCCTCTCAGTCGTGTATTAACACACATCTGAATGCTCCAGACCAGCAAACTGACATAGAGGTTCATAGAGGTCCTCACAATTAATTGAGTTTATTTTATTAGGAGCACTTGGCGAATCCTTTCCTTTTAATCCCTATGGAAGCTGTAAGGGTGTATTTAGTTTTTCCTCGCACTGCTTTGGCATCTTGGCTTTTGTTAAGTAATGAACCTGTGTAATACTTAATGCTGTGTCAATCATTTTTCGGTGTATTACCCTTGTTTTATGACGTGGTAAGGTCAAGATTATTGTTATTATGTCCCAAAATGTAAAGCCTTAGTTCTCTGTTATACTTATGCTCCACGTTTTTATTCTTGGACTCTACCCGAGTTTGTTTGCATGACAGCTCAAAATCAATAATTCCTTATTTATCGTATACTGGATCTTTGTGAAGCCCCTCGGCCTCTGTGACCATGTTAAGTATATCTCCGCTCACTGTCATCATGCAGCAGATGTATTAATCTGCTGCGTGAGTAAGGTTAACATCCCTGTGTGTCTCAATTGCCAAGTTTCCCCAAAAGCAACAGAGTTACAAAAGACTGGGTGTTTCACCAGAGTCCACAAAAACTAAAGAGGAAAGCACAAATAGGGCACGTTCCCAGACTGGATTACTGTAAGAAGTGATAGTCATGTTTTAGGCAGAAAAGAAAGAAAAAAAAAAAAGAACTATTGTTTCTTTTGAGAGGCTGTGACTAAAGCGACCTCAAGGTGTCTCACAGCCATAAACAATAGGGTGATTTATATCCTCTGGGTTTCTGTCTAATGGGTTGGACAAACAAGTACTTCAAGGTTCTCTTGAGGCATTGAAGATATTTAAAACTACGACGTGACAAGCCGAAAAGCATCTCGGAGATGTCGAAGCTGCCAAGAATCATTGTTTTTATAAGTGAGAGAGCAGCTCAGGAATGTGTGTGGGCGGCAGCTGAATTGCAGCGCCTACATCCCCTTTAACACACTCTAATCTTTTATTTCTGCCTCTCACTCTGCCTCAACAGGAAGTAATGACACAACAAAAGTTACACACAGACATTTTATTTTTCTCCGACTACTGCACTACACTGTGGGCAGACATGTGATAAGGTGCGATTGGAAATTTGAAT
Source organism: Neolamprologus brichardi (assembly GCF_056152115.1). Lineage (NCBI taxonomy): Eukaryota > Metazoa > Chordata > Actinopteri > Cichliformes > Cichlidae > Neolamprologus > Neolamprologus brichardi. The sequence continues at coordinate 24,442,443 of NC_142117.1, read as the reverse complement.
GCTTAGCACGAGAGCGAAACTGACAAACAAGAGGAACGGACACAAAGAAAGGCAGAAATAGGAAAAGGGCTGTTTTCTATTACATTTATGTTGATTAAATATTAAACAAGCCAGCGGCTGTGGCAGCCAACAGAGAGCAATAACAGACAGGGACAAAGAAGAATTGATCCCAAACTACTGTACTTGAGACTTTTGGTGATTAAAAAAAACAAAAAAAAAAAAACCAACAAAAAACCCAAACCCTTTTATGCTGCCGGCAGCAAACAAAACAAATCTTGCACAAACATTTAATACGTGCCATTTTAGTCTCACCTTGCAATTAAAACAGACTGCAATTATGGAAGTTTACAGCTTTTGTGGAGAAGTTTGAGTTCTCCTTTTAAACTCCACACTGAATGTAGGCTTTAAATTAATGCTTGCAGCACTTATGGAAAATAAGGAATGCTAACTTGCTCCCGAAGACTTGGCCAGCAAGGCTTCGGGAGCAAAAGAAAAATAAAGGTACGGGGTTAAATACAGGGCAACAAAGTGCAAAGCAGCAGCAGCAGCAGCAGCAGGAAAGAAGGTGCTCTGCTCCATAATGGTTTTGCAGTCTAGCAGAGCAAGTGCAGCAGATAACTCACTACAGGAAGATTGTTCACAAGTGGATGCAAGCACCAAAAATGCCACGTATATTCTTCTATGATTCAAGATAGCCGAAGCGTTTGTTATTTTTATATTCACTAGTTTCTCATTTACATTTGACAGCATTTCAAGTTGATAACGACAGACGACATAAGCATGAACTGAGGCTGCGTTTTGGGGAAGGCCCTTATAGGGGACTGGTGGTGGGAGGTCCCTGTGTGCTAATGAGAAGTGAACGAACTGAAAAAGCTGAACAAACAGCTTGCTGATCAGGCCCAATATTATGACCACCTGCCTAATGCTGTGTTGGTTCCCCTTTTGCTGCCAAAATAGCCCTGACCCATCGAGGCGCAGACTTCCAGCAGGTCCCACATATCCTCGATTAGACTGAGATCTGGGAAATCTGGAGGCCACGTCAATGGCTTAAAATGTTCCTTGTTTTACTTGTGGCAAGGTGTATTATCCTGCTGAAAGAGGCCACAGCATCACCATTGTTCCTTCTTTGGACCACTTTTAATAGAATCTGACGTCTGTGTGTGTGGCTTACTGTGAAAAAACTGCTTTGAGTGCCAGCTCAGACAGAAAACATTCAGATGGAAAAAAAACCAAAACTGATTGTAAGTTGTCACAGAAGATCAGACACTGATGATCACTGGTGTGAAACTTAGCTAAGTGTTCAGTACTGACTAACTTGTTGTGTTTAGATTTGCTACATGAGTAAGCCAATAAAACAAACAGCTTAGCAGCGCAGTTGTGCGTGGGTCTCCGGTGATTCTAAAGTGGTGTGACGGTAAATGGGGAGCCCCACCTCCCACCCATTGTCTGGGATGAACTGGATACGTGTGCCAGCATGAGAGCACTGAGCCAAGGATAAAGGAGCTCTGAACCAGTGCCATCAAAGGGGTTAAAGTGGAATCTCTCGGCCTGCAGAGCTATGCGCAGCCTTAACTGTCATCAGACCATCGGAGCAGCATGTAACGTGTTATTTTGCTTAGGTAGGAGTTATACCTTTGATTTAAAGTCAAATCCATTAAAAATCAAGAGAAAACCTCTGAAATGTATTAAATGGATGATATTCTGTGATGAAAGTTCAAGTGGCTGATGGGATTTTTCAAACTTGACTCCAGAGAGACAAGCATATGCATTTTGGCACTTGTATCCACTTTTGAGGGATGGTTTCAGTTTTCTGCTGCGCTAATCAGTACCAGTCTCATACTAAAAACAAAGCAGGCGATAGCTTGGTTAGCTTAGCACAAGTTCTAGAAACAAGGGGAAGCGGAAAACTAGCTTAATGTGCTCACATGGCAGTGACATAAAACTGTCAGCAAGGAAGTGACCAAAATGTTAAAAGATGACAGAAACAGCTGTAAACGGTGCTACACGATCCTCAAAGTTCCTCTTCCGTTTTCACCTGAACCGTGCTATCCTGCGGCTCCAACTGCGGGTTCTGGCTCTCGCTGACGAGCATGTTGAATTGCAAGTCACTGTAATGGGAAAAGTCCTGCAGGAAGCCGGAGTTCTGGTTGAAGTTCATATCCACATTAGCAAAGGCGGAGGCAGTGATGTCCAAGTTGCCAGGCACGAGTGAGGAGAAGTTTGGGTTATTGAAGACCTCCCAAAATTCAGGCATGTCTACCAACTGGTTGTAAAGGGCCGCCTCGTCGGTGTTTGAATCGATTGGATTGCAGTAACGCGGTTCCGCTGCAGCGGGTATGCCGGGCAGGACAGGGTGCGACCGCTCTTGTGGCGACATCATGTTTTGGGCCTCTGGGAGGAACTGGATGACCTGATCTGACGCAGGTGCGCACTTGGCTGAAACAGATTACGTTACAGAGAAAACAAAGCTGTTAGAAACATGATGAATGGTCAGTTATTAGACGGAGGACTTTGTACCTGGATTGTGACATGTGATTCTCGACCTTTTTTAAAAAGCACACACACACAGCTGCCAGTCTTGAAAAAGGTCTTCACTGAGATTACGGGAAACCTTTGAGGAGAAGTGCAGAGCCAGCTGTGTGATCATTTTGAAAGGTGTTTGTCTCATTGTTAATCTGTAGTACTTTATGCCACAAGGACTGTTTTGCCTTGTTTATATCAGTCAGACCAGGCTATGAAATGGAAATAACTGTGTGAAAAACCTCCAAAACAACCCCACAGCTGAGTCAACATCAACAAAAACTAGCCTTCATGAAGGTGGAACTTGCTGCTCTTTAGTTTTAACCTTTTGTACAGTTTACCCTGTTGCTTTTAACCCCTTTGTGCTTTTATTACACACCATCTTTATCTTGTTTGGTGTATCTATATATGTATGACACATAAAACTCTATCTTCATGTGATAATCAGTCATATAAATGACATGTCACATAAGGAGTATTTGTGGCTGACCACTTCCTCTTTTGTAATGTCTGTGTATTCCAGAGGTCGATTTTGGCATTTTTGGCAAATGTCATGTTAGCATGTGATCTGTTCTTCATCATGCAGTGATGAGTAGACAGAAAATGATTAAGTGTGATTTTTTTAAAGGGCATTGTGATTCGTCCCAATTACTGAAGCTGCCATGTGTCTAATAGTGCATCTTCACAGCAGACGTGTTGACTCTTAGTAGGTGTGGTTAATGGCACAAACACCAACTCAACTGTCCCACTGAGGTTTCTGTAATTAACCCAAGTGAGCGTGACCAAGACGCCCTTTTTTCACAGGAAAATAAATGAATGGCTCACTTGCAGTGCTGGTGTGGAGCTGGTGTGGGGGGCTTTCTGAGGAAAGAAAAGCTACTAGCAGGTGTTGGAGTAATTTCCATGCAAAAAAAAAAAGAAAAAGAAAATGCATCTGCTAGTCATGGGTGAAACTCCTGGACACTTAATTTTGTTTCAGTTTTGGTGTCAGCAATTATGTGGCACCATCCTGGGCCACAATGCCACCAGCCTTTTTCAGGAGAAATACGTGGAACAGGTTCTAGATTATGGACAGGTCCTGCATCAGTGGAGAAGGGGCTTTGCGGTTCTTGAAGTCAGGCAGATAGACTACAGTTTAAACCTGGATTTTGAGAAGACTGGCTATCATTTAACAAGCAGTTTGAACATGATTGTGAATAGCTTTAATCTGGACTGAGTGTCAAGTTAAAATAAAAATAATTGTATTCACCTAAAGGCAGTTTATGCCTTTTGCATGATGAAATCCAAAAAGTTTAGATTTAAAATGTTGGTTTGCTGTGCTTTTCCTGTTGTATTAAGTCACAATATTTTGAGTGAAAATATGTAAACACGGAGCCAGAGAGGTGGCACGCCCCAGTCAAACAGTTCACATGCTGAATTGTAAAAACACAAAGATTAAACTGATAGTCTGAACCTCACCTGTCACACAGGGCTTCTCCTTGAGGTTCACCTCTGACTTTAGCCTTGTCTTCCGCTTCACCTCGTACGGGTCTGAAATGAGAAATGTCAATGTTTAGCAATAATCTGCTGCATCTGGTTTTTTTTTTTTAATTTGTGAGCACTATGACTGGTAAAGAGGAGAGAGAACTGGCTGACATGATGGAGAGAAAGAAGGTGGCTGTATTGCGTGTGCAGGAGACCACGTGGAAAGGCCAGGAGCGCTGGAGGTGGATTCAAAATGTTCTATTGTGGTGTACATAGTGCTGTGGACGCGCAAAGAGTGTCAGACAGGATCATGGGTGTGAAGGTGGAAATCAGAGGGGTGGTTTTCATTGTTATCTGTGCGTATGCCCCACAGGTTGGATGTCATTTAGAAAAGAGAGGGGAGTTCTGGAGCAAGTTGGATCAAGTGGCAGAGAGTGTCCCCAAGGGGGGAAAAGAGTAGGACAGACTTCAATGGACATGTAGATGAAGGGAAGAGAGGTGATGAGGAGGTGTTGAGTAGGAATGCGGAAGGAAAGATGGTGGTGGCCGGTGACGTAATGGTGGAATGAGGACGTACAGGAAAGTATTCAAAGAGGCTTACAGTGAGTTGTATGTGAGGCTGGACACTAAGAAAGGAGATAAAGGTTTGTTTTGATTGGTTAAACAGAGTGATCGAGCTGGAAAGGATTTGCAGCAGGATGGAAATGTACTAATGAGTAAGGAGAGTGTGCAGAGAAGGTGGAAGGAGTACTTTGAGAGAAAATAAGACAGAGGACAGTTAATGAATGAGAAAGTGCAGTGAGGAGGAAGTGAGGACAGCTATGATGAGGAGGAAGAACAGAAAGGTGGCTGGTCCTGATGACATAAGTGTGGAAGTGTAGAGATGTATAGGAGAGAAGACAGTGGACCTTATGACCAGAAGAAGGAGGGAGACCGGCGGAAAAGTGAATCTACAGGGAGTTGAGATAGTGGAGGCTCATGGATGTAGTGAAGGAGGACATGCAGAGGGTTGGTGTGGCAGAAGAGGATGTTAGGGAAGTCCAGTACTGACTGACCTGGATTGCGAGGCAGGTACTTGAATGTAACGGGCTCGCTCTCCATCTGGTCTGAGATGCGACGCAGGGCCAGGTTGACTTCCACTTCCTCTGTGATGTCTTGGTCCTCGTAGGGCGGAGTCTTAAACACGATGGCGATCTGTCGGTGCACGTCTGTCTGGGCGAACTCCCCGTTCGCCTTCCACGACTCTCGCCTGAAGATGATCTCGATGTCGTCTGAGGACCAAACACACAAAGCTCTTTATTATTCAAGAAACATTAGAACACGTTTGTGTTCTCCTTCATCCAGGTCATGGGAGTCTTTAACAAGAAGCTTCTTCACTTCTGGGAGTCCCAGGTTTCATTACATTAGGGACCCCGTAATGGTCAGCATCTAGTCTCATGTGACATTTGACTCCAAGGCCACCTTCCTGTTCGCCTTAAGAAGCGAAGAAGCTTCTTAATTAAGAATTGATGAGAAAATGTTTCAAAAATGATCCAAAATACACAAAGAAGATTAAAAATAAAACCTTTTTTAGAGGAATCAAAACTTTTAATACTTTTATTCAAAATAATTAGGTCACAACGGTTTTCTTCTTTAGGGCGCGTTACCACCTGGAAACCACCTACAAGTCCTCTTTCATCACATCCACACACCTCCTCTTTGTGCTTTCTTCTTCTCTGACAGCCTGTACATCTTCACTGCACATGTCCAAACAAACTCAGTCTCATCTTTCTTACTTTGTCCCAGAACCGTCCAACCCGAGCGGTCGCTGTGATGAGCTCCAAACATCTCAGCACGTCAAACTCAGCTTCTTCCAGGTCTTTTCATACGTTTCATGCAATGTAACTGATCTCTCAGCTGCCTTCTTAACTTTTACTTTCATGTTGGTATCCTTCTGTCACAACCCAGTACCCTTTTCTTCATCTCTTTTTCACACCCCAATTGTTCTGGATGGTTGACCCCAAGTATTTAAACTCAACCACCTTCACCTCCTCCATCATCCTCACCTCACCAAAACACATTTTCTACCTTGCTCCTTCTCACCTTCACTCCTTTTCTCTACACAGGAAACCCCCACAGCTCCCTGTGTAGACCGACACATCATACACAAACATAATATTCCACAGAGTCAGACCTCATCTGCCAGCTTGAGAAGCTCTCAAAGGCAGCTTCTCAAATTCACTTTTAACCAGTCTGTCGCTCCTACCACACACTATTGTCTCAGTGCACCCATGCATATCCTGCACCGCTCTCACACTTCTCTCTAACACTCCTGACTTCCTCATGCAGCACCGCACCACCTTTCTGGGCACCCTGTCACATGCTTTCTCTTAGTCAAGAAAAACACAATGTGACTCTTGACCTTTATCACGTTTCTTTTTACTACTTTAAGTTACAAAAATGTGGGTGTGTGTGTGTGTTTTTAATAACAATCACAAAAATCTCACTTAAAAGTTAACTAAAGCTCCAAAGCCCTACGTGTAAACTTCGATTGTAATCAGGCTCTTTGTTGCGTTTCTGAATAGTGGAAACTGGACTTGTTTTACGTAATCTACTCCTGGAACCTAACTTCAAAAAACTTTCCTGTTACCTTTCTGCACTTTGTCACACAACATGTAGACCTCCGTCTTGCCAGTGCAGGGACCTTCATACAGGTTCAAATGGGTGATCTTCAGCTGTGATGTAGTTGTTGCCTCTGGAATTAAAAAAAAAAAAAACGAAAAAAAAAAACATGCATGACAAAGCGTGAGAATAGGGTAGTACGCTGCCTTATTTTTGGCGCGCTTGGTTGACTGTGGTCAGGGCTTTTCGGTGTGTCTGTCTGGTTATGTCTTACTCTTGTCATAAATGGGCTTCGACACCACCGGGCTGAGATGGTCTTTCCTGCCGTCCTGCCACTCGAGCTCGCACTGAAAGCACAGACGCACTGAATTCATGTCCATGTCTTCAATGCCCTTCGAATGCCCGGCTGAGGGGAGAACAGAGACAAAATGAGTCAGTGAGGACAGAGAAAACTGCCTTTATATATGTGAATGAAGAGAAACGTGGAGATTAAGGTGCGGTGTATTGGCATACGTCTCCCACTCACTCTGAAATGGGTCGATATTTAGGCTTCTTCGCTTCTGAAGTGAAATGTCCAGCTCTTTCCGCCTCACACACTGAATACCGAGGTTAGCGAAGCTGGGTGTAAAAACAAGGGGAACTGTTCAAATAAAATGTAAAGACACACCACGAAATTTAAAGTATCAAAATGGCAGGGAACGAAGGCGAATGCTCACCTGTGACGTCGGCTGTTGCGAGGGTTGAATGTGACAAAACAGATCCCTGTACTATTTGGACAGTCTTTACCCACGAGGCAGTGTGGGTGAGGCCGGTGTGGGAGGTCTTTGGTCACCAAGGAAACTGTGACGTTGACCTTCTTTAAGCCGTCGATGGAACCCTGAATCTGAAAAAAAGAAAAGAACAAGATGTATAGCAAAAATCCAGAATAAGTTCAGAGCTGTGATGCCTATTAATGTGATTTTCTTGATAGAAAACACAGAAAAAGTTGTCTAAAGTTCTTAATTTTTTTCCTGACCAAGAGACCAAAGCTGTTGTAATATGCCAAACTAAAGCAGATAACCCTGACATCTGAGATACTTGGCTTGAAAAGAGTTGAAATAAAAGCTGATTAACCTTCTCTATCTGTTGCTCCAGGATTTTTTGTCTCTTTCCCCCTCAGACATTTATCTGGGGCAGACTTTTAACAATAGGTTTCTAGAAGGTCATTACAGATTTCCTGGTGCATTAAAAAAACCCCAAAAAAACCAAAACAAACTACCTAACTCAGGTACCAGTTTCGTCCAAAAATAATGACAGGTTAACACCATTGTTCAATTCTATTAATATCCATTATGCAACCAGACATTTCCTTGACTAAACCTTACATAACCTGGTAACCAGCAAGTCAATGTGTGAATGATCGTGGCGTGTAGATGTGTGTGGTAGTGTTTGTTAGTAAGCAGCTGGGGGATATACCTCCTTGTATCTCACTGCACTTGAGCTGGGATTTGTGGGGACTTTCTAATTGATTCAGACAAACCACATTTTTTTCAGTCTCCACCCATTTCAGACAGGAGGGGTCAAGTGAACAAAGTAAACAGGATCAGCTGTGGTTAAAAGTGCCTAACTGCCTCTGAGGTCGTGTAAACTCCCCTTCTGAAACAGAAACTCCTACCTCTATCGTAGGCAGGGTCTTTTCAGTGTGGGTGCTGGATGCACCCAGGATGCTGCCCGCCGAGCGTCCTTCACATTCATAGCGAAACCTCATGCCTCTGTCTTTGGGCTCCTCCACAATCACGAGCTTGGGCTTGTCCAGAACGCGCTCCAGAATGTCCGTGTCGCCTCGGTTCTGAGAGGACGGGATGCCGGAGTTCTTCGAGCTCAGCAAACACGAGGACCCTCGCCCAGAGGAAGGATGAGTCGATGCCATATCCATGACAGGGAGGACTGGCTGATGGGGGGGGACAAGAGAAAGCAATTTAAAAAAAAATTGACTTAAACATATTTACCTTGCACTAGAAACTTCTGGCAGAAAAGGCAGCATGAAAAGATGCAGACAACATGCAACAACCAACCAAGCCTCACGACTGTCCCTAAAGGCTGGTGATGCACATCAGATGAGTCTTTTATAACCTGATCTAATGAGTAAAGATAATTTCTGTACTCGAAAGACTTCAAAGCAAATCCACAAAGCATCTGAAAGAAGAAACAATAGTTGTTGTTTTTTTATTTTCCCCCCACTGGTTTGTGTTTATTTTATGTTTTAACCATTTCTTTATCATGTTTGTGATCTCTATGCTTTTTATTTCTGCTCTGGTCTTACCTCATGCCCCCAGTTTTTTTTCCTATTCCATCTGTTTTAGCAGGAAAGTTAAAAGTCACATGGCTCGACTTCATATTTCTCATGAAAACTTAATTTACACACTTTTCTTGCTTTGGATGTACAAATGCAGTGAGTCAGTTTGCTGACAGCATGAAACGTCTCTCCGGTTGAACTATGCCTTTAGATTTCCGATCATCAACTATCGACCTTTCTCAACACTCTTCCAAGAAGAAAAACTGAACTTCTGCAGTAAAATAAAAGTACTGGCAACTGCCAGTGCTACCCCTCAGACTCCCAGCAGACGCACCTGTGGTATCATTACAAAATCCTACGTCATCTTGTCCTCAAGTTATCGCATTCACAAACTTAGGTGCCCACGTCACCGGCCTCGGTGAGGTGACGACAATACATGATCAGCCTTTTACGGCTGAGGAGTAAAAACCTGACCTGACAGTCGCATTTCATTCACCAGATTTCCATCACGATGTGTAAAGGAGATGAAGTCACCAAGTCAAATACGCAAGCATTCGCAACCAGTTACAACCTTTAAGAATATCTACAGTTTCGAAGCACTGACTCACTTTCAAAGCACAACTTCATAAAATCCTTTTAATAAAATGTTTCCCTTCCGAACGTCTAGGTTATTTAATTTAAAAACAAGTGTCATGTTTCAGTAGTTCACCATTAAAAAAGCACAATGAGAGAAAAGTGTCAAAAATGGCAACAAATGCAATATAATATCTTAGAATATTTCTAAATGATTACTTTGCATCTTTTTGTAGCAGCTCAGCTCCCATTTTGGGAACCCCCATGTTAAACTGAGTCACTCTATATAAAGCAGCTGAAAGTAGCTCCACTTTGACAAGCTAAAATACTACAATGGTACTTTTTACACACCAGTGTGTCTATATTAACAGTCTAACGATGTTACACGGTTTTACTGCTGAAAGAGCTTTTTTCCCGCCTCGACATCTTCATAGTTTTAATGAAGGAAAACAACCTCATGTCTCTTGGGCAGTGATGACACTACAGATGAAGCATGCAGTGAAAGAACTGACTCATGGCGTGTGTTTCTTTTTGTTTTCTCTCCATACATGTGCTTTCTATCAGTGAGCAGAGTTAACCTCGTGCTCTGCGACTCCTCCTCTTGCATATGATGTCTTATTTTTTCCGTTACACCGCAGACCACCGAGCTTTTTCCACTCCCACTCAAGACTTCGTATCTCTTTTTTGTCTTTGCTGCTTTTAGTTTCTCTCTTCCCCCATCCTCACTCATTTGTTTCTGCTCATCGAGGCGCCTGATTGCTTTCTCTTACCGTGAACCCAAAGTTATCACAAATCAAGTTTCACCCGACTCACTGCAGTCTATCTGCTGTAGCTAATCTAACCCCCCCCCCCCAGAAGATAAGAATGATAATGATCAAACCTGCAGGTAAGAAAAGTAGTAAAGAAGTCGCCTCCTTTGTCAGACGTGTTGCTGTGAATCATTAAACCATCGCTGCAGAGATGTGGGTGATACCTCTGCATGAGATCATGTTTCATAATATCCTGTCGAGCCCCAGACGTCTTTGGTCAAAGTGTTTGTATGCACCCCTGCAATCGTGTTAGCCCCCTCCCCAAAAGAAGAAGAAGAAAAAGAAAAAAAGGACTGGACCTTTCAACAAAAGCCTGCTACACCGAGCCAGCAAACGGAAATAGGAAGTCAGCTCAGCCTTACGCCCTTCAGCCAATCACAGCACTGACACGGGGGTGAAAAATGCAACCTTTCGTCTCCGGTGGGTTTGGCTTGTAAACAGAAAGGATGGCAAACTGAAAGCAGGAGTCAGATTACAGCTCTTCCAAAATGTCCTCTCCACTCCCCAAGCCCACCTCCTCTATAACAACAAAAAAAAGCACAAAGAGGTGTGCCACGCTCCCTCACAAGCTGCAAAACCTCTTCAAACCCAGCAACATAACCTGTGCAGCTCATTCACTAAGAGAAGGCTGAACTTCTCTTCTAGTGCCCTTCATTATTACCTATCTGTGCAGTCACTACAGTGCCTCTCTTATCAGATTACAGTTTTTCTGAGCTCCCGCTGCCTGTAAACCACGTGCTTTCTGGTAGAAGCCTGACCTGCTGAGTTGCCTAACGGCTGCTCTGTGCCACACAGCAAAATAGCCAACCGTCTGCAGGCTGCACATGAATCATGCAGCACTTCATACCACCAACATTCAATCCTCACAACAGCCTCATTATGAGAGCTGCAGCCAACGCCGAGGAGGAGGAACGGACGCTTCCTCTGAACGTGTTTTATATCAACCGCCTTTCAATAATAGCACAAAGACAATATGGGAAATAAAACTACTGTTGCTAATAATAAACCGAGGGAAGAGCATAACAACCTGCCCATCTGTGTGACTGCTTTGCACAAACAAATGATAAGAAAACCTCAAAAAAAAAACAAAAAAAACAATCAGAAAACCAAAAGCAGATTTTAACAGTAAATTCTCATAAATAAAATGTTTTAAGTTTTAGCTGAATCCATTAACTGTTTTAATGTTTATGTTGCCCAGCTAAGATAAGAAAAGGCTAAAAATAAGAATGCCATCATTATTGTTATCATTGTTTATTAGTCATAACCTTTCTCCAGACAGCTTAGACTCCAGTTTCCTACCTGTTATACAGTCATAGCAGCCAAAGTGATTGAATATTTACAAAATAGGTGCATGTACTGACATTTATTTCTCTGGCTTTTATATAAATTAAGTATCAGGTATATTGATTATGACTTGATCTAGTTAAATAGGACCTGGATCGAAGTAATGAGCACAAATTTTGCCAAGAATCTGTAAAAATTATGCCCCTATTCACCCCAGGCTGGCAGCTTTCACAGCCCACAGCTGATACAAACACCTCTCTGCTTGGCACCCTTGGGTGTTGCCAGCAGTCTTTCTGGGTAACGTATGAAACTGTGAAATGAGCTGGAAACCAGAAAAATCAACACCCTGCATGACACCACCTGAAAAAAACAACAACAACAAACAAACAAACAAACACCCACCTTAGATGAGGTGCCTCTTGCAACCAGCACCGGCTTGGATGTCTGCATGGGGGTTGGTGTCGAGCAGGGGAGGCCAGCAGGTGGAGGAGGTGGTCCAGGTAGTCCAGATAGGGAGGGTGCTACCTGCTCACTTTCTGTGATATATTCTTGAATCAGGTCTGTGTGAATGAATACAAACTGATGGTGAATCCAAAGTGAAAGTGCAAATGTGGTAAAAATCTGACACCGGTTTAGGGCAGCAGCTGTGCTGTTTCTTTACGTTTTTGGATTTGAAAGCAGAAACACTTCCATTAACATCTTTCAAACCTAATAGTATATTACTGCAATCTATTTTAAGACGTGGCGACGTGGCGACGTGTCACAAGACACAGTGTGTCAGAATTTGAGCGGTTACCACCTCACATGAACCGTTTCCTCTGTTTTGTTTTTGTCACTGGTGCATGAATCTGTGGCACGTTGTTTCAGCACTGCACCAATAAAAAAACAAGCCTGGTGCCATGTAGCCAGCCTCAGTTTAACCAGTGAAAGTGAATCTAGAGCAGTGGTTACCTGCAGGTAAATATACCTTTTGAGGACCAATGGTTGTGGTCTGTCATGTCTGACACTTTGTCAGAAATCATGAAACATTAAACAAAGCAAGCATCTGCAGCACAGTTTTCAAAGTTAGATAAGAGAAATCACCTGTTGTCACCTTTTCTTGTTTAATTTAATGTCCCAAATGTTGAGTTCTCCTTCTCTGACATCGGAAATAAGACAACCTAAGATTAAACAAGTAGGAACTCTGATGATGGTTCACGCCTCCTGCCAGAGGTCATCTCAGGTCACCGTAATGCCTCCCCGCTTCCGGCAGATGCACGCAGAGCCAAAACAAAACAAAACATAACAAAACAAAAAAGACCCACCACTCACCGAAATCTAGAGAGTTGAGGCTCGAACAATTGTCGTCCTGCGGGTCAATCCCGGGAAGGGGTGTTGTCTCCTCTGCTGTGAAAAATCACATGCCTCAGGATGATGTCAGCGCTTTTACGCACAAACACACGCAAAGATTCAACAGGTTTACAAAAGACAACCACCCACCAGAGGTACCGTTGACCATGTCCATGTCTATCATGGCATGCGTCCAGTCTTTAAGACCACTTTGAGGACCTTAAACTCCACCGTCGTGTCCTTGAATTCTTCCTTGAGAACTCTCCAAACCGGATGACCGTTTTTTCCGTCTCGGCCCAAACCTTCGTCCTGAACTCTGAAACAGCTCCTTAAACCACCAGTTAGACTGCACAGCGGCTCAGAGTGTCCGTCTGATCCCGGGGAGAAGTGTCAAACCGTCCCGAAGCCATGTGTGGAACTAAGTGCGCTCCGCTTTTGTGTTTCCGGCAGGCTTCGCGATTGGCTGCTGGACGCGTGGAAATCCCCCTCTGCGCGTAACGTCACCTCACAGACGGGAACCCCCCCCCGCGACAGCACGAACCAAACTTTTAATCAAACGGCGCTTTATTGATTTGCATAATGCATCATAGTGAGGCCAGAAAAGGCACTTTACCCTTAAAAGCCGATTTCCCCCCTCATTATGTATGTAAACTAACCGCACGTATCGGCGGCTCGTCTTGTTTTCATATCGGCTTCAGCGCATATGCAAATCGGTTTTTAACTATTCAAATTAGCCTCTATCCCAGAGCTAATGCACCTATTTTTAGCACAAAGAAGTCAAAAAGCCAGCTCTTTCTCAGCCACACGCCCTCTGACGCATTTCTCCTGGTTACATCATGTCTTTATCACGCTTCTCCCGGTTCCTCCAATCAGGGAGAAGTGGGAATTTCATAAGAGCAAAGTAAAAGTTACAATTTCAAAAATACAAAAACAAAAAACCCCTCCCATTAGAAACGGCGCCTCTTCTCCTCCCAACTTAAAAACTCTGACAAACTGCTGAAAAGTTACGAGGCGCAGCAGCGACACCTGCTGGTCGCCCAGAAGACAGACGATTTAAAGGAAATGGAAATCGAAAGCGGGGCGTTTAGGGGAAGCAGTGACTCAGCAGGGAGCAGATTAAAAAACAAAAATAAAGCAAGCCAGCTGCAGGCATGACCGACACGCCTGAGCTCTGCAACGAGAGGATAAGCTGCGAGTCCTCATATTTTGAAGGCAAAATATGCTGTTTTTTAGCTGTTTTTAGCTAAAACTTTATAGGCACACAGCATTTCCTGGAGGTCACGTGTCTTTACTTGAGTCAAAAGTAGACCATCAGTGTTTCATGACACCAAGCATCACCTACACCTGTCACCGGTGTGCTCCTAACGTAACAGTGTTTCCACTTGCCTCAACTGTCAGTGCAATGGGGAAACAGCGCCCTCCCTCCTGGTTTTGCACAATGACTGTAAAGAAGAAAAAAGTCTTTTATACAGTTGTTGTTGTTGTGGCTGTTTATTTGAGGCTGGCTGCAGTAATCACTCCCAGTCTGTTAAAGCTATATGAGAGGTGAGTTTTATCTAGAGTAGTTATGTTTTATCGATACATAAAACTTTATCAACTGACGAACACAGTATATTAAGTACTTAGTGGGCAGGTGTCTGACACCAGTTTGTGTACTCTTCATTTGTTTAACACTGTATAATACATATGTTTTTTGGGACTGGTTTGCCAGAGGTGGCCCACACATGGGCACAGCACAAGGCCAGTTGCATACACACTGGTTGTCCTGTGCTGGCCCATGTGTGGATTACCTCTGGCAAACCTGATCTGGGCCACCAAAGGGCCGTCATTCTTTGTGGTATGTGGGCCATCTGTAGGTGGTGTGCAGCCATGGGCCAGTTGCATACACACTGCTGGCCCTGTGCTGGCCCAGAACAGTTTTAGCTCTGGCCCCAGATGTCAGCCTAATGTGTAACTTAATCAAGCCATGCAATAACAACATGTGCCAGAACATGCAAAACAGTGCAAAAGTAACATGCTGAACTCTGTTCAGACAGTGAATGTACTGATTCTTATATAGCGCTTTTCTACTCTCCCAGATTACTCAAAGTGCTCTATACAACATGCCACATTCACCTAATCACACACTTTCGCTTAACTGAGTGCTTCTTATCTACATTCATACTCTTGGCATGCAGACTGGAGGAGCCAGGGATCGAACCACTAACCTTCCAATCAGTTTGCAACCTGCGCTACCTCCTGAGCTACAGCCTCCCACTGGCAAAGATGAGTAAACCCTCACTAGGTTTTGGATAAAATGTACACTCACAAACCTGTCAAACCTGCATTTGAAACATTGGCTACCATAGCAGTATAGTATTGCAATATGGCATTTTGGTCTTCTAACTTAAATAGGAAAATAGGAACATAAATAGTGCCATCATTGCCAGATGTGGCCCAAATCTGGATGACATACACCCTGCCATGACACCAGTCAGTCAGAAGTGCCAGCTTGATGCCGGATCCAGGGAAGACCTGTTTTCCATGAGCCTGGGCCACATAACCCAAACCATAATCGGGCCAGATATGGCACGCCATCGCATAAACAGTGGCGTCATTGCCAGACCTGGCACACATCTGGTTGACATACACTCTGCCAAAACAGCAGTCAGTCAGAAGTGCCAGCTTGATGCCAGATCTGGGCCAGACCTGTTTTCTGTGGGCCTGGGCTACATAAACCAAACCACAATCAAGCCAGATATGGCATGCCATCGCATAAACAGTGGCGTCATTGCCAGACCTGGCACATATCTGGATGACATACGTCTTATCATGCCAGAAGTCAGCTAGCA
Source organism: Neolamprologus brichardi (assembly GCF_056152115.1). Classification (NCBI taxonomy): domain Eukaryota; kingdom Metazoa; phylum Chordata; class Actinopteri; order Cichliformes; family Cichlidae; genus Neolamprologus; species Neolamprologus brichardi. Next base: position 24,426,757 of record NC_142117.1, on the reverse strand, counting down.
GTGCCGACTTGATACCAGATCCGGGCCAGACCTGCTTGCTATGTGGGTATGTCATGTAGCGTTGGAGACCTCAACCTTCCAACCCACTGATGTCGTCCTGATTGGTTGTAGTTGTTCAAGGACAGTTCCAACAGGTGTGTGTGACATTACCGTTGAGATGTATGGCTGCAAAGTTGTTGTGGCAATGCTGGTGGTTGCAGGGCAGAGTGAGGACCTTATTCTGGGCCTTATAATGCATCTGGTTAATCACCAGAGGGAAGAGGGAGATTTAGGAGAGGAACACAGTAAGACCCTGAATGCTGAAGAACTGGCTAATAAAAATCTGCCGAATTCAATATCAGGCGTGGTGGTTCCAGAGCATGTTGGTGATTAGATTGGAGCTGTCAAGCTAAAGAGAGCTGTCACATTGGAGCCACCGACAGAACACCTAGTTTGGGGCAGGCTGCAGCTAATGAATAGTGGGGAGGTGGTCTTTGCTGTAGTTATAGAACCCACAGGCTCAAGGTCCAGGCCAAGATCGGTTATGGTTGGAAGAACTGTAGCATATCTAAAAAGTGATAGATGGGTCCCTGTAAAAGTGTTGAACCCCTTTGACAAGCCAGTGAGCCTAAAATGGAACATTAAGTTGGCTGACATGAGCTTCAGCCCCACCGGCTCCTACTTACAACAGAATGTGCAACTGCCAACTACTGGCTCAGCTAGGTGCCATGATGAGCAGAGCCTAGTCACTAATGTTTCCACCCTTCCTGATCATGCATCTTCACAGGAAGTGACAACTTGTGGTAGCCCCTTACATGCAGTGCTACAAAATCTGGGGCTGTCTGATATTGAAATTGATTCACGTGCAGTTTCACCAGCTGGCAAAGAGAAACTAGTTTGCTTCATAGCACAGTTTGTGTCCATCTTCTCAAGAGACGAGCTTGCCTACATCGAATTCGAGTTGTGGATGACAAACCATTCCGGTTGCCATGCCAACATGTGCCACCAACTAAGACAAACTTATGACAAACTACCACAGAATGGAGGAACGGGGAATTATTCAGAAGTCTTGCAGTGTGTTTGCATCACCATTGGTCTTAGTTTGGAAGAATTCTGGTGAGTTGAATATATGTAATGACTTCCGCTGACTTAATGCTACAACTGTCAAAGATGCCCAGCCATTTCCGCTTTTGGCCAATGCGTTGGCTGCTTTAGGAGGAAACGCATTATTTGCTACAATGGACCTGACTTCAGGTTATTATAATGTGGAGCTGCATGAGCAGGACCGTAAGTACACCGAATTTACGCCACATGCCACAAGGATTGTGCAACAGTCCAGCAACCTTCATGAGGATGACGTTAGTCATTGTCAGAGATCAGGAACGGCGCAAAAATATTTTTGGAGGATTCAGCAAACAAATCAGTGGATGTGCTTGTGGTCATAAACCACTTTCCAAAGATGTCTCAGGCCTTTCTAATCAGCCTTAATCAGTCTGTTAAGGCAGTAGCGCACCAACTCTGGCATAACTACTTCTGCATCTACGGCTTTCCAACACGCTGACCGCAGTGTCATTAGCTACTGAACGCAGTCAGCAGCTAATGACCCCTGCTGACTGCAAGTTTCCTCAACCCTATAAACAGTACATTTGCACAATAACTGAAACTAGCCCACTGAATGAACAATAAGTTGTGAGGTCAGGTCCTTGATCATTAATATGCATCCACTGGAGCACAAACTGTGTGTCATCAGGACGCCACAACATAGAACGAACACCATCCCCATAGACACAGCAGCCAGGGAAGCAGAAGAACATCACATCAAGAAGGCCCTGAGTAAATGTGGTGATAGCTGGACATTTGTCAAAGCTGGGAAGGCACCTAAAGAAAGCTTCAGTTCATCCAGGAGAGAAAGACAACTGCTGCCTAAGCGAAAACCTGTAGTGATCCCGTACGTGTCAGGAGTATCGGAGCAGTTGAGATGCATTTTTCTAAACACAGCGTCTCTGTGGCTTTCAAACCCCAAAACATGCTGTGCCAAAAATTGGTCCACCCCAAGGATCGGGTCCCCCGACACAAGTAATATAGTGTACACTGTTAAGTGCCAGGAGGATTGCCAGGATTTATACATTGTGGAAACCAAACAACCTTTGGCAAAGCGATTGGCACAACACAGAAGAGCTACCTCGTCAGGCCAGGACTCTGCAGTCTATTTACACCTACAGGCCAGTGGACACTCTTTCAATGATGAGGATGTACACATCCTGGACAGGTAGGAACGCTGGTTTGAATGCAGAGTCAAGGAGGCCATTTATGTAAAAATGGAAAAAACATCTCTGAATCATGGAAGGGGCCCAAGGGTACATCTTTTGACATCTTACAATGCCGTAAATGCAGCCATTCCCCAACTCTCTGTGAATGGTACTCATGGCCATTGATTGGTGGTCTTTGATCAGTGTTTGTTGAGCAATGAACATCACAATTTGCATATTAATGATCAAAAAACTGACCTCCCAGCCCATTGTTCATTCAGTGTGCTGGTTTCAGTTATTGTGCAAATGTACTATTTATAAGATTGGGGAAACCTGCAGTCAGCTGAGACTGAAGAAGTCACATGGATGAGTGACGAAACTTTTCTCCCACTGAAAACGCTACGTCCAGATGAACAGAATCAAACTTTTGCGATTTGCTTACCTGGATGGCTGAGCGTGCATCAAGACAAACCAGAGACTCCTTGTCTTCTTTAAAAATACAACAAAACGCAGAGTCGAGGAGTTTATTTGGGCCGGCCTGTTACAGAGGGTGAAGAAGAAACTGGTTACACTAACATCATATACCTGCCAAACTGACATGAATCTGATTTAAATGGTCAGATGATGTTAGAAAAAAAAGGTTAGCTGAGGGTTAAAAGAAAGGTTTGGAGTGTCTCTTTTGCCAGTGTAAATTTGTTTTACTGTATCCAATATTTTGTGCAGCAGGCCAAACATGACCTCAGTTTTACATGTCACAGAGGTGGTCTTGGATTATATGGAAACCGAAAGCCTAGGTCCACAGAACTCTTAAGTCTTTAAACTATGCAAAGGATTTGGTACCCTTTTTACTGTTAATCTGTTAGTCTTCCTACACCTAGTTTCCCTCTGAAGTATTCTTGTCGCATAATTTTAAGACTTCCCTTTTTTAATTTCAGTGTACTGGCCACCCCCATGAGGCTAGACTCCAAAATATCAACCCACAGCAACTAATGACTCAATATAGAACAGACTATAATTAGCACTATTTTCTAATTATATGTTTATCACTTTCAGGCTTTGCCCTCTTGAATCATAATTTTTTTTTAAACTTCTAATTAAAAAACTTGAGTCACATCTCATTTCTATACATTTTGCTTCCAAAGACCCAGACTTTCTTGTAATGTTTATTTTTTTTAAATCTCTTCAGCAACAGTCATTTAGGTTTTCTGAAGGTCTTTCAAAGTTTTTCTTTGGACATTGCCTGCTTTTACATTTATTTTTAGCCCAGTCATTGACCATACCTGACCACTGACCTACTCTAGTAAGCATAAACTAACACAAGGATGAACCAGTGCTGTGTCTACACATAACAGCTTAGCAAAGAACCAGTTTCAAATTGTGTCTTTGTGCACATTGTTACTAGCAGCCTGTCGCAAAAACACAATTATTTTCCTTTCTTTAGCCAAATCTACAAATCTAAGGAAACTGAAAAAAGTTGAGGAGAAACAAATGTGTGGAAAAAATGAAGGGCAGCTCAAGACTTTGCACAGTACTCTACATATTTTGTTGGCTTGTTTCTAGCGGTGGGTTTATAAAAATTGATTTCCTGATTCAAATTGATTTTAACTTGAATAATGCAATATCGATTAATTAAAGCCTGAATCAATTTTTAAATATATTTTTGTATTTTGCCAAAAAACACCACAATCTCTGGTTAAAGCTCATGAAACCAGCAAACAGCTAAAACAGCAAATGATTAAAGAGCAGGTAAGCAGATTTTGCACAAAGATGTACACACAAAGCACAGATCATCCCCATTCATCCAATCACTTGTAGACGAAGGGTCAAACATGAAACATGGCTCATGTTTGAAAAACATTGTCACAGATCCTCTTACTCTGTCCGTTTTGCTTCCACCACCATAAAATTGCCCTTCCTGCACAGCTCTCTCTCTCTGTGTACTTCAGGACCAGTTTACCATCAAAAATCTCTATTTTCTGCATTATTTGCTTGCTTATTACGCATCAGTCTACTGTGTGTACAGTGCTGTCACCCACTGTTTAGTTTTTTGTTTTTTCAAAAAATGACCTCTGACAAGAAAATCTAATTTCTGCTGTTAATACCGAAGAAATTCAAACTCCAAATTACAAAGCGCTTAGCTATGTCTCTAATAAAACCTCTGTGGCTGTGCTCTACTTCACTGCAGCAGCATCAGGTAATGTTCATATGTTTATTAATGTTTATTTTTTAAAGTTTATAATCTATTGCAGAATATTTTTAAGGGGATTATCTGCTATAAAAGCCAGGCCAGGAAAATCTCATGTTTTCCTGTGTTTTATCCTCAGCAACTTCTCTGTCTGAGTCATAATTCAATCAAATCGAATCAAGACCTTGTAAATCTGAATCAAATCAGTTATAGAAGTCAGTGACGACACCCAGCTCTACTTGTGTGTCCTCAACTCCAATCTGTGACCTTGAGTTGTGGATGTTATGATGGCTGTTCTTGGACAGCACAGACACAAACAGTTACTGGCTGAAAATTGGACCTCAACTCGAAACACAAAGATGGAAGAATTCAGTATGAAGTGTCATGCAAAAATCTTGTCCTAAAGCCCAAAACAAATATTTAAAATGTGTCAAAAATAATAAGAATGAGACTTGAAAATTACCTATTGCTAAACAGTTTGACATCGGTAATATTAACATGAGGCTGTACAGTTTGAGGAAAATACAAAAGAATGCATCAGTGACTGAAAAACAAAAATTAAGTCATTGACAATATTAATATGTGTGTGTGTGTGTGTGTGTGTGTGTGTGTGTGTGTGTGTGTGTGTGTGTGTGAGTGAAAGACAGAAGGAGAGCGAGAGACAGATTTTGTGTTATAAGCTTCATGTTATGGACGGACAGTGTGAGCACTCAGGTCGCATCAGAGCATCGGGCCGTATAGTGTGAGACCATCGTGACCTACGAACTTTTAACCCCTCCAAGTCAATCGTACACTTTGAGCAGGAGCTGAATAACGCGACTGGAAAAATAAAAAAATAAAAATCGCAGTGTATGCCCAGCTTTAGGAAGCATCAAAAACAAGTGAAGCACTGACATCATCTCCCATCAAAGCTGAACACGCTATGATGGCAAAAACTGCACTGTGAGCAGAGAGATGAGAACGTATTCACGTACAGTAGAGGTCCAGTCAGACCGTCTCTTCTAAAGAAACAAATATGCTCACAATGCAGTGCAAACTAATCTGTCTTTGTTTTAAATACAAGATTTGCTTGTCACCTGATTTGGTTACTACATGCTTGTAAAGCGACAGTTGCACAACATCCTGCCCATGTATACAGACCAGTATTACCACAGCCTGTTATTTTAAAGTGAGAAATCTTAAGTACAAGTGTCCCTTGTGGCCGATTTCTGCTTAGTTTTCTATTCTTCTCACAAGAGAGAACGTTTAGTTTCATTTTGTTGTAATTGATATAGAGATAACTAAGCCTTCTTGCATACAGAATTCCCCTTGTTGGAAAGTCCAAATGCAACGTTCAATAGGTACATCCAGTATATAGCAAAGTTACACAGTGGGCTTAGTATAAACCACACCTGTCCTCCTACTTTAAGTGAATTTATGAATTCACCAACACTCAGTGTAGAATATACTTGATACATCTTTCCAATCCATCCGTTTTCTTCCTCTTATCCTTATCAGGGTTGTGTGGGAGCTGGAGCCTATCCCAGAGGCAGGGTACACCCTGGACAGATGTCCAGTCTGTCACAGGGCTAACACACTTAAATAGACAACCAGTCACTCTCACATAGACACCCAGGGACATTTAGAATCACAAATTAACCTAGACCCACTAATTTTCACTTTCCAATTATTTCACAAATCAAATGACAAAATGTTTAAGAGCTGGCTGCACGAGCTGATGATTGACATCTTTGTTGTTTCAAAGAGACGTGACAGGTTTTCATCATCTGCTTAGCAGCAACATCCGTGTCCTCAGTGCAGTGAATATCAACCAAATCATTACTCCCAGTTTGGTTGTTACTGACTTGACTTCTTGCTGATGTGAGCGCTGCTCTAAACCACTTTTTCGTGTCCAACTTAGCGAGTAAGCACAGACAGCAAACGAAAATTCACATTAGTGTCGCCCACCTAACATCTAATTGACTGGCTGGCCACACAGTGTAGGTGGTAGCTGTTTAATTTGTGAAGCAGGGGAATTTATTTAAAGGCTTTCTAACTGCAAAGTGTGTAGGTTTCAGTTTGCACAACAGGGCTCAGTGTTTCATTACCAAACTGTATGAACTAACACGAACTGTACAGCAGGAGAAGAACTACAATTTAGGCTTTTCTTGTGTCAAAGAAATATTTCATGAGAGGCGGCACGGTGACCTTTGTGGATGATGATTAATGATCACACCAAGTTCAAAACTGAGATCTAGTGAGTTAACACTAGGTGGAGTTAGATTATGAAAATCTAACTCCACCAAAATGGAACAATCTTCCAGTATGAGACAGTGATTCTACATTTTCTCTTTGATCAGTATTCTCCAGATACAAAAGAATGACTGCTAAAAACCAATAAAACCGCCCATGTTAGCTGCCAACATGCAAGACAATGAGGCAAATCTGAAACCACTTCCAGAAAAACACTCATTTTAAAGCTACAAACTCAAAGCTGCTCGTTGAACACTGAATGAGGAAGCAAACATATGATGTTTTAGGTGATTAACTTTCCCTGATCCTGCCAAAAAAAGATGGAGAGGACCATGGTGAATGCTTTAAGAAGAGGGAGGACCATAGCGTGATGTATATAAATGGAGGAAGGTGCACTCAGGATGACATCTGCAAGTTGGCAAATTTAGCTAATCAGCACCAGATGGTAGTCTCAAGGATGACTTACCAGTTTACTGGGAAAGTACTTAACTGCTGAAGGGCACTGCCAAGAGGGTGTTTGGAGTATCCTGTGGACAGAGGAAAGAGGACAAGCAGACTTGGTGGAATGAGGATGTACAGGAAAGTATTCAAAGAGCCTTACAGTGAGTTGTAAGGAAGGAGACATGGACTTGTATTGTAGGGTCTACCTTACAATATAAAGCGCCTTGAGGCAACTGTTGTTGTGATTTGACACAGTATAAATAAAACAGAATTGAATTATTATTAAAGTGATCAAGCTGGAATGGATGTGCAGCAGGATGGAAATGTACTAACAAGTAAGGAGAGTGTGAAGAGAAGGTGGAAGGAGTACTTTGAGAGAAAATAAGACAGAGGACAGTTAATGAATGAGAAAGTGCAGTGAGGAGGAAGTGAGGACAGCTATGAAGAGGAGGAAGAACAGAAAGGTGGCTGGTCCTGATGACATAAGTGTGGAAGTGTAGCAATGTATAGGAGAGAGGACAGTGGACCTTATGACCAGAAGAAGGAAGGAGACCGGCGGAAAAGTGAATCTACAGGGAGTAGAGATAGTGGAGGCTCATGGATGTAGTGAAGGAGGACATGCAGAGGGTTGGTGTGGCAGAAGAGGATGTTAGGGAAGTCCAGTACTGACTGACCTGGATTGCGAGGCAGGTACTTAAATGTAACGGGCTCACTCTCCATCTAGTCTGAGATGCGACGCAGGGCCAGGTTGACTTCCACTTCCTCTGTGATGTCTTGGTCCTCGTAGGGCGGAGTCTTAAACACGATGGCGATCTGTCGGTGCACGTCTGTCTGGGCAAACTCCCCGTTCGCCTTCCACGACTCTCGCCTGAAGATGATCTCGATGTTGTCTGAGGACCAAACACACAAAGCTCTTTATTATTCAAGAAACATTAGAACACGTTTGTGTTCTCCTTCATCCAGGTCATGGGAGTCTTTAACAAGAAGCTTCTTCACTTCTGGGAGTCCCAGGTTTCATTACATTAGGGACCCCGTAATGGTCAGCATCTAGTCTCATGGGACATTTGACTCCAAGGCCACCTTCCCTTTCGCCCTAAGAAGCGAAGAAGCTTCTTAATTAAGAATTGATGAGAAAATGTTTCAAAATGCTCCAAAATACAAAGAAGATTAAAAATAAAACCTTTTTTAGAGGAATCAAAACTTTTAATACTTTTATTCAAAATGTCACGGCTGGGGCAGCAGTCGTGTGGTGGAATGAAAGAGGACCCAAGATGCAGATGGCAGTGGAGATGCAGGTGGAGATTTATTTACAGTGAAAAACCCAAGGTGAGGGCAGAACTGAACATAAACCTAAACTGGGAAAACTAACACAAACAGAGGACACGAGGCGAGGAACAGAGAGGCACGGAGATATACCAAAATGATGCAGAGAAATGCAGAAGCTTCACAGAGAAACACAGACGACGCGACGAGGAGCACAGGCAGACACACCCTATAAATACACACAAGGCAATCAGGAAATGGCACACAGGAGGGGACACAGCTGGAACTAATGGGCATAATGAGACACAGACCTACAAAGTAAAACAGCAAACACACAGACTGTTTTACAACACAAAACTCGAGGACCCAAACAGAGCATAGAGGACAGACACAGGTAGGGCTGATACAACACTCAAGCACTAAACACTAGAGATGGGTAGATGAGGCCTCGTGAAGCGTTTCAGCACATTCCCCAAACTGTATCAATACTGTGTCGACACAGTGTTGCTGTTTTGCTCCATACTGACACCTGCTGGACATTAAATATCATTGCAGGCAACTTACTTGAGACTGACAACAGACACTGATTCAATGACCTAGTCATACGTGTATACACTGTAAGGTATTGTATTTTCCATGGAATCATTTTATATCTTTTATATAGATATTGTAGACATCTGGGGTGGCTGTAGCTCAGGTCATCTACTGATCGGAAGGTTGGTGGTTCAATTCCTGGCTTCCCCTAGCCTGCATGCCAAATATCCTTGGGCAAGATACTAACCCCAAATTGCTCTCCGATGCATCCATCGGAGTATGAATGTGTGTGATGAAGCACTTAGAAAAATGTGCTTGTGCAAATGGGTGTGAATGGGTGAATGCACAAGTTGTGTAAAGCGCTTTGAGTGCTCAGATGAGTAGAAAAGCGCTATATAAGAACCAGTCAATTTACCATCTTTAAAATATATTGTGAATGACATTAAGTGAAAATTAAAATGAAAGCATTGTGAATATAATATTACCCATTTAAATGTAATTGACTCAGAGTTTATTATAAATTTCTATCCAGAAAAATAATTTCATCCATTGTTTTTGCATTCAGTCTATTGCGTTTTTTTTTTTTTGTTTTTTTTTTTGACACCATTTCCCCAGCTTTGGAAAACTCACAGGCACAGATGAAGCTGGAGTACACAAAAGCTGTAAAGCCAGGTGGAAAAGGTTCTGATAAGGTGTCTTCCTATTCCCCCAGTACGTTAAAGGATCCTCTGATCTTGGAATGTTTCTCTCCAACACTCTCCACAATAGTAAGGGGTTGGCAGTCCTTTATATTAAAATTCAGGACTGCCTGGCCCAGAACATTCGTCCTAGATGCTTGATTTCAAAATAATAAAACACATATTAATTTAAAAAAAAAAGATGATGAAGCTGTTCAGTGTCAATATAGGCCTACCTGTGTTCATTGTCAGTATTTGTCTCCTCATTGTCAAGTTTGGCTCTGTAATGCCTAAACACTGAGGAGGTGTTCTGATAGATTACACTGAAACAAAGACAGACAAACAGTCACCTTATTTCCAGATAAAAGATCAAAATGACCCCACACAGCAGAAACATTTCTTTTTCTTTCGGGCTCCATTTTGTTATGGAGAGATGTGTATTTTTTTTTTTTTTTTTTTTTATCTTTGCAGTAATTTTGTGTTATTTTGCGACTCATTCCGTTGACAGATGCGGAACCTTTTAAACACAGTTTAGCGCGTTGCCAATGAGCGATACAGCGGCTGTATCGATCACGTGACTTTTTCTTAAAGCGACACACGCACCGATACAGGCATCGCTAGGTGAGCTTGATACAAGCGTCGGTGCGTCAGTGTTGCTGGACCCATCACTACTAAACACAAGAACCAAATCCTAAGAACTAGTGATGGCAGCTGAAGCTTCGTGAAGCACTAAAGCCTTTCATCCAATTGGTTCACCCCAGCGCAAAGCGTCTTGAAGCCTCATTTGCTCTAGTAGGACATCTACTGGACGTAAAAATATTAGTTGGCATGAATTTGAAGAGTGTGGCCTTTTGCACACAGCCTGTAAATGTCAACAACAAAAGGAGTGTGTAAAACATGTATATTGTAGTGATGGCAGTATACTGTGTATATTTATACTGGCAGTATGGAAAATGATAATTTGGAAATGCTTAAAATGGAAATGATCATTTACTGTAAGGTGTGGTGTGGACAGTGGTTGTGCTTTTGTAACGTTGAGGTATGGACAGCTACAGACTGAGGCCTCAGTCCTGCCTTTCACATTTTATTCAGTAAAAACTAAATTTTCACTGCTTTTATGACCTTTTTAGTGGGGAGAACATAGCTAGGATTTAATGATTTAACAAATCTTTTAAATCCTTTGTCCTCCACAATGCTAAATGGCTGGGAGTCCTCAATCACCATGCTAACCAGGTCTTCATCTATTTGAGATTGTTCTCCTGAGGAAAGAGCACAAATATAAATATCACACACATAACTTATTACAGTTGTATAATATTGTTATATCATTTAGTAACATTACGGCATGCTATATTATCATGGCATTTGATGGCTCACCTGGTCTTGCTCCACAATCGGTGTTCCCCTTATTCTCATGCAAAGCTCTGTAGTGCCTAAGCATGGATGAGGTGTTGTTGTTATATCCTAGCTCCCTGGCACATAGCGAACACTTCACCTTGTACAAAAGTTAAGACAGCTTAACATAAATTGTATTGCACCAGCAGTATTATGAAAATGCATCTTCTGTAGAAATTTACATACCTTGTTGGGAGGAATATGATCAAAATGTTCCCACACAGGGGAGGACATCCTCCTCTTCTTAGCTGGCTCCATTCTCTCCTGACTTTATCTCCTCACTCTCATAAACCTCCAAACTCTCACTAACCGCAACTCTCCATCAAACACCCACATTTTGAATGAAGTCTGAGGGGTTTATATCGCTGTCATAGCTCGCGGCAAAATTCGAACCACTTCCTGAACCAGTCACGTGGTACAGCCGGTCAGCGAGGCTTCGGACGTCATCATTTTCAGCTTCAGTCCATAAATGAAGCAAGCCCCGTTACGCGCATCGTGGAAACGCTCCCTCAATTACTCGACACAAGGTTTGAAGCCTCGATACAGAACGTCACATCACTACTAAGAACTAATACCAAAATCAGAATAAACACAAAATACAAGGTGAAACCAAAAGGAAACACAAAACACTGGGTCAAAATGAACCAGGATCATGACACAAAATAATTCGGTCATAACAGTTTTCTTCTTTAGGGCGCGTTAGTCCTCTTTCATCACATCCACACACCTCTTCTTTGTGCTTTCTTCTTCTCTGACAGCATCTTTCTACCTGCACGTCTTCACTGTACATGTCCAAACAAACTCAGTCTCATCTTTCTTACTTTGTCCCAGAACCGTCCAACCTGAGCGGTCGCTGTGATGAGCTCCAAATATTCTTTTTTAAATTACATTTTTTAAATAGATTTAAGCAAGAACTTAAATGGGTGAGACAGCAGAAAACAAAACAAAAACAAAAGAAAAAACCCCCCAAAAGGAAATAAACAATTCAAATACAAACAACGAATAAATAAATATTTAAGGGTACATGCATTTAATGATTAAATACAGTAAGTGAATGAAACGTTTTTATTCTATTCAGAATATAAATAATAATAATATTACATAAAAATAGGAGTAATAAAGTTATGAATAAAATTACAAAATGTAAAATAATAATAATACTTTGGCGGGGGGGGGGGGGGGGGGTATCTATCAATCAGGTGCGAAAGACTGAAGACAATAGAACAATGTTAGGAAGGGACGCCAAATATTATAAGAGAGTTACCTTTCACTGAAATGCACACAAAAACTTCCTCCATCTTTTATCTGAGCAACCTGTCAGACTTTTAACAATAGTTAGAAGGTAATTACAGATTTCCTGATGCATTACAATAAAAAAATAAATAAAAGCAAAACTAAGTCCTCTCAGGTACCAGTTTCATCCAAAAATAATGACAGATTAACACCATTGTTCAATTCTATTAATATCCATTATGCAACTGGACATTTCCTTGACTAAACTTTATATAACCTGGTAACCACCAAGTCGATGTGTGAATGATCGTGGCGTGTAGATGTGTGTGGGAGTGTTTGTTAGTAAGCAGCTGGGAGATATACCTCCTTGTATCTCACTGCACTCGAGCTGGGATTTGTGGGGACTTTCTAATTGATTCAGACAAACCACATTTTTTCTGTCTCCACTCATTTCAGACAGGAGGGGGGGTCAAGTGAACAGAGTAAACAGGATCAGCTGTGGTTAAACGTTCCTAACTGCCTCTGAGATCTTGTAAATCCCTCTTCAGAATCTGAATTGAAAACAAAACTCCTACCTCTATCGTAGGCCCGGTATGCCTGGTTTTGGTGCTGGATACTCCCAGGATGCCTGCACATTCATAGCGAAACCTGCCTCTTTTTCTGGGCTCCTCTACTATCATGAGCTTGGGCTTGTCCAGAACGTCCATCTTGCCTCGGTTCTGAGAGGACGGGATGCCGGAGTTCTTTGAGCTCAGCAAACAAGAGGACAGGGAGGCCTGGCTCCTGGAGAGGGGGGGGGGGGGGGGGGGGGTGCAAAAAAAGAAAAATAGGCTTAAACATATTTACCTCGCACTAGAAACGCTGGGCAGAAAAGGCAGCATGAAAAGATTATAATCGGAACAGACATGACATAACCTGTGCAGCTCATTCACTGAGAGAAGGCTAAACTTGTCTTCTAGCGCCCTTCATTATTACCCATCTAAATACAAACAGCCCTTCTGAGCTCCCGCTGCCTGTAAACCACGTGCTTTCTGGTAGAAGCCTGACCTGCCGAGTTGCCTATCGGCTGCACTGTGCCACACAGCAAAATAGCCAACCATCTGCAGGCTGCACATGAATCATGCAGCACTTCATACCACCAACATTCAATCCTCACAACAGCCTCATTATGAGAGCTGCAGCCAACGCCGAGGAGGAGGAACGGACGCTTCCTCTGAACGTGTTTTATATCAACCGCCTTTCAATAATAGCACAAAGACAATATGGGAAATAAAACTACTGTTGCTAATAATAAACCGAGGGAAGAGCATAACAACCTGCCCATCTGTGTGACTGCTTTGCACAAACAAATGATAAGAAAACCTAAAAAAAAAAAAAAAATCAGAGAAGTCAAAAGCAGATTTTAACAGTTTCTTCTCATAAATAAAATGTTTTAAGTTTTAGCTGAATCCATTAACTGTTTTAATGTTTATGTTGCCCAGCTAAGATAAGAAAAGGCTAAAAATAAGAATGCCATCATTATTGTTATCATTGTTTATTAGTCATAACCTTTCTAAAGACAGCTTAGACTCCAGTTTCCTACCTGTTATACAGTCATAGCAGCCAAAGTGATTGAATATTTACAAAATAGGTGCATGTACTGACATTTATTTCTCTGGCTTTTATATAAATTAAGTATCAGGTATATTGATTAAGACTTGATCTAGTTAAATAGGACCTGGATCAAAGTAATGAGCACAAACTTGCCAAGAATCTGTAACCTCAAACAGGCAACTTTTACGGCCTACAGCTGACACCACCTAAAAAAAAACAAACAAACACCCACCTTAGACGAGGTGCCTCTTGCAACCAGCACCGGCTTGGATGTCTGCATTGGTTTGTGGATGGGGGTTGGTGTCGAGCAGGGGAGGCCAGCAGGTGGAGGAGGTGGTCCAGGTAGTCCAGATAGGGAGGGTGCTACCTGCTCGCTTTCTGTGATATATTCATGAATCAGGTCTGTGTGAATGAATAGAAACTGATGGTGAATCCAAAGTGAAAGTGCAAATGTGGTAAAAATCTGACACCGGTTTGGGGCAGCAGCTGTGCTGTTTCTTTATGGTTTTTTTGTTTTTTTTTTAACTTCAGCTCCTTAAATATGTCAATAATATACACCAGCGGTCCCCAACCCCCGGGCCACGGACCGGTCGTTTGGTACCGGGCTGCAAGCGTTAAGGCTCGGGTGTACAATTTATGGTTTTCAGGGTTTTTATTGTTAGCTCGGTTTCCCTGTGTCTTTTCCCGTGTTGTAGTCGCGTGTCTTATTTTGAAAGATTTACGTGTTACCATAGCGACCAGAGAGCATTAAGGGGCAGAGAGGAGGATGTTACTCTCAATGTTGTTGCCGCATTTCAGGAGGACACTGCTAATAAAGTTACACAATTACACAGTGAATTCGCGTTTATTATTATATTTACAAAATACCACAGTTTTTGTTTTGGTCGCATCATTTTATTTTGTTGCATTCACCCGCGACACCTTAAATATTGAAAATATTGTCTGACATTAAACCCGGTCCATGGTGCAAAAAAGGTTGGGGACCACTGATATACACTATACATCAAATTGTTCCTCTTGGCTCTATTGTGGCCATTTTTGGCCAATTGAAACCCATTATAACCACCTTTTTTAATTCCTTGTTATTGACAGCCCTAAATCATGCAATTTAGGTAAAATTGCTTTTATTCTAAACACACAAGTTTAGAATGAGTTTACAACCTACAAATGAAGAGTGATCCTGGAAGAACTGGGGCACATGCCGGTGACCTCAACAACTGCAAGACAACCTTGTCCCCGATTCTCAGCCACTTCTGCCATTGATCTCAAGATACACTAGTCTGAACCAGAGTGTGACCCACACCCCACCAACAAAATGAGAAGAAGGTGCAAAAGGCGCACCTCCAGGATTGGAACAGCAGCCACTTGCTCCAGCTGTGGAAAGTGTGCCTACAAAAAACCCTTTACTGTGGTTAGCACATCCTGCTGCTAATGAGGATGCACAAAAAAGCACAGACACTGGAATATACATTGTTAAGAGTTATATTCTAAAACACTTCTTCAGCAGAGAATCAGAGAGGAGAAACACACAGATTTACTTGCTAGCAAGGGCAGCCTAGAGTGAGACTCAGAGACCCGCCCTGAGGACTGCCCTGGTCCTTTATTTATACACTTCAATTTTCCATTGACATACATTTTGATCATTTTAGTGGTCATTTGGTTATTAAATTGCCTTTCTGGTCACTAACACACCATGCGTGATTTTCTTTTTGGCCATTCATCCAAAAAAAATAAAATAAAGTAAAAATAAATCATTGTTACTGTTACTGGTAGTGACCTGCAATGATGATTAAAAAGAATATTAGGTTTCATCATTTATATGCAGAAAACATTTGAACTTTTCCCCCCAAAAAACATAGTAATAATACGTTATCTAACTGGTATTTAAAGGGTACAATATCTGAATTTGAATTATATTTAGGACCGGTGCTAATTTAAAAAATCAAGTCAATGAAAGTAGAAAAATGCTTTAATATATATTAATTTTATAGCATCACCTCAGGACCAAACTCTAAATCCAGTTTGGTCCTGAGGTGAATAGCATATATATTTTATATATTATTTTTTGTGATGGCTGACAGCGGACGAGAGTAGACGTGTATTCGTGAGCTCCCGGCGGTATGCCCAGGAATCTATCTTTATCCTGACTTGCCCTCATACAATTCTGGACCATAGCAAGAGGCAAAGTTACTAAGGAAACTTCTGTATGGCAAGTTATAATTTGCGACACTCAAAACGAAAGAAAACGGCTAAAACACCTGCACATATTGACAACAAGAAATATGGCTGATGGGGAGAAGGAATTGCCAATTAGCAAATTACTCAATGCTATCAAGGAAACTAAAGAGGACCTCACGAAACATATTGACAAAAAAATGGCAGACATACAAACAACCCTGACGAAAATTGAATCCTCTCTTAATGCGCTTTCTGAGCAGGTTGAGGAGATGGAGGCGCGAGTGAGCGCAAACGAAGACGACATTAAAGATGCACACAACCGTGTCGATAAAATGGAGAAATTGACAATGCAACTCAAAGACAAAATTGACGACTTGGAGAACTGCAGTAGAAGGTCCAACCTGAGGATACTGAACATCCCTGAGCAAGCAGAAGGCCGCGACGCTGTGGGATTTTTGGAGAAATTTATACCACAAATCCTGGGGAATGATAACTTCACCTCACACATTACCCTTGAAAGAGTACACCGCATCGGGAAGAAGTCTGACAGACCACGGCCCCTCATTGCTAAGTTTCTGAACTTCAGAGACAAAGAGAAAGTCCTCCGACTGGCTAGAAGTAGGGGAGAGATGACATATGAGAATAAGAAAATATCTTTTTTCCCAGATTACAGCGCAGACCTGCAACGCAGAAGAGACGAGTTCCGTGACGTGAAACAGAGGCTGCGAGTGAAGGAGATTGAATATGCTCTGATGTACCCAGTGCAACTTCGCATCAGGCACCAGGGATCTATCAAAATTTTCCCGACTCCTGCTGAAGCACAACGTTATCTGAAATATCTTCCAAGTGAGTAGACTAAAGTGATCTAATGTGATTTCAACAAAGCATTTCGCTCTTCAATTCAGGTTAGATTTTTTTTTGTGCGCAACACAGATTTTTTGTGCGCAGAGATCGTGCCAGCAGTGCGCAATTGCGCACACGCGCAGCTTAGAGGGAACATTGCTCACCAGTGTTAGCTTTATTTTGACACCAAGACTGTTTACACAGAGTTTGTAATTGCAGAGAAATACATTTATTTTGGTCATTTCATGTTCGAGCAGGAAGGTCACCCTTCTTGTTATATCCTTTAGATGAATACAGAGTTTTTTTAATTAAATACATATTCTTTAAATAATGTTCCCTTTTATAAAAAGTAGGATAATTAAAAAAAAAAACAAAAACATTTATTATAGCTCTGTCACGTGTTATATAACATTAGGGGTGTTCGTGGCAATTAACTTTTTAATCGACTAAGCGGGTCAAGTAAGAAACACTTAAATATTAAGTTAAATTTGAAAAAGGTTTAAAAAAAAATATCCCCATTCCAAAATGTCATGTGACAATCTGATTGGCTTAGGAGTGATGATGTCACAAGGATCTTTGATCCTTTGAAGTTTTTCCTTAAATAGGGGTGAGAAACAGCAATTTTTAGTTCGTTTGTTTGCAGCCTTCAAACGTTCACTACAGAAACAGAAACCTCTCAGAGTCATCGGATACAACCGCCAACATGTATCCAAGATTACGGCAACCAAGACAAAGAGATTACGCCGCCTCTCCTTCCTGCCGTGGCCGGCCAATTTCTCCAAATGGCCTCTTATCCATCCAAAGGGCATTACAGGAGAGTAGGAATGAAAACAACCATCTCAAGAACAAAATGCAACAAATTGAAGAAGAAAAACATCACCTGGAGAAGAAGTGCTTACAAATGGAAGCACAAAACAAACACCTGGAAGAAACACTACAGCGCCAGCCCGACATCAACATTATTAATGAGGGCTGGGGGATCAAGTTTGCTCAAGCCAGAGAGCAGATTGTATTCCTCATCAAAGAAAACAAGAAAAAGAGCGCTGAAGTTAAAGAAATGTCCGAGCAGCTTCAAGGCAGGAAAGCGACGATTGATAAGATAGAGTGGGATCTCCAATACATGGACCAAAAGAATCAGCTGCTCCAAAGAAAGCTTGATGAAGCTGAAGAAAAAAATAAAGAAGTCCTCCAACAGAAGGAACAACAGGACACAAAGCAAAAAGACCTGCAGCGCGAACTCCAAGGCATGCAGGAAAAGTACATAATGGTGAAGGTAAGGTTGGATCAAACACTGCGCCAAAATAAAGACCTCCTTCAAGAGAAAGAACAACAGCAAGAAAGACTGACAGAAGAAAAGTGCATTATCAAGGACTTTGAGAGTAAAAATCAAAAAATGCAAGAAGTCTGTAATGAACTGAAGGTCAAAACAAGTGAGCTGGAGGGAGAAAAGGAAACACTGGAAAAACGATGCTCACAGATGCAGAAAAGGATCGATCACATGACAAAAAACAACTCAGAGCTCATTAAGGGGATATTGTTGGAATTCAACAACTTGAAGCGGAAACACACAGAAATGCAGGCCCAAAAGCAAAAGCAAGACAAAACGCATGAAGACCTGCAGTGTACGCTCCGCGACATCCAGAAAAGAAATGAGCAGCTAGAAGGCATGCACAAAGAAGATCAAGTGAGAAATGCAGACCTGCAGAAGGCAAAGCTAACACAGGAGGCAACATCCAAAGACCTCAAAGAAAAGCTGGAAGAAACACAAGCAACATTAGAACAGGTGGAACAAACATGCAAGAAACTTGAGAAGCAAAACACAGAAACCATCGATGACTTGAGAACCCTCATCCTGGAGAAAAAGGCGCTCGTGGAAAAGTCCATGAAAAAGAAGAAAAAATTCTTCAGCTTGTTCCGGAAGAGGGACAATACTGCTTCTTCAACTGATGTAGCCTCGTCTTGCTCCACCTCTGTTCACCCCCCCAACCAGTCCCGGCAGTTGACTGCCCCCTCCTGAGCCTGGTTCTGCCGGAGGTTTCTGCCCGTTTAAAGGCAGTTTTTCCTCCCCACTGTCGCCTAGTGCTTGCTCAGAGGGGATTGTTGGGGTTTTCTCTCCTCTACCTTGTTTCCTTATTTACTTGTTAACTTTTTCGCTCTTACTTCATTTGACCTTGTTTGTTTATTTACTTGTTAACTTTTTGCTCTTACTTCATTTAACCTTGTTTCTTTATTTACTTGTTAACTTTTTCACTCTTACTTCATTTGACCTTGTTTCTTTATTTACTTGTTAACTTTTTTGCTCTTACTTCATTTAACCTTGTTTCTTTATTTACTTGTTAACTTTTTCGCTCTTACTTCATTTAACCTTGTTTCTTTATTTACTTGTTAACTTTTTCGCTCTTACTTCGTTTAACCTTGTTTCCTTATTTACTTGTTAACTTTTTTGCTCTTACTTCATTTAACCTTGTTTCTTTATTTACTTGTTAACTTTTTTGCTCTTACTTCATTTAACCTTGTTTCCTTATTTACTCGCTTGTTTAACTTAAAAAATAAACCAGTTGAATTTATCCTTTGAGTATTGTTCATCTAATCTTTACAGAGGTTTTCCAAAACACTTTCAAACATTCAGATCTGTCTTTCATTTTCTCCTTGAAACCTCATGAACGGTGAACTAAAAACTCTGGAACATGGTTTGAAACACTGAAATTGTTTCAGCTGAAACTGGCAAAGTCATACGTGCGTGTGTGTGTGTATGTGTCACTAGTCAGGTCATCATGTTTAGGCTCATTCACTCCAGAATTATTTAGGCCAAATCTTTCAAACGGTGTCATTGCACACACTCTTCAATCACACAAATGCAGGATTAATTATTTGCAGTATCTTATCTGATTTATTATGAGAATGTCATGCCTGATCATTTGCACCCACACCATCAAAAATGGGGGCAAAAGGGAGGAGATTGCGTTTAATCGATTATAACACGAGGTCAGAAATATAAGTGCCGACATGAGTAGTGTCCACAGAAACTTCTGAATCTCAGCTAAAAGCTCATGTAAACCATGTCTACAAACACCAAACAAAGCAAAGACACCAGACAGTTAAAAGAGCAGTTACGTCACCATGAATCTGTGGACAGGTAATATCCATATCTTGATTTATGATTTTCTGGAGTTAAATGGGAACCAAAGCATATTTTCAAAGGTTTTATATGCTATAAAATACTTTTAAAAATTAGGTGAGGGAAATAAAAAAATCTATTTTTCTATGTTTGAGTCACAGTAACTTTGACATAGTAACATCTGCAGTAATATTTACAGCTCTGATGACATCTCACCAGCAATGTTCCCTCTAATTTGTCATGTGTCTGAGCGAACACACAAACTCCCTGAGCGGACACTTGGACCACTGTGAGCAACAGCAGACGTGTGCACTGTGGTCACGCCAGCATCAAATCCATCCAAGTTACATGGTTTATTAAAATAATCAAATTACAGCATTTACATTTATGTTAGACTACTTTTAATTAACTGCTTTAGCCCACTTACAATGAAAATTAAAAAAAATCTTGTTCATGACCTGTGTAGTATGTTAACACTATTGGAAGTAAAAATAACTTGAACTCCAATTTTGAAAACACAACTTTCTTTCTTTTTCTTTTTTTATAAAGCTCTGACTTGTATTATGAGTCTGTGGTCTGGGAGAGAGTCCTGTAACTCTGTCTGCAAAATACAGTAAATAATGACCAATGCTGGGCAATTAATTCTAAAGTTTCTTCTTCAAAAAAGTTACTGAGTTTTGCAAACAAAGTTTTTTGCAGCTGTTTACCTAAAAATGCAGCCAAGGTGTTTTTTTTAAAAAAAAAAATAAACATTTCAAACTATTTACAGAACAATCAGCTGTTCTGCATCAAATCTGATGCCACACAAATTATTTGTGCCACTCCAAAAAATAATTTCTGTCCACTATGAGATAAAGAAGAACAACAGCCTGATACCTGAAGGCCTGACAACAGGAGATGTATCACTGCTATAACACCTGTAACATTCAGCAGTCGCCTCATTGCTCTGACACACACAACATAACTATTGACTACACTACACACTAACTACACAAGATTTGCACTAAACGTCGCAAATCTCTCACATCTCAAAACACCGCCGTCACTCCTAAAACTTCCCCCTTCCTAAACAACTAAATGCCATGTTGCCATATCATATTTTGATTGGTCAACATGGTACATTTTTTGACCAATAGGAAAGGGTGGGGTTTTTGGTTTTCTTTTTGCTCACAGGTGTTATGGCCCTGTCCATAATCTGTTTTGGTGGCTGTTTTTGTCTGTGTCTTTAAGTCTTTGCAGGCACCGGATTGGATGAGCTGACGGCTGCCGATTGGTCCGCTGATCATGTGGTCGCATTCAAAATCCCTCACCAGCAGTTGTCCCGGGGCAGCCACTGACAGCAGCAGCAGACCTGACCCTGGCCTCCAAAATCTGTGATATTTGTGCCTGTGATTTTTGCGACTTTTCTCAGTTCTGTATATAGTGTGTACATTAGTTTTCATTGTAAATAGCACATTGTAAATAGCACTGGAACAGAAGGGGTGAGCTGCCTTATTGTTTTCCCTTGCACTGTTTTCTCCTGTTTATTTCAGTTAGGGAGTTAGGTGTAGCGCTTGTCTTTTGTTTGATGTTTGATTCACATAGGGTTTAGATAGCACCTCCTCCTGACTTAGCTTGTTTTGTTTGTTATTTTGGCCTTTGTTCACCCCGGAGCGTCATCTTGCAGTGTAGAGAATAAACCACCATTCACTAAGAAATTGGTTTTCCCTCTGTGTATGGTTTTGGGGACCAGGGTGGGGCATTCTTTTCAAACATATGTTGCGTTCCTGTACCCCTAGACTGGGGCGTAACACAGGTGGAGAGTGCTTTCCTTATAAAACGACGTTTTTACAGTTTCTTCCCGCAATAAATATAAAAACCAAACATTGCATATTCTTTTTATCATAACTCTGGTTTTACGTGGCCTATCAACACAATTTAAAAACTGGTATAAAGTCCACACTTTTTCCGTTAATTCTTCTGTCTGTCCTGCTCACATCTCCAATGGTTGTACACGTTGTCATTAACGTGGCTTCACTCCACATCAGCCGCTTTGCTCGCTAAAACACCGGTGTCGGCACATAAGGACGCTTTCATAGCCTGTCAACCACGTTGATTAGCTGTGTATATACGAATGTGAATCGCATTCTTGGCTGGACTATGGGATAAGGTGGCATCGTTCTGATCCCATACAGGAGCAGCCAGTCACTTACTGACTAACACTGCAAAAACAGAATTGTTAATGTATTTACTTTAATTTCAATTCAGGTTAGATTTTTTTTGTGCGCAACACAGATTTTTTGTGCGCAGAGATCGTGCCAGCAGTGCGCAATTGCGCACACGCGCAGCTTAGAGGGAACATTGCTCACCAGTGTTAGCTTTATTTTGACACCAAGACTGTTTACACAGAGTTTGTAATTGCAGAGAAATACATTTATTTTGGTCATTTCATGTTCGAGCAGGAAGGTCACCCTTCTTGTTATACCCTTTAGATGAATACAGAGGTTTTTTTTAATTAAATACATATACTTTAAATAATGTTCCCTTTTATAAAAAGTAGGATAATTAAAAAAAAAACAAAAACATTTATTATAGCTCTGTCACGTAGAAAAAAACGGTCTTTTTTCTGTAACATTAGGGGTGTTCGTGGCAATTAACTTTTTAATCGACTAAGCGGGTCAAGTAAGAAACACTTAAATATTAAGTTAAATTTGAAAAAGGTTTAAAAAAAAATATCCCCATTCCAAAATGTCATGTGACAATCTGATTGGCTTAGGAGTGATGATGTCACAAGGATCTTTGATCCTTTGAAGTTTTTCCTTAAATAGGGGTGAGAAACAGCAATTTTTAGTTCGTTTGTTTGCAGCCTTCAAACGTTCACTACAGAAACAGAAACCTCTCAGAGTCATCGGATACAACCGCCAACATGTATCCAAGATTACGGCAACCAAGACAAAGAGATTACGCCGCCTCTCCTTCCTGCCGTGGCCGGCCAATTTCTCCAAATGGCCTCTTATCCATCCAAAGGGCATTACAGGAGAGTAGGAATGAAAACAACCATCTCAAGAACAAAATGCAACAAATTGAAGAAGAAAAACATCACCTGGAGAAGAAGTGCTTACAAATGGAAGCACAAAACAAACACCTGGAAGAAACACTACAGCGCCAGCCCGACATCAACATTATTAATGAGGGCTGGGGGATCAAGTTTGCTCAAGCCAGAGAGCAGATTGTATTCCTCATCAAAGAAAACAAGAAAAAGAGCGCTGAAGTTAAAGAAATGTCCGAGCAGCTTCAAGGCAGGAAAGCGACGATTGATAAGATAGAGTGGGATCTCCAATACATGGACCAAAAGAATCAGCTGCTCCAAAGAAAGCTTGATGAAGCTGAAGAAAAAAATAAAGAAGTCCTCCAACAGAAGGAACAACAGGACACAAAGCAAAAAGACCTGCAGCGCGAACTCCAAGGCATGCAGGAAAAGTACATAATGGTGAAGGTAAGGTTGGATCAAACACTGCGCCAAAATAAAGACCTCCTTCAAGAGAAAGAACAACAGCAAGAAAGACTGACAGAAGAAAAGTGCATTATCAAGGACTTTGAGAGTAAAAATCAAAAAATGCAAGAAGTCTGTAATGAACTGAAGGTCAAAACAAGTGAGCTGGAGGGAGAAAAGGAAACACTGGAAAAACGATGCTCACAGATGCAGAAAAGGATCGATCACATGACAAAAAACAACTCAGAGCTCATTAAGGGGATATTGTTGGAATTCAACAACTTGAAGCGGAAACACACAGAAATGCAGGCCCAAAAGCAAAAGCAAGACAAAACGCATGAAGACCTGCAGTGTACGCTCCGCGACATCCAGAAAAGAAATGAGCAGCTAGAAGGCATGCACAAAGAAGATCAAGTGAGAAATGCAGACCTGCAGAAGGCAAAGCTAACACAGGAGGCAACATCCAAAGACCTCAAAGAAAAGCTGGAAGAAACACAAGCAACATTAGAACAGGTGGAACAAACATGCAAGAAACTTGAGAAGCAAAACACAGAAACCATCGATGACTTGAGAACCCTCATCCTGGAGAAAAAGGCGCTCGTGGAAAAGTCCATGAAAAAGAAGAAAAAATTCTTCAGCTTGTTCCGGAAGAGGGACAATACTGCTTCTTCAACTGATGTAGCCTCGTCTTGCTCCACCTCTGTTCACCCCCCCAACCAGTCCCGGCAGTTGACTGCCCCCTCCTGAGCCTGGTTCTGCCGGAGGTTTCTGCCCGTTTAAAGGCAGTTTTTCCTCCCCACTGTCGCCTAGTGCTTGCTCAGAGGGGATTGTTGGGGTTTTCTCTCCTCTACCTTGTTTCCTTATTTACTTGTTAACTTTTCGCTCTTACTTCATTTAACCTTGTTTCCTTATTTACTTGTTAACTTTTTCGCTCTTACTTCATTTAACCTTGTTTTTTTATTTACTTGTTAACTTTTTCGCTCTTACTTCATTTAACCTTGTTTCTTTATTTACTTGTTAACTTTTTCGATCTTACTTCATTTAACCTTGTTTCTTTATTTACTTGTTAACTTTTTCGCTCTTACTTCATTTAACCTTGTTTCCTTATTTACTTGTTAACTTTTTCGCTCTTACTTCATTTAACCTTGTTTCCTTATTTACTTGTTAATTTTTTCGCTCTTACTTCATTTAACCTTGTTTCCTTATTTACTCGCTTGTTTAACTTAAAAAATAAACCAGTTGAATTTATCCTTTGAGTATTGTTCATCTAATCTTTACAGAGGTTTTCCAAAACACTTTCAAACATTCAGATCTGTCTTTCATTTTCTCCTTGAAACCTCATGAACGGTGAACTAAAAACTCTGGAACATGGTTTGAAACACTGAAATTGTTTCAGCTGAAACTGGCAAAGTCATACGTGCGTGTGTGTGTGTATGTGTCACTAGTCAGGTCATCATGTTTAGGCTCATTCACTCCAGAATTATTTAGGCCAAATCTTTTAAACAGTGTCATTGCACACACTCTTCAATCACACAAATGCAGGATTAATTATTTGCAGTATCTTATCTGATTTATTATGAGAATGTCATGCCTGATCATTTTGCCCCCATTTTTACCACCAAAAATGGGAGCAAAAGAGAGGAGATCACATTTAATCAGTCTAAATTAAGAGGTCAGAAATATAAGTGCCGACATGAGTAGTGTCCACAGAAACCTCTGAATCTCAGCTAAAAGCTCATGTAAACCATGTCTACAAACACCAAACAAAGCAAAGACACCAGACAGTTAAAAGAGCAGTTACGTCACCATGAATCTGTGGACAGGTAATATCCATATCTTGATTTATGATTTTCTGGAGTTAAAAGGGAACCAAAGCATATTTTCAAAGGTGTTATATGCTATAAAATACTTTTAAAAATTAGGTGAGGGAAATAAAAAAATCTATTTTTCTATGTTTGAGTCACAGTAACTTTTAAATTGTTTGTTGTAATAACATCATGTACAGTAAGACAGCCATGGAGAACAGCACTGACCGGGAGAGGCTTTGAACAGATGACATACAGTTCAATTCAACATATAAGACTTTAAGAATGAACAAGCATCTAAGTCAACTATTTATTTAGTCTATCATCTGTGATATTATTATGTAAAATTATAATGTATTGTTCACCTCCCTTAAATACACAGACAGCCTTAATGTATGAAATATTCATTCATTAAAACACTAAAGTTTGTCTGTTGTGTCAGTGGCTGATAGTGCCCCACAGGCGTCAATGTGAGCTTGAAGCCATTTATAATTCTTAAGTTTAATGGGTGGGTGCAAAAAGTGGCTATTCTCTGTGCCCATATGGATCAGTCCCTCTTATTACCATTATTTCCTTAAGCCTCAAGTTGGCTAGTTAAGTATCAGACTAACGTTTAAAGCTTTTACTTGAGTGAAGTAACTCACATTACTGCTACTGCTAAGTAATGTTAGCTAAGTCTACAGCATATTCCATAAATCACCATGCCATAACTAACTACTATACTATCACACTCAGTGCATTTCTCCAGCACGTTTGATAGCTAGCAAAATAATAATAATAGTTTTAAAAATTAGCATGTGTTATGTACACATACTCGAAAATTATTTACTAGGACTCAACTGTCATGTGACTCAGAGTGCAAATTCCACCAGTGTCGTTTTCCATCAAACACTCATTAAAACAGCAACGTCAAGTTAGTGCACTCATCCCCGATGTCCGGGGGGAGGGGCGGGGTCACACATTGAAACAGACTGACATGCAGAGGTGCAAGGCAGACCAGATGGAGAAATTTTGCTTTCACACTTCGTGACTCATTTTATTTTTCTATCTGATAAGAAAACTATTCGGTCAGACAGTTATTTGTGGTGAATGAAATATGGTTTCAACCACGTTTAAGCACCACATCTAAAATCCAAGCACTTTTCAAACCTTGAAAAGACAATATTTAAATTCAAGCCTTTTTAAATGATTTCAAGCACCCATACAAACCCTGCATATGAAAAAGCCAGATATCCAGAAAGATGGCCAAATGAAACCAATTATCTAATTTCACAAGAAAACTACATCAGTATAGTTGTCAAGTAGTCACAATATGAAAAGTCCTCACCTTAGCCCCCTTTTTACAGAGCAGCATGACTTGTCCCAAGTGTCCTGCAGCAGCTGAGAAGCAGAGGGGGCTCATGCTGTTTTCCGAAACAACATCCACGCTGGCGCCAAAATCGAGCAGCAGTGAGACAATTTCCTGGTGACCGAGGTGACACTGGACGCAAAGCACTGGTGCGTTGTTCAGGACTTCTGTGCGGAATTCACATTTGCCCCTCCCAGCATCAGGAGACGGCTTACCTGATCTTACAAGCAAAAAAAAAAATGCAGAAAGCATTCATGTTTGAATGTTTATTTCAAGGTCTTTGCAAAGAAGTGAATTTTTTATCGCATGTACTTAAAGGTGAAAGAAATCTGAATTAAAAATAAATGTTATTCCCTTAAGAAGAGATGACTGTTTAACTATTTTACTCTTTATTGGCTAAATTATACACTTAAAAATGTGAATTACCACCCATGTTTGACCCATCTCCATTTAAAAGATGTTCTATTTTTAGGTACAAAAAAATGTCTATCCAAGCTCACAAACAATTTGATAATATTAAACACCTTCTGTGCCTGGCAGGAATCCCACTCACTTTTGAAAATAAATATCTCTTTTCTTAGAAGGACACCCTTATGGGGCAACCCTGATCTCTCTCATCATATTGCTGACCCAATATTGGGGGGATGGAAGGACAGAAATATTCGAACTGTTGCCGACTTATACAATAATGATACATTTATTGACTTTCAACAACTAAAGGAAAGATTCAAACTCCCAGGACAAAGTTTCTTCAAATTCCTACAAATAAGAGATTGGGTCAAAGAGAAATCCAAAGGGTTATTCCCCGAGATACCTAAAGAAACTCCTCTTGAAACGCATCTTTGCACCAAACCATGGAAGTCAATAAAAGGAAGAGCATCTTCTATATATACTATTATCAATGAAAAGTTACCTGACCATAACAAAGCGTCTATAAAAAGAAAATGGGAGACAGACCTGGGCTATGTCTATGAAGAGGTAGAATGGCACCATTTATTGGAACAGGCACAGACCATATTAATTTCTACAAATCACAGGCAAATGCAATTTAATATATTTCATAGGATATATTACACCCCTTATAGGTTACATAAAATTGATAATAATTATTCCCCCAAATGTTTGAGATGTAAGGTGACAGATGGTGATCTCCTGCACATGCTGTGGAATTGCCCAGTGATAGAAGAGTTCTGGAGATGGGCCATTGAAATAATCTCAAGAGTAATGGGGATCCAAATTGAACTGGACCCAAAACTATGGATTCTAGGTGACACAGGTTCTATTAATGTGAATTATCATAAGAAATATTTTATTTTACTTGCGAGTACTGCAGTGAAAAAATGTATTCTGCTACATTGGAAATCTGAAAATTCTCCAACACTGAGACACTGGATTAATGAGCTAGCGTCCTACTGCACACCTGAGAAGATATCGCATAGTGTAAAAGGGAAATATGGAACCTTTGAAAAAATTTGGGGCCCCTTCCTGTCAGTACTACCATCTTTGGACCTAACAGATCATAGAGATGACGCAAATCCCCCTGGGTCTGCCTTGAGTTGATCCCCGGTTAGGCCCTCCTGACTCGATTTCCTGAATGCTGCAGTTTTATCGTGTGGGATGTTGATTCCTGTGCATGAGAGTTTCTATAGATAGGTGTAAATATGGGCTGTCTGGATACATGAATGTGATGAGGTTGAGAGCCATACAGGGGTAAAGGGGTGGGGGGATGGTGGGAGGGGTTCACATGATGTGTTTTCTGTTTTGCTCACTTTTTTGTTTTTTTGAGTTCTTTGTTTTTGTTTGTTTGTGTGTTTGTTTTAAATTTCTGTAATTATCAATATTGTTATTATTATTATTATTATTATTATTATTATTATGCCTGTATTTTCTGTGTTTGGTTTTCAAATGTTTGAGGTTATCCTTGAAAGGCATAGATACAAGAGTGTACACTTGGGAGTGCTTCTGTGGTCACAATGGCCTGCCATGCTGTGGTTAATTGATGGTACTTGCTCTGTCCCATAGTTGTGAGTTTTATGTTTGTTTGTTTGTTTGTTTTGTGTGTCTGTTTGTTTTTGTTCATTTTCCAATTTAAAAATGAAAATAAAGCTTAGAAAAAAAAAAATATTAATTTTATAGCATTTTGTAAATTTTCGGGGTGGCTGTTGGTGGGCATTTTTGGCCATGAACAAGCTGAAAGGGTAGTGATTTTAAACAAACCCAGAGAGTTAAAATATGTTTAGGGACTGAAGTCACAAAATGAAGTGTTTCAGGTGTAATTTTGTCTCACTCTTCTTGCAAACAAGTCTTAAGGTGGGCAACAGCACAGGGTCTTTGTTGTCGCATTTTACGCTTCAAAATGCGTCACACATTCTCTATTGGAGACCGGTCAGGATTGCAGCCAGTCAAGCACCCGTACCCTCGTCCTCCACAGCCAGGACTTTGTAATGTGTGCAGAATGTGGTTTTGCATTGTCTTGTTGAAATATGCATGGGCGTCTCTGGAAAACACGTCTTCTTGAAGGCAGCATATTGTGCTCCAAAATCTCGATGTACTTTTCAGCATTAATGGTGCCATCACAGAAGTGCAAGTTACTTTTGCCAAGGGCATTGACACAACCCCATAGCATGACAGACCCTGACTTTTGGGACCACACAGCATACATTTCTCCCCAAGAATACTTATTCATCTGACCATAGTACGTTTCCACTGTGCGATGGTCCATCCCAGATGCCTTCCAGAACCTAGACAGCGCTTCTGGGCACTGTTAACATAGGGCTTCCTTCTGGCACAGCACAGTTTTAACTGAATTTGTGGATGCAACTACGTATTGTGGTACTTGACAAAGGTTTGCCAAGGTAGTCCTGAGCTCATGTGGTAATATCACTTATAGATGAATGACGATTTTTGATGCAGTGGTTGTTCAGCTTAGGCTTGCACCCTTGTCCTTTACGCACTGAAATTCCTCCTGGTTCCTTGAATCTTATAATTATTTTATGCACTGTTGAAGGTGAAATATTCAAACCTCTTCCTATCTGTCTTTGAGGAACATTGTTTTTACACATTTCAATTATTTTCTAACGTATTTGTTGGCAAACTGGCGATCCTCAGCCGATCTTTGCTCTTAAAATACTTGACATTTTTTGGATGCTGCTTTTGTACCAAATTACAATTACAATCACCTGTTAACATCACCTGTTTCAAATCATATCATTATTTAACCAATTTACCTGATTACTAGCTCTAAATTGCTACTTTCCCAACCTTTTTTGGAGTATGCTGCAGGTCTGAATGACAGGAAAGGATGGATATTCACAAATGAAATGTAGTTGACCAGACAAAACATGAATTATTTTGTGTTCATATTGTTTGCAATGAAATACAAGTCAAAGTAAATTTAAAAATCACTCATCTCTTTTTTATTTGCGTTTTGTGACCACGGGTCACAAGACACAATGTGTCAGAATCTGAGCGGTTACCACCTAACATGAACAGTTTCCTCTGTTTTGTTTTTGTCACTGGTGGATGAATCTGTGGCACGTTGTTTGAGCACTGCACCAAAAAAACCCCAAGCCTCCTGCCCTGTAGTCAGCCCTTAGTTTAACCAGTGAAAGTCAATCTAGAGCAGTGGTTACCTGCAGGCAGGGGCGATTCTAGGATCAGAGCTTTCAGGAGAGCTGCCCAGCCAGGCAAGATAAACTTTACTCATCACGATGAGACTTCTTCCCCGTCTCTGTCAGTCCCTGCATCCTTAAATGTCTCCAGTTGTCCCGGGTTCTCTCTGACCGTCTCCTTGGTGCATTTAAACCCCTGTTCCTCCCTGTCCTCATCGTCTGTTGTCTTTGTCTCCATTATCAGTCATCATAATTTTACCATCTCTGTGCAAGTCTGCAAATTTCTTTATTAAATCATAAGATTCTTAAATTCATCACGTCTCTCTGTGCCTGGGTCCTCGTCTCAAAACATGACATCACTGTTTTGTACATTTTAACAATTTAATCCCACATTTGTGAAAGAAAAGCAAAACACTTTTTTAAAGTCTGTAACAAAACCATCAAATCTGATGAGCTTGCAAAGAAAAGCGTCTGGACTTCTTTAAGTTACTTGAAGACGTTTCACCTCTCATCCGAGAAGCTTCTTCAGTTCTAAGGTCAAATGGTGGAGAGTCCCAGATATAAACCTAGTGGGAGTTTCCCCCCACAGAGGGACAAAAGGACCCCCTGATGATCGCCTGAGCCAGGGTGTGAAACTGGGTGTGGGTCCCAATCAGCCAGAGTTTCAGGTGAGCTCATTGTGAAACCCGGCCCCACCCTATCATGTGATTTCCTGAGGTCAGATGGCCCAGGATGTGAGTGGGCGTTAAGGCGTCTGGGAAGGATCTCAAAACTGGATTATAGATGGCAGACAGTTGGTGTCGTAAACCACCGCCTCTGTTCAAAGATGGTCACTCACAGTGGACATAGATGGCTTCTTTCACTCCTCTTTCAAACCATCTGTCCTCTCTGTCCAAAATGTGAACATTGGCATCCTCGTAAGAGTGACCTTTGACCTTAAGATGCAGATGGACTGCTGAGTCTTGTTCTGTGGAGGTGGCTCTTCTGTGTTGTGCCATGCGCTTGTGAAGTGGCTGTTTGGTCTCTCCAATGTAGAGGTCTGGGCATTCCTCGCTGCACTGTACAGCATACACCACATTGTTAAGTTTGTGTTTTGGAGTTTTGTCTTTCAGGTGAACCAGTTTTTGTCTGAGCGTGTTGGACAGAGAGGACAGATGGTTTGAAAGAGGAGTGAAAGAAGCATCTATGTCCACTGTGAGCGGCCATCTTTGAACAGAGGCGGTGGTTTACGACACCAACTGTCTGCCATCTATAATCCAGTTTTGAGATCCCTTACCAGACGCCTTAACGCCCACTCACACCCTGGGCCATCTGACCTCAGGAATTCGCATGATAAGGTGGGGCCAGGTTTCACAATGAACTCACCTGAAACTCTGGCTGATTGGGACCCACACCCAGTTTCACACCCTGGCTCAGGCGATTAGAGGATCATCAGGGGGTCCTTTTGTCCCTCTGTGGGGGGAAACTCCCAGTAGGTTTAAATCTGGGACTCTCCACCATTTGACCTTAGAACTGAAGAAGCTTCTCGGATGAGAGGTGAAACGTCTTCAAGCAACTTAAAGAAGTCCAGACGCTTTTCTTTGCAAGCTCCTTTGACTACGATGACCTAGATGACTGAGAACCTTCACAGACACATCAAATCTGATAAAGGTTATTTAAATGCTCCAAAATAAGAATGGATTGGAATAAAAAAAATACATATATTAACCTTAATTACTGGGGAGAATAATGAATGATGCTCATAGTGAGTAAAAAGTAAACTGACTGCATTTTTTTTGGATACATACAAAAACACTTCTGAAACAGAATAAATTATTATAAATAAATTATTACAAAATATTAATAAAAACTATAAAAATGGAGGCAACTTTGCCTGTGGTAGAATGTATGAAATGTATGAAAAAATCTTTACTGCAGATACTAATTTTACTAATGTAATAATACTAATTTTGTGTTGTGAGATTTATGACTTTCATGCTTTCATAGTGGTCCTTAGGACAGCTTGACATTTTATCAGGTGGTCCACACTGTAAAAAGTTTGAGAAACACTGATAAATGTCTGTGTGCTTTTGGAAAACATTTAAAGCTGCTGTACAGAATCTTTGAAACAAGCTTAAAACATTTTTAGAAACAGAGCATCTGCTTCTCTTTACAGCTCCTCACTCCACCAGGACTGTTTGGCACTGATAGTGTACAAATGTGATGTACGTACTGCGGCAGTCATACAGACAACTGGACGGTCAAATGTGGCTGATTTTACTACAGCAGGACGGATTGTAGGGCAGCAAAGGTTACCTGGTGTAATGTTTTTCAGCTAAAAAGAAACATGGTCTGACTCCTTCCAACTATATAAAGAGTAACTCAAGGTTAAATGCAGCTAATATGTCCTGTTTTAAGCCAGACACTTCTACATCCGCTCCGCTGCATGTCAGCCACCATGGCTCTGGCAGACGGAGCGCTAGAGTTAAATAAATTGAATTGAATAGAGTCAGAGTAGGGGAGAGGCGAGCTGGAGCAAACCATTTTAGGAGGGGGGATTTCTATACTTTTGTTGTTAAAATGTTACGTCTCAACCAAGTACTGTATGCTTTTTATATTTTTAGTAGTGTGTCACACAAACAGCAAATATTGTCAAAAAAAAGTTTAAAAAAAGTTTAAAAAAAAAAAAGTAAGAAATCTGTGGGGGTGCTTTGATTCATTTTGGGGGTGCTTCAGCACCCCCAAACATGGGCTAAAATCGCCCCTGCCTGCAGGTAAATATACCCATCTTTGGGGACCTGTCGTGTCGCAACAGGAAGATGTCAGCGTTTCTACGCACAAGATTCAACAGGTTTACAAAAGACAACCACCCACCAGAGGTACCGTTGACCATGTCCATGTCTATCATGGCTCGCGTCGAGTCTTAAACCACCTTAAGGACGTTAAACTTCACCGTCCTGTCCTTGAATCCTTCCTTGAGACCTCGCCAAACCAGATGACTGGATTTTTTCCCCCTTCTCGGTCCAGACCTTCGTCCTGAACTCTGAAACAGCTCCTTAAACCACCAGTTAGACTGCACAGCGGCTCAGAGTGTCCGTCTGATCCCGGGGAGAAGTGTCAAACCGTCCCGAAGCCATGTGTGGAACTAAGTGTGCTCCGCTTTTGTGTTTCTGCAGCAGGCTTCGCGCTGATTGGCTGCTGGACGCGTCCCAATCCCCCTCCGCGCGGAAGGTCCTCACAGACGGGAACCCGCCTTGGGACAGCATGAACCGAGCTTTTTTTTTTTAAATCAAACCCTCGGCGCTTTATTGATTTGCATAATGCATAATAGTGAGGCCAGAAAAGGCACTTTGTCCTTACAAACCTTAATTTAGATCAGAAACTCTATAATTAGGCCTAATTTCTAATTATATGTTTAACATTTTAAGGTTTCCTCCTCTTGAATCATATTTTCTACTTCCAATCAAAAGTCTCGAGCCAGATCTCATTTCTATATGTTCTGCTTTCAAAAAGCCGGACTATCTTACACGTTTTGTGTTTAGCAACAGTCCTTTAGGTTTTCTGAACATCTTTCAAAGTTTTTCTTTGACACTGGCTGCTTTTTCATTCATTTCCAACCCACTCTTTGATCTTTACCTGACCACTGACCTAACTCTAGTAAACATAAACTAACTCAAGGATGAACCAGTGCTGTGTCTATACATAACAGCTTAGGGAAGAACCAGTTTCAAATTGTGTCTTTGTGCACGTTGTTACTAGCAGCATGTCACAAAAACACAATTCGTTTCTTTTCTTTAGCCAAATCTACAAAAAAAATGCTAAAGATAAAAGTAGAAACAGTAAACAGTGTGTTGCACATAGAAAGTGAGACTCAGAGCTATCAACTGAAAACATGGTATATCTCAACATGGTGCGGAGAGTCCTTAGAAATCTGAGGAAACTGGAGAAGTTGAGGAGGAAACAAAAATGTGTGAAGAAATGAAGGGCCGCTAAAGACTTTGCACAGTACTCCACATACAGTGGCTTGCAAAAGTATTCGGTATCATTTATTTGTAAAAAATGTTTGGTATCATGTATGATTTTTGTTCCACTTCTCACGTGTACATCACTTTGTATTGGTCTTTCATGTGGAATTCCAATAAAATTGATTCATGTTTGTGGCTGTAATGTGACAAAATGTGGAAAAGTTCAAGGAGGCCGAATACTTTTGCAAGCCACTGTATTTTGTTGGCTTGTGTGTGCTCAACTCCAATCTGTGACCTTGAGTTCTGGATGTTATGATGGCTGTTCTTGGACAGCACAGACACAAACAGTTACTGGCTGAAAATTGGACCTCAACTTGTAACACAAAGATGAAAGAGTTCAGTAGTGTAGATGCCGTGTTAGCACAATTTGTATTTTCTGAAACATCAATAGAAATTAATGTGCAAAATGAAGTGTCATGCAAAAATGTTGTCCTAAAACCCAAACCAAATATTTAAAAGGTGTAAAAAAAAAAACTAAAAAAAAAACTTTGCATAGACATTTTAAATCACACTTAGTTTTACTATAAACATGAATCCTTGAAAATATATGTACCAACATGGAACCCCTCATCCTTTCAGGATTTACAGCACTCAAAAAGAAAAAAAGAAAAAAGAGACACTGTAACTCTTCCAGCACAAGCCTGACTCTGCTTGACTCTGCTGTGTCCGTCAAAAGTGATTTTGGAGCGTGAAGATGAAACCATCCAAAAAGTCAGATGACCAGCTGAGGAAGGGGAAGGGGAGGGGTAATAAAAATGAGACTTGCAAATTACCTATTGCTAAACAGTTTGACATCGGTAATATTAACATGAGGCTGTACAGTTTGAGGAAAATACAAAAGAATGCATCAGTGACTGAAAAACAAAAATTAAGTCATTGACAATATTAATATATTTATATTAATACCAACAAGGCTGTTATTTTTTTATGTTCAAGTTTAGAACATTAACCATTTGTTTAAAATTCAGGGTAGTAGTCATTATCTCGTGGGTAACGTCCTGCACGGTCATCCAGTCGCCACCTCGCTTCTTCACCAACCTCCATTGCGGCTCAGGATCTTTCCAGTTTCCAGTACTACTCACCCGTTTCCGGCCAAGCCGAAACAGAGTGCTCACATGGAATGAAAAGGAATCTACACAAAGAACAAAAGCTGCACCTGGCCTCTTTTTTCTCTGTATAAAAATAATAAAAGTAGCATAACTGCGACCTGTTCCCCTCCCAACATCTACTTCCAGACACTGTTACCCTCTGAAGTGAAAATAAAAAAATAAAAAAAATCATACAGAATACAGTACATCACGTTTTGTTTTACTTCACTTGAACTGCAAAACGGAGGGCAGGGGTGGGTGGGGAGCAGAAATAAGAATTTACCAAGTCTACACTGAATATGACTCTCTGTGCATCCACAAAGAAACCAGAGGGAACAGCTGAACTGTATTTTTTTTTCTTTTTTTCTGTTTTGGTAGCGGCATCCATGATAGCTAAACAACAACTCCACTCCATGCCCACTTTCCACAAGTCCTCTTCACTCCAGCAGTGAGAGCCAGGGAGGAAGATGAGGGTGGGATCTCGCTTAATCATTCTTCTTCTCCCCTTCTGGTTTGTCTGTGATTGCAGCGGAGGCGGCATCTGGCGCAGGGGCTGCTGTGTTGTTCTGGGCGTGGTCTACTCCACTGGTACCAAACTCGTTGACCCTGTTGGGATCGACTCGATAGATCCAGCGCTGGTAAAGGTAGATGAAGAACACCACATCTGCAGGAGAGGACACAGTCCAGTGAGAAACCAGCCTCAATCAGACTTTTTTTAGGGCTAAATAAATAAAACTGAATTGAGACCAATATGTTACTTAAGAAGCATCAAAAACAAGTGAAGCACTGACATCATCTCCCATCAAAGCTCAACACTATGACGGCAAAAACTGCATTGCAAGCAGAGAGATGAGAACGTATTCACGTACAGTAGAGGTCCAGTCAGACCGTCTCTTCTAAAGAAACAAATATGCTCACAATGCAGTGCAAACTCATCTGTCTTTGTTTTAAATACAAGATTTGCTTGTCACCTGATTTGGTTACTACATGCTTGTAAAGCAACAGTTGCACAACATCCTGCCCATGTATACAGACCAGTATTACCACAGCCTGTTATTTTAAAGTGAGAAATCTTAAGTACAAGCGTCCCTTGTGGCCGATTTCTGCTTAGTTTTCTATTCTTCTCACAAGAGAGAACGTTTAGTTTCATTTTGTTGTAATTGATATAGAGATAACCTAAGCCTTCTTGCATACAGAATTCCCCTTGTTGGAAAGTCCAAATGCAACGTTCAATAGGTACATCCAGTATATATTACACAGTGGGCTTAGTATAAACCACACCTGTCCTCCTAGTTTAAGTAAATTTATGAATTCACCAACACTCAGTGTAGAATATACTTGATACATCTTTCCACTCCATCCGTTTTCTTCCTCTTATCCTTATCAGGGTTGTGTGGGAGCTGGAGCCTATCCCAGAGGCAGGGTACACCCTGGACAGATGTCCAGTCTGTCACAGGGCTAACACACTTAAACAGGCAACCATTCACTCTCACATACACACCCAGGGACATTTAGAATCACAAATTAACCTAGACCCACTAATTTTCACTTTCCAATTATTTCACAAATCAAATGACAAAATGTTTAAGAGCTGGCTGCACGAGCTGATGATTGACATCTTTGTTGTTTCAAAGAGATGTGACAGGTCTCCATCATCTGCTTAGCAGCAACATCCGTGTCCTCAGTGCAGTGAATATCAACCAAATCATTACTCCCAGTTTGGTTGTTACTTGACTTCTTGCTGATGCAAGCGCTGCTCTAAACCACTTTTTCGTGTCCAACTTAGCGAGTAAGCACAGACAGCAAACGAAAATTCACATTAGTGTCGCCCACCTAACATCTAATTGACTGGCTGGCCACACAGTGTAGGTGGTAGCTGTTTAATTTGTGAAGCAGGGGAATTTATTCAAAGGCTTTCTAACTGCAAAGAGTGTAGGTTTCAGTTTGCACAGCAGGGCTCAGTGTTTCATTACCAAACTGTATGAACTAACACGAACTGTACAGCAGGAGAACTACAATTTAGGCTTTTCTTGTGTCAAAGAAATATTTCATGAGAGGCGGCACGGTGACCTTTGTGGATGATGATTAATGATCACACCAAGTTCAAAACTGAGATCTAGTGAATTAACACTAGGTGGAGTTAGAGGATTATGAAAACCAACAGCTGTCACAGATCCAAGAATGACAGTTAAAAAACATTTAAAAAAAGAAACAATCCTCCAGTATGAGACAGTGATTCTACATTTTCTCTTTGATCAATATGCTCCAGATAAAAGAGAAATCAGGACGGCATTATGTTTAAACACAAAACCACCCACGTCAACTGGAAACCGTTCTAGAGAATGAGGCAAATCTTAAACCACCTCCAACAAACAAAACACTCATCTTAATGCTACAAAGTCAAAGCTGCACTGGCTGAGGAAGCAAAATGATGATGTTTTAGGCAATTAGCTTTCTTAGATCCTGGTATAGTTCTTAACAAAAAAAAAAAAAAATCAACATATTAATGAATATCTGAAAGAAAACTCACCATCTCTGAGGCATCCTATCCTGTACATCATTGGCATCTTGATTACGAAGGCAAAAAGGTCATCAATAAAGGTATTGAGAGCCTTGTAGGTGAGCATCCTCCATGGGAGGTGAGCTACAGACTTCATTTTATAGTTGATGAAAAGCTGTGGCGTCATTGTAATAAAACCTTTAAAAAAAAGACAGAAAAAGGAGGTTAGATTACACTAAGAATTCCTATATCACAGCAGTAATTTAACCAGCAGGAACCATCACGAGTGAGTGTGCCAGGTGAAGTTTATTAATACACAGCACATTAGCTAAGGCTACTGGGAATTGAATGCGTAACCATGATGCAAGTATGAAAACATTAGCTGCGAGTCCGGCAGCTCAGAGGCGAGGTAATCGAGAGAGACCAAAATAAATCAGCCTCCTCTCTGGGCTTTAAAATAGATTAACATAAAAAACTGAAAAAACCTGCTGGATGACAGAGTAAAAATCAACCCAACAGAAAGAAAAGAGGAAACATAAACAGTTCCAGGAAGAGCACACAATTCATCTAACACTTTAATGCCAGGGATCTCTAAAATGTTTATGCTAAAAACTCAGGAAACTGTTTTGGTTTTTATGAACTTTGTCTCTGTAGCTCTGTATTTTCTATTCATTTCATTCTTTTAAGATAACCTTTAAAATGTTATATCTAAAAACCAAACTTTCAAGGAACACTTCAGTATTCTTCATTTATTTCATAGTTAGTAAATCCAGCACAGTTTAAGTTCCTTCAGCCTGTGGATTAAGTTTTAAGACCTCAGAGTATAAAACTGCTTCAGATAAACTTACCAAAGGTTAACAAGAAGCCATAGAGCATGCTGAGTACCCATGAGTACCAGCCTTTGTGCTCTACGTACAATAAACTGTAGACCGCATAGCAGCCAAACAGAGGGTAGAGCAGCCATGACAAGTACTTGAAGGCCATCTGTTCATGAGATAATGAAGAAAAGAAGATGTCACTCATCTTTTTATCAGAAATATCCAAGCAACTTACAGAGAAATACATATTTAGAGAAGCTTCCTTCAGATAAACATTTAAACAGACTAATTTAATCATGTTTCATCCGTTCTGAAGACAACAATCATGTGAATGCATTTGTTACATCCACCATTCTGAATGTGACTGGTGTTGGTTTCACTTACATCATCATAGATTTTGGTTGAAGACTCCACATACGTCGACTTATCTTTGAATACCAATCTTGGGAACACTCCTGCGAATTTGTTCTCTCTGTCCAACTAGAGAAAAACAACAACAGTTAAGAATCTGGTGGAAACGACACTCGATGAATAAACAGTTTAGCATCTGCAAAAGGTAAGGAAGAGCCTGTTAGAGAGTTTAATCAAATACTGCTCATCCTGCAAGAAAAAACTAATGTTTTTCAACTTACTTTGACATCCATGACCTTGGTGATTTTCCACAGGTCAATGAGAAGGCCAATGAAGACGCTGACCTGCACCACAAAGTTGGTTTCGTTGTCCAGAATGTACAGCAGCACCACTAGAGACTGAAATACTCCAAATATGATGGAGCGCACAGATAGACCTTCTAGAGACTGTCTGCTGTTCCAAAACTGGATATCTGAGGAGAAGACGGAGCTGAGGTCAAACTCGGGTAAGCGCACACTGTTCAAACTATTCTCCTCCTGTTATGTGAAGTCCTGAGTACAGACTGCTGCGATCTTACCGTTCTTGAAGGCGAGAAACTCAAAGATGCTGTGCACAATGGAGACAACGATGGTGAGTCCCAGCAGGTATGGATTGGTTTCCAGGAGGGCCACCTTCACAAAGACTTTATTGTTAAACTCAACTTGCTTATAAAACAATGAATCTTCTATATGCTCAGTTGCTACAGAAGTTAATCACCCTAGAAACAGCCCACATGATAGCTTTGTAAATAACTAAAGTGCACCTGTCCAAGTATTTGGGATTGGGACTACGAGTATTTTGCTTTAATACAGTGTCAACTGAAAATTAGAGTAGCCTGTATTTGGACACCAAGATAACAAAGTCCCACATAACACCCGAAGAGCAGAGGTCACTCAATTATGAAGTGCCAGTTTCCACGCGTCTTGCATTTTGTTTTCAAGTAAAAGGTAATCTGCTAGAAAGCATTTGAAATCCTCTCCACCTGGCACATACCAACTCAAGTATACTTTCTTTTAAATATATGTGAAATAAGATCATAGCATCTAAGTGAGCACCAATATTAAAGCCCAACTTGCAGGAGGAAAACTTTAGTTTCGTCTCAGTAACCTTTGACTGCTTACCTTGACCGAGTCTTGGTCCTCATCGGATTGCTCGTAGGTGTCCTCAGGAAGGAAATTCCAGGGTGAGCGAGCGTTCTGGGCTGCATACAGCTGCCAGCGCCACAAGGACAGCGGGCAATAACTGAGGCGGAGCGGGAGGCTTTTTAGGGTCTCGTTGATGGGATAGTAGTCCTTCTGAAGGTTCCAGTAGTCATTGAAGTATACAATGGGATAGTAGTCGCCACTGACTGCATCAAACTTAACATCTAGTATAAGGTAGGGT
This sequence comes from Neolamprologus brichardi, assembly GCF_056152115.1. NCBI lineage: Eukaryota > Metazoa > Chordata > Actinopteri > Cichliformes > Cichlidae > Neolamprologus > Neolamprologus brichardi. The sequence goes on along the minus strand of NC_142117.1, from coordinate 24,386,418 downwards.
AGAAGAGCAGCAATGTCAGATAAACCAGAGCTTTAAATAAACTATGGATAAATAACTGTCACATTATATTTCTGATACTTACACTGGTCTAGAGGAGGTGGAACAGAGCCCTTCACCCAGGCTGTGTGGTCATCCACCATATTGATAGTGAGGTTGGGGTGCCAATGTGAGATAATCTCCACTGGACCGTGGCTCTCTGCTCGCTGTGAGGAAACAGCCAACGTGTCAGTGCAAACATAAATATATTAATCTGGTAACTGCAAACTGATCATCACACAGCTGCTACACTTCTTACTAGTACAAACAAAGGCAAAGTCACTTTGGGCTCAACTGCACTGTAAATTATCTACATCTACTCACAATAAGCCCTGTCCAACAGCAAAGCACTCAAAAGAAAAGGACTCTGGACTTGATCAACCAACCAAATAAAGATATACATAAAGAAAGGTAAAACCATTGACTGTGTACATTTGGTTTGGCTGTCAGTTTTCAAAGTTCTTCTGTTCAGACGTCTGTAAAGGGCAATCATTTACAGACTGTGAGAGAGCCAATAAATGGTTCTCAGTTTCCAAAGTCTTTGATCTTAGTCTGTTTTTCCTCTGCTGCAAAATGTGAAGGCAACTACCTCAAATACATTAACTGGAAATTAAAAATACCCTAGAAATTACTTCACATACTTGCAATATGTGAAGTATGCATTAGGAATTAAAGTAATGAAGCTCTCTGCGCTGAACTCAGTTGCGTTTTAGGATAATTAATAATCTTAACCTTGATCATCTCGGGGTCTGCTTCTGTCTCTCCTGTGAGCAGATTCTTGGTCTTCAGAAACTTTCTTCGCTTATATTTATTCAGCACTGAAAGAGTTCAAAAGAAAAGTTTAGCACTTTAAACAAACATTACAACAACAGGATATTATGTTAAAGCGAGTGTGCTTTTCACAGGTGCTTACTTCTGGTTGCGTGAACTGTTGCCAGTCTGCGATACTGCCCCTTTCGTTTGGGGTCTGGGTGGAATCCACTTTTAGTGAAGTAGATGTGTATGTAAAGTGAGCCGTTCTGCTGTATTTTCTACAATCAGACAGAAAGGGGAAGAAAAAGAAAATCAGACAAAAATAAACAACTTTCAAATATGCAAACTTCACTATAAACTGGTCTTTTCCGTCCTTCATCAACATCTGTCACATTTCCTAAACTAACACCTGTTCTTTCTCACCGTCCAACTACTGTCTGTCACCCTCCCCCAATTCATCCACAGTAATCCTTACTTCTGGGATATCCATTTCCTTATAATGCTGGTAGCAGCCATCACCATCTTCCCCTGTGGCCCAGTCTCCATAGACCAGATCCCTGTGGAACCAGAACAGGGCATCTGTGTTGTTGAAGTCAGAGAAGACCTCCTCCTGGGACACATACACGTACAGATCCTGCAGAAAGAGAGAGATAATAAAGGTGTTTATCATATTGAAACAGTTAGAAACAGTCAGAAAACTGGTTTGCTGTGTGGCAAATAAACGATTATACAGCTGACGAGGTAGATAAAGGAAAGGAAAAGGGGACAGTGTAATACCATGAGAGTGTCTTTGGGGAAGAGGTTCCTGCTGGGTACCCTGGGGGCACCGGCTGGTGTGCTGGGGTCAGGAGTGGATGGCCCTCGGCGGAACCAGCTACTGATCGCCCAGATTATGAAGATTCTGGTGAAACAAATGCAATCACAGTCAGAGGAAAACAAGGTTTAACTAACAAGGAATTAAAAGAAAATAAGTGAAAAACAAAACGAACAAAAACATAAAAGACGAGAAGAGAAGTGGGAAATGAATTGAGTCACTAACACTTTAAAAACTGCTCAAATTCTTAGACAAGGTTATTTATTTCGACCATCTCTAAGTAAAAAGAGCTGCTGCAGGCGAGTTAAGCTGCAAGGAAGCTAATCAGATTAAAGTTTAACCAGTCTAACTGCATTACATTTCAAAGAAACTGTTTTCCTGCCTCACACAAGGGTGATGGGTCAAACTAGAATAATCTACAAAGACAAAAGAAGAAAGAAAATACTGCAGAATATTTCAACAAATAATTTTTCATTTGTATCCACCCAAACTTTGTGTGTTTGTGACTTTAAGTGAATATTCACAGCACCTCTTTCCTTTTGTGCTGTTCTAACTAACAGAAATAATTGATTTTGTGTCTGATATTTTAATGCAGATCTCTAATGTGAAAACGCTCTCTGTCCTTACTCCATGTTACTGTGTGGCTGAGGGGGAAGTGTGTCAATTATTGACTGGACCCAGTATGCCAAACCTCCCTTAGACTCTGCTCACACAGATCATACCCAAACATGTTTGACCCCCATGACCAGTTCATCTGACTACTGTGATTGCTTCTTGCACAGATCATGCATCATGATCACCAACCACACCCAAGGACAGCTGCCTCCATGGATTTTGCAGTGTTAAGTAATTACATTTATATAAAGGCGTGTGAGAAGACACTGTGCTTCCCCTTATAGAAAATGCCCCAATCAAGCCACAAATAAATACAATTACAAATTTCTTTGTTGAAACGAAGTTTGAGAGCAGGCCAGCAGGGGAGTGGCACACAGCTGCCCATAAAAACCCCTTTAAGAGTCCATATACTAGTGACATATACAACACACCATACAGTGGAGGGTCAGTTTACTATATGTGACAGATGTGACCATTTTCATTTTTCCTTGACCCACCATATACTAAAATGCACTTACAGAGAAAAGTGAAATAATTATTTTTACTGAAGTAGAGCAAATGGGTTGTTTTTATTGCACTTGCGATCTTACAACCACAGGAAACAGCAACATAAATTAAGAAAACGTATATACCATCATAACACTCGTGTTTCCAAATCATGATCCTGAAATGTGTTCAAATATTCAGTGCCAAAGATTTTAACTAAAGGGTTTTAACTGATTAATGCAATATAATCTTCTTAATCTCATAAATGGGCCTCTTCTTCTGCTTGAGCAGTTGCCAAAGGTAGGAAAAGCAGCCAAAGCCTGTTATTCAAACAAGGTGCCAAAAAAGTACTACTCTGGTCCAGCTCTTTTTTTTTTTTTTTTTTTTTTTTTTAAATGAGCACTTACCCTAATGTACCGTACATTTTTATTATACAGGAACATTTCAAAAAATGTAAAACTGCTAAACTCTTCAAAGAGTGTACAACGATACTGAAATCAAAGCTGAGATCCTCCATAGCTGGGTAATGGCCATCAGACAGCTAGCCGTTACAGCACCTTGAGGCAACTGTTGTTGTGAATTGGCTTTATATAAATCAAACTGAACTGATGTTCCTACAAAGCTCTCACACTCAGAGTAAGTCAACTATTAATTTGACTATAGAAGAAAGAAAGAAAAATAGGTCCTGCACACTTCATAACATGTACTAAGTTTTTGTAATCATGCATATATGGATTTTACCTCATTTACGAACTTGGACCAAAAAGTCATAAATAAAAAATTAATAAATCAAGGTCACTGTGAGAGATTAGTCAATTATACTGTCATAAAATTGTTAAGGAAGTCAACACGTTGCTCCTCCGTCAATCATGCATCTTTCACAATGTGCATGAAGTAACTGCAAAGGAGGTTGTAATTTCTAGGGAAAGAAATAAAACTGGCAGTGCCAATCAAAGCAGTATGGACAGCCTATTTTGTGTTACTCCACCTCACCTAGCTTCAGCAGCAACATCAGTGGTAGCAGGTAACTAAACAGCTTGTGGAGTGCCCTGCGCTCATAGTGGCAGAAGAGGTGACACACACACAGAAAGATTTTAACATGCGAGTCTGGCATTAGACATGGACTATACTTTATGTGTCCGCTATAGGTTCGCTTGTGTACCAATGACAAATTTCGTCAGCTCAACATTCTGTGTGGATGCACGCCTGTTTTTTTGGGTACACATGCTCCCCATGTGACAGACTTTAAGCGGACATCAAAGACGGATAACACGAATGACTACTCGGATGTCACATCTCCATCTGTCCTTGACCATATCCACAACAGACTATAATCTAGTTTTTAGTGGCCTTGAATAAAGTTCAATTCCTGGTTTGAATTATTGTTTCAGTCCCACTGTGTGTGAGACAGTATTTGGAAAGACACAATGATCCATCACTAGTTTCCTCTTAATTATTTATGCTGCACAAAAAAACCCACAATGAAACTAAACAATGTAGATCGCAAACTTTACAGTTAACTCCAGCAGCAGCTCACACTTTTATTATTACCTTACCATTCACTCTGACACCACTGTGGCATAACACATTTGGTTGGTCATTAAACTCAAAGCCAGCCCACAGAGATAATGCTCATCTATGTGCTGGTAAACAGAAGGAAAAAAAATGCAATAACTCACCTGAAGAGAACTCCTTTAATGACCTGCCATGCATTAGGAGCTTGCTGTTGCTGCTGTTGCTGTTGAGGGTCCTGTGCATTTCCAGCTGTCTGCACAGTCTGGCCATCTGTTGTTGCAGCAGTCCCATTGCTGCTTACCTGAAATGAAACATACGGACAGGGTCAAAGATAGTCACAAAGATGACGCAGCAACAGCACAACGTAAGAAAGGATGTTAAAAATAAAGAGCTTCATTGGCAGTAAAAATATCCAGAGACCCAATGTACTTTCCTAAAAGCCTAAAGTGGTGATATGATTTATTCAAGAATTCTTCCTCAATCTGCAGCCAAAACAAAGAACATACAGTACGATGTAGTGCAGCTGTAAAGACTAAAAGGTGCAGTTAAGGTGACAAACCACAGTTCTTCTGGGTCTTTTATTACATGGCCTTACGAGTTAACTACACCTCGACCTTTGCATTTTAACTTTTTAATTAAGAATGGCAGATTTGTCGCTCACTGATGCACTTAAATCTTAATAGCAAGTAACAAACATGAAAGACCTAAAAAGCAGCTGTTTAAGCAGAGGATCCCCAGTTTGATACTGAGAGGAGAAGATTCCCTTTGGGCTTGGGTTAGGAAAGGCCCTGGGCATAAAAAAAAAAAAAAAAAATCAAAATCAAACATGTGGAGATACTACCTGTGATGACCCCGTGTGAATAACAGAGCAGCTAAAAGCAGCTACATAACAAACAAAACCTCGGCTACAAAATAAACATCACTTTAAAAAAAAAAACACCACAAAACTAATATTGGCAAATCCCTATTTACCTATTGTGACCTGTTGACCTAACAGAGCAGGAGAGTCAAACTCATTTTAGCTTATGAGCCACACACAGCCCAATCTGATTTCAAGTGGGTCAGATCAGTATTACCTATATGGGAAAAACAAACACCCCTCTAAATTTCTCTCTTTTAATAAAGTAGTAGAGTCTTAAAACATTCACATTTTTATATTTAATGAACCACCATTTACAAAATCCTATGGCACACCTGATTTTGAATGAAGACAACCCATTTTGGGAACCCCTGGTTTCAAAACCTCTCATAACAGTGTCAGCATGATTATGCAACTTCCCTTGGATTCAGTGAAATCTGTCATACGTTTGCCCTTTAATTCATTTTTTTCCAAGTTTCTCCATGTCCATGTAACCCCCACCACCCCTGTGGCAAGGCCACCCTCTATTCAAGTGACACAATAGACAAGCACATGCCAAGTCATGAGACTCATTCACTATCTAAACATCTAATCTCCCCTGTTGTCACCAACCAGCAGTCAGCCAGCAGAAACAAAACATGACTTGAGGCAAAAAAAAATGTTTTATGTTTAAACAGATTACCATCAGTTTCGTCTCGGGAATTTGCAAACAGAAAATCTTTAAAGTTTTTGTTAAAACACTGACCTAACGACATCATAATCAGACCGTTTCAAGGACACGGATTGGCTCAAAATAGGTCCTTTCATCCTCAGTGCCCAGTACTTTTCCTGCTGCGTTAAAATAGAAGCAATTCGCTAAACAGACAAGGATCTTAGAGTCCTGATGGGATCAACATAATAACCATTACACAGATAGATCACCTGATAACCTGTTTTTATTGTTGAGCCTCTCTCTTCCAGCTTAGGATAATCATTTACAATTTACACCCTCTGAAACAAAGATTAACAATTAACCACCTATTCTGGGTTCACAGTAGATCCTTCATGTATCACCGAGTCTAACATTAAGCACTCACATAAGTCAATTGTTCACAGGCTCTGGTAATGTGTCTCTAACATGGTGACATTATCTCCTACATGCCAGCTCAAACAATGCAGTATATCAGTATTAGGACAATAACACACTCTGTACACCACCACAGTGGTTTTTATATCAAACAATCAACATGGCAGACTTTAGTGCCTTAATTCAAGGGGTTTCACAAAGATACCATGCTAACTATTTTGGTAATACAGGAATTTTTATACATAGTTCCCCAGAGGCTTAGAGCCTCAATGTAACTGGACAGTTGGCTGATAAGCAGCTGCGCCAGATGAGGCCGTTTCCCTCATTTATTCTGTGATAAAGTCAGCAGATAAAGGACGTGTGGTTGATATATAAGTGTTGAACTTGTATATAGTAGCTGCATACTAGAACTCTCAATGCAGCTGCATGTAACGGAGGACAGGGTGAAAAATGACATGTATGAATAACTAACTTTAAAAAAAAAAAAATATATATATATATATATATACATACATACATATACACACATACACACAACAGCCTATGGCAAAACTCTCCCTGCACTGAAATCTGGGCTGGTACAACAGGATGTGCTCAAAGGTTTTGTTTTTCTTTTGACCACCTTGGCCTGTGATAGATTTCATTCAATCACTGCTACCCAAGGTCCCTAATGTTTAGGTATGTAGTACTTCTCAAAGCAGCACACACAAATACCAGGATCCAAGGTTACCAGAGAGTCAAACCGAGAGCATCACTCTGACACTTCACTCTTCTCTTCCCTCCTCCAACCCCCAAACAGTATATCCTGCTTCCACCTCTTCCCCAGGTAATTGCTGTAACCCTACTCAGTCCTCCACATCGTATAAATATAATGGTACTTCCTCAAACCACCTTCCAGATTTTTATGGTCCAAACCCATGGTCAACTATCTAAGGGGCTATTGGGCTGACTAGCCTGGAGCTAAACAACAAGTTGGCATACAGAAACCTTCTCTGGATTGGACCAGTGGTTGGTTGGTTGGTTGGTTGGTTGGTTGGCTGGCCCGCCCCCCGGTGCACATCAACATTGACATTCCTCTCATCACTTTTTCTATGTACTAACAACTGCATACAGCTAGCACCCTACAGAGATACTCCCAGACATCTGCCCCCATCAAAGTCACTCAGATCCTCACACTTTTTATTCCTTCTTTCAACAAACTTATTTTAGGAGCTCACTGTTCACTCACTGACAAGATAATCAGTGTTATTAACTCATCAGTAACCCCCCCACCCCATCACAAGCAATTCAATCAACAGATTCACCTAGTAGTGGCCCTCAAGAGGCCCATTAGGGCTCACTCTAAAAACAACAGCACATTTATCCTGACAATTGCAATTTTATTACAGAAGAAACACTTTGTGTATGCGTTACCCTTGCCCTAGTTTCTGACATGTGTGTATTCACAGAATTTCAAGCACAGAAGAAAGCTTTTTTTCCCCCTCTTTGACAGAAAACATGTAGCAAAAGATGACAATACAGATACACAGTCATTTTTATTTGGAATCAGGCGGCATGGTAGTACAGTGGTTAGCACAGTGGCGTAACAGGAAGATGCACCTTGGCCACCTGGGGTCTCTCTGTGTTGAGCTTGCATTGCCTGCGGTTAAATTAATTGGTGATTCTTTGCCATAGACATGTGTGGTTCTATGTCTCTCTGTGTTAGCCTTACAATACACTGTCGATCTGCCTCTCACCCTGTGACTGCTTGGAGCAGGTCATCTGGAGCTGGTGGTTTGATCCCTGGCTGCTCCACTCTGTGTTCAAACGTATCTTTGGGCAAGATACTGAACCCTGAGTTACTGACAATGCATTCATCAAGGAGAGTGGAATATAAAAAATATAGCTATATAAGAACCAGTACATTTCCCATTTCAAATGGGTAAAATCTCAGCTATGTAACTGTACTCTATAGACAATACATTAGTTGCTATCAATACTTTAGATTGAATCATAAAAAGCCAATCATTGACTGTGTCAGTCTTCAATAGAGAATGGATACGCATTTACAATCTTTACAGTCATGCTCCATGTCACTAGACATTTTTGAGGATTGAGAAAACGGAAGAGTAATGTTTAGCCATCTAAAAAGAGAGCGATGATTCACAATGACCTCTAGCAGCTTGTGATAAGCATTTGCGACTCTGGAAAATAACTGCTAGCTACTGCCCTCATTAAGGCTCCAGTGCTAACAAGACAATTTTAGGAGCATTTTTCATGGTTGGCTAAATTTAACGACGGCTACACCTGATTCATCCACTCTATCCGTGTTAAAAAGCTCTCAGGTGAATAGGATGTTTACATGTATATTTTTTTTCCTTTAGGGGATTTCGAAAATGCACCTCGAGTCAAAAGTTTTCTTGAAATATCTAAGTAGACAGTAGCTGGAAGGATTTAGCATGAGGTGAGAAATGTGCGAGAGGGGCTTGAGACTGGCCTTGTTAGGCAAGACAAGCTGCGTTGTTCAGGTTCAGGCCTTGTGATAAGCTAACTGACACACGCCAGCACTCACTCGGCTCACTTCAGCACACCGGCAGTCGGTTAATTACCGAGTCCGTTGGAGGTTACCGTGTGATTTCAAGTGAGATTTCAACTTCAACATCGGCCTTCTCGCCGCTTACCGTCGGGATTTCTCCACACATCGTTAGCGCCAGGAGGGGGGTCGTTTTAAAACCACCCGGCACTGACAACGTCACTGTGGCTCGTGTATCGACTGTGATCACGTTTAAATGTCAGCGCCCTCCCACACGCGAGCTTCACACAAACCAACCAACTCCCTCTGCCTCGCGCGTTAAAAGTGAAAAACCCAATAACGGTGTCATTCATTTTTACCTCGCCGTTGCTCACGGTAGCTTTGGTTACTCCGCTCTCCTGCGTCGCCATCTTTCTTCGTCTCTACAAGCGCACCACACTGCTGGCTGGGAAACTGCGCGTAATGTCGCGAGAAGACTGTAGTTACGTCTTCAGAGAAGTGATCGAAAATGCGGTGAATAAAGTCAGGTGATCTTTTTTTCTGTTTTTTGGGCAGGGCCGGCGAAACCCCGTGACACACTTCGTCAGGAATGTTCGATCATGTAACAATAAAATGAAATAAATATATATAGTTAATTAATAATAAAAAATATTATTATATCACCTAATGAATGCCTTAGTAGATTTTTTTATGATTATTGCAGCTTTATATGGAAGTTTATTTCCGAAAGTGGGGAGGATAAAGACATACTATCCACAAGGCTAAATTTCGGGTTATTATCGCAAAATTTGGACTTCTGAGAAAATAACTCCAAACTGAGAAAATAAAAAAAAATTTAGAAAAGGAATTTAAATTTTGAATTGCTAATCAGCAAAAAGTACACCAAAATAAAAGCTTGCTTCTCATCATTGGTGTTATCTTTCTACTCATCCATCCATAGTTCTCACTGGTGTTGCATATAACCCCTCTCATTGGGTCATAGCCATTAATTACATGCTGTCAGTCCTTGTCCATGTATGCCTTATTATAGCTTCTCAGTCCACTTGTCATACTGTTAAGCTAGGGGATTTCCAAGTCAGTATGTCTTTAGTTATGTATCTCTCGCTCATACTCTAAAGTGAGTTTGGATAGCATGGGAGTTTAACCCAAAGACCCTTACCAGAGCTGGGATTTGAAACCCTGACCTACTGTTCCAAAGAGAGCATTGTTGTCACTACACTATCCAGCTGGCTACAGGAGGAGATAGATACCACGGATGTCAAAACACAATAACTCCTTGCAATGCACGGAGATCTCCATCTGAAGTCCTGCACCCTGAGGCTCTGCGAGCTGCAGAAAGAGGGAGGGTGAGGAGTGAGGTTAGTGAGTGTCGAGCCATGATCCAGGAGGAAACACAGAGCAGGAACAATCACTGAAGGACGAACCCCTGTATGGGATGTTCTATTGACATATAGAAGAAGTGGCTCACATCAAGAAATCCCACTAATGGCTAGAAAAAGCCTAAAGGACAGCACAGAGGCTCTGATGATGGCAACATAAGAACAGGGTCTAAGCCCCAGATTTATAGAGGCAGGAGTTTAGCACAGCTGACAGCTGATAAGTTGCAGACTGTGTGCAAAGCTGCAGCATGTAGTACCACAATGGAGGATAAAAGCTGAGATCGCATACACTGAAAGGCAAAAACAAGTGGCCAGAGGTCCTGATGAGAGACACAATTGAGAAAATATAGTACCAGGGGCCGAAGGAAGAACTGATGTGAGTCGAGTGAGTTTCTTTTGCCTGGAGAAGCTGTAAAACAAAATGGAAAACAGATTGACATATGATAAATGAATATTACTGCAAATCAAATAGATTCACTCACTTTAATAAGCTATAAGTGTACTGGTAAACACTTCTCATTTCTAATCATTACGCTTTGGCACATAACACCAGTACCTCAGATAGACACAGATTTTAAGGAAGAGAGAAAACACATGGACAATCTTCCATGTGTGACATTTCCTTAAAAGGACTTTTACATTTGTTCTATAAGCAACAGAGGACAAAGACATGACGAGGTTTTGATCAGTAACATAAAACAAAGCATAAATAAGGCCATTTGAAACACAGTCCAAGAGTGAGTGTTGTGAGCACAATGAGGACAGTTCTTTTTTTTTTTTTGCTTTACCTTGTGTTTTAACTTGATGGCCTTCGAGTATGTACGATCAAAATGCATCTGAAGGTACTTTGTACACTTCACAATAAGTGAAGTGGTAATCATAATCAGGTTTATTTCAGAGTTTACTCAAGTATGAATCGATACATAATGAAAGGTTTAGAATCAAAGCTGACTCATTAACATTTAAATCATTTCCTCTGGGACTAATAAAGTATTCTGATTCTGATGTTCTCTGTGAAATTTAACATGCTGTGTTTACATTAAACTGCAGCAATTAAAGACTTGAAAATATGTTGGTGGTTTTTTTTTTTGATGCAATATAAAATCCATCTCAGGTTTCAGACTTGAGTAACAAGTTTCACCTAATCACTGGAATAAACTCATAGTTTTTGGATTCACGCTTAGATTTTTGTTTTAAACATCCAGTTTATATACAGTAGAGCTCAGGCTGAGCAATAAGTGAGCAATCACTGGTCACTAGAGAAAAAAATGCATTCTCCATCACCAACCACCCACCCAATGAAAAGTTGAATTTCAGTGATTTAGTGGTTGCTCGAAGTCATATTTTTGGGTTGCCAGTGGGTCGCTGGTCGGTCTGTAGGCATGTGTGACTGGAGCTTTAAGTAAATTCAGATTGCTCAGTGAAGAAAATAGTAAAACTGAGCCTCATCAAATTTTAAATGTGAAAGCTCTTTTAGTCCAGTGGTTCAACACACGCATGATACATTCAAGTGCACAAATTTAATGTTTAACAAGGAGAATCATGTCACAGAAAAATAAATGGAAATTACATTTTATATTTGCTCTGAAAGCTAAAATCTGGACTGTTGCACATCCTACTTCCAAACAAAAATAACGAATTTAACTTTTAAAGAAAAAAGAAGAATATCGACCCTTGCACACTTTGGCACAAAAATTTCAGGCACGGTTTGTCGATGAGGAAATTTTTAACTGCAAAGTACAACAAAAAAAGAGTAGAAAATATATCTGGTGAGATGGGATCTACTGTTTCTTCCTCTTCTGCCAAAATCCTTGTGAGTCAGACATTAAATTTGCAAGGGAGCAAGAATCTTAAACGACAGGAAGAAAAAGCATCTCGGGTTTAACTCACTTATACAAAGTTAGTAACACAATGCCGCTTTTTATCTTAGTGTCAAAGTGTGGCTGGGTGATTTTTTTCCTACCAGCAAGTCAGTCTTTAAACCAAAAAAAAAATGCAAAGACTACAGATAACTATAAACAGCTATATACAATAATCTTTGTACACAATGACATTTACTAAACATGAGAACAAAAATAAAGTACAATTACAGGAAGCGCTATGAATTGAACAGAAGTGTTTGTAGTAAGGAACAAACAACAGAAACCTTCATTTTGCTGCAAAAAAGAAAAAAAGAAAAAATCCCCAACCTTATGAAACGCCTGTTGGTACGAGAACCCAAAAGTCTGTCAAGTTACTGAGAGAGTGCTTTAGGATCATGCCTTCCAGAGAAGCACAGGCAAAACAATTCTAATTTGCCACACTAACATGATGCGCCATCTTCTCTGCTTGGTGAACGGATAAAGGTGCGAGGTTGGGGCAGAAAACTGTGCAGTCCTACATCTCGTCTAAACCGTAGTCCTCTTCAGGAAAATCCCCCACAGTCACACTCAGGGGCTTCACAAACGCACCGTATTTGCTCTCGCACTCAAAGTACTGCTTCCCTTCGACACTACAGAGATACAATAAACAAGGCAGAGTCAAAAATCAGGACCAGCGTCACTGAAACTTTGAATTATTTAAAAACAACGCCAGAAAAAGGCCCTCTTACGTTCCATTGTGTTTGCCCAGTGGTTCATCGTACTTCACACCCACCCAGTAGCCCGGCTTGAAATCTGTTGTTCCTGCAAGAAATGCAACACTTCTTGAGCTCTTGCAGGGCATATTAGGAAGACTTTGACTTCACAATAATGATATTATATGAAAAAAGAAGTGCAAACCCCCGCCAAAGCAGCTCACTCTCTGGGAAGTATTTACTTTTAAGGAACTAGTATTTTATTTTCCTAGAAGTTTGTAGTGCAGTAAAAATAACACATTTTGGGGTCAACTTGAAATAAAGGCAGATGTGAAATGTAAGAGTGAGGTCAGAGGTCACTTGCTATAGTTTGACAATACACACCAGACTTGTCATAGTTATAAGCCTTCTTGTCAATTGTCAATTATCAAGTTGATAAGGGGGCGATCGTGGCTCAAGAGTTGGGCGTTCGTCTTGTAATCGGAAGGTTGCCGGTTCGAGCCCCGGCCCGACAGTCTTGGTCGTTGTGTCCTTGGGCAAGTGTCAGTGCCAGTGTCCGGCAGCCTCGCCTCTGTCAGTGCTTCAAACGCCCCAGGGTGGCTGTGGCTACACTGTAGCTTGTCGTGAATGTGTGTGTGGATGATTGTGTATAGTGTAAAGCGCTTTGGGGTCCTTAGGACCATACAAATACAGACCATTACCATTTTACCATAATCATTAAGTTAACCTTGAAGACCTTGGCAGATGTCAGTTTTACTGGATTGTTAACATGACCCCCCTCTACACCACTACGAAGTTTTAGAAGAATTCATTCAAAACTTTTTAAGCCATCGTACAGACAGAAAGAATGGCACGCATGGAAATGCTAACAACAACATAACCTCTTTGGGGACCTTATTGAAGTTAACAAACTACCTAAACTGAATCACTTTTATTTGCTATGTTTTTGGAGGTTGACACTTGGCGTTAGTACTCAGGTAAAGCTGCATTCAAACTAAACTAGAACATGTTCACCTCACAGGAAATATAATTCGATTTTCTAGGCGGACTTAAAACCTGCTAATAAAATAGATTAAACAAAACAGTAGGGTTAGGTTAATTGGAAACAATAAATTGCCCATAGGTGTGAATACGGGAGTGAATGTGAGTGCCAATGTGTTAGCCCTGCGACAGACTGGCGACCTGTCCAGCATGTACCCTGCCTCTCGCCATAAGACAGCTGGGATAGGCTCCAGAGCCCCCCACGACCCTGAAAAGTATAAGTGGAATCGGATGGATGGATGGATGGACAAAACACACAGAATCCAAACGTGATATTTAGCGTACTAAAAAAAAAAAAAGAGTTTGTCCTCCACTGACGTCACAGATTTGGGAATGGGCCTTAGATAAATCACAGCAAAGTCTGCTCTGCAGGACAGAAAATCCTCAGCAGCACAGGGTTTACACTAATGTCCTACACAAAGTAAACCAGCTCAGCTTTATCCACACTTACCAACATACATGACTGTGCCAAGCTTCGTGGGCTGACCGGGGACCTGCACTTTGCAGCGGCTGCCAACAGCAATGGCATCGGCAGCAGCCTTCTGCTCCTCTTCCCGTGCAGCATTCTCCGCCTTCTTCTTGGCCATTTCTTCCTCATTGTAGCGACCCACACGTTGCTTCTTCATAAATGACCTGGCTGTGTCTGAAGGAAAGACACAGTTTGTGATAAATGCAAAGCTCTTCAAAACAGACTGAAGTCTATTCATCTTCATTCTCATGAAGTAAGTCATCCACATTGGAACCAGCTATCAATAGTTAGCTTAAAAAAATACACAGAACAAGTGCAGAATGCAACTAACGATCATGGACATACTTCTCAATCAGCTGACTTATTCACCAAACATCTTTAATATAAATTCATCCTCTTGATTTATTTAATACAAAAATAAAGGACACTAAAGAGAGGCAGACTGTACCTGTTCTCTTATCATAAGCATCATCTGGGAGCTCAAATTTCTCCACTTTGGAAACATCAGTGAACTCGCCCATCTGCCCGCCACTTCTATCAACAACCTGTAAGAGAAACAACGTGAAAGACAGGCAATTATTAAGTCACAACAGCGTGACTTAATAACAGCCTATAAAAGCCACCAGAACTTTAGCTTTTAGCAACTTAGATATGATCTTTTGTTTGTTGTTGTTAGTGTGGTAATTGTAACATTATTGTTGTTTAACAATAAATCAGTTTTACACTTACTGGACAATTTAAGTGAGTGCTAGTGTATTTAAATGGAAAGGATTATTACCTTTTCAATCATTAAAACACTATCTGCACAGCAGAGTTCTTATTTTTGGACATCAAAGTTTCTGGATGCATGCAGAGTGAATAGATTTGGGATTCAGACACTTAACTAAAAACTCCATTCACTGCTAGAGACGATGCTCTATCCCAATATATTCAACTGTGTAGTTAAACCAGAATCATGTAAAGCCAGTGTTACTATGCTGAAATGTAAACCAGTTTAGTCTAGTCGTAGGAATTAAAGGATTTTTGTCTAAAGTAAAAAATATAGAAAAATCCCACACAGTGATTTCTTCATTTGTTGCACATTTGTTACATTTACACGTTCATCAACAAATTATATTAGACAAAGATAACCCGAGTATATACGAATGGCTTTTAAATGATGTCCACATTAAACACGTTGCTTAGTGCACTGGCTCGAGTCTTGGTCCTTGTGAAGCTCTCCCAAGTTCTTCTCTTGACATTAATTTGCTTAAACTCAAAACTTCCAACTGCACAGTGCTTGACATGGATGACACTGCGCATCAGTTCAATGGTGACTTGTTGACAAATGGGCCTGAATAGGGAAGGAACTGATATTGGAGTTCATCGGGGACAGGAGATGCCTGCAAAGAGTATCTAGATTGGATACTTTTCATTGTTTTTAAAAACTTGGTTTCCCTTCTGCTTTGTGTATGTTGCAACACTCTTCTCTGTGGTTGGCTAACAGACCAGCAGCAGCACAATCGAGACTGGCCTACAGACTAGTTGTACTTTTGAAACTAACCCATCAACAACAGATAGACAGTCCAGAGCTCCCCACACACTACCACAGCTGAATCTCCATTAAAGAATCAGACAGTAATTCATTACGTGACCTCATATACATGCTTAAAAACAAAGTGGTATAATCCTGACTGAGGTTAGAAGTTTTGTAGTGAACACATTATTGTTCTAAAATTTTAAATAAATCATCTCAGAGTAAACATTTAAAGCTGAAAGCTGATCATTCAGCCAGCATATGTCATTATGTCTCTCTCTGTGAAAGTAACTTTGACAGATAGCACCCCAGATGGCAGGAGGACCTGCATGTTCAATTCAAGTGAAATAAACTAAAAACCTGTCTCAACCTGTATTTACTCAAACATCACAGTGATCTGAGCCACAGTATTACAAGAAGCTCCCAACAGAGCTGGGACATACGTGTATTCTGCAGTCATCATCCACAGGATACGATCCTAGCAGAGCTTCATTCTCATCCATTTTTTGCAGGAACTTGTCAGATATGCTGAATAACTCCAGGTCCATGCAGGAGGTCGGTGCACCCACAATCATCTCCAATTTTCCCTGAATGCAAAGTTGCAAATAGTTCATGTAACACAAAAGAGGTGACGTTATCAACTGAATGTGTCATTTCAATATCAACAGATATATTAACAAAGAGAAAACCCAACAACAGACCCATCCTTGAGGGTTTTAGAGGTGCGCTGTATGCTGTCTCACCTTCAGTTCTGCTATACTGATCCCTCTGTTGAACCTGCGCTGCACCTCGAAGGAGGAGAGGGTGCTTGTTAAGCGCACATTCACCGTGGGATTGGTTATTACTGTCACTCCGCTGTCCATTTTCCTGTCTCCTTGGACTCGGGTATTAATCAAACACTGAAAACAGGAATAAAAAATAACGTGACCCATTCAGCCAACGGGACTGAAGCTCATACGCCATCTCATAGCTGCAAACAAATTTAAGTCAATAGTCAAACAACCACAAAGACTTCCAAAAAACTGCTCCTTTTCCACCGATAGTAGCAACTTAAGCCCTTCTCTGATATTAATCCTGTATGAAGTTAAATTTTACATATATGCTTGGTCTCTCGTGTTTATTCGTCATATTAGCTGTGATCGTATAATTTTAAATAACCATTTTTAGCTGTGTAGTTTAGAGTAGCTAGCTACGTTAGCCACTGGGCGGCTAGCAGAGTCACGTTGGACTCACTCGGGACCCTGAGACAGACGGCAAGGTTGCCATAGTTACTTACAAATTATGTATATTTTCCTCGATGGTGCTGAAAAAGGCCTTTGATCTTTGTATCTACAATTAACCGGAAGTATTCATGGCTACTTGATTATAATAGCAGTGAAAATGGTGCATGTAGCCTAGATCTGTGGGTTTGCCAGAAAATTATAACCTCAATTCCTGCTACGCCCAACTCTGGAAGGTTCCACCCGCCTCCAAACTGGAACACGGCCAATCACAACGTAGGAAGGAGAAAATTTAACCAATAGCTTTACGATACGAAGAAACAGACCTCAAGACCCGCCTATTGACCGCTAGATTGGCACAAATGGTGGCCAATCATTCGTCAGGAGTAAATGCGACCGTTGAAATAACCACATAGTGGCGCTGAAGTCCAAACTAAACTATGTAGAAGACTAAGCTGGAAACTTTCTCTTTATTATGGATTTGTTTTAAAATATTTTTTTAAGACAGAGTATTCGTAGAGTTTGATTGTAAGCACTACGCTCTATTATACAATTTTTACCCTATTGCTATTTCATACTTGATCGACTAACAAAGAAATCTCCCCTGATAAAAGTCAGATATGTAGTGAGTAAATTAAAGCACAGACTGAAAAGAGAAGTGTCAAAAAGAAGAAAACATGGGGGGGGTGACACAAGCCTACAGCCCCACAGTGAGGATTTACATTCCTGTGGTTGTTAATGGAGATGCAGGTCTGCAAAGCAGCATGGTCTCATTCATAGCTCATTTGCAAGTCATATTATAAAATACACGGCTTCTTTCTCTGTTTGACACATGATTTTTCATAAATCTTTGAGCTTGGGTACAAGACCTGTAAATACGCAACCTTTCAGCTTCAGTAACTGAAATAGTGTGTCACATACAGAGTAGCAATCTAAATGGGTCTTTGTTCTGTCAGTTTAATAAAATATCTTTTGTAAAAACTCAGAACACATGAAACATGTTGCATTTAAACACGTTTGTGTGTGCCTACAAGCATGCGTTTGTACTGAGAGTATTTGCATTAGGCAACCACCTCAGGCACACAAAAGAGTGATGACAGCATGTTCAGCCTGAACAAACAGGGAAACATGGCCATACACGATGCACAACACACATAAAACACATGCAACCAGCATTGCTCTTGAATAAAAGCATCACTAAAGGCTGGCCAAGAATGACTTCTAACAGGTAATCTGTTATTAATCAGAATAATCACATAATATTCAGCAGATTATAGCAGGTTCATTTACACAGATATTATTATTATATATTTTTATTTTGCAGCAGCCTACATAATGTAGCTATTATTTGTTGCACTTCAACTATGATATTAAATATTGTCTACAGTGTAGCTTCAGCAATAATATTGAATGTAATTCAAAATGATAAGAAAGGGACAGTTTAGTGTTTTGTTTGTTTGTTTGCTTGTTTGTATTTTTTTGGGACATCATTGGAGGTTATACATGAAAATATGGCATTCTTAACTCCAAAATACTAAACCATTTAATTAATAGGTGCTGAACAACATAAATGTTAAATTATTATGTAGCACACACACACACACACACACACACCTTCATACACCAAGTGACTTTTTGCACAATATTCAGTCTTTTGCACATTTCTATTGCAGTGTTGTGTCTGCATCGTTCTGTTCTGTCTGGTGTGGTACTGTCTTTGTTTTGTTTTGTTGCAATTTTTGCGCATTGCACTTTATGTAGTCCTGTGTTGATTGTCTGTTATATGCTATATGTAGCACTGTGGTCTTGGAGGACCGTTGTCTCGTTTCACTGTGTACTGTACACATGGTTGAAATGACAATAAAGCCCATTGACTTGACTTGACTAAATGAGAACTTCGGGACTCAAAGTCCATTTATAAAGTATTTACTATTACAAGGTAGTAAGAAAAAAAATGTAGTATTAAACATTTTACATATACATTTGTGAGTGTTTAAATTCTCACTTACAGTTTGACATTGTATATATTTACAAGCAGAGGCCTGCAATTCAGAATCCAAAGGGGCCACACGAGAAACTGGGACTGTTGTGGAGGGTTGCTTATTCGTGCGGCCCCCCTCAACAGTCCTAGTTCACACATGGCCCCTTTCGCCCTTGCTTTAAAGTTTAATTTTTCCAAATTAAATACTCAAGCTAGTTATTGGACGCTATGGGGGAAGTGTGTGTGGGAGTTTCCAAAATAAAAGCTCTATGTGAGATTTCTTCTCCAAAATAAAAGCCTAATTTACCTCCTAGAAATTTACCGGGATGTCTTAAAGATGTCAGATATCCAAAAGCAAAGCTTTCTATTTAGCTTTGCTTCATTAAAAAATAAATTATGTAAATGTTCCGTATCAGTCTTTGCATCGGATTATTTGATAATCAGAAGCAACCGCTCTTGCTTTCCCTCCGACGTCTGTGCGGCTTGAAAAACAAAGGGGCGTGGCCGCCGTTGTTCATCGGGCACGCTTGCGGTTTGGAGGATGGGAGAGAGGACGGCGCTGCAGAGGGAGGGAGCGAGGAGGAGGAGGAGGAACTACGGGTGGAAAAAAAAGTTAAAGTGAAAATGGCTTCCTTGTCTTTGGAGTCCACAGAACAATCTGAGAACAGCACAGGGGAGCCAGCGGGGTCGGAGACCAAAGAAGAGAAAGATCCGCTCCAAATTTCGGAACAACTGCTCCAAAGTTTCCAAAAGTCGGCGCTGAGTTTTTCCACTGACCAGGTCTCATGTCTGTGCGAGGCCCTTCTGCAGGCGGGCAATGTGGATCGCCTGTGGAGATTTCTCTCCACTATACCTCCTTCGTCCGAGCTGCTACGTGGCAACGAGACCCTGCTAAAGGCCCAGGCACTGGTGGCTTTCCACCGGGAGGAATTCAAGGAGCTGTACGCCATCCTGGAAAGCCACAACTTCCACCCGTCTAACCACGGGTTCCTGCAGGACCTGTACCTCAAAGCCCGCTACAAGGAGGCGGAGAGGTCCCGGGGCCGTAGCCTGGGCGCAGTGGACAAGTACCGGCTTAGAAAGAAGTTCCCCCTACCCAAAACCATCTGGGACGGAGAAGAGACCGTGTACTGCTTCAAAGAGAAGTCCCGCAATGCCCTGAAAGAGTGCTACAAGAGCAACAGGTATCCCACTCCGGACGAGAAGAAAAACCTGGCCAAAATCACCGGGCTATCCCTCACGCAGGTCAGCAACTGGTTCAAGAACCGCAGGCAGAGGGACAGGACCCCGTCCGGGACCCACAGCAAAAGGCAAGACCCGCAACACTGGAAACACAATCCAGCTGTTGCCTTTATCTCTGTTTGCGCTCTAAGTTTGGTAGCAAGCAAGGAGTCACAGTCTGAGCGGCAGCAGCTGCTGGTTTTTAGCTGTCCTGTGTTTATCTGAAAGAAGCTTTTTTTATTTACTTTGTCTTTTATAGCGAGGGCTTATCAGAAAAGTCACTGAAAGCAGCACATAAAAGCTTACCAATTAAAAAGCGCGCAGACCTACAGAGGGCTGCCTGCAGGAGTCCATAAATCAGTGTGGCAAAACTCAGAGATGGCACGAAGTAGGAAGATGAACAGGAGGTGACTCCTGACAGCAGCGAGGCCACACATGTCTGACACCAAGAGCATGTTGCTTTGTTATGAAATGTGAGATCTAGGCGCCCACTGTGGCTCAAGTTTCCTGAAACCCTGCACTGCATCCTGCAGAGCCACGGGGTGACAGAGGTTAGGGGAGGAAAGGAGCGTAAACTAAGGCAAAGATGGGAGTGTGGGGGGGGAGAGGCTGAAATCACAGTTTTAAAATGAAGATTTCTGCAAGCAGTGGGAGGGGCAGTTTGTGAAAAGATAAGAAAGATAAGTTTGCTGTGCTGTATCAAACCCCACGGTCTGGCAGACTGTGTAACGGGCCACCAGGATGCTTTATTTTCACACATTAACCACATATAACCAAATGTTTCCAAGTGATAAGAACATGTTCCAGCTTATTTAGAAGTTTTATTATCAATTCATCTTAGTTTCAGTTACATTTTCACAGAGTTTTTGCTCATTTTAGTTTAGTTTCTTTAGAAAAGATTCGGTTAGATTCCGTTTTAAAACTGGGACACGCAACCCATCGTGTCATGCAGACATCCCAATCTTAAAAAAACAAAGCCCCAGAACCTCCTGATGCATGTTGTGCTGACAAACCTGACCAAAATGACAAAGACTAAAACTTAAAAATTAGGATTAATGTCAGTAAGTAGGTAGGTGATCATACAGCAACTTTTAGCCCCACTTTTTGTGATAATCCTGATGCTGCATTTATAAAGGTTTTTAGAGAGTCCTTAACTGACTACTGTATTATAAAGTCTCTAAACAGCACCAATAAGTCGTATTTTTGCCTTAATTCACGGGAACAAAGATCACCAGTAAACATTAGTGTAAATGAGCCTGTTAGCAAATATTTAACCTGCATTCCCTCAGTTGAAACGACAAAGTCGCTGTACAATGCAGACAAATCAAACGTGCAGCTACCTGCTGTGGCGACCCTTTGTTAATAAAGGATCAGCTGAAAGTAGCTTCTTCTAAAGGAGGCATGCCAGAAACGGTTGGAGAACGTCAGCATTAGAAGAACGCTTTGATTATGTTAGGATTTCCGGACAGAATCAAAATGATTTCTGAACCATAAAGTGGAGGCTACTCTCCCTTTAAAATCAAACATCCTGCTGAGGCAAACTTTAAAACTTGCAGGCGTCCTAGTTTTGAATTAGAAATATTTAACATATTTAAGAGTGACAGTATATTGCTGATTGGATGTGCTTTTGGAAAGTGGTTTGCTTTGAGTATGTTTAAAAAAAAAAAACACCCCAATGTTTTGGCAATATTCTAGTAATATTGAATCTTAAATAATGCATTTATATCAAATTTAACGTTTCACATGATGGTAATGGAAACAGCAGAGTGCAGTTAGAAGAAAAGAGAGTGTTACTTGGTACGATGAACGTTGCTTGCTCAGTCTAATAGATTTGAATCCTGTAATATTGTATACACAGAGCTTAAATTCGATTTTTTTACCATCTGCATGGCGTCATTGTCCCCTCTTGTTCACAAATGGGTCCATTCTATCTTTTATTCCTCGAGCCATCAAACGTCTGAACATGAGCAACACACAGCCTGCTCAGTTCGTGTGGCCAAAGTCATCTCTATGATGCAGGAAGAGTGAAAGTGTCTGTTTAACGTGTGCTTGTCTTATGTTGATGGGATTGTTTTATTTGAGGTGTCTGCAAATGTCAGGTGACTTCCCCGTGGGGACAAATAAATCTATTTATTTATTTATAGTTGTAATGAATAGTTGATTAGTCTCTAGCGGCCTGGCCCTGGAGGGTGGATGAGATTCATCCCAAGTCCCTTAATAGCCGGTTTATACTCGCCGTTGGCACCACAACAAATTGCAGCACGCGCCAAAAGTGACATCACAACTGCCACGTCCTGGTGTCGTTTCTGCTTGTCGGGCACCTCTGAACTGTGTTCAGTGACGTACTGGTGCATGAGCTCAGAAACTCCCACATTACAGAGAGGGAGATGCTCCAGCAGCTGAGACAGATGAAACTTTCTGAAGAAGACTTTGGGATTTCTCTCCTTCCTGTTTCGACTTCTTTTATACTCCTACCCCGGTGCTGATGTGGAGGCCCCTCTTCTATTTTTAAAAGTAGGCTTGAAACTTTCCTTGTTGATGAAGCATATAGTCAGGGCTGGATCAGGTGATTGTGAATCCTCCCTTAGTTGCTCTGCAATAATCTTGGGCTGCACTGAGCGTTTCTTCTTCACTCTGCATTTAATCACTAGTTATTTTTAATCTTTGGCTGTTTCCATCGTGTGTCTTCTGTCCTGTCTTCTCTCAGCATAATCAGTTGTGGCAGATGGCCGTCACTCCCTGAGCCTGATTCTGCCGGAGGTTTCTTCCTGTTAAAAGGGAGTTTTTCCTTCCCACTGTCACCAAGTGCTCATAGAGGGTTGTCTGATTGTTGGGGTTTTCTCTCTATTGTTGTAGCAGGTCACCTGCTAATCGGAAGGTTGGTGGTTCACTCCTCGTCTACTCCCGTCTGCATGCCAAATATCCTTGGGCAAGATATTAACCCCAAGTTGCTCTCCGATGCATCCATCGGAGTATGAATGTGTGTGAAGTTAGATAGAAACAACTTTAAAAAAAACAGCGCTTAAGTAGAAGAGTGCTATATGAGAACCAGTCCACGATGGGACAGCAGTGAATTAGATTCTGGATATTGTGGGTTATCCTGATGTGCACGCCTCTCCTCTTGGGTGGTGGACCGTGGATTCCAAATTCAGGGGGAATCACACTCCTTGGCTCTGGTGCTGGAGAGGAGTGTTTGCCTCTTTATCTGGCTGCTTAGTTAATTATTTACCTAGTTAGTTTAACAGAAAATTAACCAACAGCAAGTCTGATTATTGATTAATAATTTGAGCTCTTTCCAAACAGACACATATTCACTGACTTTAAATTCTGTTGTAAAAGAGTTGAGGCTTTTTCCTCTTTTTGGTTAGAAGACCGAAAATTGTGGGCTGAATTTTATAACAATAATGAATATATAATTATTAGCTGCAGTCTTACTAGTAGCTACTTTTTGAATCAAACATTTTTCAGTCTTAAGTGTTATAATTTCTGAGTTGATCTTAATTGTGTATTTTCGTTCATTTCTTGTAACATTAAAAACTCATTTGTCTGTGTGTGCTTCTGTCCTTTATATTTGACCATTTCAGTGAGTCCGATGGGAACCACAGCACTGAGGATGAGGCGAGTGCGATGGACGACACTCCCGACAAACCAGACGAGGCTGCCGGCTCCACAGCTTCCATCATCTCTGTCTCTGCGGTCCCGTCCAGCACCGGAGGCCAGCTCATCCTCAACGGGTCCAGCGGCTTCCTCACCGCCTCTCTGCTCAATGGCAACTCCCTGATCTCCAGCAGTGGTGCTGGTGTTATAATTAATGGGATAAATTTAGGTGATTGCCAGACCGTCACACTGAGTCCTGTTGGAACCAGCTCTCCTTTAATACTGAACGGGGCTCAAGTAATAACCAAATCTGGGGTTGGTGTGCAGCAGCCACAGCAAGCTGTTTCTGGGGTGGAGCAGGAAGTTTCAGAAATGGAGGCCAAGCAGAGCGGCGTTCCAGCAGTTGTTCTTAACACTAACGTCACGCCTGTCTCGAACCCCATCATTTCTCTTCCCCTGCAAACCAAGACCGAGAGTGACAGTGCAATGGGCTTCATCAGTGTTTCCGAATCAGAGGGCAGCAGCCAGACGGTATCATCCTCTTCTTCCTCTTCCTCACCAACCAGCCTCTCTTCACTAGTTTTAACACAAAACCACCAACGCCAGGACTCCCTCCCCCTCCCAGCGTCTCTGTCATCTGCAGGCATGCTTGTCTCCAGTTCTGCAGGGGAGCAAGGGGAGTATAGCGTCTCTGCTACTGCTCCCTCTACCAGCCTCAACCCTCCTAGCTCTGTGATTTCCTCCAGCAACTGCACCCCTCAGGTTTTCTCTCTGCCCCAGGTTGTGCCTTCCATCCAGGGTATACCAGTATCTCACCTGGTTCAGCACTCTTCAGGAGCCCAGGTATCCCAGTGCCCTCAGCTGGTCCCAGTATCCCCCCTCACCTCACCAGCGCCTCAATTTCAAAGCCCCCAGACTCTGAACACAGGAAACAGACTGGCACAGCAGCAACAGGAAGCCTCGGCAGCTATGTCTGAAGGTGCCACAACCATAGTTTCCATCTCACCACTCAACAACAGCCAGCTCCCCCAGAACGTGATGCAACAACTGGGGGAGCAGACCACAAACTGTACACCCAGCAAAATCCAGACACCGCAGGTTATTTCCATCTCTTCCCCAACACAAGTCGTCCCAGTCCCCCAGGCCAAAGGTGGCACACCGGCACAGCTCGTCCCACTCTCTGTGCCCCAGCTGGTACCAGTCTCCTCCATCCAAACTTCCTCCACCATCTCTTTCCCACAGGTGGTACCTGCCAGCCCTTCTATCTCCATCCCTTCTGCCCGTCTGCCATTACAGATCCTCACTTCAGCTCCCACAGCTGGAGGGGTCCCACAGGCTCCTCTCAGGTTAAACCAGCTGAGGCCCATTCAGAGCGTAGCTCCTCCAGCCAGCACGGCCCCTACGGTGCAGCTCCTAAACTCCGGCATCATTCAGCTACCCTCTACCCCTCCAGGTACTCTCAATTCATTAAATATTTAAAAAATGTAGCACCCAGAACTAAGAGAAAATTAACTGATTATTGATTAATAATTATATATACATATATCTATGTGTATGTGTGTGTATTTGTTACTGCTTCTCAGACATGACTTCTTTTTCATATTCACGTGAACTGATTGTATTTACAGTCAGAAAGAGTGTGCAAAGACATTTGAATGAATCAGGACTCAAAAAAAATCTTTTTCTATTATTGATTAATAGATCATCATTGATTGTTTATGTGGTGCAGAAAGAAAAAACAATGACAGACATGTTTTTTGGGGGTTTTGTCTTGCAAACAATCAACTAATAATTGGCATCCATTCCTAAATAAAAGTTTGAACAGCAGGTTGCCGTGTGCCTGAGATGACCGCATGAGGGAATATCCATTCTAAATAACATGCAAAGCCAACAGTATGAAAAGCTATCTGAAGCCTTGGTTCTGCTCAGATCCTCTGACCTCATTATGT
This sequence comes from Neolamprologus brichardi, assembly GCF_056152115.1. Classification (NCBI taxonomy): domain Eukaryota; kingdom Metazoa; phylum Chordata; class Actinopteri; order Cichliformes; family Cichlidae; genus Neolamprologus; species Neolamprologus brichardi. Next base: position 24,360,835 of record NC_142117.1, on the reverse strand, counting down.
GCAACACTGGACATGTTTAATATAAGCGTGTTAGTATGTACCTGGGAAAATTTGAGGAATATTTATCAGTACAGTGTGTTTGTTTTATTTTTTTCCATTGATAACACTGCAAACCCAAACATAAAAGAAAAATAATGCTTTCAGAAACATGTTCTGTTTCTGTATGATATTTTATATATATATATATATATATATATATATATATATATATATATATATATATATATATATATATATATATATATATATATATATATATATATATATATATATATGCCATTCTGTAAAACACTCATTATATTGTTTAGATTGTTGCCAGTTTATCATTTATCATTCATATTCATAGGTAACCTTCTCCTCGGTGGAAGCCCCTACCTGAGTGTCCAGCAAGGCAAGCTGATTCTGACCATCCCAGCAGGCATTCAGCTCACCAGTTTGCCCCTGAAACCAGTCCCTGACGCTTCCACCATCTCTACAAACGGAGTGATCCCCATTCTTAACCCTTCTACCTTTCCCGTAGTCTCACAGCCTTCAACACCAACGCCCAGCAGCCTCGCCGCATCATCTCCCCTGAACTTCATCAGCTCATCTCCACCATACTGTGCTCAAGAGACTCCCATCCAAACCAGCCAAGTGCACGCCATCCCCTCCCCTCACCCGCTGGACCCAACGGCCACCCCGACAACGCAGAATGCTCTGACTCCAGAAAGCATGCTCACGCTCAGCCCCATGTACACTGGAGTGACACCAAATAGCCAAATGCCCCAGCCAGTGTGGAGCCCAGTGCCCCTCTCCACTTCAGCCAGTTTAACTCTGTTTGACGTCCGCACCAAGGGGGACCTACCTGTGGACCCAGCCTTGTTGGGTCTACCTGGTGGGGAGTCGCTGCTCCTGGGCAGCCCCTCTCCAGAGCAGGATGTGGAAGCCAGCTCGCCACTGGGGAATCCAGAGGAAATCGATGGAGAATCAAAAATCCTTACTCAGCTTCAGTCTGTCCCTGTGGATGACGAGCTGGGCTTATAGTTTATAAAACTGGTTCAACACCACAGATCTGTTTGTCTTGTTTGGATGACTTGAAACATTTTTATCCCACATCATGCATCATATAAGATCACCATATTTTTTTATAACCTACAGCAGCAATTCTCACTCAGTAGACCAGGTGCCATTGTGGTGCTAGCTGGAAATTTTCCAGCTCTCTTTATTATGAATGGGATTATTCACCTGCTGGTTCAGATTACTCCTCTCAGTTTGGATTAAGATTTTTTCATTTTATTTTTTACTAAAATCAGTATGTGCCTTACTTTTTTTTTTTTTTAAAGATCAGATCCGCACAGGTGATTTAAGGATTAAGGATTAATCTGCTTGACTCACAAGTCTTGGTGTTAGACCAAGACTTGTGAGTCATGAGGTCAGGGGTCATGGATCCTTCTTGTGGTTTTGTGGACTAACTCAGCTCTACTACGTCTGGGTTTCTGATATAGATCCACAACAGTGATACACTGTTCAAAAGGGAAAAATCTTTAAATGGTTCCCTCCCTGTCCTGAATATATTCTGCCAACACTCCAGCAATATCCCTTCATCCATCATCTCCCACTCATCCTGGACCAGGTCATAGTAGAAAGTAGCCTAAGCAGCTATCAACTTCAGTTCTTCCAGGAGGAAACCAAGACATTCCCAAGCCAGCAACAACAGCACACTGTTTCCTGTGATCAGTCGTGGAGTCGTCCTGGTCGGATCCCTGAACCACTTCAGCTGGTTCTTTTGAAAGCAGAAGGGCAGCGGCTCTCCTCTGAGCTCCTTCTCACTTTGTCTCTAACTTTGAAGAATCTGATTTGCATCTCATGGTCTTCTTCTTCCAGTTACCACCCCAAGTATCCCCAATATTTAATTCCTCACAGTGTAGAGTAGGAGTGTACAGAACAGTCGGACTCACCTCTCTTCAAAACAACTGGATCATCTGCCTAACTGCTCACGCCACACCAGTCCACCATATTTTCACCATCCACCAGTCCTCTTCCACACTTTCGTCAGGATAATTTAACTCCTACATGTGTAGCAGGTTCACCTAACAAATAAAAGATCCTCGATTCTGGGTGGAGACCCAAATCCCTTTCGGGGTTGCGTCAGGAAGAGCATCCAGCATAAAAATCTTCCCAATCCCTAGTGAATAAGGGAGTAGCTACTTGTAGCAACAACACAAACTCACCCTAAACCCACAGTGGAGACTTTTATTTTTAACTTAGAGGTTCGGATTCTCATCCCACCCTGCAGGATGTCACCCTCCGAACATCTGACCACCGAACATCGACACCACCAGTTCTGTCAGTTAAGTCTATGAACACAGTCGGTGATTAAAGACAAGCATGGCTGAATCTGTTGCCCAGTCGCAACGAGTTTGACCAGGAATATAGCGAATATTATAATCTTCACAAACATTAGATCATAGCTGAAAGGGCTATATGACAGTATTTTATTACTACACGTTAGTAGTGTTGTTTTTATCATTGAACTGTCTGCAGTTTCCAGGATTCAGCACTGCCTGACCTTTGTTTAAAAAAAAACAAGCAAACCTATATATAGAACAGGAGGAAATAAAAGGGTTTATACTCTATGCAATGCATGTTTAGTTCTTCATAAGACACTATGTCGCACGGTGGCTGAGTGTAATTGTTTTTAAAGCCAGTACTCTTGGGAGATGAAGCTGTGCTGAGCTTTTAAAAGGAAGCACAGCAGAGCATTACACTAAAACATGTTGCGATGTTTCCTGTTAACATCTCAGCATGTTAATACTTATAAGTGCCTTATTTTAAAGCTCACACGTTTGATGTTATTGATGTTCTGACTAAAACGTGCTATATATATTTGCTATGTACTCAACCAAATATCTGGATTCACTTCATATGGACTCTTTTGTGTCTACGTTTATGAATGAGTTTGTTCAGTGATACGCAAACGTGTCTTTTCTTTTTCTTTTTTTTTGGTTGTGTGGTCATAGCTCAGTTGTGTTTTTTATTTTGTTGTTGTTGTATATTTTGCACATTTCATTCACATATTGTTTACGCTGCGCTGCCACGGTGTTATGACAGCGGTCGGACTCATTTCACAGTCTCTTAGTAAGAGTGACACAGAAAGATAAGGAGCCAAGAAGATTAATCAGGAAGTTGTGGTTCGTGTTTTTGAGATATTGTAAAGTTTTTGAGTACAGCTCGATCAAAGCTGTGTGACCTTTCTGTTGTCATAACACAGGTAAGCGGTCAAACCTTTGGCCAATTATGGTACAAAAAAAATTAGAAAAACACGTATAGTTACATTAATGTGTGTGTGTTTGTCAGTGTGTGTTTGTTGGTCTCATTTAATCTATTTAAGGCATGCATCAATCAGCTAGTAGTTCTTCAAACAGTCCTCGAGGAGAAGCTGTGGATAGGAAATGTTCATTATCAATTCACGCTGTAACGTGAGGTTTTACATGCTCAGCTTCCAGGACCTTAGCTTGAACAAATCAACCTGAATTTAGCTGAGTGTTTAAATTTGTTTGGGGGGGTAAAGGGAAATGTTTTCATTGTGTTTGTTTATATTAGCCATTTCTTACCAAAGTATGTTGACATTAAAGCCTGCATGGCTTACGCACACATGTTCCTGGATTGGTTTTCACTCTCCAGCCTGACGTGTAACATTCATGACTCCAGACTTAACCAAAGATGTCGTGTGTTTTTGCTTTGTTTTTGTTTCTGAGTTTTCAAAGGGATCATTTGTGCCTCGTCTTCTCATTTTTGTACTCAAATGCATTCTATTTTTTATATTACATGATACTGTAATAAACTACATTTACAGAAAAGACTGTGATTATTGTGGATGTCCTCATGCACCACACTTTGGAACTGTAGATTATTGCAAGTGAGGGGGGGTGACAACCTTTGCTTCTAATTTGGCAAGAAAATTTTATTCAAATGTGTTCTCTTCTTTTACTGAGAAACCATCGTGCTCCGACTCTGCGTGCAAGTCCGACCAAAATGTGTGTGAGCTTGTGCATGCATGTGTTTGTACAAGAGAAGGAGGGGATGCATGGTGTGTTATGATAGCCCTGATGGTCTCAGGTTACCTGTGCCGGGGTATGATGATGAGTAATGCTACACACACATGCAGTTTACTTAGTTTTTGTTCATCCACACACACAAGGGCATAGACGGAAGGCTTTGGCGCTCTCCTGAGAGCTGTTAGAAGATATTTTCACCTTACGCCTCAGGACCCGTCCATGCAGCTATGATCTTCACAGCAGAGCAGGTCACCTGCGTGTGCGAGGTCCTGCTGCAGAGCGGCTGCATAGATCGTCTCGCCAGCTTCCTCCGCACTCTTCCTTCTGCTTCCTCCTCCTCGTGCTCCAGGGAGCTTGAGAGCGTGCTAAAAGCCAAAGCGGCGGTGGCCTTTCACCAAGGGCGCTTCTCAGACCTCTACACCCTGCTCGAGGGCTTCCCCTTCTCTGCACGCAGCCACCCGCTCCTGCAGCAGCTCTGGCTGCAAGCCCACTACATAGAAGCGGAGAGGCAGAGGGGCCGACCCCTGGGAGCTGTGGGGAAGTACCGCGTGAGGAGAAAATTTCCTTTACCAAACACCATATGGGACGGAGAGGAGACAAGTTACTGCTTCAAGGTAGGCAATCACTAAAACTGCATGTTTTTAAGTAACTGAAGTGTGAGCTGCATTTAATCAAGCAGTGTACTGGTACTGATTGAAGTGGAGCATAGTGTACTTGTGGGCTACTAATACTACTATGTACAAGTCGTGTACTATCACATCTGAGGAATACTGCATCTTTAATACATGTATGTGACCTCTATACTATAAATACATAATTTATATTTTTGTGCTTTGCATAAAACATTATCTTTTAAGTATTTTTATAGTAATGAATCTAATTATATGTAAATATAAACTGTCCCACCCTGGTTTGGTGAGTAAAAAGTATTATTAATCTTAAACTATTGGTTCAGAGCATTATAGGACCAGTGGGATGTAACTTGGTATTTTACTCACATACTTAATTTAAGCATTTCTATGCAGCATGCTGCATCTATGCCATTGTATTTTGGCTTAAAATACAGTGCTATGCAAGTCTCGAGCCACCCCAATTTCTTTATATTTTGCTTCTAAGGAGTAGAACTTTCTTGTAATTTTGTGGTCTTGATTAATAGTTCTCCAGGTTTTCTGAAGCTTTTTCAAAGTCTTTCTTTGGACACTGCTGTTTCACTTAGGTCAGCTACAAGGATTAAAAGTATTTTCAGAGGAATGGGTTTTGTTTTAAAAAAAATTGTTCGTTAGTTATTCAGAAGGCAGCACGGTGGCGTGGTGGTTAGCACTGTTGCCTGACAGCAAGAAGAGATTGAACATCTCTCCGGGTACTCCGATTTCCTCCCATAGTCCAAAGACATGCATTAGTAGGGTTAGGCAAATTGTCCAGGGTGAACTGCCTCTTGTTCTGTGATAGCTGGGATAGGCTCCAGCCCTCCTGCTACCCTGACAAGGATAAGTGGAAGAGAATGGATGGTTAGTTATTTGGAACCAGTTAACACTGACCTAACTCAAGGATGGACCAGTGCTGTCTACATGTAAGGGGTATCTTTAGGCACTTCAATCTAGTTCAGTCTATGAGAAATGCCAAAGATAATAGTTTGACAGGCATAAAAGGTTTGGGTTTTTTTTGCAACTAGTCGAAAGGTTTAGCTCAGCAGCGGTGTGCAATGTGTGCTTTAAAAAAAATGAGGAAACTGAAAATGTGGAGACAAAAACAAATCTCAGTAGAAGGAAGGTATCTAAAAGTCATGTGTGTAAGAAATAGGAAAAAGACCTGACACAGAGATGCACATGGCTAATAAGAGATGCTCTGACAGTGTTTGGATCGCTCACATATCTTCTGATAATAATGTCCAGATTTCACTATTTATTTTATTTAACAACAGGAAAAATCTCGGAGTATCCTCAGGGAGTGGTACCACCGTAAGCCGTATCCCTCCACCCGAGAAAAGCGGGAGCTAGCAGCAGCCACCGGCCTCACCGCCATCCAGGTCAGCAACTGGTTCAAGAACCGCCGGCAGAGGGACCGCATAGTGGAGTTTACCGGGTCAGTGAAGGGCACCAGCTCGCTGTAAGCTGAACTGCTGTCCTCTTATCATTCAAAGAACCCCCATGTAAACTAATACTAATAATAAAAAGTGATGAACGCGTCTAGTTACCTCGAAAGTCGGAGCTGGGAGCGACGTACGAAAAACAGGAAAGAAAACGCAGTTTTACTTCTGTTTAAGCGCACTGCTGCCATCCTGGATTGCTAAATCGTAGTTTGGGGCTTCTCCGATTTGTCAAATTGGAGGTTCGACTTGAGTGTATGTTGCAGGTGAAACGTCTGACTGGGAAAAGGGAAATTCCGATTTCCGACTGCTAAGTGAACGCGCCATCAGTGGCCCACAGAAAGCGAATGGATACAATGAATAAACAAACCGTTGGCGTTTAGCATTAAGCAATAAAAATTGGGATTTGTGCTGTCTGTAATAATTTAAATTAATGACTCAATGAAATTAATGAAAATCACCTACTCATACTTTTAACTTAAAATAGAAATGGGTCTTTACAGAAATCATTGAGTTTTATACTTTTCGTTAAGAAACTGATTTTAAAACATTGCCACCATAAGCTAACTCGAATCTCTTACCTTATAGTCAGGCTAAAATAGGTCCTCCTTTTTTCCAGTAGCTTTTTTTTCTATCACCAAACTAAATTACATAAGCAGTACATATCAGTTTAAAGAAACTGGTATTTTGTATTTCATGCACTGATAATTCTGAAATTTCGAGTCAATGTTGTGGAAAAAAAACAGGCGAATGGCTGAAAGATTTTTTTTCCCCCTGTTAAAACTAGAAAAAAAATCTATGTGAAGCGAAGCATTTAATTGGGTTGTACTTTCTACAAAGCGCTTTAAGGAGACTTTAATCTGGCATGCCGTAAATAGAATTTATCACTGTGGCGCACGCGTTGAATTTTGCATAATAGCACCACCTTGTGGTTACAGTAAGACATTAATCTGTACTTTTTTCTAAATCTCATGATCCTTCAGTTTTCAGACAGGCTCTCGAGGACCTTCAGAACAAGCCTACCCATCCTCTGACAACGACCTTTCACCTCCAGGCAGTCCCCAGTGCTGCAGCGAACCACCTCCACCCCTTTTCCATCTACTGCCTCCTCCACTGCACCACACATGTGGAGGGCATCCAGATGTTTAAGCTGTCCAATAGATCATCATAATTTCTGTTGTCATTGAAAGTTTATTACCAAAACAAGACCTAGCAGATCCCGTACAGAGACTTAAACGTTTACAGAATATCACACAAGACAGACATCAGACGTCTGGAGATTAAAGCCAACAGACTGGATCACAGGTGTGGCATAAAGGTGCATCTCCACACTGCATTCACAGATGAAATCAAAACATTTTTAATGATTAGGGAATTATTTTTATTAAAGGGTACATGCTGGTAAACTGCACCCACGTGTATCATACCCAAAGGTTACACACTGAACCAGGAGACAGCGTTTTCAGTGTTTACGACTTCCTGAAATGTCTTGAAACTGTAAGAGAACCTGAATAAAATAATTTCACAATCACTGCGGTGTGATCTTTTACCATAGTAACATCTTCATCTTCATGATTTTCATCTTGCTGGCACTTCATAACAGCCAAGGCCATGAGGATCTTCACTGATGTGAAGGTAAAGTCAGGAGAAGGTACTCACAGATAAACTACGAAAAGCATCCTCAGCAGCAGCGCTCGTCACAGGTCGTTCTTAAAGGGGGACCCGTCGTGCTTTTGCTGATTTCCTTTCATATGTATATATAAACGGCTACAGTTGTGGATGCTCCTATTAAATATGGCCAAAGCTCAAGCTCGAGAGTGCTCTAAATGCACTTTTTCACAGTTTTTTTTCTACTCTTGGCTCTGAATGATGTCACTGAGAGCAGATATTCTATTATTTATGATGGGCAGCCAATCAAAAGGAGCTCAGTTTAAAAGGAGAGGCTTGTTTCAGGCTGCACGTGATCGGTAAATCATGCAAAACTACTTGAGCAGAGTCCGAGCAGAGTCGGAGCTGAAAATGAGCACAACAGGTCCCTCCCAAGAAGACGAAGAGCATCTCCATCTCTTATTAACAGGGTAAATCATCAATAAGGCTAATAAGGCTTTTTTTCTTTCACAGGAACAGAACAAAAACATTAATATAGAGTCACAGACACATTTCCCAGCTGCTTCTCAGGTATGATGCTCCCCAGCATGTGTATTAGTAATAAAGGTTTAACCATCCACTTCACACACTTTGCTCAGCTGTGTCCAATTCGTTGTCCACGTGAACCCGAGGACTGCCCAGCAGATATACGTCTTTGGTAAAGTTCAGATTCCAGCTTACTTAATTTCACCAGGCTCTCCTCTTCCTCACCTCGCTGTTTATCGCCAGTCCTGCTCGGACCGTTGCTGTCTGTGTTCAGCGCTCAGAGGCCCAGGTACTCCGCCACAAACACAGCCATGACCTTCGTCAGGTTCTCCACCGTCGGGCGGTGCATGTTCTCCTCCGTGTCCTCCAGTGTGTGCCAGAACTGTGGGAAGGGAGTGGCGATGACATGCAGCACGGGCACACCTGTACAGAGACACGAAGGCAGGGATGGTGACTGAGCATGGGTTAAAGAAAGTGACTTCTCTTCTTTAAAGAGGAGATAAATCCCTGGAGACAGACATGTGCTACAGTACTGAGCTTAAAAGGTTCAATACCTGTTTTGAACTTCTTAAATTTTACCTCTTGCGGACTGACTGTAATTACAAGCCCAACCCCCCCGAAAAATCTAAATCTACATTAATTCTTGTTACTGAATATTTGTTATTGCTTTCTTCTGGCCTGAGGTATGCGAGTCTGCACAGTCACACAGATGTTGAGAGCATGCACACATCTGCACAGAGCCTTGTGTTAACTGTCTAAAAATGTAGGGACCCAAGTCGACCCTTCGCATACATCCCAGAAGAAAACGTTAACGCTGCCGGGCTGCACCAGAACTGAGGCTAGTCTTAATTCCACCTGGTTTTAGTGGCAGCAGCATGTTATCCTGCTAATCTGTCATTACTGAGCGAGGGTCCAAGAACAAGAAAAGTCCAATTTTAACCAGTTGAAAGAAAAAAAAAAGAAGCCAAGAAGTTCTGCTTAACAGAAAGAGGAAGCAGCTGGTTCAGTGTGCTATAAATTACTGCTCAAAAGACAAAAATCTGAACGAGGCAAAGAAACATTCAAATACACCAGTACAGGACTGCCAGTGTCTTTGTTTATGGAAAGCATCGCTGCTGCAGTCCTAATCTAAGTGTCTTGTGGCTTGCTTCGACTATAATAACTCTGAGGGATGACCTCCAGCTGCAGAGGTCAGGGGGTGGGTATACAGGCTACACTCCTGGTTCCCACCTACCCTTGTGAAGGAAGGGGATGTGGTCGTCCTGCACGGGTCCGAGATACACATCCTTCCTGAAGTAGGTCTGCTCTGAGGGGTGAGACGTCAGGAGACCCTGTCGATGGAGCCGCTTTTCTGAGGGTGGAGGAGGAGGCAGAGATCGGGTCTACAAGTGTTCAGGAGGGATTCAAGCATTGGTGGAGGAGTTACGGCGGACGCTTACCTGCAGCAATCAGGCGGTCAAACCAGCGTGCAGTGTTATCGAAGTGATTCGCAATCAGCGGATCGGGACCACCGAGTAGGTCAAGCAGCACGAAGAGATCCTGCAGAGACGAAGTTAGAGAGATGGGAGCTGGCAATTGTCTTAATCAGAGTAATTTAAATGTTAATGTAAGTCAAAGGGTCACTCCATGACCCTCTCACCTGACCTTCTCATAATCCGTTCTCATGACCTTTGTGTGCAATAATGTTTTTTAAATAAGTTTATGCACATTTTACCTTCATATTATGAATATTTACTGAGTTAAAAAGGCTCAAAATGTACTTTAAGAGCCTGTAGATGTAAGTCTGAAGCTGAGTCTGAGGTGGAAACTTTTTCAGATTTGACTGACCAAAGCGTGGCTGGATTCAACTTTTAAGCTGTGCAAACTGAAGGACAGCGTGGAGCACGTCTGGTTCAGGAAGTAAACGTGACCACAGAGGAAACATATTTCTGCTTGCAGCTTCCTCACCAGTGCCTGAAGCATGTTGGCGTGCGAGGAGGCTGCCGGGTGGGGCGTGTTGGCCATGCGCTCAGCCAGGTGGCGCGAGCCGTACAGCGAGTCGGTGGCGGTCCATTCTTCAAATGACTCCTCGCCGTCGAAAAACACAAGCTGGAGAGTTACGGGAAGTTTCTGAGAGGAAAAACAAAGAAAGCAGAGGTAATCAAATTTGTGGGGGGGGGGGAAAGCAGGGCTTGAGTTTCTCTTTCTGCAGTGCTGTTGCAGTGTGTGTTTCTACGGTAACTACATAAATCACAGCCCTCTGGAGAGATAGTGCTCGAGTCAGCATTTTCTCCCCAGTACTGCGGCCTCAGAAGCAGAGGGATGAAACAACACAATAAGAAAGACTCTCGTCAGCATCTCAGCCCTTTACTTTTCATTGTGAGCGGGAACCACATCTGTCAGCATCTGCTTTGTCTGTTGCTTAAATTCAGCCAACACAAAACCCACCTGCTGTTTGAATGACCTAAGCTGGGCATCCAGAGAGGTGGCGAGCTCCAGGATCATAGCGCAGGGCACTGCAGAATCACTGGCCCCCAGGAACACCTTCTCCGGGGCTCGCGGGTCTGGAGGCAGCACCTTGGAGTCATAGTGGCAGGCCAGGAGCAGCCGTCGAGGTGCCGAAGGGTCCAGAGTGGCGACGACGTTGGTGAAAGTGACCTGGCCTCGAGGCGTAGGGGACTGGAACGAGTCCAGGTCTATGGACCAGCCAGCAGACAGCGAGGACAGGGTGGAGGTGATGTGCTGAAGTGGAGCAGGGAGTTAATGATGAGGGATGAATGTGTAAAAGTGAGGAAGCTATAAATATTTACACCCACCTGCTGTACAGACAGGCTGCCCTGCGTGCCTGGGAGGCGCTCTATCAGGATGGGCCGCAGGTGAGCCTCCCACAGGCGAGTGCCATCCACCTGAGAGGCCAGACGGCGGATCTGAGCTGGAGAGCACTTACTGGGTTTGTGGGACAGCTGGAGGAGAGGGAAAAAAGAACAGTGTGTAAACAGGAGCATGGGACATTCCACATGTTCGTGGTCCAGAGGTTCACGTCCTCTCTGATGGGTTTAAAGGATCATTCAGTTCTTCCAGTGTTTATATTACACCTCCTCCTCTCCATTTAACTATTTTGTCAACATGTTTTTTTCCTTTGACTATCGAAGGTTCAATGCCCCAAAGCAAAACTAGCACACACACAGTTCAGCGTTACCTTACTAAGGACAAGTCTGTGCAGTTTCCTGTTGTTTTTGGCAATGTTTTACAGAAAACTGTATTTAAGCCAAAGAAAAATTAACCCCTACTAAAAAAAACAATGTTTTTAGCACAGTCCTCATGGGTTTTCTTCGGTAGAAAGCAAAAACCTCTTAGGTGGGCCCCAAAAATGCAGTTGTGGTCAAGTGTTTACATGCACAGTGTACTTCTTCAGTGATTGTGATTGACTACATCTGGTAGATTGTTTTTGACAGCACTCATCATTGTACTGACCAATATTCAGAATAATGGGAAAGTCGAAGGAACTGTAGATTTACATAAGCTGGGAAGGTTTCTTGGAGCCATTTCTGAACAACTGCAGAGTCCAAGATCACCAGTTTATTCATGTCACACCACTTTTCCAAAGTCTGGAAGAAGACTCAAACTGTCATCCTCAGATGTTCAGGAATAAGTGTAAACGTCTGGAACGCCAGTGTCAATTCAATTCAATTGAATTTATATAGTGCCAACTATAACAACAGTCACCTCAAGGCGACTTTATATTGTAAGTCAGACCCTAGAATAATACATACAGAGAAAAACCCAACAATCATATGACCCCCTATGAGCAAGCACTTTGGCGACAGTGGGAATGAAAAACTCTCTTTTAACAGGAAGAAACCTCCAGGAGAACCAGGCTCAGGGAGGGGCGGGGCTATCTGCTGCAACAGGTTGGGGTGGGAGAAGGAAGACAGGATAAAAGACATGCTGTGGAAGAGAGCCACAGTGTCACTGTCCACAATCAACTGAGTTTGATATTGCCATGGACTGAGAATTGCCAGGGTACATTTGGGTAAAGGCTTTCAAACCTAAGAACACTGTGGCAACTGTCAACCATGGAGGCATGGTAGCTGACAGTGATCTGAGCCAGGAAACCAAACTATTTAAATATAATCTATCAATTCTGCCAAGAAGAGTGGCCAAAATCCAACCAGAAGTGTTGTGATGGTCCGATCGAGGTGCAACTTGCTTTGGGACATTTAACCAAATATTAATGGGGTGTGTATATATTTGAGCTCGTGCACACAACTCTTGTTTTTTTAATCGATTAAAAGTTGTATGCTGTACAATCATTCAACACGGCTAAAAAAAACAATTCAAAGAAATTATTAAAAGCTGAAAATTACCATGACAGTCATGCCCGTGATGAGTCAGAATAAACTTCTGGCCACAGCTGTATGTGCTTAACAACATAAGAGCATATGTGACGTTTGTAAAACTTGCAGCTCTTCATTCAAATCCCAAATCATAAACATGAAGGTAAGATGATTTTGTTTGTGTTATATGAAAGTAAATTAAAGATCTTTGGGTTTGGGCTGCTGATCAGAAGCTATGAGCAGCTCTGTTCACCTTTTTATTTGCAGGAATCTGTAATTTATTTCGGATTTGGCGCAACGCAAACTAAACTGCCATGACTAAGGAGTAAAGTAAAATGAGGATAGGTAAAAGCTGCAGAGTGAAACATGAGCAGTGGCACACCTGCGCTGCTGCGGCGCTCATTATTAATGGAGCTGAGCGTCTAAATAGACAGGTCGTCAGTTTATTTATGTAGCACGTTTAATCACAACAGATATCGACTTCTCAAAGTCTGGTGCTTGGAACTGCTGCCCGTCAACTGAGCGTGGGATATAAAATTGTAGCATTGCTGATCGTTGGCGAGGGGCAGGTCCGTGCAAGAACTTCTAAGTGAAATAAATTGACTTTAATATGAATCCTAAAGAGTGAGAGCAAGATCAGTGAAATTTGTTCATATGAGAGCCTCCCAGTCAGGACTGCAGCAGCAGCAGGGAGAAGAAACAGCAGTAGGCCTGTACATAATAGTAGTTTTCAGTTTCAGTCAATATTACAGGATAGAGAAAATGCTACTCTTGGCCACACGACTGCTCTCAAAGGGTTCCGATTCACAAACGTGCTCATGATACACTGCTACACAGAATCAGCATTGTCTTACAATGGTCACAAGTCAAGCAATATAAGACGTATCAATGTACTTTGAGGGACACGCACTCACTGATGAATAAAGACGTCCTGGAAATCGTCATTAAGCATGTCACACCCGACATGCTACGTGTTACAGCTGGCTGTTTTTATGTTGATATCAGCCACCGCACTGAGAGTGTCAGTATCCCACCAAACTGCTGACTCGTCATGAATCACACCTGCAGACTATACGCCTGACTTCACATTGGTTTGGCCTTGCAAGTTAAATTATTATTATGTTTTCACAGCTGGAGTCTTTTGCCCATTAAAAATGAACAGTGCCTCTGTAATTCTATTCAAAAAGATTCATTTTTAGGTCAGACTGAAACTGTTTCAGAGCTCTGAGTGAATTTCAGGTGTCAAGTTTGACTGAAAGTTAGTTGGTTTTTTGTTGTTGTTGTTTTTAACATATAATCTGGTGCTGTGTTCACTTCTGCATCTATCTGTGTGATTGTGTTTCTAATAGTTACAGTGGCTCCTGCTGTTTTAATGTTTTACCTGGCTCATTTAAAATAAAAGTAAAATAATCTATTTTTGGTCAAAATAAATAAAAAAATAAATAAAATAAATAAATAAATTCAGCTCATATATAAAATGACTTTGGCTCTTTATTTGTTTTGTGCTAAGTACCCAACATCAGCTTGCTCACAGATACACTTTAAAGTTATTATAAGCAGACAATGATTCAATTTAAGCTCAGTAATTACTTCAGCATGATCCGTGTTATGTAAAAATGACTATGGGCTCATCTGCGTGATTACAGATGCTCTGCAGCACTATATGATTCAGCTCCACTGCTGCAAACCCAGATTCAAACTTTGCACTGCCTCACTCCACAGTAGCCGCTGTTATTGGCCAGATTTTTCTTATTACGATCCTGATCATTTAGATTTGGAATGACTGCGATGCTGTATTTGAGTTATTCTTATAAAAGCTAAGTTATCCTGGAGTACTGGTTTGAAGTAACCCATAGCACAGCTGTGACTGAACAGGTCTGGTTACAGTGAGGTGTCATAATGACCGTCTGTGGGGATTAAATCAGTCCTGCTGTGTGCACAGCTTCAGTTTGTTCCCTGTCGCAGCTCTTACCCTGTCTCTGCTCAGATCCACCGCTGGCACGCGGCTCACATGTCCGGTGACGGTGTCGTTGGACAGGTACACTCCCAGGACCACCGCCAGCACCAGAACACCGAAGAGACAGAACAGCAGCACCCGGGCCCGGGGCATCCGGACCCGGTCACAGCCGGGCAGCGAGCCGCCGCCCCCGCTGCTCTGCTGGAGCGGCTTGAACCTCCGGCCGGACCTGGACATGACTGAACGCGCAGAGCCGCTCCTGGCGGTCCTTACAGCTACGTGTCACAACCGGCTTTGCAGAACAGCGGAGGAGAGAGAGTCACACAGGAAGTGGAGGCTGTTGAGAAGCAAAGCCGAGGGGGACATCCGACACAGCACGCTGCCCTCCTGCAGCACAGCGGCAGCCCATCATTAGCTGCTGCTCGGCGGACTCCGGGGGTCGCAGCTCCTAGACGTAGCGGCCCCGCAGCTCGAAGACACGCCGGACATGTTGGAGATGTGCAGAGGAGCTTTTAATCCAGCATAAATTACAACAGAGACACAAACTGCCGCCTGTAACGCCTCACTTTCTGTCGTAAAACTCGTTTTAATTCACTTACAGCTACATCAGAGAAACACTTCAAAAATGAAGTCACGAAGCAAGCTTATCATAACTCCACTGCCGCGTTATTCCTTTTAACCCCTTCTCTTTACGGGACATCTCCACTGAAAACTGCACTGCTTCTTCTTCTGTGGTGCCTGTAGGGGGTAAAGACGTAATCGCCACCTATGGAGCGCAAAAGGAACTACAGTAAACAACACAACACTTTGTTAGGTACATCTTCTTGTTCTTGCCTTCAGATCGCTCTTAACCCAAACACTTCAATTCGGCTTTCTGGAAAGTGTTGGAAAATTTGAAGGAGAACATTAATTTGGGACTTTTATTTGTATTTTCATAGGTTTTACAGTTTTTTCTACTGATACAGACATTCCCCGTGGCCATTACCCTGCACGAAAGTAAATAAGTAATAGATTTCTGTCATTTTACACACTCACTACTTACAGTTTAAGCCTAAAGAGTCAGATTTCTTTCATTTGCTACAGCAGCATTTCTTTAACATGTAACGTGTAAAACTGAGACATACAGTTAGGATTGCAGTTCTTTTTCTTATATTAAAATATCTCAGGGATTAAATGTATCACTAAGCTTCAGCTTCCTGTTTTTAGCTGACAGGAGTGGCACCCTCCTTTTGTTGGAGGGTGGCACATTCATCTGCTAGTGTAGACAGACCTACACTCATCTGCTGCTGTAGTTCGTCTTGCACATGCAGAGATGCTCTTCTGCATACCTTGGTTGCAGCAACTGGTTATTTGAGTTACTGTTGCCTTCCTATCATCTCAAAAGAGTTTGGTCATTCTCTTTTTGCCTCACCTTTCTTCCTCATTCTGATGATCAATTTGAATTTCAGCAGGTTGTATTGATCACGACTACATGCCTAAATGCAGTGAGTTGGTGGCATGTGATTGACTAATTAGATATTTGCAATAAGCCGTTGAATAGAATTGAATACAATGCCTTTATTGTCACAATACAGACGTACAATGAGATACAGAGCATCTCCTACTCAGTGCAAACATGTATATAGTGCTGCACAGTTATTGCAACACTATATACATGTGGAAAAAATATATAAAATGTGCAAATATACAATCTGATAAAAATAAATAAATCAGTCAATATGTAAATAAATAGTGTTGTGTATATACAGTTTGGGTTATTGCACAGTGATGGTTTATTTAGGGAAATCCTTGGAATGGGGGGTGAACTGTGTTTATCAGTGCATGTGTGAGTTCAGGGTGGTTATGGCTTTTGGGAAAAAACTGTTCTTGAGTCTGTGGGTCTTTGTGCTATTGCACCTGTAGCGCTTCCCCGAGGAAGCAGGTTGAACAAGTTAAAACCAGGGTGGGAACTGTGTTTGAAGATGTTTGTTGCTCTCTTGAGGCAGTGGGAGGAATAAATGTCCATCAGAGAGGGGAGAAGGCAGCCGATGATCTTCTGTGCTGCCTTGACTACCCTCTGAAGCCTCACTCTATCTGCCTTAGTGCAGGTGTAGGTGTGCCCAATAAAGTGGCTGTTGAGTGTATATTTTTCTACTGCTTCTGCAGCACATTAAACTTCAGTGCTTTGCTGTGACAAAGCAAACATGTTTTATTTATTACTGTTTCTCCGGATTGTTAAGTCTTCTGACTCTTTAAGGATTTAAGTTTAAATCAAACCTTTTAAACTGATGCATCAGAAACGTGTAATTCACAAATATAATACTTTGACATGCAGTTATTATTTATGCATTGGTTCTTTGTAAATTACCACTATAATATGTGTGCTTACGATCCAAAATCCTGCCTCTGAAAACAAAACAGACATATATACAAACTGAAAACGTACAATAAACCCCAAACACACAGTTTTTTCTGTACTAACTCGGGAATTTTTAACCTTTTCAGACAAATACACCTCATGTACACATACATGTGACATTTTCCTGTTAACAGGATAGTTTACTTTGACTGTAAAAGTTTCTTTTTTGTGTGTTTTGACCCACTGTTATGACACACTTCTCTGTCCCGCCAGATTTGAAGTCCCGCGATGTTGATTGGCCGAGATGCCTGTCCATCTCTTCACTTCCGTGGTGACGCATTCCGTACAAATAGGAGGTGAGCGGGTTTTCTGGGAGTCTTTCGCGCGGTTCTACAGCGAGCAGTCCGCGAGTTAGTGCCCAGCGGCTCGCTGTGATCCCGCTAACAGCTTCGACCTGTACCCGGAGAGCTGCTCACACCCCCGCCCCTGAGACAGAGACGCCTGAGCCCGCCAACATGCATGTGATCAAAAGAGGTGAGCGCTGCGACGTTGTAGCAGGCCTCGGTTAGCTTCGTGTGGAGTTACCGGTGATTCTGCCTGCTGTAGGGTTACATCATTTAGCGACAGGCACGTTAACCTGGACTCGTGAGGAGCTGGTTAGTGCTGCACCGTCCCCCTGACGTGGAGGTTAAACGTGTTTAAGTGGTGATGGGGGGTCGGTTGTAGTTTGACAATATGGACTTAGTCTTTGTCTTAAAAGAGGCGCCAAAAGTTTTTATAGCCTCGCAGTGTAACGTCATAAAGACGATCTATAAACCCTTACAACACCTCCTCTTTGAAGGTAGTTTTGACAGTGTGTTCAGAGTTTGATCTGAACTGTAATGTTCAAACCTTACAGTGTGAGAGAGGAAATCCCAATGAGCAGGTCTTGGCGATGATTGGGAGAAAGAACAATCATCAAGAAGAGAAATCGGTTCTTTTCCTGTTAGGAGGGTTCAAGGAGCAGCCATCGACTGGTTGGAGGATGAGGGGAGAAGGAAAAGGAGCAGAGGGAGGAAAAAATAACAACTAAACAAGAGAAGAGTGTAGACAAAGATTAATGACAAAACACAAAGACAAAAGATTAATAGAGATGAAATGCATCGTAGGAAGAAACTTTACTTTTGGGTTGAGCTTCATCTAAAGATATGATTGTCATCTTCATGCCGTTTTGAGCCTCAGTGTAGCCCCTTGTTATCTGAAACAAGCAGGTTTAGTTTGCTGCCTTTTAAATAAACTGTCCTGTGATTGGATGCCCCTCATAAAGGTTTCAACTGCAGGGGGGGTGCTGCACCTAATATTCAGAATCAGAATACTTTATTAATGCCTAAGAAAATGATGTGGGTTACAGTTGCTTCAAGACAGTAACGGACAAGACTATTTAAATAAAACAATATGTTACAGAGTTTACAAATTTAAGAAATACAGCTAATATATACAAGTGGCTCAATTATACATATCAAGAACATTACAGGGGTGGCATATATATGATTGACATTTGACTCTAACCTGTGAACGCTGTCATTTGTTATTGTACTGTAGAGCATGTGCAAAAAGGGTGTAACTATTGCAGTGTTTACAGTGTATTAGATGGAGGAGTTGTACAGGGAGTAGGGCTGTGCGATATGACGAACTATATCGGATGATGATATGAAAACATCTATAGTTTTACATTATACGCTATTATTGCTCTTATTTGTTTCGCAGTGACGCAGAATACACTGTTTATAGCTATTTTTTTCTCTTCTACCACCTATGCAAGAATCACTTGAGAGAGTTTTCAGATGAGAAGCAAAAAAGAGCCATCAGGTGCTCAAAATAAACCTTAGACTTAAACGTTAGAACAGGTTTTCCCTGCAGCACGCCATGTAATAAAGACTCACAAAGAAAGTGGCGGCTGTTACTGTCTGTCTATGCGTGCGATATAACCAAATTCTCATATCCCGATATAAGACACCTACCGTCCGATAATGATATAAATCACAAAAATTTAACATTTCCTGTAAATTCTGTGAATCTCGACTTGCGTAAAGTGTAAAGGGTCAAAACACTCGACTCCAGATACACGACAGCCAGCCGAAAACACTTGACACAGGTTGAGTTGCCTGAGATTCACAGAATTTACAGAAAATACACTATTTTGTGATTATATATTGTTACTGGGATGAGAAGCGTCTTATATTGGGATATGAGTTTTTGGTCATATCTCACAGCCCTGTCAGGGAGATGGCCACGGGCAAGAATCATTTCCTGTGTGGTTCAGTGGTGCTTTTTGGTAATCTCAGTCTCTCACTGAACATGCTCCTGTGACTTGCCAGCACGTCATGGAGTGGGTGGGAGGTATTAGGGATGTAGGTACCTCAGGTACTTTGAGATCACACAAGAGAAGAACGGAAACCTGAGCTCTAAGTATGTTAACGTCATTTTTCACCTTTAAAAACAAACTTGAACCTAAAAATATACGAGCCGTGGTTAATGTTTTAAACTGGATTAAAATCTGTTGCATTCATAAAATCAGTCGCCCTTTTTTTAGAAAAACGCATTTCTCTATTTTTCAGATGGACGCCAAGAGCGCGTCATGTTCGACAAAATCACATCTCGCATCCAGAAGCTTTGCTACGGACTCAACATGGAGTTTGTGGACCCAGCCCAGATCACGATGAAGGTCATCCAGGGTTTGTACAGTGGCGTCACCACTGTGGAGCTCGACACGCTGGCGGCGGAGATCGCTGCCACTCTCACAACCAAGTACCCCGACTACGCCATCCTCGCCGCACGCATCGCCGTCTCTAACCTGCACAAAGAGACGAAGAAGGTGTTCAGCGAAGTCATGGAGGACCTGTACAACTACATCAACCCCCTGAACAAACGCCACTCGTCCATGATTTCGAAAGACACACTCGACATTGTTCTTGCAAACAAAGACCGCCTTAACTCGGCCATAATCTATGACAGAGATTTCTCCTACAACTTCTTTGGCTTCAAGACTCTGGAGCGCTCCTACCTGCTAAAGATCAATGGCAAAGTAGCTGAGCGTCCGCAGCACATGCTCATGAGGGTGGCTGTGGGAATCCATGGGACAGATATCAAAAAAGCCATCGAGACCTACAACCTGCTGTCAGAGAAGTGGTTCACCCACGCCTCCCCGACCCTCTTCAATGCTGGAACCAACAGGCCGCAGCTGTCCAGCTGCTTCCTGCTCGCCATGAAGGATGACAGCATCGAGGGGATCTACGACACGCTGAAGCATTGCGCCCTCATCTCCAAATCAGCCGGAGGGATTGGCGTGGCAGTCAGCTGCATTAGATCCACGGGGAGCTACATCGCCGGCACCAACGGCTGTTCCAACGGGCTCGTCCCAATGTTGAGGGTTTACAACAACACAGCGCGTTATGTTGATCAGGGGGGCAACAAAAGACCCGGCGCCTTCGCCATGTACCTGGAGCCCTGGCACTTCGATGTGTTCGACTTTCTGGAGCTGAAGAAGAACACGGGAAAGGAGGAGCAGCGAGCCAGGGACTTGTTCTACGCCCTGTGGATCCCTGACCTCTTCATGAAGCGGGTGGAGAACAACACAGACTGGTCCCTGATGTGTCCGGCCGACTGCCCCGGGCTGGATGAGTGCTGGGGGGAGGAGTTTGAAGAACTCTACACCAGATATGAGAGGGAGGGGAGGGTGAAGCGTGTGGTGAAGGCTCAGCAGCTATGGTATGCAATCATCGAGTCGCAGACAGAAACCGGGACGCCGTACATGGTCTACAAAGATGCCTGCAACAGGAAGAGCAACCAGCAGAATCTGGGCACCATCAAGTGCAGCAACCTTTGCACGGAAATCGTCGAGTACACTAGCAAGGACGAGGTGGCGGTTTGCAATCTGGCCTCTGTCGCTCTCAACATGTACGTCACCCCTGAGCGGACTTATGACTTTAAAAAATTGGCATCCGTGACCAAAGTAATTGTCAGGAACTTGAACAAGGTTATCGACATCAACTACTACCCGGTGGAAGAAGCCAGGAGGTCGAACATGCGCCACAGGCCGATAGGAATCGGGGTCCAGGGATTGGCTGATGCCTTCATCCTTATGCGTTATCCCTTTGAAAGCCCCGAGGCTCAACTGCTCAACATCCAGATCTTTGAGACAATGTATTATGCCGCTTTGGAAGCGAGCTGCGAGCTGGCCGCCGAGCTCGGCACCTATGAGACGTACGAAGGCTCGCCGGTGAGTAAGGGCATTCTCCAGTACGACATGTGGGAGAAGACGCCAACGGACCTGTGGGACTGGAAGCTGCTGAAGGAGAAGATCGCCAAACATGGCGTGAGGAACAGCCTGCTGCTGTCCCCGATGCCCACGGCCTCCACCGCCCAGATCCTGGGCAACAACGAGTCCATCGAGGCCTACACAAGCAACATCTACACCCGCCGGGTGCTCTCGGGGGAGTTTCAGATCGTCAACCCCCACCTGCTCAAAGACCTGACAGAGAGGGGCATGTGGAATGAGGAGATGAAGAACCAGCTGATCGCTAACAATGGCTCCATCCAGGTAATCATCAGCAGGAAGGAAAACCATTAAAGATGACAGACATCTCTAGGTTCCAGCTTCTTAGGTGTGAACTTCATTCTGTAGACTAAAATACTGATTCCCAAACATTTCCTTTACAGGAAATGATAAAATGCCACTTAACTGCTTTTAAATATATACATTTAAAGCTTCAAGACTCTTGAAAAAAAGCATAATGAAATTAGGCAATACTGCATCTCTTGGCTGTTTTTCATCCTCTTTGATCTTGAATAATTAGTCTTCTAGTTCATCAATTAAAAAATGAATTTCGATTAGGTGCCACAAAGTAAATCAATAAACAGTCAAATATTTAGAGGATCCAAAGCAATCTGTGAAAACACGAAGAAGGAAATCCGTCATCTCAGTCTAACATTCTGAAATGGTCCAATTATTTTAACTATTTCGTTTCCACAGCAAATTGTTTAAAGCTCGGTTCTTCCTGTTAAAGGGGAGTTTTTCCTCCCCACTGTCACGCAGTGCTTGCTAGGTCATCTGTTGGTGTTTTCTCTCATTTGTTGCCGTGACATGAGTGTTGTTGTGATTTGGTGCTACTTAAATAAAATTGAATGGAAAATAGTTTTAAGCATCACATTGGCCCAAAGTTCTGGTCTATGTGTCCCAAATACCATCAGCTGAGAAGTTTAAGATGTTTTAAGCTCAGGTGTTTTTTTTTTTTCTTGTTTTTACTCCTTTGTGTTTGGACCTGAAACTTTAGTTTTAATTATTTATATTTTTTGTAAATTTTGACAGAACATCAGTGAGATCCCAGATGATCTGAAGCAGCTCTACAAAACCGTATGGGAGATCTCACAGAAAACTGTAGTCAAGATGGCCGCCGACCGTGGGGCCTACATCGACCAGAGCCAGTCCCTGAACATCCACATAGCAGAGCCGAACTACGGCAAGCTGACCAGCATGCACTTCTACGGCTGGAAGCAGGTGAGTGTCGAGCTGCACGAGGAGGAGTGAAACCTCACTGTGAAGACATGTTGGGGTTTAAAATAACTCCGTCTTCCTCCCACCGCAGGGTCTGAAGACTGGGATGTACTACCTGAGGACCAAGCCTGCCGCCAACCCCATCCAGTTCACCCTGAACAAGGAGAAGCTGAAGGAGGCACAGCCGGCCACGTCCTCGGAGCAGGAGATCAAAGAGCGCAACACGGCGGCCATGGTGTGCTCTCTGGAGAACAAGGACGAGTGCCTGATGTGTGGCTCGTAAACGTTTCCGGCCTGCTGAAGCCCTGGATCTTCTTCCTTGACTTAAAGCTTCTTCCACTACAGTTCAGAGTTATAAAATAAACTTCCTGTAAAATACATTTGAGACTTTTCTAACAAAACTTAGTTTTGAATAAAGACAGCAAATTATTTTTTTTTCAAATGTACTGTTAATGCAGCAAAAATCTGCTTCAAGTTTAAGTGAAAAACATTTTCTTTACATACACAGAATTAATTTACTAACTTCTCATAACTCCTCCTCACAACCCTGCAGTCGTTTTCTAAAATCTGAAACTAAAAGGTTATTTTTGAACCGCAAGTCAAAAACTCAAAGACCAGAAACCAGCAAATGTTTTGACTTATTTTTAATATATTTTTTTTTATAAAACAATGAAAACATAATTTACACTTTTAAAATGTACACGTTATTACAACCCAAAGAAAACCAAACCCTTGCTTCAGTTATTCCTGCTGAATGCAGGAAACATCGATGGAAAGAGGAACAATGAGGCTTGAGGAGAAAGGAAAGGAAGGAGGAATTGGAGAAAACACAGTACCCTCTCATCTTCACTATTGTCTGCAACAGTGGCCAACATGTCAAAAATAAATTATAAAAATATTAACAACAACAAAAAGGAAATAACTAGTCGCACAATATTACCAGTAATAATGCATTATTGGATTTGTTCAATAGGGGTCCTTGTGTATGCTTTAAATAGCTTAAAATTATACATAACAAGATTTATATATATGTAAAAAACAAACAAACAAAAAACAACCTTGCCCCTTTTACATCAGCAAACTAAAGATTAAGACTTGAAGACACTAAAATCACAGCTACACCTGCAGAGCTGTGTGGATGGAGGACAGGAACAGGAACCCGACTGAAGCTGCTTAAAGACAAAAAATGACAAAGGAAAAACTGGGATGACAACAACCCAGAGAAGGAGGCGGTGGGTTTAAAGCGGGTGCTGCAGAGAGAGAGGTGGGGGGTGGGGTGAAGAAGGCGTTAGTTATCCTCCGGGGTCAGTGACAAAAAAAGGTTTTTTTTTGGCTCTTCCAGCAATTTGAAACATCCTGCTGCCCAAAAACATTTAAAGGGACAACGGTGCAGACAGCAGGGTTACGTCTGTCATCATCAACCCCCCCTCCCCCCAACGGTCGAGTGTCGTTAACAGCATCCTGAGGAACCTGAGTGGAAACTTTAAACAGATCCAGTTAAAGAGTAACCTCCTGTTTTATCAGAGAGATGAGAGTGCAGTACAGTTTTAGAGGGGCGGAGGGGCGAGAGGGTTGGGGTGTGCTGTCTATTCACTGCCAGCATTCCAAAATATGTTTCTGTATGAAAAATACAGTACACAGTATCATTGAGAGCACTGTCGCAGTATAAAACAAGAAAAGTCCTCTTAAACAAGCACATCTGTCCTGATGTGACAGACTTTCAGGTACAGTACATGTTTCCTGTGAGCGCGCTCAGCCAGAGACGGAGCTTCACTGGATCACAAATACATGAAGACTTGAGAACACTTTGAGAAAATACACTTATTTACTTTCTTGGTGAGGCTGTTGCACATGCTTTATGCACTCCAGTTCAGTTTGTGACGTCTTAAAACACAAAAACAACAACCGGGTCGCTCTGCTGCCTGACACACGAAATTATAAACAACACAAGGTTTGTTAAAGGACGTCGGTTAGAGGTTACAGCGACGTGATGGAAGCAATTTGATTTCACAAAAGCAAAAATAACATGATGTGTGTGAGCCATCGAATCACCTCATAACTACCAGCTCTTCTGAGAGCTGCCAGGAGCGAGAAGTTGGCTGATTTTTAAACATTTTTCCAATTTTACAGTAATCCAGCTACAGCAGTTGGTACGTCCAATAAAAAAAGGTAAAAAAGAAAGTTTATTCGCCATATTTTATTCCCCAAAACGTAAACAATAATATGGTCAAAACTGGGCTCATGTGGGGCTACGCCAACCACATTACTTCAGAATAAGCTCTTCACCAGAAAGCAGGTAAGTGTAACTCTCAAAATTCTGCAACTAAAACCAAACAAAGGACCCGCTTAAGGTTAAAGCAACCATCAGTTCATTCAGGTCTGAGATGATCGGGCACTGCTGAGGACGCTGCTCTGTGTGGGAGATATGACGCCGCCGCGCTGGCGAGCTCTGCGACCGTTTGTTCTCGGCACACTGATGGCTTGATTCACATCCGTGGGCCGCCGCGGGTCACCCGTGTAAACGGAGGGCAGGAAAACGAGGCCCACAGGGTTCAGATTACAGTAAACAGGTTTGTTCATCACTCCGCTGTCCACACACACACGAGGAATAAAATACATCCCCAGCACAAACAATGCTGTGCTGCAATGCTTCTCACTTTTGTACCATCAGTCTCACACACACACAAACACACACACACACACCTTTAGTACGTCTCTTATACAATATCAGTACATTGTCGATAATATTGATATATGAGAATTGTACCACACAGGCATCTATCTACAGTACCACGTCTGTAGAGCTTCCTCTCTTCTAGTGCATTCTGGGAGATGCAGTCTTATTTATTTATTTATTTTGGCTGATTGGCTGCAGGAACAGTATTAGGCCTCTCCAGGTGATGTAGTGTTCTCTAAAACAGTCAGGATCTCCACTCCTGCTCGCTTCTCCGGCATAGTAGCAGATGTATTTACACCATGTGACAAATATCCAGACATCAGTTAGAAAAATAAACAGGCTCAGAGCAGGGAGCGTGTAGAAAGTGAGGTTCTCTACTGGAAGGGTTTAAAAAAATCCAGATCTTCTTTTTCTCTCTGGTTTAAGGCAGCCCAGTGGAAGCTGAGTGTGACATCTGCCGCCCCTGTGAGTGCAAGGAATCATGGGAACTGAAAGCCCCTCCCTCTGGCCTGAACCTCACTCTCTTCCTTGGCTGTCGGTCACTCCCTCTGTGAATCGGCTAAGGAGTGAGCCTCGTGGTCGCTGCCCGGCTTGTTGAGATTGGTCAGAAGCACGCTGAACTTGCGCAGCTGCTCGCTGGCGGTCTGGCTCTCCACCTGCAGCCGCTGGTTGTTCTCTCTCAGGTTGGCCATCTCAGCGAGTAAGACGACCTTATCTTGCTTCTCCTGTAATAGAGAGGAGGAGAAATAAAGGCAATGTTCAGTTATCAAAGGCCAAATAACATCTGCATGGAGCCACAAATACATGTGAGCCTCATAATGAAGGTGATGCAGCTTTTAAACATAAATCAACATCAACAACACATGTAAATAAAGTCTTTAAGAAGACATGACTCCACAGTCACTTATTATCGATTATTTGGTACTTTAACCTGAGAGGGTTCCTGCTTTAGAGAGATAAACAAAAGGCTCTCACTTTCTCCAGGTCATTGTTCAGCTGCTTCAGCATCACTTCCAGGTGGTAGAGCCGACCGGACAGATCGTTGGGCACCTCATCGCTGTAACACACACAAACACACCTGGCATTCGTTACCGTGGATCCAGTGATTACACACACAAAACGCTGTGATGTCCACGCCGCAGGTAAACAGACTGGTTTTATTATGAGGATCCGAAAGCTCTTCATCTTCAGTAAAACCCTTTTTTTTTTTTTTTTTAAATAAAAGTGTGCTGCTCACGGGAAGGACAAACAGCCTCCCTGGTGCCACAGAGTTAACAAACTTTTAATTCTGGTGAAAACGCTCAAAAGGAGATGCTGATAAACTACCACCAGGTGGCAGTAGTGACTTATGAAAACCTGAATATTTACAGCACTCTCTGCTTCTTTATAACATGTTCTTCTGGATCTCTGTAACAGAGGGGCTGACCTACCTGCTGAGTGTGGGCGTGGTCCGTGGCGTCTGAGGAGTCTGAAACTGGACTGGACTAGCGGCCGGTCTCGTGTCTGGACCTCCGAGCTGCGGGTCCGTTAGCGAGAACAGGGAACCCGCTCTTTGTGCTGCAAAATAAACACATGATCATGCTTTTAAAAAGCCTTTTCCACATAAAGCATGTCCCCAAAAAGAAAAGGAGTTCTCTAAAAACCTTTCCTAGGGAAAAGGTTTTTAAAGGTAAAAAGCAACCAAATCCCAGCAGCCACATAAAACGATCCTCTGGGTGCAAAAAAATATATATATATACGAGTCTAAGCACCGAGGCACCACTGAATGATTAAGAGTCCAAAATTTTTTCCAGGTCCAATAAAACAATCGGTGTGGCTGCTCTGCCAGATGTTACAATAAAGTTAAACATCTGTGAAAAAACAGGGTTTATGGGGTTTAGTGGAGTGAAGTTAGCAGTAGCTTAGCGAGTGATAAGGAAGTTTTTTTGTTGT
The DNA here is from genome assembly GCF_056152115.1 of Neolamprologus brichardi. Lineage (NCBI taxonomy): Eukaryota > Metazoa > Chordata > Actinopteri > Cichliformes > Cichlidae > Neolamprologus > Neolamprologus brichardi. Next base: position 24,333,826 of record NC_142117.1, on the reverse strand, counting down.
TGTTTTTTTAAAGCACTACTTCAGCTTTGCATGTAAAGAAAAGCAGAAAACATAACAGTTAACATAGAAAGCTGTGCTGCTACAAACACATCAGCACTGAGAGGACGTAGACTGCTCAGGGTTCCTAACAGCCAGACGAATGTTCAAAGATCTGACATGACTCCATCCTCAACACGAGTGAGGTCGGGGTCGATATTTCTGGGAGACTCTTGTAGAGATGGTGGTTACCTCATCACTCACAAACCAGGTTATGTTACATTTAATACCGAAATATCCATCCTCACCTTCGTACGCCTTAGCAGCGTTGACCAGGCTGGACCACTCGAGTCCGCTGGCTGTGTCAGGGAGGGGCATCATGCCGGGGTCGAGCCTCCTCAGAGGGGGGAGCTTGTCTCTCACTTCGGTCAGAGAGAGCTCGGATGCAGAGAGCGGCACTGTGGGGCGGCAGAGTCGTGATTAATGATCTGAACACAATCACAGCAGGTTTGCTTTAGTCGCTGCAAGCCACTGGGAGGAGAATCGAGGCACTCACCCTTCTTGCTCTGCATGTGGTTGGAGTGGTTGGAGGAGCCGGCGTGTTTGCGTGTGGGCAGCGTGCAGGTGAACAGCACGTCGCTGGGAGCTGTCTGGTTCTCAGAGCTGGCGAATCCGGCGTCCCTGCGCCCGCTGCACAGCGACTCGTCGGAAAAGGTGCGTTGCAGGGTGCGTCTGGGAGACTGCAGGGAGAAAGGTCAGAGGTCAGAACTGTGTGCTCATGAGAGGAAAACGGATATCATCCACCAGCACGATGCTCACAGGGTCTCTCTGCGGCGTCTCCCCCGGGTTGTCCATGATGATCAGTTTCTTCAGATCGTCCTCGATGCTGCTCTTGTACGTCCGTCGTGGCGAGCGCAGGTCCCTCAGTGACGCTCGCAGGCGAGGTTGTCCAAACACGTTCTTTGAATTTGTGTCCACCTGCCTGGAGACACAAGATATGAGAACAAAACATACAGTCTTCCTTTATTGAAGACTGCTTCCTGCCTCTTTCCACGGTAAGAAACTATGTTCCACTTTATTCTACCTACAGTATCCTCCAGTGTTTGTTGGTCTACTGCCACTCACAGGAGAGTCAGAACTCTTTGGATGGTTTCGAGTAAAAACAAACACATGTTGAAGGATTTCACTTTGTTTAGCGATCACGCGCTCCCCGGGTGGATTGATATACGGACTTGGAAAGCTGTTCCGATAACTTTGTTTTGTGGATGTGATTTTAAGTAACAAAGTGAAAACAAGGCAGATGTTACAAAGGACAAGACCACTGTGCGGGCCCAAGTTTGACTCCACGGATAAAGACACAAAAAGTCAAATGCCTTCTATTTCATTGATCAGCGCTTTAAAAATACGAAATTTTAAAACATAATTTGCACTGTTAATCACACATTTATATCCACCATCCTTTTGAGTACGAGGTCATTTATATGATTATTTTGGTATAAATGGAGGTGCCTAAAAATAATTTCTATCCCGGAAGAAGAACCAAGCATCAGAGCAGATCCACTGAGGCTGTCGCTCTTACTTCTTGCTGTTGCTGCTGTCGGAGCTCGATGCTGTAGTCGAGTTTGAAGGAGAGGCGTTGGAGTCTTCTGCATGCCAACCGCTTGGTGTGCTCTTGCCATATGATGACTTGGGGGCGGAGCTGGACAGAGGGGTGGAGCTTAGCTGAGCTGAAGTGGGTGTTGCGGTAGAAGCTCGGACAGGCCGTGGTTTCTCCACTGGAGTTTTGTAACCCTGCGGTGTGTAGGCCCTGAGGTTACAGAAAATAAAAGAAACAATATACAACTGCTTCACCAGGACAGAAAGACCCCAGAAGAGAAATACATCTGAATCTTCTATTAACACTGAGGATGATCGCCATCTATTAGATCCAATAAAGTGACAGAACATGGATGTCATGTTGTTTTCCGCGCTTCTTTAATATTTTAGTGGAAAAGTTTTTCCGAGGACAGGAAACATGTTTGTTGTTTGAATGAGGACAAACATTTAAAAATCATTTGTATTTTGACTGCATCAATTGAACTGAAACACATCCTGTGCTCAGACAGGGGTGATATTTTTTTATGAAATAGTAAAATGTGTCAGTTTAAATATCAGATGTTTTCTACGCTCTAATGTGAATACAGTATGGGTTTATGAGATTTGCAAATCATTGAATTCTTTTTTTTTATCCACATGTTCTGGCTTTTTAGGACTTGGGGTTACGTGTCTCGATCATCATGTGACACATCGCATGCACAGAGTACAGAATAAGAGCTGCTGGGACTCAGAGTTTCAGCACAGATTGCTTTAATCCAGCACAGAGTGACCGAAGCGGGTGGAGGTTTGTGTGCTGAATCCCTGCGTGGATTTATATCGCTGCCCTGACAGTTATAAAACCACGAGAGCAAGAGATCACATGATGATCTTTATGTTTGACAAGGATTAGACGGCCATAATCCTACTTTTTCTCTACATTTAGTTTAGTATTGAACATTTTCAGTCATGTGATGATGCTACATAAACTAAAGACTGATAAAAACACTCTAAAGTGATTAATAAGCACATGAATCTGAGCCTAAAATTGTAACATTCACTCTATTCACTGTCCATGGGGCCTGGCATTCTTACAGGACAACGTTGCTACGAGTTTCATAATAGGATCAGCAGGCGATGCATCTCATCAGGAGTTTGTCACTTACCTTGGCTTGAAAGCATCCATTTTATCAGCGCTGGAGCCAGGAGGAGGGAACGTCCTCGTCCTGTACCCTTTGTTCTGATTGGCCGCAGCTGGTATAATGGGCGAAGACTCTCGTCTCTTAGCCTCCCCCCCGCTCCTTCCCACCGACAGCTCCGGGATGCCACTGTAGGTCGCAGAGCTGTGCATGGCCTTGTGGGACTGGCTGTTGGACATGTTACTGTGGCGACCGTTTCCGTAGTGGGTCGAGGCGTCGATGCCGCTATCGTTGGACCCGCCCTTGTTAAGGAGGTCGGGGTCAGGATCGGCCGGCTCACCGAGGCAACCCACGCCTCCTCGCTCTCCAGGTGCGCCTCCGTCGAACCAGCGCTCGTCGCTGTGGCTGCTCGAGGCGTTACTGGACAGGGTGTTGCTGCTGGAGTGGCTGGAGTACTGAGTCTCACCCTGCGGAGGACACAGAGTCAGAGGAGCTCAGCGAAAAGGCGAAAGGTGGAAAGAAGAAAGATGCAGTGTTGATGTTGAGTCTGACCTTCGAGTGTCTGTTTGGAGAGTCTTTCCCCGGGACATCCTGTCTGGGCATTCTCCTCTGCCCCCCTCCACCACCTGGTCCTCGAGACGCTGGGACATGCCAGAGAGGCTCTGCATCCAAACACACACATAGACAGACACTCTCAGGATTATAACAAATCACACTGAACGTCCACGGCTGTCAAAGAGGATTAAATACTTATAGCACATTTAAACACTGACCTCCCCCCACACACCAAAACCACACTCAGCAGCCTCTAGTCTGCTGAGCAACAACTGCACTCTTTAAAGCAGCATGAAAACAACACATAAGAAGAGTACATATCTATAGAATAAATGGAAGTGAGAAATTCTGTAAAAACTGTAAAAAACGACATCACATACAAAAAGGAAATGGGATGCTGAATTACGCACAGAAATACCACCGGAAATATGCAGTGAAGCACATTCAGCAACAAGTTCAAATTCATGGAACTGAATAAATAAATTATAACTGAAAGTTATAATGTACACAAGCTAGGACTCATTTGCACATACTCTGGATTTGTCCAAATTCAGACACATAATAATGTCTCTGATTCCCTCAAGAAGATATTTCACCAAAATCTTGCAAAAGAGTCCAAGATCGCATTGCTCAGCATCTAAGGGGTCAGCTAATAGATATCTTGTACGACTACTATTGACAGCAGGAGTTAAAAGCACTATCAGCATATCAACCACATATGATTGGATGTTTGGGAAATCTGATAGAATAACATACTACTTAGGGCTTCAGAAAGGCTTATTTATCAGCAGATAGAGACCTATTTTTTAGGACATTTAAACAATAATGAGAGACTTTTACAAATCTCTGTTTAGACGTCATTTTATTTTCAGTTTCAGTGTTCAGCTGTACTCGGTCACGACGGCTGTGACGACAGCAATGAAAATATGTAGGGTGATGTTTAACTTTTTAAAAACCAAACCAATAAAAAAATCATTTTTTGCTCCTTATGAGATTTTACATTATATGTTAAATAAGAGTAGACACATACAAGTGAGTTCAACATTTACTTCTGAAGGTGGTGCTGTACCTGTTTTGCTGCGCTCCATGGTACTCTCCTGACTGGTAAAGCCTGACGAAGATTCTCCACTGGAGAGGAGGTCCACACCGAGGTGAGGATCATACGGCAGCAGGGGGCGCTGTCCTGTTCCAAATCTATATGAACCACGGGAGAAACATTAGTGAACACATTCGCAGGGATTTTCCTGGTCCCTGGAGCTGCATATGTTTAACGTGATGAGTCTGTTCTACCTTACTAAACAGAAGTCTGTGAATCCTCCTGCTGTTTCTGACCAAAATTGCATTTTGTGTTGCTCTGCTCTTTTAATCAGTCCTGATGTTATTATTGGTGGAAGGTCAAAATCCTTTTTAAATAAAATAAGATGTACAGCTATTCAGACACCATGACCGAAAGGACACACTCTGGAATAAAACTCCCCAGCTGTAAAAGTATAACGTTTCTGACTAACAGAGAACATTTTCAGCTTCTGCTTTGCATCCCTGTGGCGGTTGAATAAAACAAGTTTTTCTGGTTGGGTGAGATGTTATCAACCTCCACAGTGTGAGGAAGAGCCACCCACACAACAGATCCTTCCTCTGGGAGACTGTGTGTTCATACACGTCTAACTGCAGACCTGGTCGTGCCGCGCTATTCAGCCTGCGATTTGAACCAGTATATTCCACCTTCAGCACACAAAGCATTTACGAGTAAAACCAGACATGTTTGATCAAGATCAAACGAGTGACAGTGGAGAGCTTGCAGAGTAAAACACCACACACCCACACCCACACACCTGTCGGGTGAAGGTTTGTAGCGCACAAAGGGGCCCGGTGAGATTCCAGGTGGTCCCATCGTGGTGAGACTGACCAGGCCGGAGGGAGGAGAGGAGAAGCTGGCTGAGGGGTTTCTGTAGGGCCTGTCGCCTCCTGCAGGAGACAGGCTGTAGTGGTTCTCTGGGTAACTGACCGGCCTGAAATACACAAAGGACGGTGGGTAATCGAGAGAAACAAGCGTACTACAGAGAGGTTATTGATACATAACATAAATAAGAGAGATTTAAAATAACTGAGGACTAGTGTGTCTGTGTGTCACTCAAAAGAGCAAAACAGACTAAAAACACAATGAAAACAGCTTAAAATGTGTTGTTTTAGACAAACACCTGGAACCAACTCAAGTTTAAAAAACTACTATTGACAGTTTTGGGGGAAAAAAAACTTTTTTAAGTGGAATAAAACCACACAAAGACTTTATTGTTTTCACTTTTTAGGTGAAACAAAATGCCAGGGTGTCATTTACTATCAATACAAGTTTATGACCGTCTGGCAGGCTTAGACGGTGCAGTAATCACACGAGTTAGCCTGAGGGCTTTTGTTATTCACACATATCTGCCTCGGAAAACCCTGATGTGAAATGTTATATAGAAGGATTTTCAGGAGCCGTGCACAGGAGTTCCATCATATTTATGCTTTTTGTATGAAGAAAACATCCTGATGACAGAACTAAGCAGGTATTTTTGGAGCAGTCACAGTTCATGTTCGGTTTATCCATGATGTCATCCAGCTGACATCATTTTTCCTCAAACATTCATTCAGTGATTTAACATCAAATCTTTCATCAGACTACATAAACAAACTAAGACAAGGAGCTGCAGAACAACTGTTTAGTTAAAATGCAATAAAACATTTCATCTACAGCCACCTGTACAGCTGCAGCAGTTTTCTCCTCATCTCTATAATTAACTGTGTAAGATGATGACAGCTCCGTGATGTAAAACTGAAAATGTGACGGGGATTGAGGAGTTTGGACGAGGATACTATCTACTACAGGAAAGCTTTGTGAAGATGGCTCACTGCAATACATATTACACTTTTACACCCATCATTAAGTCTTAATGAACAAATATCCACATAGTATGCTGAAGAATGGTGACTGGATTCACTAACTTCATACAATACGCAGTTAAAGCTGAAGTAGGTGACAAGATTTTGTCATCACTGGACAAAGACATCCATAACAACCTTTTCGCATTTTTTACTTGAAGGAAATTTGACTCCTGCACCTCCTCCAAGGTCTGTATGAGGCTTTAGAACAGGGGTGTCAAACTCAAATACACAGTGGGCCAAAATTCAAAACTGGAACAAAGTCTCGGGCTAACATTAATATTTATTGAAAAAAAAAATCTTCCTCCAGATATAAGAATGAATCTTTTCTTATGGACTCAAATAAGTTTTGTTGAAAAACTGAATATGGAACAAGCAAAGCTTAATACTAAACAATATATATATTAGCTGTATAATACCAGTAGGCCAGCTCTAATAGTAATTTGGTATGGCTTCGCGGGCCAAATGTAATTAGGCTGGGCCAGAGTTTGACACCTATGCTTTAGAACATCTAGCCTAGAACAAAGACTTTGGCCACTCACTGAGCTTTTCAGGTGAAGAGTAAAATGAGGACAAAAAAGTCAAAGCAGCTGCTGTTGTCCCTTTTCTACATTTCTACACACTGCAGGCTTTAAACACTTTTTATACTTGCTTTTTTTCATTAAAATCTGAATTTTAATGGAATGATGAATAAAGACTTGGTGCAGGTGGGGCAGCAGCACATGTGTAGAAGTCCTTCACGAGTCTTTTGCATATTCACGTGTTTGGTTTGTATGTGCACACTGCAATGACAGCGTTGACTTCACCTGGAGTTAAGAGCTGGGGACTGCATTTTTCTGCTGATTGGACTTTTATTCATGTTTTACTTTAGAATGAGAAAGTTTGTTTGTTTTTGATATTTTTTCTGCTTGGAAATGCTGGGTTGATACTGGTAGAACAGCACAGTGATGATCATGAGCTCACGCGTGTGTTTGGCCTACTACAGCTACTTACAATGAACATGATGCTTTCCTCCATGTCATACATGTAAAACCTTGGGTTGTATTATATTTTAGTGTCCATCACATTTGTCTTGTCACCAGTAAACACATTGCAGTAAGCTACAGTGTCTCAGTCAGGAATGACTACTTGTGGAGAATAACTGTGAGGCTCACCTCTTGGAGCTGAGGTGCTGAGGCTCTCTGTAGGGAACTGGCATCAGGGGCTTGTGTGAGCGTACTAGTGGAGGAGGTGGGGGGCCGATGGGGGCCCAGCGCTGCATGCTAGTGGGGTGGAGCACTTGAGGAACAGGTGAGTTCTCCCATCGCCAGGTCTGGCGGGGAGAGGGTCGGTATCCTGCTGCTAGAGGCTCAGGTTCTGGTTTCTGCTCCATGGTCTTCATCTCGTACTCCTCGGTGCAGCCCCTACAGAGACAGAGGAGGACGGTTTATAACGGTACAGAGACAGCACATCCACTACAAGAGAATTAAAAGCATGACACTTAAAATACTGCTGTTTCCCTCCAAATCTCCAAGGTTATCTCCTTTACACAGCCTTCATGTGTAGTTTTTGATCCTCAGCACAGGTCAGTAAATGCAGCAGCCCTGAACTGTAGCTGAACCAGAACAGCGGTTTCTGTACCGAGTTCAGTGCGTGGAAACTGCTCAATAAATCTCCCCCAAATGCTCCACATTATTGTCCTCTCATAACTTACTTTGTGGATGCTCAAACACACTGCAGACATGTAACAGAGCTCACTAATGAGCTCCCCTGACGCCAATGGAGGGAGAAAGAGAGTAAAGTAAACCGATTATTGGCACATCAGGACTCCATCTCTCCTACTGCGAGACTGAGGTCAAGTGTGTGTGTGTCTGTGTATGAGAGAGAAATATCCAATCTCATCAAACAGCTCCTGAATCAGAGTCTTGGTAGACACAGCAGATATGTTTAGTAAAGGCACGCAAGGTTGCAGTAACTCTTGGTTGTACAATCACGCATCAAATAATTATGAATCTGTTTTTAAACCAAAGATCACACAGACATCCACTCTCTCAGCTCCCTCTGACTAAATAAATAAAAACGGCATGTAAGTAGCCCAGCACATGTCTTTTACACATCATCATCATTACTCCATTCACAAAGCCTCACTGAGGGAGGGAAGGAGGCATCAAATATGCATACTGGATGGCATTTAACATGAGACTAATGAAGAGAGGAGGAAATGAGCAGGGAAATGCTGTGAGGGTGAGGATTTAAAGTGAGGCAGTGGGATAAAGACCATGAGGACAGAGTGTGTGTAGCATAAACTTTCATTATTAAACAATGCGCATGTGGTGTATTAAGGCAATAATGCTGTTACCTTGTCTGACGCAAGTCTATTAATTTTCAGTTATTTACGTTTAATGGATGAATAAAAGTGTCTGTTATGTTGGATAAATTAGACCCCAATGATAAATTCACCACAGCATCAGAGGGGGGAGTGCATTTTTGTTTTGGGGGTGGTTATAAAGTCTTTGGGGGCACCAAAAGTTCCTGTAAGCAGCAGAACAAAAATAAAGTCAGAACAAAGAAGTCCATTATAGTTTCCCCAAACTGCAGAGCAGAGTCTTTAAATATGTTTTTGCTTAAAATTGGCTTCAACGATGAATCAAATGTTTGTTTTTAGCACACATGTTAGCAGAATATCTGTGAGGCTCCTCAAAGTGCTGCTTGGACAAAACATTTCAAGATGTCATCATGTGCTTTGGGAAACTGTGCAGGGGATACATGTTTCTTTTATACAGCGTGATTATTCATTTAACCTTGAAAATAACCAGCTGACTAATCCACAGTGAAAACACGCTGCAGCCATGTCCATGGTAAAACACAAACACAACACAGACGTCCTCAAAAACACCACCAGCTGATTTCAAATGACATGTGCATTAAACCAAAAGACACACAAGTCGATGCACATGTGGTCGGGATATTTTCATCAACAACGGAATGAGTCAAATCCAATCAGTATCAATACGGTTACATAACAGCAGTGCGGGCTAACACAAACGCAGGAAGAGAGCACAAACCTTAGAGAGAGCAGAGCCTAAATCTGTCGGCATTCAGTGTTCCTCCCATCACGCTGGCTGATGTGACACAGCTGGAGCTCGTGCACGCACGCACGCACTCGTGCACGCACACAGTCAAATACACAGTGCCAGAAGTCACACCTTCTCCCCGTCGTATCTGTCCATCTTGCACGTTCGGAGCCGAGAAAGGACGGCAAAGAAAAAGCCCTTCCAACTTTGGTCTCTCTCTCTCTTTTCTTTCTTTTTCTCTTCCACCCACTGCTCTAACTCTCGGCGGTGTTGAGACACGTCCTCCTCACCCAGCGCTTCTCAGCCTCTCCTGCTCATAACACTCAACCCTGCCTCCCTCTCTCTCTCTTTCACTCTCTCCCTCCCTCTTTTCCTGTCCTTTTCATTCGCACAGGGCGTGCATTTTTAATTAATCACTTCCACTCCTTTATTTATTTATTTATATTTTCTGTGGACCTTTTTTCTCCTGCAGATTCCAGGCTTTAATCTCATGCAATCTGCTTGCCTGGCACACAACAGCAAATGAGTCGGATGGGGAGAGAGAGGAAGAATGAAATACAAGACTCTAATTATCAGTTGCTCCAATGCCACAGTACCATGTGTGTGTTTGTGCATGTGTGTGTGTCAAAGGGATTTAAGTTGGTGTAATTAAACTGCCTCCAGCATTAAAGAAATCTAACCACTGTGCGATCACACAGCCTGACACAATTACTGTATTTAGGAGCTCTTGTTCTCGGTCACAAGTGTGTGCGCACACACACACGGTTATTTTTTCACCTCAGTAACACCACATCAGCGTCTCATAAGGTCTCGTTATTCTGTCTCAATCAAGGCCTCGTGTGTGGATGAAAGGATGGAAAAGGGTGACGGCAGGGAAAAGATATAAATGATGTGGAGGAGAGGAAGTGACACAATAGCAGAGATGAGCAGATATGAAGAAGAAAGGAAGGCAGATTGTAGCTAATTCACGTTAAACAAATGCTTCTTTCTTTTTGTCTGTGTGCCTCATTTCGCCCGCTTCCTTTTCAGCCACGCATCTTTCTTTCTCTGTTTGCTCGCTTCCTCTTTTCACACACTCCCACACAGAATCATCAGAACATTGGAGTCTGGCCACTATCTCTGCCAGGCTTTTGTGTGTTGGAGTAATGAGTGTCCTGCGCTCTCTTCTAGCTCGCTCTTGTCCTTCCACTTCTGCCCACTTACACTGAGCACGCTCCTGTGCTGTAACCCACTGTCCAAACATCTGCATTCATGACAGCTGTTTACAAATGAAGCTTGGCTTCAAAGGAAACCACACGCAGACTGCCACGCACCTGCGAGGCCCGCCTTCTTCGTATGGAGGAATGATGACAACTTTGACTGTGACCGATGTCCTCAGCAGGTCAATCATCTGCTCGTGCGTCAGCGTCACTGCGGCCACCTTGCAGATCTCCACTAACCGGCTACCCTGCCTCAGGCCTGCCTGCCAGGCGAAGCCGTACTCCTCCACCTGGATGAAAAACAAAACAAAAGCAGAGCATTTATGCGCGGCCAAGAATCTTCAGAGTGCCTCAAAATTAGATCTGGTCATCTGACGGTACCTCAGCTACGGTGCCATCCAAGCGAACGTGGAAGCCCAGCTGTCCCAGTCCATTTCTTCTTAGTGTCATATCCACAGTTTCACATCCCACCGTCAACAACTACACAAACAGAAGGAAAAAAAAATCATATCAGATTTATAGTATTAGCTTGTTATATATGGACTAACAAACTAAAGATCATCATAGCAAAGTAACAACCAGGTGATGATGACTTCTTACCCAGCACTGGGTCAACGTTTCAGTCTCAAATCTGCATGTATTTGGTGCTTTTAGTAAGATTAACTCATTTTTAAATATTTAATTTTCTGCTGGATTAACTCAAAGCTTGATCGAGTCCAGGAAATCTCCTCTTCCCAGCGTTTAATTCATCACTTTTTTCAGAGATTACCACAATTTGAAAGGCCTCAGATGAGCCAGTGCAGACAGTGGCACAGCCTCATTGAAAAAAGAAGACAACCACAAAAACATAAAGCTAAAAAACAAAACAAAACACAGAATACATTGTGAATGTTGACACAATGACTTGCCTTTGAATTTAGTTTTTCAGTGGAATGAAAACCAACACCCACTGTGGAAATCCCCTGAGCTTAAAGGAGTGTAGAATGAAGGTGTTGCACTGATTTGGTCTGATAAACTTCAATAACCACATGAAACATTTCTGACTACAGGAAGCTCTAAAGAATAATTTTGTGCAAGCAGTATGTCTTGTTTGCACTAGACATACAGGGGCACAAATGCAAACAGATGAGGAAAGTTTCATGTTATTTTGCTCTAAGAGTTGGTGAGAAAGCAACAAAGCAATAAAAAAAACCCACACACACCAAAGGATGTAAAGAAAACTACAGGCTGGAGAACAAGGAAGTAAACAAGACATGACACAACTGTGTTTTCACTGTAGTCTTTCTACAAGATCTGCTTACAGCACAGCCTGCATGACCCCAAATCCCAAAGATCAAGTCTTTGCTCCAAGGTCTCACCTTTAACCTCTGCACCATCTCCCTGATGTCCTGTGCACCTCCCTCTGGCACTCGAACTGCAATGTGATCTCCTCTGCCGTAGAAGATCTTCAGTGCCAGCCGCTCCGGCGTCCAGCCGATCACGTCTGCACAGAAACAGTTGAACACCACCTCTTTGGTGGAGCAGTCTATGAGGACGATGTATTCAGCCGACACACCCAAGGCACAGGGGAGTTCTGCTCCCCCGCCTCCGCTAAAGTCCTGGGCCTGGACTCTCCAGGCGACCGCCCCGGCAGCACCCAGCTCCGCTCCCTCTCTCGCCTTCGTGCGCTCCCGTTTCTTAGATGCGAGGGAGATGAGGTTGTTTAATTTGCCGGCCGAATCCAGCGGCGTGCTGCTGACATAGTTCTCGGCCAGGTCGCGCAGGTACTCCTGCCGTGTTCGCGTCGCCATGGTGTGGAACTTCTCAGACTTATGTGCTGCGTTTTCTGCATTGATGACTTTGGCGAGAAGGAAGTTACGAAACGTCTCTGGGTCCCGGAAGGTGACGCCGCTGGGGATGGGTGGTCCAAAGGGGGGCACATCCTTCATTCGCGTCACGGCAACACTGAGAGGCGGGAACAGAGTATTGGAAGTGAGATCCTAATTAATAATGTGCACCACGTGTATAGAAACATGAGTTTGTGCTGATGTAAACATTTACCTGTAATAGGTGTTTTCAGAGCAGGGGTTGTGAACACGAACAATAACAAAAACGTGCTGGAAGTGTGAACGAATATTTTGCGGGGTGAAGGGCAGTGCTCCAGGCTCTTGAAAGATGATGGTGACAATATCGTTCCCTATGTGCCTCTTTCTCAGGAGCTGAGCAGGAGAGAAGAGATAAAAACGATAAATTAATAAAACGAGCGAGCGTAATTGGCGTTCACACGACTGACTCAGTGAACGACAGAAAGTCCGACAGGGGAAAAGAGAGATTAAGACGCTCGCTGTTAGACACCAAGCAACAGCTCTTTACGTAATTTGTTTTGCGGGTTCTGTGTGGGCTATTTGTGTCTGTGTGTGTGTGCGTTAGCTTGTCTGTCTATCTGCGTTTATGTAGGAGACGCAGCACACAGTGCAGGCTGTGTCTGTGGTGCGGTGCTTGCCAATCTGCTCTTCATCTGCAAAGAGAAGTGTGAAAATACCAATTATGTAATGCAGCCCACTGTTTGGCTCCTGTGCAGTACCACAGGAGCATCCTTCACTCGTACCCAGGCTGCTGTGTGAACATTTGAATTGTACTTGTACAGCATGAAAATCTGGGATATTTGGGGCCTCTTATGTATTAGCATATCATCATTTTCTATTTCAGCGTTTTGAATGTGACCCTTCATATGCATGATTCACATGTTAATTACAGCAAATTTCTTCATTGTTCATTTAACCCAAGAACAGTTGTGCAGGTGAAGTTAGTGTTCTCCTTTATCCTGAATTCAGGAGTCATCACAGCAGCTTATGTTTCAATCTTCTTTTGCTTCTCCAGTCACTGAGGGTTATTTTTGCAGTGAGATGATGCCATCTAGAGGTTCAACTGAGTAAGTAAACCTCCTTGCTGTTGCAGCCCCTAAAGCCTCTGGATGGAGTTATTGTGCTGTTATATTCTGATTAAACACCTGACACCAACACTCAGCTGTTCAAACATTTTAACGATTTCACATTTTCTCATGTTACTAAAAGATGAGGAGATTATCAAAAAGCTTTTTCTATAATAAATAACTGATTGCTGGTATGGATATGGCAACAGTGACGTTTAATTAGCAAGATTAATGTATGACACCTCTTTGGCCTAAACTGCTCTGACATACTGACACATTCAAAAGTGTGCACTAATCCCGAGCACCTGCAGGCTTGTCTGAGCACATGTGCACACTCGAGACAGGCTCTTACGCAAATACTCAGGCAAACTGTAAAAAATACCAACATGCTGAATTTTACACACTCTTGAGCGACACCAGCACATGCTGGAAACGCACAACATCCAGAAGATCATGCAAGAAGAAAAATTTAGTCAATTTAAAAAAAAAAAAAAAAAAGAGAGAGAGCGAGGGAAAGTAAGAGGAAGAAAATATACTAATAACTACACTGCTGAACCCCACCCAACTCTGATCCAGACAAACAATGAGGGCAGAAGAGACAGCCAGAAAGGAAAGAAATAACAAGACACAGAAAACAAAGACTATAAAAACACAAGAGGCTGAATAAAAACAAAAAATTCCAAATGAAGAGGTCGACAAAAGTCACAAGTTTCCACTTCATGAATTCCTGCCGTTGTTTACGAGCCAGAGGAAAAAAAAGCAGAAGAAGCCTCAGCTAACAAACACAGACGTGCTTTCAAAGGTTGTGTGACAACAAAGCATCAAAATCATCGTTTTTTTGTTTCTTTTTTCTTTAGAGACGCACACCAGTGTTGGTGCTTTACTTAGGTGGGGCTGTTACCTGCTGTGGATTGCTGGGCATGTATGGCAGCATGGTGGACACGTGGAACATTATCTCATAGCCCTGGTAGGTGGTGTACAGGGAGTGGGTGCCCGTAGAGTCCGCTGGAGGAAAGATATTTGTTGAAAGTCAGCAGCTGTTGACCACACATTAGTCAAAGTTTCTGATGATGCATTCACTGTGTAACCCCCGGTTTTATGACACATATGCAACATTACTGACTTTATGAGTCTGTTAAATGTAGTGAATTCATGAAAACTAAAGATGCTGCAGGAGTTAGTGTGTAAATATTCTTTATGCCTTTATCGGGACGAGTGTCTTTATGAAGAACATCCTTTAAAACCTAAAATACTCATTTCACAGTTTATTTGCATTTTTCTTTTGAGAATAGGAAACAGTAATGAAATGATACATTAAAACCACTTCTTCAGCAATGAGACCAACATGTAAAAATATGATTTCTAAAAGCAGATGCTATGCTGCAGAGCGTTCTTACTCTTGGTGTCGAGTTGTGCAGCGTATTTGGTGAATCCTTTGAGAAGCACCTGCTCCCCGAGCAGCTCCAGGAAGGCAGAGAAGGCGGGCGATGCCTCCTCGTTGTTGTACATCTCCTCCTCTGTGCTCTGCCCTGCACGGCACAGCAGAACACCCACCTTGTGCTTCTGACTTAACTACAAGGCAGAAGAGACACGATGTTAATATTACTCAAGCAGAATAAGCACGAGCAGCTGAGAGACCACACACACAAACACAGCTGAAACACAGCACTCTGAAGGTTAATGCCAACAAACAAGCTTTTAACCCAAAAGTAACGTATATCTGGACTTGTTTACACACAGCTTTGTTGATCTATAAACCACCTGCACAAACAACCCAACAGGTCGGTTGTTGGCAAAATACCTCCACCCTACACTTCTCCCTCCATTAAATGAAAGGTGAGATAACATGGCCAAACATTACAGCTTGTATGGTTACTCACTCATGCTCAAACGTACCACACCCTGTTTCTTACAGCTTTCCCTGTACAACGCTGCACTTTGCACCAGCACTAAATCAGTTACCCAAGTCTCACACACTACCTGAGAACACCACGTGCCACAGCTTCACCTTATTAGTGTACAATTTTACTCTGCAGTCTTCCAGCCTGCTGGAACAGCTGCTCGGTGCACTCAGTGCACTGTAAACTCACCCCCTGTTCATCCAGTTTAAGGAGCTGCTCTGTGACTTTGGCGGTGCTGAGCGCCAGTCTCAAACAGGACACGTTGAGTTCGGGGACGACCTGTTCCAGGACCTCTTTGAGTGGCAGACCCCGAACGGTGCCATGCTTCCCCGTAGACGCCACTGCATCTTCTAAAATGGAGCCGCGCAGCGTCACCAGCTGTGGGTTCAGAACAACATTAGATAAAAAAAACCAAACTGGAAGCAATTTGAGCTTCCTACATAACAAATATTATTCAAGTGTCATGGTTGAAATGTCAAGAAAATTAATATCCCGCTCCCCAAAGGTGTTACAGTGAATATAACCTCATAATGTGGGAAACAACAGATCAGTGTGATTATAGTAACCAGCCTTGGTAATGATGTGATGATGTGCATTGTTCTTGTTTGTGATAAAACCACTGGATTTATTGCTGTTGTTTTGTTTTATGGTTTTTTTTAACCCATCCATAAATTTAAATAGTTAAGCAGTAAATTTCTTTTTGCATGGTCTTAAAGTTTAATGCTTTCTGCTGTTTAGTGTTTTTCCTTTAAGGGCTCAAGTTTTAGATTTTTGGTTGGACATTTATGAAAAATATTATATAAAAAAATATTTAGATTAAGTAATAATAAGAACAGTATTATTTTATAAATTCTTATTTTTTGGATTTATTTCTTGTTCCTTTTTTTCTTTGTTGACATAAAACTTCTGAAGTGAATTGAACTTTAGTGTATCAGACATATTGGCTTTTGTGGGTTGGGTATTTATGAAATAATAAAGCAGCATTGCCGTAAAAAAGTAACAATAATGTTGATGTTGAACTCTACTGAGAGAGGTCAGAGGTCGCTGTACTACACCTTTGGGAAAAAGGGGTTTGGATGATTCACAGTATGGGAGTCTGAAGCAGGTCGGTCCATCAGATCACATTAATGGCGCCCTGCTGCCCTGAAGCATCTTCCTGTTTGTCAAACACACATGCAGTGACAGGCGTCTGCGTGGAGGCTTTAAGTTCAGCGGTGTTGTGAATCAAGATTCTGCTCAGTATTGTGCTGCTTCCTGATCAGGGGGAACTGACCTGCTTCAAAACAGTTAGACTATAATAACCTCTGGGAGGAGTGGGCTGCTGCTTCTCACTTGCAGACTGATTAAAAATGTATGGCGGTCTCTGGAGCTGGCAGAGGCCGGAGAGACAGCTCAACCTCAGCGACTCGGGTCTGCCGCAAGGAAATGAAGCTCGACCGACCAGCGGCTGAAGTTACACAGATATCGTTTCAACTCGTCAGCCTGTGAGCAAGGCCGAGCGAGTGACTGCGACGTGCTAAGCAGAAATATCAGAGGGGGGGCTGTTTGAATGTGTGACAGAGGGAGAGGAGAAAGAGGAAGTCTCCCCACCTTGCTGTGTCAGCAGTGCTGCACAGAATTAAATGACAGGCTTAGGGGGATGGATATTTGAGAGCGGCTGTGGCTTGAGTGGGAGAGAATAAAGTCCGCAATCAATCTCCTTTTTTCTCTGTGTGGGAACAGTGGGCCTGGACTGTGTCTGTTAGCTTAGCTCTGTGTACTTAGATGGTGGAGAGGCTCCATTGTTATACCAGAGCTACAGTGATGAGGCCAGGCAGCCATGTAATCCTGCTAAAAACAACACAGCACAGCCACAAAGAAGGACACACTCGGGCTAAGACTGCATTAACACAGTGAGGAGAGGCGAGCTTGTTGTTCGAGCGGCCTTTATGATGCTAAACCGGTAAAATATATTGATTGAGATTAAGCCAATTACTTCACAAGACCTCTGACACAAACTGTGCTGTGTTATCATTTTAAATGCCAACCGTGCACAAACAAAATAAAAATTAAAAAAAACCCCACAAGACTGAGCTGAGCAGAAAGTGAGGTCTAAGTGGTGTGAACACTAGCACTAACTATTAATTTCCAGAATTTTCATCCATTTTCCAACAGCTTATCCCACCTGTCATAGGATGAGAGGCAGGATACACCCTGGACACGCTGCAGGGCTAACACAGAGAAAGAACCATTCACACCTTCAGATAATTTAGAATTGGTAGCCCCTCATCGAGATAGTCTCCAGCTATTTCAGTGACAGTAAACTTAATGTCTTTCAGTTTTGGACTGTTAGTCAAACTACAAGAGTCATTCTACTTGACTTCGGTAAACTGAGATGGAAAATTTACATTAATTAGTAGGAAAATAATCATCAGTTGTGTCTCTGAACAAAGATGTCTTTCCAAAATTGTGTCTTGGAAACTGTGGAAGTAAAACCTCTGAAAACAACCAAGAATGGATGCAGAGAATCTGAAAACTAATTCTCTACAATCATCAGCCCATCATTTACCACATCATGAGTGTTTGATCCATCAAAGAGGAGAAGTAGCTGGCTGTGGGAGCAGCCCGTGTTTGGTTTGGCTTTAATGTGCTTGGACTGAGCAGGTGGAATTTTCCACTGACAGAGAGCAGAAGAGGGATGAGCAGAGGGGCGAGGGGACAGAGGGAAGGTTATAATGAGGGCACGTGTCACAGGTAGGCCTGGAGAAACTGAAAGCAGTTGAGTAATTAACAGACTGTGACTGGAAACCCCGTGATCAGCATATAAACACATAAACACACACGCGCATACCTCGCTCGTCCTGACGATGAGTCGGTACTGGTACTGGTCTTTCAGGTCTTTGGTGTCTTCCAGTTTCTCTCTGCGGATGCTCAAGGCCACAGGGCCCAGCTTATCGTCTGTCCCAAAGTAGTTTGAGTGCTCTGGAGGAGGTCAGAGACAACCAAGGTTAAAGTCTGAGAAGCAGAGAAAGTTCTGTGTCTGAACATGTGCCTGTGTTGTGTCTACACCTCAGTGTGCCAGCAGACAGGCGATCAGATGAGTTTTCCAATAATAAAAGACGAAGCAGCAGCCAAAAAAATGCTATCAGTGATGAGTCGAGCATCAGAAATGTAATCTTCATCTACTTCCAAATCGTTTCCAGATTCTCTCTAACTGCTTAATGCTTGAATGAGAGTAAACTGACCAGCTTTATGTTTTGGAGTGTTTTTGGAGCCAAAACAATCAGATAACAACCACCTTTTTGTTTGCTCTGGAAAACTGATGAATTTATTAAAATCACAAAGGTAATCTTGCTTAAGAAAGGACTCTATGAACTGTACGCATTCATTTATTTTTAATTATTTTACCTCGAAGGCAAACTCTAAAGATCAACAATCTGTTTTATGAGAGACTCCTGGGTGCAGATAGTGATCTTTAACCTGCATTATGGCAGAAGAAACCGAAACTCTGAGAGAAAACCCACGCACACACAGTGAGAACAAACTCCAAACGCTAATATGAGGCACAGCACAGTCTACAGACCCACCATGCTGCTTCCCTATTTAAAAATAAATAACACGTTTTAATTACAGCAGCTGCACAGAGAAAAATTATCTAGGCAACATACCTCACAATGATTTAAATCAGTAATATCAACACGACTACATGTATAATGAGCTGTTCGAAGCACAAAGCAGCAGAAGTGGCTACAGAAATGTGTTGAAGTTCACATCATGACTGAGAAGGAGAGTAAGCAGCACATATAACACACTGGTTCTCAAATTATTCTGTCATGTCCCACTTCACAGGATGAAAAAGTTCACAAGCACTGAACTGATACATAGGAAATGAGATGAATGGGAAAGAACTTGACTTACAGAGACTGTCTGGATGTTTGTAATTCATGTGTACTTAGCAGGCCTGACATATGAGGTCAAGGACAGGACTAAGACAACAGCATGTTATCTGGTAATCAATCAATCGATTGATCAATTGCTAACCTGTAGAGAACAATGGGAAATCTTGTTTTTTGTCACGTTGGAACAGCATGACCTTTAGAATGAGACCATTAAAAGGAGAAATATGTCCTCAGCCTTGTAACTCGAGGAAGTGAATAAAATGTAATGTCCACAGCAGTCAATTAGCATTTTATGGCTTGTTACCATTGTCGGCACAACACGTTCATCTATTAAAGGGGCCAAGACAGAGTTATCGCCACACTTTACTAGCATCTTGCCGATATTCCTCTAAAGCTCATAAGCTGAGCCGTGCTAATGCCAGTGCTGCAGGCATTATGGAAAGAAACACAAATTCTCCAGAACTGTGAGGAGGAATCCAGTTTGACAAGTACTCCTCCTCCATCCCACCGCTGGAGTGAACGGGGATGATGGGCACGTTAGGAGACTCGGGCCTGATCAGCTTCTACGCCACGTCCTGTGGTGCAAATGTCAGCTTTTTGATGAGGCTTTCTGACGTGCACACGCACACAATCTCTGCAGCGTTTTGGGGGACAGCTAAGCTGGAAACGAGTCAGCAGATGAACATATTTTTGGAATGATAACCTTTATCTGTGTGGCTGCAGGCCTGCCGCTGTCTCTCTCTCGCTCACACACACACACGTGCGGCTAACAGCATCTGTCACTAATTAGGCTTCAGCCAGATGATGCACGCCAGAGGGAAGTTTCATCAACAGTGTCAGAAGAGGTGATGCTGACAAGAAATGCCCAATGACAAGCTCACACAAACCGCCTCCTCTGAAAATTGGTGTGACATCTGACCTTTAACAACAGATCTAAAACAACTGTTGTTAAGTGTTCCTCCCGACCTGCAGAAAGGCAGGTGGCGTATCATCAGGTCAAAGTTTGTAAGCAGAACAGGCAGGTGCACATGTAAGAAAAACTGTGGGAGGTTGGCCAGCTCAGCGCTGGGGCCCAGCTGGATATAAAGAGCTGCAGGATGAGATGTGAGAAACTCTGAATGGACAAACAAGATCATCACAATCTAACTCCAACGGATGACAGCAAGAGGCACAAATTGGATTATAATGGAAGATCATTACGTCAGCATTGTTGAGCTCTCAGTAGTGATTAACACCAGTGGGTGGACATCATCCGACAAGATGAAGAAATTTGACTACTTTTAAAGACTTATTAGTCACTTAGAAAAGAGGAAAAAAAAAGCAGAGCAAGTGTTTCTTGTTTCAGAAACTACATCTGGACACATATAAGCAGTAATCAAAAACGAACATTGATTTATAAAACAAGAATGAAAAACATTGGGTTTCAATGTGGAAAACATATGTCTGTAAATCTGTTCCACTGTTTAAAAAAAATCTGTCAGCATCTAGCATCTAGTTTTATATTGCTCACTTTCAGGGTACTTAGATTTTAAAACATAAATAAATATTTTAAGTTTGTTTTTTATTATTTTATTTATGTTTAGTTATCATTTCATTATGTTTGTTCTGTTATTCCTCAACATTCGTCCGTAAAGTACCTTGAACTGCACTACACTGCAGTGTGAAAGGTTTTCACTGACTCACAAAACATAAGCATTTTTTTTCTGAAACTGTAAAGATAATTTATACAATTTCATTACTGAGACTGAATGTTTATGAAGTATAACTGTTTGTGTCTTTCAATCAGATTAATGGCTCTCATGAGTGAGAAGTGATTTCCGTTGTCTCGGTTACTAGAAACCCATCCAAGATAGAACATCCTAACATGTCGCATCTTGTTCTTGTTTCATGTTCTTTGTAAGTCAATTTTCATTGCTGTGTTTGCCGGAGGTTGCATTGTAGTAAGCGTACAATGCTAAATGTGTCAGAAACTGAGCCCTACCCATTTCCTATTAACTCAAGAGACTCTTGGAAATGAAAACTTCTGGTGATTATGACATGAACACAGCTGGCAGTTACATCAAAGAGTATTTATAGTATTGACAGTGGAAGTGATGGCTCTGCAGCAGAGTGAGTGTATTAACTGTGTATGACTCAGTGCTACCTTTTCCATGGAAGTAGTCTCTGTAGTACCTAGCTCCCAGGTCTACATGCTCTATGCTGTACAGTTTCAGTCTTTCCAGTCTTGTAGCCTGCTCTTCAGTGGCCACCTCCACCACTGACACGCTGGCGTTACTCTTCCTCAGCCATCCCCTCCCCCCGTCCCCTCCTCCTCCATCTCCTCCTCGTTCTAATGACGAGCTGAGGAAGCTGATGTTGCGCTCTCCGTGGCCTCCGGTTTCATTGAGGAAGTGTGGGCAGGAGAGAAGAAGTGGACTGGAGCTCTGGGCTCCAGCGCAATCTAGAGGGTCCACGCCCAGTGAGGGTGTGGTGGAGCCCTGGTCGAGGCTCAGAGTCAAATCCTCGATGCTGGAGTAAATGGGGTCGTTTACACTCGCTGAGGATCTGGAGACCGAGAGAGATACTGAGGCTGCTGATGCTCCCGTGGCCGTGTTTCTCCTCTGCGTGACAAAGCCGCGCTGAGCCGCTGCCTCGTGGAGGTCAAACAGGATGCTCTGAGCGTCAAAGTGGACAAAGCTTTTTGGACACACCCACGATTTATAGGAGGAATTGATGGCAGCTCGTGTTCCCCTGTCCTCAACAGTCTCTCCTTTCCCTCCATCCAGCTCCCCTCTATTGGAGCTCCGAAGTTTCCGAAACAAAGAGGAGGTGCCCAGCGACGACTCTGTCCCTCCACTTTTCTTTCTCACTCTCTCAGTGCCGTCTTTCCTTCCTGTCTCTCTGTCTTCCACACCTGTGGGACCAGGTGAGGGCGCTGAGGGGAGAGGTCCAGGTGGCGAGTCTGGAGCACGCAGCAGCTCGCCCAGTTGTATGGGTGCAGAGCTGCGCTGGTCAGGCCTCTCCTGGCGGAACTGGCTGATCATATCAAAGAAGCTCTGGTCAGGGATGCCTTGGATGTCAATGGAGGAGGTGCTACCGTATTCCCTGAACCGGTTCCCCAATCCGCCATCTCCTCGAGCCTCCACCTTTATGCAAGCAGAGGAGACAATTTCAGTGTGTGATAACAGCTCAGTGGTTAGAACATCAGCCTTTTATCGAGCCAGGAGCAGATTTTAGACAGATCTGAAAGCTGTCAATCAAACCAGTCACACAGAGAGCTCCTCAAATAAAAAAATAAAAAATGTAAAAAAATATATATATATATCAGTGCTTCAATGAAACAAGAATAAAGGCTGAACAATGTCTAGATTTCTTATACTGCGGATTTTATAATTAAGTTACAATTAACAGTTTGGTATATATTATTAAAAAGCCAAGTGAATCCGTAGTACATTTTGGACTGACAGAGAGTAATTTAAAGACCTCACTCTAACGTGTGGTTTGCTTTTTAGTTTCTGTCAGTTTACTTAAATCCTGGCAACCTGCCAGAACCTACACAGACATATTCTTAAGATGTCTTTATCAGATGTCGGATTTCTTCTGCAAGTGGGCTGAAGGTAAGGGAACAGCCAAAAACATCTGCAACATTCTCATTAGGTTAGCATGTCAACCCATACTAACTACAGCTGAAAATAAATAAACCTGCACAATAACAACATCATGAATTCACAGAGCAAGTGACATGAAAATGTAAAACTTCACTTCATTAATCACATTAAAGTAAAGCAGGACAGGATTTTAAAACCGCAGATGTGTGATTTCAGCATAGCTTGAAAAGTTAATACCATTAAATCTGCCTGTCAAAGCTTGATAAACTATTTGTTTAAATGTTAATGGAAGATCATCTATAACCGCAGACATGTGCCACAGCATCTGTGATAACAGAAAGGAGTTTAGACTAAACACGCAGTAACAACATTAAGTTTTTAAAGTTTTCTTGGACAGTGTAAATATGTCCACAGAGCAGATTGCAGAGCTGTATCACCTGCATTCAGTCGCTGGTGTTTGTGGATGCCAGTCATTGTGAAGTTGGTTTGTTAGAGTCATTTAACTCAATCTGGACTACTGCTAAAAGGAAAACAATTAATCCAGTTAGGACCTACACGTGTAAAAGAGACACTAGAGGGAGATTTCACACTCACCTCATTTTCATCTTGTTCGCTCAGCGTCACTTCACTGTTGGAGCGCTTTCTCAAAGGTGGGAACACTCTGAGGCTGAAAGGAGAACTTCTCTCACCGCCAAACTCTCCTACATCCTTGGACCTCCGCCGGGGCAACCTGGCGACTCCTCCCCGCACCAGCCTGAAGTCAGACAAAACTGATAAAACTGAACCGTCATCGCCGTAGTGATTGCCGCCAATCTGCCCATTCTCAAGCAGCGACTCCCGGGACTGAGCACGGCGTGGAGGCCATTCTGCGATCCGTGCACGGACACCCATTTTGGGCACAGAGATGCGTGGTTGGACGACCGGGTCAGAGGGACTTAGCGCCGGGTGCCCATTAGGGGTGTGACGAAATGGAGTGTGCTGGGGCAACCCTCCTCCGCCTCCATCGAGAAGGTCTGAGGAGGTGCAAGTTACCCCTCTGTCTCTGTAGCTATTCATGACACCCCAAGAGAGCTCAGGGCCGGGGGGCAGGGGGCTGGCATCCCATATTGGGAGGGGTGCTGGGGAAGGTGCTGTTACGACCTCCAGCTCCCAAAAACATTGCTTTTAACAGGGAGGGTGGGAAAGACTTCACTGGTCCATCCAATCTGGAACCAGGCCGTCCTCCTCCTTTTCTTCTTGGATGATGTCTGATGCAGATCTGAGAGGAGAAACAACAACAGGCATACAATCAGGAAAAATATTAAGACAAAGACAAATGTGCCTTAAAAGACACGGAGATTTTTAAATCATAAAGCCTGTGTGACCCATATTTTCTCCACAGAGTCAAAACTCAGAGTCACTAAACTGTAAAACAACGTAGGACTGATAAGCCAGAGTGAGAGAGAAAATAAGGTGAGGGGATATGACAGAGGATTTCTCCCATCCAGGCTAATCTTCAGGAGGCTGACAAGGGATATTATTATCACATATGGCGTGCACACACAGAAAGCCGCACACCCACAGGACACGAAGGCTGCAGCCGCTCTGCTGCAGATTAAAACCTCAGAAACACTAGCTAATTTTATCAGACAAGAAAGTAATACAAATCCAAACAGGGAGAGTGCACAGACAGTTTAAATACACTGAAGCATTTTCCCACTGCATAGATTACAGCAGGGCTCAAAAATGATCTTTGAGGAAGGGGGTGACTGCACACATAAACACAAAAGTCTATGCATTCTTTTCTTATTCTGGGCCATTTGATGATTGTTTTGTATTTTAAGCATGAGTAAATGAAACCCCCCAATTTTTTTATATACCAAAAAACAAAAGCGTGCTATATTTGTGTTCGCTATTATGTGACGGTCACAAAGAAGTTACTCTGTTTCTACTCTTTCCGCAGCGCGACACTAAACAAACAACTTTGTGTGGTTCATAGTTTTTAGAAGAGAGAGAGAGAAAGAGAAAGCAAAAGAACACTTTAGCCAAAAGGGTGAGGTTTGGTAAAGTAGATATCAAAAGTCAAGAAAGTGGGTGGAGGAGACTGGAACACTGCTTGGTGAAACACAACAGTATGTTTTAACATAACACTCACACAGCACCAAGTCTTAAAAATGAACTAGCCTTATAAAGACTTCTGTTTTCGCTCTTCGGAGGTTTTATGGTTACATGTTCATCGAACAGGTACAGGAATACAGTCACGTCCAGCTTACTCTGTCAACCTGAAGACTGGACTATTCTGATCTTCCGTCATTGTGAGTGCAGACAATATACTGAAGTCATGGTTGCGTGTTTTTGGTTTTGATTTCGTTGGTACTTCAGGGTGACCGGCCAGGAATTTATTATTTTTTTCCTTTTTTCATGATGTGGTTATGACTCGACTGCGTGACAGCAAGAAATGATAATGTGCTGGCATGGTGGTCCATATGCAAATGTAAAGAGAGACCCAGTAAGGGATCTTGGCAGTACAGCTCTGCGGTGAAAAATGTTGGGACGCTGCGTAAAAAGTTAATGAAATCAGAATGTCATAATCTTCAAAATCATTTAAAACCTCACATTTAACTGAAAACTGACTTGGAAAATTTACTGAGAATTAAACCAAACCCATAGTCATTTGACTATTGCCCTGGAACCAGGAGGGCAATAGTCAAATGACATGCTTTGGATCTTTCTTTCTAAACAGAGACCCGATAAACCTTCACTGCGGGTGACGAACAGTTAAAAGGTTCACTTTAGTGCTTTGAAGAACATTTACTTACATTTAAGTAACTACAGCATAGCATATAAGTATTGAAGAGACTGATGTGGATTTATGGTGTTGTTTGTGCTCATTTGACCAACTCTCGCTATGCTGTGAGAGGGATTGTGGGAATTCAACCAATGCAGAGGCTACAAACAAAACTTTGCCCTGGGTAGAATACTGATTGGTTGCAAAGAAAGGGAGTGACAGCAGAGTTCAGCATGAAGACAGTGGCTGCAGTGGACAGTTTCAGTCTCATCTCACTACAAGACGTTGACTTCTATCTTCTCTGCAGTATGTACTGTCAGAGCCATGAAAACCAGAAAACCGGCCTGCATTGACACTGGCAGACATATTATCCTTGTGCTGTCAAGACAATCCCACTTTCTTTGTTTTTTTTAGGTGTTTTTTCTGATAACCTGCAGCTATCAGAGCATTTTGTAGCCAAACTACTGCTTACCTGGACAAAGAATGCACATATTTAACAGCTATTTTGGATGAAACAGAAACCACTGGTTACGGAAAAATTTTAAGAGCTGCAGATACCAACAGGGAATTTGGCAAGTGTGAAAATGTGATAAAATGCAGTCTCAGTGGGGGGTTACTTATTATTAATATGATATTCAGCTTAATGTCTGAAATGTAAATGTGCTTAATTCTCTATGCTGCAGACAGACCACTAGAATTTTTCTCTTTCCTTTATCATTCTCAGGTTTCTGTCTAATCTCAGTCTCCATTTAGGTCTCCATTGTGAGGTTAAAGCTCTTATCTATATAAGGCTCCTCACAGTGAATAAGCTCATCATCTGCATATATACATTTATAAAATATGCCCATAAAGTTCCACTGCTCACCATTAAATTTTTTGTACTTCTTTGGAGTTCCATATTACTCTGCTGTTATACTTAACTTTCATAAAATCCTAGGGTTTCATGTCCCCACTTCCATCATATATGCCACTCATCTGTTACCTGTTTCTTGCATCACATTCAACCGTACGTGTCATCACATGGTGCTTTCACCTCACTTTCACCAGTTGCCAAACTCATGGTCATGGTTAATCAGAGAGGAGCAGTACAATTTTACTCGTAAGACAAGCGCTTTAAAAAATGTAATATGATTCAAACAACAGCAGGAACACACACTCAAACACAACGAACCACTGCATAATTACGTCCAGCATTAAAATTTAAGCAGTGACACACTACACTGTTGCG
Organism: Neolamprologus brichardi; assembly: GCF_056152115.1. NCBI lineage: Eukaryota > Metazoa > Chordata > Actinopteri > Cichliformes > Cichlidae > Neolamprologus > Neolamprologus brichardi. The sequence continues at coordinate 24,307,141 of NC_142117.1, read as the reverse complement.
CACAAAGCTGCAATGGAAGCTCCAGAAAGACAGGAGTTAAAACATTTAACTATTTCCAGTGAGAACGAGCAGAAAATGTGCTCTCTCCAGCTACACGTGTCTTTGTGAACTCTACAAATGTCAACTCCTGGGGTGGCTATCGCTTTACAAAGTCCAATTTGCATAACGTTGAGCTTTCCATTGTGTAAAGGCAGCTCACAGTGGTCCCAGTGTCTTTTATGATACACAATGGCTTTTATGAGAGCTAGCTCAAGTCCTTTTTGGCATTAAAACCGCATTACTCATACACAACACACGCACATGGGCAACATCAACAAAACTCATTCACGGCAAACAGAATCTCCCTATCGTCATACAGCCGTGCGGATGTATCATGTCTTTGTTTTTACGGAACCACAGTCACTTCCGGCCCAAAGACGCCTGCTCTGATCATGCTTTCTGACAGAGTCCTTCCTCTTTCAGAGGGCTGTCCTGTGATCCACTGAGGCCCAATCGCAGATTATCCGCCCCAGCTGCCGGAGCGGGAGAATGGCTTCATTATATGTCTGAGGTGCCTGATGAGAGAAGCAATGTAGAGAGTGTGGTCTTCTTTATCAGTGACCTTTGCCAGAACACAGCTCCTTAGTGAGAAACACATCTGATTAAAGCTGTTCTCACACATAAACTCCGGAAAACACCGGGTGAATCAGGTCGGGACATTTTCTGAAGTTGTCCTTTCTCACATTTACAAGGAGATGGTTCAGATCAGCTTCTCATTAACAGGAGCTCCCAGAGTGAGTGAAGCCAACATCATAGTGGCTTAAACCTGCGTTCTTTGTAATGTAGTTAGTTCAAGGTCTGGAGCAGTAAGGACTTCAGCCTTTGAGGTGCCCCTCTGTGAGGTAATGCAGTGCATATGTGATCTACAGCCATGCTACAGGCACTGTGTGGCAATACTTGGTCACAGATGTGCTACTAACATGCTGTTGGTTAGCATGTTTGATGTTTAAATACTGTAAATCTGCGAGAGTACTAACAGCTGCCGATGAGCTGTAAGCAAAAGTAGAGCTGAGGCTGATGGTAATGTTGTTAATTTTCTTAAATGCAAACTCTCAGGACGTCAAATTCTCAACTCAAAGTCCAAGTTTTTCTTAAGTAAATGGTACTGAGACAAAACAAATGCTGTTGCTGTGTGAGGAAGAAACCTCCCCATCACAAAGATTCACTTTCACCTCATGCATAAGTAATTAGCAGTAAGGAGCTAAAATATATTGTATACCTGATGGTGGGAATCTTGAGAACCAGTTGTATTTAAAGAAAGAGAGTATTTTTTAAAGCAAATCAACATATAAAATTGATCATTGACTGCAAACAAACAGGCAAAAAAGGAGACACACATGGGAGGGGAAAAAAAGACTTAATCTCCCTCCTCTTCAGTGAGAGGAGGGCAGACACATCCAGCACAGTCTCTGGCACCGACTTCAGAAGATAAATAGCAGACATTTAATGCTTTTTAATTACTCACATACAGTAATTAGTTAGCTCAGGGATGTACCTCCCCTGTTCTGGCTCTCCCATTCACGCTCTCTCTCGCGCGCGCTCTGCTCACCCACTCCGGCTTGCCCAGCATGATGCAGGCTTGAATCACGCACCGCAAACACACATCGAGGCTGGTAATTACACTGCTTAGATGGTAGTAATGACAGAGCGCGCAGAAGAGTGCAGCTTCCAGCGGAATGAGTGCAATCACTCTGGAGGAGGAGGTGCTGCTCACTGGTATGTCAAAGCAATGCAGGCAGACCTGAGATCAGAGTGAAATGTGACCGATAAGGAGGGATGAACCAGACGTATGCTGGCAACAAGAACAAAGACGAAGGGGCTTCTGATGATATAATAACAGGAGATAACTCGCCAAAACACAAAAACAAACTCTCTGGATATAAAACATCTGCAACACTTACAAACAGTGCAAACAACACTAGAGTGTGAGCTACATCATGGGCTGGTTTGACACACAGATGGTGAAATGTATGACTGGCGGACAGGAGCAGAGTACAACATCTGGCATTCATGCCACCATGACTGCAAGAGAACAGGTCAGGCAAGAAGATGCCAGGTCTCGACTGACCCCAGGTTAGTCATTATTAACCCGATATGATATAGAAGTTAAACAAAACATCTACAGCTGATCTGAGACAGTTTGACAGCCCTCAAATCAAGCACAAAAACATGATACAAACACCTTTGTTAATTACTGGTCCTTCACTATCACATAACCTGCTTTCAGATAAGAAAATAAGGTGCAGTCACATATGGACAAGAGGAATGACTCATCAGTAACTCGTACATATTAAGACAGTGATTGAGGAGATTTCTGCGTAGGAGATTTTTCTCAGAGAACGTAAGCTCTCTGTCACGTATTTATATATCATTTACAAACTTTGTACCCTGGCTGACTAAATGAGGAACTGTCATAGTCTGGGTTTGTTTTTGTCTGTGAATGTGTTTCAGACGGTGTGTTAATGGTGTGTGTTGTTTTGTACACGTTTCGATGATCTGTACATGTGGGTGGAGTTGCACATTGATGTATTGTTGATTGTTGCCACCTTTGCCTGTTAGAGGTTAGGTCCTGGTGGTGTTTTACATGACTATTAGAAACACAGAGGAAAGCCTTGTCAGTTTCTTCTTATTGCCTTGTAATAGCAAATACTTTATATGTGTAAGTATGAGAGCTGAAGTTCTCATTCATAAGCTGACACTTACATGGCTGTGCACCCATTAAATGGATTATTTAGAGTTGAGCATGTTGGTTTTCTTGTTTGAAAAAGTATGAAGTGAAACTAAACTGAATGAATTTTTTGATGTAGGGAAAACAAAAGTGTGTTGATGCTGACCCGAATTTACTGACCTTTACGTCATTAAAAATTCAACTATGATCTTTTTTCTTTAATAATTAATGACTGACAAAAAATTCTAGGGTGTTTGGTGTGAACACGAAGAAGAAGCATGGCCTAAAGGGCAGTCAGAGGATGAATTGAGGGGCTGCACTATAAGATAAACAAGCATTAATTTTGTCATGCAAAGCAACTCTTACAGAGTCCAAGAATAAAAATGGAGCTGGATATAGACATAATACATCCACTTTAAAGGTGGCTTTGGTCAAAAATAACAAGCCAATAGTAAACTCTTCAATAAAAAGAAATCCTCAGTGGATTTCAGAAAGGTCAGTGCCATTAAAAGGGAGTGACTGTGTGTTCAGTGTGTGTTCAGTGGACCGGACGGCGCTCTGCAGTGGAGGAGTCAGGAGGAGGCTACAGGATGTCTGCAGGTGTCTGCCTGCACCTCCCTGATGAGACTGAAGAGGCAACCTTTTTTCCCTCCACAACAACAGATTTGATAACCAAATTTGATGTTGGCATACGTGGCAAATGGAGGCTCTGCTTCTGACAAGGCAGCACTGTCAAAAACCAGCTGTTAAAGATCCACATTTTCCTACAACAGGAAACATCCTCTAAGAAATAATTGCAAATCCAGCCTTGTTGCTCTGATATTATCCCAACAGACTGCACCCCATGACCTATTCCAAATTAGACCTATTCTTTACAGGGAAATCACATTCTTAATGTGAACCAGGAAACACCAAACAACAACAATACTTTCAAGGAAACACTTTAAACAACACTAGCATTGCAGCACACCAGGCTGGAAGGAAGCACACAATGAATACCTCTGACTCCGGTCTCTGTTGGGCTCATAGGTCCATTTGAGTTATCTGTAGGAGACATCTCTATCTAACACTGAACTTTACTAAGCTGCTCTCCACTCACTTTCCTCCCCAGCCTTTTCCTCAAGTCTCTCCTGACCCCACTGTCATTGTCGCCATTGATTTCCATCTACTTTGCTTTTGCTGAAACCCGCTGATGTCGCCAACGTCACTTCCATCTGCCTGTCTGTCCGTCAGGCTGCTGTCCCAGGACACTAAAGCAGCTCGTGAGGCCGAGGAGGAAGAGAAGCAGAAAGACCGGGGGTTGGGGTGAAAAGAGCTAGATTCATTTAGTGCGCACACACACGCACACGTGCACGCGCACACGCACACACACACACACACACACACACACACACACACACACACACACACACACACAGGCACTGACGTAATGAGTCTAATGATTTGCATCGAGTTGGAAGATCACAAATTGCAGTCCACACCGCGATTCATCATTCACTGGTTTATCTGTGGTAGTGGTGAGAAAACGCAGCTGAACAGAAAGCTGAAGGGATTGTTCAAAAATCACAGAAGGGAGGTCAAGATGATTATGAAAGTATTCACATATTGCATCACTTGATGTTTCAATTTCCACTGCCGCAGAAAAATTTCTATAAAACAGCACCGCTCATTTCCGCACAGAACATGTTAGTTCCCCTTTCTCTCAGTAGTCAACTTGCCAGGAGCTGATGATGACAATGATGATGATGATGATGATTCAGTGAACTGTTAAAGGGCATTTCAGGAAAAGTCCCTGCAGGAAAATGGTCATGAACCTCAGATGCTCTTAGCAAAAGCAAAAGCAGCTGACTTAACAGCTGTACTGAAAGATACAAGCACACTGCACCATAGTCTCTGCTTCTACATGTAGTTTCATGCAAAAAAATCTGCCACGTAATCAACATTTCTGAAAAAACACGTCATTTGATTTAGTCAGTTTGGGCTCTAAAACATTTTCTGTTCGCCTTAGGTTGCACACTTGAAGATTAACCGATTAATCAAGAATAAAGACTTAGCTGTAGCCCTGGCACTTATCACTTTTCTGGGAAATGTTAGATTCATTTAATTTATTTAACTAAATGTGTGAAAAATCCAGATTCTTAATCACACTGAAGATAAGATTATATCAGATTTATTCACAGTGAAGTAACACATTCACAGATATTAACAGGATAGCTACAGCGTCCATTAGAGATTGTGAGAATGTCCATCTCCTGTAAGAACAATTATGAGGTGGTTTCATGTGCAACACAGAACCGAGCGCAGGCAAATAGTTGCAGGCACACTCAGCACACACACACACACACACATCCTAACTTATTTACGTTTCTTTCCATCAAAATGTCACTAATAATATTTCTCCATGGTGAATCTACTGCACTTTTCTAACGATTTAATGTTGTCTTATGCTGTGTAAGAAGATCTGATATATGTGTAAATTGCAGCACGATGAAAAGTACATGTCAAGACTCAACTATATATTTTAAGAATAAATTAGCCTGAGCAGTAACAAAATTGAATTTATGTTAGAAAAGGCTTTGTGGGTGAATGCAGACAGCTCGGAGACAAATCAAAATGCTTCCTGAAGCTAACAAAACAAAAGAGCTATAAATCAGATTCACACATTCATGACAACAACCAGAGTGAAACAGAGCAAAGCAGCTGTTACAGAAACCAGAGAGACGGCTATGGGACACTTCAGGGTGTTTTCTGACAGTGGCTGCATGTGTAGCCCCCCTTTATGCAAGCAGAGTACATGTCAAGTGACCTGCTTTCCATTATCAGTACAAAATGCAGATGAGGAAGTGCTTTATCTCCTAGAGAGCAGTGCAGAGCTGACAGCTCCCACCTCCACTGCAGAAAAATATTGAGGTTATCAAGACAATTAACCTCTGATCGAGTCTTTAAATCTCACTTTGCTTATACCCAAGAACTATGTTCAAACTCAACAATGGCTGTACAACCGACACAAACATCCATTGACAGTAAACTGTTTCAGATGGCTCATGAAAGTTTAGCTCAAGAATCAACATTATAAAAAAATAATTACCCATGCAGATACCCATCACCATTCATGCTAATTTTACCTTTTTTGCCCTCAGCTGTGCAGGCGAAGCTTGTGGTGACGTCTGACGTCACTGTGCAGGCAGAGGCGGCCCGGTTTTTCACTCTGTACAGACAAGGCACAAACATCTTATTAAAAAATGATACCAACTTCTGTTTGGTGTTACATAATTGTAAAGTTTCTTTTATAATGCCAAACAGGTGAGCCTAACTTGTGGAATAAAATGTGGCACAATGTTTTCAGCTTTTTGCATGTCATATAATCTGTGTGTGGTATTGATAATGTGTGTATGTGTAGCTGTAATCAGTTCGACGCTCATCAGAGCATTCACACAGACATTGTCTATTGTTTGTGAGGAGTACGAACAAAGAGGCTCAGGGCGGTCTATCTGTATTGTAAACAAGCTGGCAGACTCCACAACCAGTCATATGGTACAATAAAAAAATATTACTTAAAGTGAAACCATTGTTTAATGAACCCATGTTTGTAATTGACTTCTTGGATAGAGGAGGGGAAATTATGTTGGATGATTGTTTTGCAGAAAAGAACAGCGCAGTTTGTGATTTTTTCCCCCACATATAATCAGATTTATACAGCTAAATGGAAAAATGTTCCCAAGTACAGAGCCCTGCATCAGGGATACAACACGGAGGAGTGAGGAAAAAAAAGAAAACTAAGACAATATATCAGCTATATTTGCATGCTAATGAAATACTCGCTTTTATTGGTCATATGCGTCCCATGGAACAGTTTCTTTTTTCTATTTAGTTAAGTTTGCACTTTCAATCTTGAAGGCACTTATTGCTCGGGTTTGTCAAAAGGAAGAGGGGTCAAGTCTCCACTTCTTTTAGTGATTTAATGATTAATTTTGGCTTAAAGCTGAAAAGTATATAATTCAGATTTTTACAGTTATCACTGAACTATAACATTTTGTGATGTATGTCTTAGTCACACAGGCCTGGAGACTGGTCAGTGACATGCTTGCTGAAGGTTGCTGGCTGGAAATATGGTGCTGTTCCCAAACCCTCCTTGTGTCTGCTTTGGTTGATAGTAGACTGCCTCGGTCTCCTGGTGGAAGGCACCAACTTGCCTGCAAACACTCACCACCATCTGCTCCCTCAGCAGTAGTGAAACTGAAAGTGTGTAACATAAACCAGAAGCAAAGATTCTGAAGTAAAAGTGGTGCCTCACCAGTGAAACCAACATGGTTCAAAAGGCACACTTTTAATTTGAAGGTGAACTCTTAAAAGTTTTAAAGCTACTTTATCGTTGAGTGTTTGCAGACAGGTCAGTCTCATTCACTACAGCAATCTGCTAGAGACCAAAGCATAACAATGAGGTTTCAGGTGCAGCACCGACCGATTTCACCTAGTGACTGCCAGCAACCATGATGCAGTCTTCAAAGAAGTTTGTATACACACAAGCAAGCAGGTATGCAAATACATTTAAAAACATCATTTAAAGTAGGCTTTGCAAAATTCTTCCTGGAAAAAGTTCTTGATCTGCACAGAGCCGTAAAGAGAAACAAACACACAACACTGACTTGATTAACTTCACAATCCACCTCCATCCTCAACCTCTGTCTTAAACATAGATGGAAACACAGAAGATAAGTGGAGGCAAAGTGAAGGAGCTTAGTGCTCTGTGATTAGAGGCTAAACAATGAGAAGGAGGGCCCTTGAAGTAGGACATAAAGATAGGGGAGAAGGGGGGCCAGAGAAGCAGCAGACATAATGTCCTGAGGGGCAGGCCCATTACTGTCTGGCAAATACAGTTCTGATCAATAATGATCAATCAGAGTCCACTTATCCTGCCGCACAAAGTGTAATCATACTGTCTTTTGGTAGTGGGGGAGAGCAGGGGTGGAGCAGGGTCAGTGATTGCATGAGCATCTATTTTACTACAACAGTGAGGGTCCTTAAAGCTAGCAGCGTCAGCACAGATTTAAGGCTCAGGCTTCACTCCACTGCACTGAAAATGAAATTAAACTCAAAGTGAAAACTTCCCAACCATGGAAGACTTTGCACCGCAGACCCCTGAAAGTAATTACACCTGCCTGTCAGTGTAAGACACTGTACACACACACACACCCGCGCGTGCACCCTCCCTCTCTCTCTGAAGGACACATTATAGCAGTAAAATCAAGAAAACACTCTCCCTAACATCTATGCAGAAGCATAGAATGAAAACTAGCTCTATGTTTACTGAGTACGCCTACACGTACACAACTATTCACATCAATTTTATTAACAACTGGAAAAACAGCAGATTTATTAACCTTTTAAATTCCCTTTTTAACTTAAAAAATACATCCATGTGAAATAAACAAAGGAGTGAATATTTGGAAAACTTAAAGACAACAAAAGAGCATCATCTTCTTCATCTGACAAAGTTGTACTGTTGTCAGAATGTTTCAGGGAACAGAGTTAACGCTTTATTCGTTTTTCAAAAGTAATCTCACTTTTTACTGCAGTAAATTACATGAAATTTTATGTAAAGTTTGAGGAGAGTTGCAAAACATATGAGCTACACCACATCACATCACAGCAGGGAAACAAATATGATGACATTGCTGCATCAAGACCCAACCACTGTGGGGGCTTTTTAAACTTTCTTTGTTAAAGCAGACTTTCTGCCTCAGGCTCTGTACATGCTCACATGGAAGGGAGCATTTAATGCTTTCTTGTTACACAGTAAATGGACCTATTGAGAGTGGCATAGTACAGTCAGAGACATTATCAGAGGACAAGTAACAGGGACCTACACAAACACAAATTTCGACTGTCACTTATTTCTAACACACTTTAAAAATAGTACATAAAAAAGCCCATTTATGTCTAAAACTTTTCCACAGCTTAATGAAGCAGTCATGGGAATCGCATACGCCCATTCGTAGTGCAGTCCTCTTATAAACCACCTGCATGCCACAAAACACGTTAGTGAAAGGAGATGGCTCTGCTGCATTGTGTGGTCCAGTGGTCCTGATGAATGGCTGTGTCAGAGCAGAGCACGCTGCCGTAGAAGTTCAGAAAATCCAATGAATACCATGGATGAAGACAAATGACCTCGGTGGCCCCCACAAGCACCACATGTTCACACCACTAACCCTTCACATGCAGCAGAGAGCAGAGATGAGCTAAGAGCAGGTGTTCACAGGTCCCTGTTGACCGAGGCTTTAGTTTTGTATATCTGCACGAACAGCAGTGGAGTCACTGTCTGCTTCTGTGATTGCTGCCAGAACAGGCCTGATCCCCCTGTGTGTATGTCTGTGTACATATGTTATGTTTTCAGGACAGTGGGATACAGACTTCAGTGTGAAGCTATAAATAAATAAATTCTGCTTAGGACGTTTCAGAGAAGAACGAGAAATTTTACCTGCAGAAGATGTGCAGCAACCACTGATGGCATTAAAAGAGTGTGTGTGTGTGTGTGTGTGTGTGTGTGTGTGTGTGTGTGTGTGTGTGTGTGTGTGTGTGTGTGTGTGTGTGTGTGTGTGTGTGTGTGTGTGTGTAAGCCTGCACCGTCATTAGTATTATGTCGTGATTAAGATGGGATTAACACTGATGCAATTTTGCTGCGTCAGTGTTCCTTCGGAGTTAAGCCTACTGACGTTTTTACTTGACACTGAAACATCATCAGTGTCTGTGCACATCGCTGCTCTTTTTCCACACCTGTGCATCAGATAATGTACATAAATTTTTCCCCACACTAGCCTCTCACTGCAGAAATTAACAGATTACCTAAAAATACCCAATATATAATAACTTTAATATAAAATAAAATTAATAAGGTGAAAGGTGAAATCAAGTTTTTTGTTAAAGCATAAAGATATTAATTTCTTTTGTATCCTACTGGATTCTTTAATTAATTGATGTGTTTCACATGCATTTTTCCTTATGGCGATAAATATTATTTGAAAATATGTAACTAGATGTAATTCAACATTTCTGGTGGTTTAATGCCACTTTGAGGAAGTTGGAATTGCTTATTTTGTCGGTTAGCAAGCAATTATTTAGCTTAGCTATAGCTAAAAGGAAATACTTTTTAGGCTTTTCCCAGTCAGTGCCATCATCTACATTGCTCATACACTGTAAAATATCTAGATCTAATATCTAGATTCCAGAATATTGTGTGTACGTTTGCATGTTTACATATCAAACAGGAGCCTGAAATGTGTAATGAGCTCACATGTTTCAGGACAGGGAGGCCCCCTACAGAGAGGGTGGACAGCCCCATTCACACTCTAATGCTTGGGAGGGGGAGACATAGCAGCTTCCCTTTTACATCTCTGTTCCCATGCATGACCCCTCTTGTCTTCCTCCGCTTTAATTAATTCACATTAAAATGAAGCCGTGGGTGGAAAAAAAGGCAAAAAAAGAGAGCCAGGTTTGCTTCCTTCTTCTATGTGTCACACAATAATGATGTATGGCTCTGTCCCACTGTCTTAAAAAGATATCACTGCATACGACAAATACATCAGGGTGAGAGCTGGGCTGATCAATCAGCATTTAATCAATACGAATCTGAGACTGATGAGCCTCCCATGCAAATGTACCCATATGTATTTGCAGTGTAAGCGTGCTCAGTTTGCATTATTTGACACAAGCAGGGTATGACTCAGCTCACATCACATCATGGCAATCCATCAATAGATTCAGGCTGTGATCATTTACTCAAAGCATTTTACGTTAAAAACACCCAAACTCTATTAGTCTTTCTTTCCATAATGTTAAATCATGAAATAAACTTAAACACAACCAGGGCAACTCTTATCTGGCATCAATTACCCTAACATCAACAATCAGGCTAAGTGATTACATGCAGGTTTAAAAAAATAAACTCCAAATCAGACATTTCTTAATGTCTAAGAAGTGAATGAAGTCCACAGACTGTGGGCTTAAAGTCTGGGCAACACAGGAGGAAAATAAGCGATGAAGTCATGTGTAATACACAGGGCTCCTTTTTACCAAAACCACTTGGAAATGTTGCTGTAGATGTTTAATCGCTATGCTGGTGCTGGTTGCTATAGGAACGTAAAGGTGCAACAGCGAGAAGATGTACAGTGTAGGCGGTCGGCTGCAGGCAATCAGGACACACAACCCGAGAGCAGAGCAGTAAATAATAAAGGCACAGCACGGTAATGTAGATAACATGTCCATCAGCTGGTTCCACTCTCCAAAGCTGAAGATCTTTAAAGGCACTGGAGTTGATCCTGTTATTTTATTATTTTACTATACTAAGACATGTTTTTTTCCTTCCACTGAGGACTATATAGTCTGTCCATCTCTAACAACAATTTCTACATGAGCACCGAAGCATGACTGCATGGCCGCTAAACTGTTGAAAAAGCTAAGTGGCAGAAAAGTGCACACATCAGCAGACTTCCTGTTACTTGTTTTTGTTCCCATAACATAATTCAGCCTGGCAAATTCCTGGCATTTTATAAGGATGGTCATGAAGGACACAATCTTTGGTGGACTTAAAAGCCATACATCAAACTCTTGAGCTTGGCTTTTATATCTATAGCAGGGGTCTGCTATGATGTTACTGATAGTGAACTTTATTTTATTCATAAGGTTAGTTAGTAGAATTGCCAACCATCCCATAAAAACCGGAATCGTCCCGTATTCAGAGAAAATATTAAGCGTTTCGTATTGAGCTAAAAAGGAACACAGTTTGTCCCGGACTTCAGCTACAATGGAAAAAGACACAAAGCTGGAGTTATTCTGTGTCTTTATGCTGTCAGCTGCCTCTTCTTCTCTCATTCTCTCCCCCTCCCTCTCCTGTTTCTACATCAATCATGAAACTAATCAATGATCAGCTGATCGGCTTTTCTCTCTTGTTTGTTTATCGCCCACTTTGCACCAGAAAGAGGAAACCAGCGGATGTCGTGCTAAACAACAGCAGCACGTTAAAGCTTGATCAGCTGTTGTTAGAATTTATTTAATATTAATTTTTAGTATCAGCTGATGTTTGCTGGAGCCACAGCCGTAAAAGCTGCTGGTCATGATATCGGTTTGGATATGTGGTGAGAGGGAAACATGAAGATGAAACCAGGAGATGTCCTTACTGAATCATCAGGGCTGAACAGGTGATGGAGAAACAGGTTTACCTTTTAGGTGACATGAGTGAGTTGAAATGAAATTATGAACTGTTTCTGAGAGACAAATAACACCAGGATCCTTTTCTAAGTAGCTGACAGCTGGTAACTGCAGGGGCGGATAAGCAAAGTTTTGCCAGGGGGCCAGGTGGGGCATTAACAGGGAAAGGGGGGCACAAAGAAATGTGTTTATTTCTTATTCTCATTTAAAATGTCTAGCTTTTAATAAATAACTATCTGAATCTTACAACCAAAGTTTTTTATCTGACATAAGAGGTATAGAAATCATACATACACCAACAAGACAGTGTACATCACTGTCACAGCAGTGTTTGTTTTTATTCAAAGGCTTTATGGCTTTAATACCTGGTGGGCTGGTCTCTAGTCAAAATGCCCGGGCCGATTTTTTGTCCCAGTCCATCCCTGGGCATGGCACGCAGTCAATTAATCTGAGAAGGTGCATTTAAAAAATTAATGGCCGGGGCAGCGGTGCACATCGCAAATGAGCTTGCACAGACACATTAGTTGTGCCGCTTCTTAATGACGGTATCTTAGCTAACAACCCCAACTACCAGAATCGACTTGTAATTGGCTAAAAATAACTTATCCTACTGGTGAGATGGACGTTGCTAGCTAACAGTTTTTTCAAGCGATGTTGAAATTTCCACATTGCGACACTTCAAATGCTCCAGGAGCTGTCTGCTCAGCGCAGCATTAGCACCAAAAGAAATACACGGATACATCTGTAGACTCGAGATTGATCAAACCAGAAAGCTTTAATGAGCAGCTGGATTTGTCTCGCATTAATTGGCTGAGTTAATGCCAGTTAATGCGACATGGAAATGCAGCTGATTGAACTGAAAACCTCAACTCTGTAGGGGTCAAAGTTTGCAGAACTATGAACGCAGCTGGAATTCATAGCTGTGCGTGTTCATGGAGCTTGCATTTTCACCTGCTGGACATCACTACCTGACAAGTTTAGCTGTCTTCAGAACATTGCAGAGGCCTTATTGACAGTATTTGGCTCTACATATCTGTGTGAGCAGATTTTCTCTCACATGAAGAGTGTCCTCAGGTAGCCATGTGAATGCTGGACACTTGGAGACCTGTGTCTCTGAGTGGGAGACCAGAGATCACATTAACATGTGTATCCCTGTATTAACAAACATGCCATAGGCCCAGTTTATTTTTCTTATCGTTGTTGTGAGGAGACCATAAATAACATTTGCATTTTCTGTTGTACAGTTCATTTGCTGTTATGGAGTTCTTGTTATGGATAAAAAGTGTCTTTTTTTGGTTTCAAAATAGCTGATAACTATTCGCTGATAGCTGCAAACATCTGAGAACAAATATAATTCTAGAAAGTTGTTCTATATAGTGTGTAACTGTTAGTATAGAGTGTTATTAGCTATTAATAGCTGCCCAAGCAAAATTGACTTATTTTATTCATACACAACAGCAGTCGACTTTTGATTTTAAGATGCTACACAGCTTTTATGCGCTTATCGCTCTGTGATGGAAAAATATTGACATGGAAAGTTAAACTGGGGATGTCCCTGTGAACTACTGTGTTATTGTAGTACTTGGTAGGCTATGGGAAAACAGTCAAATAATTGTGCTTAGGAAGGTCGGTAACTAAGTGAAATGACCCTGACGTACCTGTGCTGCAGCCATAATAAGAGCTGGTCAAACCCCTCAAACACTAAGTAAAGATGTTTCGCTTATTTTTTTTAAATGAACTCATTCAGCAGAGGATATACTGGACCATTTTTTATTAAAAATATAATACGTAAATAAAAAATATGGCTGTCCCATAATACATAGTGATAAATCAAGACTTCATAACAAATACACAAAGCCTTGATTATACTTTCTTCTGCCGCTAGGCTCTGCTTTGATCAGAGTGACATAAATTTTGCAGTAAGACAATGAGTACATATAGAGATTTTATATCTATATATATATATATATCTATATCTATCTATCTATCTATCTATCTATCTATCTATCTATATATATCTATATATATATATATATATATATATATATATATATATATATATATATATATATATATATATATATATATATATATATATATATATATATATATATGTATGTATGTATGTATATATATATATATATATATATATATATATATATATATATATATATATATATATATATATATATATACATATACACACACACACACATACATACATACATACATACATACATACATACATATATATATATATATATATATATATATATATATATATATATATATATATATATATATGTATGTATGTATGTATGTATGTGTGTGTGTGTGTATATGTATATATATATATATATATATATATGTATGTATATATATATATATATATATATATATAAATAAATGCAGGCACATTGTGTGCTCTATCTTCTGGAAATTGCTGTTTCAATATGGTAGACATTTACATTCACACCATTAAGGAGCCTAGTGTAAGTGCCACCTGGCTCTCTGCATCGCCTTTCTTTTTTTCTTTATCGATGCTCCTTCACACTTTTCCATGACCTCTTGACATTTTCCATCAAGGTTGAGGTAACATGATCAGGGACAGACGCTAGGGGATAATTTTAAATACTTAACCACAAAAGACAGAACCAAAAACCTCTGTGGGGTAGAGATGGCCTCACATGCTGCTAGTATCAGCCACACTCAGCAAACTAATATGAGATTGTGTTGGTTTACATTTCTACTTTACTTCCAAAGCAACAACAGAAAGTGACCTTTTCTGCCTTCTTTCTTCCTAATCATGTAACTGCAATCTTTAGCCCACTGATCACGGTGTTCCCGCACAGAGAAGAGAGGTTTTAGTTACAGCCACACATTGCAATAATATGACAACTAGTTTTGGTGATTGGGATTTTATTTACCCAAGCATAACAGACATTTCTGTTTAACAGTCAAGACACCTGAGCAAAGAGAAACCCTGTATATGTACTATAATGTTACCTTCACTTTTAGCAATAAAATGAGGATGGCTTCTTAGAGAGACCAGCCTGCATGTTCAGTGCTCATCTCATGAAAAAGGAATTTTTTCACCACACAGACATTTTCTCATCATGCAGTCATTCTTTCAGCTCTTCAAGGCATATCATCTGCGTTGGTGGGAGCATCGATTACCATCTAGATCTTGTCAGCCAGCTACCTTTTTGTATCTGGTGGAGACCTGGGCCCTGTTTTGTCTGACTGTCAAACAAACTGCCTGATGCATCTCTGTGCAGTGACGTGCAGATCAGACACAAGATCACAGATTCTTTCATCCAAACTCAGGCCAGAAGGCAAATTCCTGACAAGACTTACACATGTTTCTCTGCTGTAAAGGGAAGATACAGGCTGAAACTCCACCATGGAACTAAAAATAGCTTCCATTGCGAAACATATTGAAACAGATTAATTTGTGTAAGGATAATATCTATCTTTACCCACTTAGGGTTTTTTTTTCCCTGCATACCCGAACACACACAAACATTCCAATAAAGAGACCACATATCAGGATCTGGTTCTGTTTTTAATTTTAGCCATCGTTCCAGAGCCCCTTTGATCACAGCACATTATGCACAATTCAAACATGGGAAATTCCCACCTGGTAATTTAGATAAAAAAAAGATGCTGAGGAGCACATTAAGCACGTTCATTAGCAAAGATTGGGCTATCTTAGAAAGGATGGCGTATTAAATCAGACACTCCCAATGCAAAAACATACAGAAGACAGACAATAAAGGAGGCCGACTGCAGCCCTTGGCCTTCATGGACGTGCAGTGTGAGACAGCGTGTGTGTGTTGTGGCGCTGCAGCTGTAGCGACAGGTCCTTGGGGTGCCTTACACCTTCACAGCTGTTGCAGCTCCCACAGAGAGGTCTCAGGGGAAAAACTGAGGGTTACTGCAGCTTTTCACTGATTAATTCAAAGGCGCACACAAGGAAAATTCTTTGACTCACACAGACAGAACAGGCTTGAGTGTTCACTGTAGTGTTTATCTTATGTTATATTAAGGTACATCTAAAGTTTAACATTCATTCAGTAAATCAGTGGCATTTTGCTTCAGCAGTTAAATATAACGGTGTAGAGATTAACTGTGTATTTCAACTGCTATTTAAATAAATTATTTATTTTTGTTTCATTATCTCATGATGAGTATTGAATGAGGTTTTAACAGTACTTTGTACTTCCTCCACTGCAGGTTTAACAAAGCCCGGACTTCACTTTATAAATCAGTCACTGTAGACAAATTCACATGTCGCTCAGGAGGTTTGTATGAGGGATGGCTGAGCAGTAGAGGCAGAAATAAAGTGGCTTTAATACAGCCAAAACTGAATATGACTGTCAAAAAACAATTATGCACTACGTTATACCCTTTTTCAACACAACCTTTGGCAGGACATCTTGAGACCTGCTGAAACTCAAGACTGCTGCCTTTATAGTCAGTAGCTCCACCCACTCCAGGAAATTACAATTAACTTACAATAAAGTACTGAACTAATTTTAGCAGTGCTTGGTTTAAGAGAACTGCAATAACTCAATATTGGAAAAAGATATTTACCTCCATTTTAAGAGAATGAACTAACTCTCAAACTGCTTAAAAAGGGTTAACACATCCTCCAAACATCAGGCAAAACTCCCCCTCCCTTGAACCACACTTGGCACATCCCCCCAGAAACCTGACCATAAAAGAAGCCCAAAAGGGGCTTTGATGGACTGGTTTGGCAGTTCCTGGGTCCAAACCGAGGCAGGGCCAAGTGAAATTTGGTGGAGAGGTGAAAAACAGGCAAGTTAATCAAATACAAATCTCCAAACTCCAAAAGCACCCTCTATTAAATCACTGCATTTACATTTCTGCAGTGAGTGATTGAACGTGCAACTACCCAAACTAATGCATGCTGATGAATTACATTACAAGCCACAGATCATCTGAAATAAATAGAATTCTATGTATCTTGAGTTCTGTTTAGTTATCAAAACAACTGAAAAAAGAAGGTACCAGTTTAATTAAACATTTCCGAATAAGACCTGGACCCTGACAAAGACTTCAGTGCTGTAGTTAATAATTTCTGACGGAATACTAAAATAATGATCACGCATTATGGCGTGACCGTTGTCGAGGCACGCCTGACACTGCACACTGTCAGTGACACATGACTTTCTAATTGGGAATAATGTTCATGTTTGTTCACCTGTCAAAAAGACGACAGCTCTGAAGGCAGATCGTGACGGTGTTTCAATTACTGTAAATCCATCTGTCATATTCAATCTGTCTAGCACAATACTGATTAGCATTAGCGTTTCCCCTTCAACAACTTAGGTTAGCAGGAGGAGAAAGACCGTGATGTGCAGCAAATACACATCTGTGATTTGTGCTGCTGTTTCCAAATTTTTGCAGCATCGCTATGTCAGTTCTCTTGACTATTTATGAACCTGTGACACTCCTAAAAATTATCTGCCATCTGATTGGGATTAGGGTGCAATTATTCTACTAACGCCATAATTTTTCTCTCATCCCTTAAACAAACAAAAATGGCTTTAGCTTCATATTTAATATTTATTTGCTACCGGTACTTATTTTCCCATGTGACTCTCACCAAGAAAAACACTATCTCCAGAAAACTGAAATATTCCAGATATCATCATGAGTGGAAGTTTTGGTTGCTGCGTCCGTGGCTCTGCTTGTTTCATAGTGATGCACATTTCAGATGGTGAGTGCGAGACTCCATGCGAATGTCCAATTTAGTGCCACTTTTTTGTAAAACCACAGACTCGTTTATGGAGCAGCTACACAACTATGCACCATCTAAACATCTGCCCTTTATGTCAAGTGGACTTCAAAGAAATACAACAGGAATGACTGCTCATCTACAGCTATTTGCGACTGTGTATAATCCTCCCTTTACCAGGACCTCAACTACAAAAAATTTGAAACAAAAAGTAAAAAAGAAACCAAGCATATGAAAGGTTACCTCTCCGCCTGGTGTATCGACATTACTTTCTTTTAATGGTGGAAAGGTAAATACACTCCTGAGTTTCTCTCTGTGTTAAACCCCCACCTCAGGTTGGCCTGCAGCTGGATATAACACTTATGGCAAAAGAAAACATGATTATTTTTCTCAAACTTGTTCATAAACTTGTCTTAGCTATCTTTCTACAACAGTGCTTTCAAAGAGGAGGCAGGAGCAGGAGAGTGGTGATGCCTCAGTGTGTCTGTGTGTGTTCTGCTGGTTATTTCAAGGTTCTTCCTGTAACCAAATCAGGGCAGTGACAGACTAATGAGGCTAAATGATGACGATGCTTCAGGAAGATAGCCTCCAGCAGGGAGAAGAGAAGATGTGTCAAACTGCTGGGACAGAGTCGTGGTTTTCCTCTGGAAGCTTTGCTTTTATAGAAACACTATATCTGGCAGGAAAGAACTGCTCTCATCGTGTATAAGATTTCCACCAGCAGCAGTCAGCGCAATCAAAAAAAAACCTGATGAGAGTCCTGTATTGATTCTTATCTGATGATTATTGATTGCCAAAGGTAAATTATCTTCTTCAGAGGGCAGTCAGAGTGGCCGGGGCTTGTTCTCGAGTCCCTGAAGTGCACGCAGTCTCACAAACACCATCTCTGAGGTGGATATTGTGGGGCTGATGTAAACAGATGCAAGCCCTCATTCAACAGCCTCCTGACCACAGTGGCCAAGCACTCGAATTAAGGGATCATCACAATATTTCCAGTGACCAGATCAGCAAGGGTCAAGCTCGGGTTAAGCTTCAATCAAAAAATTCCTAAAGCCCACTCCTTCATGCACTTCTCTCAAAAAACAGATTATTTAATCAGTGCAGGCACAAAAATGAGCCAAATCAGGGTTTTAAGGCTAAGAGCTGGATTTGGCAACCCAAGATTTTCTAGAAGAAAAAAAAAATACAGACCAATCCATGTTTCCACAATTTGGCAAAACAAAAAACCCCCCAAAAAACAATGGTGGCTGGTGAATGGCCATGGAAAAAATAAATAAATAAAAATAGACAGACAACCATAAATAGCCAGAAACCTGCTGGAAAGCAGAACAATTTTAATGTTTGCACTAAAGAAGGAAATTGACTCAACGTGAACAAAAGCTCAGCGCTCTGCGGGTAAACACGCCTTGTTTTCAAGATTAAAGAGTACCCTGAGTGCCATCCCTGTCAGTTTTGCTGATTAATGAGAAGTGACACTGGTGTCCTCTTTTCTGCAGCCTGCTCCATATTGACAATAGCAAAAGAGCACAGGGTCAAGGGGTGTGTGTTTGTTTGTGTGTGTGTGTGTGTGTGTGTGTGTGTGTGTGTGTGTGTGTGTGTGTGTGTGTGTGAGAGAGATGGGGTTACAGTGTAGTCAAACAAAGAAGGCCTCTGAGATAAATCCAGCTAGTCTTTCTCTCTCTTTCACTTTTTTTTACACTCAAAAAAGTGTGTAAAGCACCTATAGCACCATTGAAAGAAGAGGCAGTTAGGACATTATTCCACAAAAACTTGGTGAGCTCTCAAAGGAACACATGAGCTCTCAGAAACAAGCCCAACTGATGCAGATCATTTCCCCCCCTCGGTTACCTCTAGTCTCCTCTTACCTAAGGGGAGGGGGTCAGACTTTGTATAAGACTAAAAAAAATGTCACTACACTTGAAAATCAAGACAGTGACAACAATATGATTTACAATAAAGCCGTGCCTCTTGTCTGATCTCTTTGAAAACTTTGACTGCCTCCACCCAGTATTTGTGTAGCTGTATGGCCTAGATAAGCTCAGCTAGTGGAGGGAAAGCATGTCAGGGCTGAAAGATAGCGGTCAGAGATAGAGGTAATAGTGCCTGCCGGTTCCTCTGATGCCTGTGAAATGATGGACTCCTCTGGGATTATCTCTGCAGACAGTTTGTACCACAATTGTGGGTTAGTTCAAGATGAAGTGTGGGAATGGCTTGGTCTATTGTGGGTGTAATACTGTAAGGTCAAATTAATCTCAGAGCAAGAGAAAGCGTTTAAACGCTGCTGGATTTGGAGATTACTGTATGTAACTTTTCATCATTTTATTAGCAATACCTGCGTCTGAGTGTATCAGCCTCACAAATGAAGTCAGTCAAGTATACCAACCTGGATAATACAATCACCGGCTTTAAATTCATCTCACGCCCGGTCAAGTTGCAGCTTCAAGGTGTAGTCACCTCTACTTCAATGACAGATGCAGTCTGCAGTGTCTCTATCACAAGCGCTCACAGAGAATAACAAAGCTTAATAGCACAAACTCCCAAGAAAACAAGAATGCATCAGCTGACTTTAACCTTAAATCACTTTTCCATTTCAGGACAAATTCATGTCAGTCTCACATGTTCCCACAATGTAAACTGAAAGTTCCAGAGAATAGCACAGCGCTTGGTAAATGGCACCAGTGTGTTTTTCCCTGTAGTTAATGGGCCGTGTTAAAGTCAACATTTCATGGTCGTTCTCTTGTCTGACGAAAAGGACAGAAAAAATATGTATGTGAGAACAGGTTCACTGGGAATTCAGCTGTGTTAAAATACAGTAAATGTGAGAACACCAAGTAAGATATAAACAGATAAAAGAAAGACAGTCAAATTTCACACATACAGCTGTGATACAGGAGAACGTGAAAGCATTAGTTTATTTGTAAGCTGTAGGTGAATCTCAGCACTTACAGCCCTAAGAGAGCCCTACCATTCTCTTGTTAAAATCATTACTGTTTTTGTGGTGGAACATATCTTACACTTAAAATGCAGCCTCAAGCAGAACTGATAGATGTCTTTAAGGTTTCTAAAATACATTTTACTAATGACCTCACACAGTAGAATGGTTAAGATCCATGTTAGCACCATCCTGCACCTCTCCTGAGTATGGATGAATTTTAACAACACCTATAGGTTCTCCATTCACCCAAAGAAAGAGGAGAGAGCTCTAACTGGCTGTGAAGCTGAAGCGTGGTCTAGTTTCTTGCGGGGGCGGAGGTAGACTGGGATACTTCAAATTCTCTGGGCTCAAACTTTATATGCGCAAGTTTAGCGAACTTGCTAAACACACTAAAACATATTTTCACAATGAGGAACTTTAAAAGGAGAAGGCAAGACTTGACTACTTTTATAAGACTGAGCCATTGCTTCAAATTGCTTCATTATTTTAATTATATTCAAGTTTTGAGTTGTGAATGGCCTTATGAACAGCTGGGATTAAAACCTTTATTTCTCTGTATATTCCTCATGTGCGTGGGGGCCATAATGGGGTAACTTTCTACAGTCACTGTGGTGTAAAAATAAAAAAAAGATCTCAGGCATATGCAGTCCAATAGAAAAGCTCAAGTCTGCTCTTTAAAAACAGAGTGCACTAAAGTACAGAGAGTGTGAGCTTTTTACAGCACATTTACGTGCTGCACGCATTATACATGGTAGTATATGTACTATCTGACAGCCATAAACAGCCAGAAAGCAGAACAATCTAAAGTTCAGATGTTGGCAGGAAAAGGAAGAAAATGACTAGATATGAATCTTCTGGTGGAAAGAATGAGGTTTATAGACCCTGGTAGGTGACCGCTTGTACACACAGTTGTTGCTATTGCAATGTGAGTACAGCAGTAAGGACTGAGGGTTGACATTTGCTAGCAGAATTAGCTGCTGTCAAGAAAACGTTTCTTTTAAACATCTCTCTCTTGTCCTCACTCAACATCTTTTCGGCTACATTTGGGTGACTGTCAACCCCCGCACCCTGTCCTGACCCAGACGACTTCAATCTGTCACAGGGCTTGCAGACAGAGGCAGCAACAGCAGCAGCAGCATGCTAAAGGAAATTAAAAACACATCTACCACTCCCTTGTTCCTCCCTCTCCTCTAACTCCTTTCTAAAAATTTATAGTTGCCACCCTTGAATACCGGATTGTGAAAACGAACTAGATGTGATTCGTAACCTAAAGAAAACAGAAACATTCTCCGTTAAAATGAAGAACCATTATTTTGCTAAACTTATATATAGCTGTATATATAGCTTGAGTCATGTCTCTTACTCTAGACTGTTTTCACTGTCTGTGGTCAGGCTGGTGAAAAATTGCTAGGATCAGGCACAAAAAGGCGTTCAGAGAAGATGGGGGTAGCAGCAGACTTGGAAATGTTTAACAGGAAAATACATGGAAAATACAAGGAGGAGGAATGTGCAGGGGAACCCCGCAAATATGATCCTCTGTTTTCACACACATTCGGGTACATTTTCAAAGGTTGACTGCAAATTTTCAGACTCTGAAACCTCCAGCCATTATATTAACCTTTTTTTCCCCCTTTTTTTTTTTCTTACAAATTGTTCTGCATTGACTCTGCTGTGAATAGACTTACAGAACTGATAAGGACAAAACCAGCCTTGATATGAGAAGGAGCTGGTGTTACGGTTTTTTAACTCAACACATTTCTTGAAAGTTTTGAATCACTAAGATGTTTGTCTCCCCAATGTGCGGTTGACAAAGTTGCCGGGGATATTATTTAAATTGATTAAGATTAAGTTCTGTTGGCAGACTTCAAATCTTTTCACCCATGTAGCTATTTTTCTATGCATAATCATCAAAGAAATCCAAGAAATGTGTTGTAGCAGGGATCAGGCTGGGACTTGTAGAAGCTATACAGTCCTTCCACATCTATACATTTAAGGGGATAAATTAAAATCAAGGTAGAGGGTACGATTATACGCAGATGACGTTCTCTTGTTTTGTCATTAATCATATTCTACATATATATTTCCTAGTGCACATTAACATGTTTTATTTATTTATTTTAAATCAAAGCACACTTTTACTCACATCAGCAAAAAATGCCATCTGGATTTTTATCAGTTCTTCTGATTGCACCGATCAAGGCACTTGATGATGCATCATCTAGCACAGCGGTCCCCAACCTTTTTTGCGCCACAGACCGGTTTATGCCCGACAATATTTTCACGGACCGGCCTTTAAGGTGTCGCGGATAAATACAACAAAATAAAACTAGTACCGGTACCGAAAAAAAGAAGATTTATTCATAACACACGTGAAAAGACCCAGGAAAACAGAGTTAACGATAAAACCGATAAAAACTCTGAAAACCATACATTTCACACCTGAGCCTCAACTCTCGCGGCCCAGTACCAAACGACTCATGGACCGGTACCGGTCCGAGGCCCGGGGGTTGGGGACCGCTGATCTAGCATGATGCACTATTCCCCATATCACTTATAGCCTTTCCACTAGTACCTACTTAGCTCAGCTTGGCTCAGTTTTTAGGGTTTTCCAATAGATGGTAGTGCTTGGTAACAGGTACTTTTTTAGTATCTGCTCAACCAGGGTTCCAAGTGTGGATCTGAAAATGTAACGTAAACAGACTGCATGCCACTGATTGGCTAGTCAATGGCATCACTCGATGAATCATGAGAGTGACTCCTTCACAAAAATTAAGACCTACATTTTTGAGAATCCGCAACAAGGGAACGTTCCCTGAGTCTGACAAAAAAACTTTACACCAAGCAGCAAGTCCTCCATTGTTATGTTGTGCTTGTGTTGCATACAAATCCCATCACTGGACTTCTGGACGTGTTGCTATAACGACCCCACACACATTAGTTGGTGATACTCAATTGTGATGGAAAACAACCGAAACAGAGTCGAGTCAAATTGAGCACATACTAGTGGAAAAGGGCCATTATTGTGCAACACTTTCACAATATCAAACACATCTTCCTGCTTATTGTTCAGATCCTGTGCCCTTTTACAGCAGGCACAGTTTCTCTCAGAAGGGATATATGGTTTCCAAGTGCCTCTTTAACTTGCTTGGTATCAGGTTAGTATTAGTTAACTCCTCCCATCAAATGATGCCCTTGGGCTGAAGGCACTGAAAGACACACAGCTTTTAAATTAGTTTCTCCTAACCGTCTTTTCATTCTTTAAGCGATTTTCTCATAAAAAGTGATCAGTTTTATTTTCTTACAAATGTCATCTCCTGATATTTACTAACCAAAGACCCTAAAAATTTAAATTGCTTGTCACAAAATCCCAGAGTCACACCTGGCCTTGCATTAAGGCACACCATATGAGGACCACTCCTCTTGTATGTGACCCACTTGGTGAGACTGCTAGTTAATTTTAGACCAAAGTGTTACTTTCAAGTGTTTTGGTACACTCGTGCTGTACTCACAGTGAGTGAGCCAGACGTACACTTGTCTCTGCTGATATAACAGTTGGAGGACTGTTCCATCTATCCGAAACTATAATTACACATTAAGGCCACGTGGATCTGTTATTGGTGTCTTTTTTTGTTCTTGTTTAGATCTTTAGTAAAGCCTTTATGATTTCATTTTCCCTCTTTTAGAAAGTTACTGGTTATTCTACAATCTCAGTAGACTGAAGGTGATCTCACTGCTGTGTTTGTTATACAAAGAGCAGTTTTTTGTTTTTTTTTTGAAATTGCATACTTGCATGTCTATAACTCTTAGGCACACTTTCTTGTAAACATGTTCAAACAGTCCAAACACACCTGGCAAAACAGGAAATACAACTCCATCCATACAGCGTACAAAACAGAGCAAGGGTGAGGGTGAGCAAACTGGGCAGTCGAGTTTCACTATGAAATGAGTCACTGCGCAACTCCACGAACACGGAGTAACACTTCGTTTTGGCATTTATAGAGGCAGCATGCCGGCCTAAATATAACCGCTTGAATGAATACAAAACAGAAACTGGGAGGCTGTTCGTGTAATTCTCAGGTGATTTTTCAAGGTGGTGATAACAATACTTCTGTTTTTGAAATAAGATGCCAAATTACTAGATGAAAAACAAAAATACTGGTAACAAATCAGATTTTAACTCAAGCTGCATAGAGTGAGAAATTTTAAACAACAACCATGGTGCACTCCTTTCAAAGTCTCTGAGTAAGACCTGGCTAATGAGATAAGCTGGTCACAGGGTCACATGTTACTCAATCCACAGATTCTCCTGCATCTAAAAGATGGAAAGGTTTTGGCTTTCCACCAAAGAAAAACCACCAGGATTTTGACTTATAAGAAGTTCTTTGAAAGTGGAGTTTTTAATTTGATCAGACATAAAATCCATTTTTTTTAATCAAATAGCCAAAAAAAGAAGCCAGAAAATCCACATATTTCTGTTTAATCAGGAAGCCAGATTGTATGTTTTAACTGTATACAGACATAATAATGCATACCTTTAAAAGGCCCATCGTGAGCCAGGAATAACCTGGAATCACATTCACACACTTTTACTCTTAGTCCACACCTTTTCTTCTCTATCTTTTCCTCATGTCTTTCTTGTCAGCTTTCTTATCTGTCTTATTCCTGACACATTTTACAAGTCTTCAAACCTCTGTTATACTATTCTTTTTAAAAATCTTTCTCGTTGCCAGATGGACGAAGCAGTGGGCGGAGAAAAAAAGAGAGAGGAGGAGTGATGACAAACACCACAGCACAGTGTCCGGTCCTCGATGAGTGACCTGAGTCCAAGCTGTTTGTCTGACAATGTGTCACAGCAGCAATTCACAATGCAAATGCATCTGACGAAGCTCCTGCTGGAGCCACAAACCAACCACTTAGTTCTGTGGTTTTGCTCCGATGCGTTTGATACACAGACCTGGAGAACAGGTGTTGCACACTCACTGGCAGCTGGAGGAGCTTTAACATGGGAGAGAAAGTTTGTACTTATGCCTAGCCCTTCTTCCACTAAGACTTCATTAGACTGTTTTAGTTTGTTCTCCTGCCAGTGACTACACACTTACAGAGTCAAATGTTAACTGAGGGCTGGCAGCTGTGTTCCCCCACATCACCTTGAACTCAAATTGCTATAATACACATACCAAAACCATACAGCCCTTTTCAGTGCGTTACTGAATAAATGACAGAAAAAAGAGGGAACAATGATTTGTTCCCAGTGAAACTGTCAGTTCCACATTTCTACTTGTAATGTAGGAGGACCGTCAAAGGAGTGATTCACAGAGTGACTGGTTCAAACATGATCATAGTTTCTAATAAGCTACAAACAGCCTGTCTTCAAATTCATACAAAAATCAAATGTGGGATATTTCGCAACTCTCAGACGTGTGGTTTACCAACCATACTCAGCCCAAACTGATGATACAAGCCAACTCTCAGCGCACTGGAGAAGAAAAACATACCCTCAGAGAATTATTTCACCACTCTGGAAAATACTACAGTTGGTTCTCATTGGGAGCTGGACTTGACTCGTAGCTCTACAATTAATACAGTTATATTTAGGAGATAACAAGGATCGGAAATACTGGAAATTCTGTTTAAATGTGATAAAAATCCACCTACCAGCATTTAATGCTCATCTCGTTATGTCTGTGTGTGTAAAGTGAAAAAGAACCTGACTAGTTCCTGGAATCAAGCCATTTGTTGTTCATGGTGTAGGTCTGTGGTAAACACCATTAAAATGATCATTAAGAGGTTAGCAGCAGTGGATGGTTCTTCTCACAGGCTTTTCCTGGAGTGACAATTAATCTATCAAAGACAACAGAGTAACACTGGACAATCCTCTCTGTTTTATTTTGAAAGTTTAGTCACTGCAGACAGCTAGCTCCTCGAGTTTTCTATGGGTAGGTCTATCTTGATACTGTCATTCAGCTGTCTTAAGTCTCCAGTACCCATGGTTGGACAGACTTCTGCTTCAGTTGGACAGACTTCAACTGCTTGAGGACCATTATAACCAGAACCTGCAGCAGGTGGAGAACTCCTGTCACTACACTCATGGAGACTACCGCTGTCAGCTATAGTCCATGACTGTGGAACTCTGCGCACAGGGAGAGAGACGTTTTGGAGAGGCTGCTGTTTATTGTTCTGTACTGAACTGTAATGCCTTCCAATAATTACACAAGAACAACACTGCTCATGTGCAAACACCTCATGGTTACTGCTGTTCGATTATCTCTGCTATTCACTACACAGACAAAACCCTGACACAACTCACTGAGCAATACTAAGATGTTAAGTACTAAGAGGTCAACTACAATGAAATGCTGTGAGTGAGATGGATGTCAGACAGCAAAATGTAATGATATCTAAGGAAAAACAAAGACTTATATCACAGAAAAAGTAGAGTTCAGGCTTTAATCGGTGATTCCCTGGTTCTGGTAGCAGTTATTCGTTTCCACACTGATGACTCTCAGGGAGCCAATATAATATACCAACAGGGATCGTTAACTCGTCAGGAAGCAGGTACCAGTTGAGTGAAGCACAGACAACCGGCGCCAGCATTACTTGGAGCCCAGATGGTTTAAAGCTTGTCTGCACCGTCCCTCCCTCCACTACACTGACCTGCACTGTGCCATCTGTTTAACCAACCATACTGTGCCAGGCCTGGCCAGGCCGTGCCGTGCCTTATAGCCTCAGCCTCCTTAAGGATGGAGATGGCTTTGATTCAATCTGCAGTCCTCTCTCCAACTGTCTTCCTTGATCAAAGCAGCCTATGTCTATGAACTCTGCAAAACCAGAGATGATCCTTTTTAAGAATCTAGCACTGGATGGTATGACCATTTTAAAAAGAATCTGGCAGTTTCACTATACTTCACTATACTATATAAATGCAATAGGAACATGTAATTTATAAGAACAGGGAGTACCAAAGGCTCTATGGTCTGTATGGTACAAGATGGGGCTGTTGTTGTTATACATATCATTTCTGTTATTTGCAAACGTTGTTAACTGCTACTAAAGAAAATTCTGAGCAATGCTTAAAACTACATTTACAGAGTCACTAAAAGAGAAAAAGACATGACTTTCAACATTTTGCCACAGTTGAGACACTTCAACCCTTGTATTAATATCAACAATTACTAGGGCCTTTTGACTGTGAACATAGATATAAATGTGAAAATGCCTGAAAGGACAAGCCAGCATTTTACCTCAAAGGAAACAACGGCCACACCTGCTGTTCGCAGAAACTACCTTTGCCCTTTTATGTTGATCGTGGTTCTTTGGAACCATGCATGCAAATGTCTGGAAAGATTACCCTCTCTCTGCCATCTCTTGTGATTGTGTTTGACCCTAAATTAATGGTGCTGAATGGTGAAGGTGCGCCAGATAATAGACAAAAACTTTACCAATTCTTAAAACTTAGATCTTGTGGTGACCATTAAAAAATAAAGGTAACGTACATATGAACAATCAAACGTTAAGTTGTATTTTGTGTAAAAACAGCATACGGTCATGAATTGGCCTCGATTGCCCAGTTTCTATAAAGACATAAACAGAAACACTACTTTTTATTTAATGTGAATGGTTTAATTAAATACTATATCATTGTTATGAACAGATATACATGTTAGATAATTTAAAGGCTAAGTTTCATCAAGAGTGAACCAGCCGTCTAGGAGGAGATCAACAAACAAACATACAGACATACATGCGCAATGCTCATTATAGTATAATGATTGTTTCCGTATAAGTGAGCCTTTACAGTGGCTCATCTACTGTTAGGAGTGTATAATGTACAAAAGCACTTTAATTTCATAATAATAAAGAAACAAACCTTAACAACACCACATAGCCAAAAGATGAAATAGTCTGCTATTAAGCTCTAACAAACATGTAAACATTAGGCTCAAAGCTGTACAGTCAGCTGCCTGTTACGTCTTGAAAGATAACAATGAGCTGCCCAACATTACATGAAATCTTAGCATTTATGAGACATGCAATAAAAACCTTGTGACAAAAATAAGCTGAATTTATAGCACTTCTTTAAGGAAAAAAAACACTGAACTGTATTGTGGGTGTACAGCAACACAGTAAATCCACCAGCAACAATTTAGTCTTGAGGGTACAAAGATCTCTTATGTGATGGTAACGATTCTTCATGGCTGCCTGAACTTATCACAGTATGCATGAAAGGTTGCATGCAGTAAGTTGTGTGAAAGTAGAGTTCAGCTATGGCTAAGCAGCTTACACTTGACTAAAACTTGCATACAAAAACTGCACAACCTTTTTTAGATCGCATCACTCACTGGGCCTCTGTCCCTCTTTCAGCATCTCTGATCATCTTTTTCAAAAAGGCCAATTTGTTCACCATCCCCACTCTTCCAGACAGCTCTCCCTTTCAGTGCCAGTGCCTTTGTTAATTATAAATCTCACCCTGCCATCTTCTTTTAACAGACACAAGGGGAACTACCCCAAGCAAGAGCATGAGATGAGGCGAGACATTATGAAAAGCAAGAAGGAGAAAGACATGACTGACTGTTCTGAATCAGAAGGTCAGAGAGGGAGAGAGGACAGATATGAGGATACAGAAGATTGTTTGTTTGGGGGGGGAAGGACGACAAAATAAGGACTGAGTTGCCTGGCTGACCTCGATTCTGCCATGACTCCTCTGTGCTACAAGGGCGGGAGGGGTGTGTGTGTGTGTGTGTAGGGAGGAGTCCAGACGTAAACCTACAATGACAAGGCTGCTGTTCTAACAATGCACCCCCTCCGATGAATCAGCCAACCCCCAACTGTTTGTTTCCCCTCTGCTCTTCAGTTTGCATTTGCAGGAAAACAGAAA
Organism: Neolamprologus brichardi; assembly: GCF_056152115.1. NCBI lineage: Eukaryota > Metazoa > Chordata > Actinopteri > Cichliformes > Cichlidae > Neolamprologus > Neolamprologus brichardi. Next base: position 24,277,656 of record NC_142117.1, on the reverse strand, counting down.
AGTATTCTAATACTGGCAAACAAAACTCAAACGCAATTTATTGGAATTTAAATTACATTTAATTTACTGGCTTTTGAAAATTCTGAAAATAATATCTGAAAATAATAATCTGGATTAATTTTATGTCTTGTGTTCCAACACATTTCCTTTACAGCAGTGTGCTTTCCTGCCACCAAATCTTAATCTTCAGCTCAAGTCAAGATAATGGAAAGGGAGCCTTTAGTCAACAGACTATCTAGAAGAAAAAAAGGACATAAAATAATTATGTAGCTGAAACTGTGGAAGGATCATAAACGTTACAGCTAGAGCTGTCCCAAACGACAATGATATCTCGGCTCGACGATCATCAAATCATTTTGAGCTTAATATAAATGTGCAATTGCAGAAAAGCTCGTTTATTGTGTCTCCTTAACTTTTTTCCTGCCAGGCATTTCTGTTGGTGAAAAAGTGCTGTGTGTAAAAAACATGATGAAGGGTGGAGGAGAGAAAGGTGACAGAAGGACAGCAGAGCTACAGACTTGTAGTAATAACTTAAAGAGACAGCATATGTAATGATCAAATATCGTTTTAGTTGCTCAGCTGATGTCTGTCCATGTATACTCACTAATTATGGTACATTTATCTCTCTATCAGCAGCAGTTTCTCGCTTACCAGTTACTGAGACAACACTGTTGAGTCTTTTTTTTTGTACCACACATTTCAGAGCTCAGAAAACACTACTTTGGTGATAACACCGACCGGCGATCATCGGATGATCAGACTATGGAGCAGATCACCAAAACAAATTACAGCTGCTTTTATCTGTGAATCACCAGGTCTCTCACCCAGTCCACTTTTGGTAGTGTTTGATAGTGTTATCAGTTGGTCATCAGCTCTTTATTGCTCTCCCTGTTGCTGCTGTTTAGGTCTCATAGTTTGCACAAAACTCCACCCCCATAGACATCAGGGTGGAGGCTGCAGGCCAGCAGGAGCTGGCGGTTGGCTTTTTCCCTCTATTTATTCATTTTTTTTTTTTTCATTTAGATTTAAAGACAATCACACACACACAAACTTTTTAAAGTTCAAAAGTTTGAATAACTGCATTAAATAATCACATTTTAAACATTAGGGTCCAAAATAACCATAATGGAGCAGCCTTACTCATGAGTACTCAGCCACAGTGAAAGCATTGTGCACAATTTCGCTTTGTAAATGATGTGGTGGTCTACATTTCTCAGTGCAACCCATCCATGCATGTGAAAAAACAAGAGAGAATGCTGCACATAAAGAATGCAAGGAACTTGGCCTTATGAGCCTGTTTTATTAAGAGAGGAAGCCCGGCATAGCTGGGAGAGGATGGACAAGACTATAATCAGACCCCTGGGGCAGAGGCTAGCCCAGCACAAACTGTGTGTGAAAAGGGGGGTGCTGGCGTTGAACACTGGGAAGACAAACCAGGAGGCACACTTCAAACAAAATTCTCTATACTACATGGACAGATCCACACTCACATGAATCCACTTATAAGACAAATAAAAACAGCATGCTGATACAAATAAACATAAATTTTCAAGGGAAGATGAAAAGTGTGCAGATACCATTTCTAGGCAGTAAGACAAAGAACAGCCGCAAGCAACAAACTATAAGCTCACTCTGGGAGGAGGATTTAAAGCACTAAGCTCACCGTTTTGGCAGGAGACCCTGAGATGGTGTGCTAAGTGGGTTAAAGCACACCCCTAGTCTCATAATCGCGCCAGCCCGCCCCTCCTCCCCCTCCTTCTCCCCCCTCTGTCTGCCAACACCAGCCAAGGGGAGCAATTTTCAGTCCCACAAAATATTTGGAGGCCGAAGTAAAGAGTTAGATGAAACAGAAAAGACATGCACAAAAATGTGAACATGCAACTTCCTCCAGACACCGCTGGAGACAAATGGAGGGCCATCACCAAGCATTCCCTACCCAGAGGGGGTGCATCTATCTTTCACAAGTGTCTGCTGCTCTTTTTCTCATAACTTCTGCATCACCCTCACTCTATTGCTGTCACCGATCCAGCTCCTTCTATTTCTAAGTTCAGGCATCAATTCAACTCGTTACAAATTAAGCTGTTTTCCTCACTCTAAGGAAGAAACTGGGAGCAATTCTTTTATATTTTATAAGGCATATTAAACAAGTTGACAATAACATGTCGTTGCTGTAAATTTAACAAAAGCTTCTCAGGAATCACTATCCTCCTAACTTCTCCTTACATAAACTCTCTGACCAAGCACAACTAGTGACACTAAACAAGTGTCAGAGAAAAGCCAAAGTATTGTCATTGAGCTTTCCAGTCGTACCCATTCACTCAACCTAAGTTACCAATTAAAATTAAAAGCTTGTAAATATCCTCCATGATGGTAGCTCTTTGCTCTCTGCATGCTATATTAGCTCTCCTGCTAGCTGCACTAACACAGGTCGATTTTAGCTCAGAATACTGAACTGACTTGAATAGATAGGCAAAAAAAAACATGCAAACTGTCAACCTCGAGTCCCTCTCCAGCATTTGTATGCAGACACATGCGCATGCACACACATACGCACACACACACACAATGCCAGTAGCCAGACACTGTGGTAACATGAGCCTACAGTGAAACTGAAGTACTGCATCTCAGCAGGTCCCAGGCCCCACAGAGACCAGGCACTGTTTGCCTGCAGGACTGGTGAGCGCAAACAGAGTACAGTAGGTCCATTGAGACTGAGCTGAAACACAGAGCTGCAGAAAGCACTGTACAAACTGAAGCTGTGAGAAAAGAGAAACAAAGACTGCAGCCAAAAGCAAGAATTTAATCCAGCGCAAACAGCAGCAGAGGTAAATCTCTAAGGTAAATGCATACTCTGTATTTGTTAAGCATTTGTATTAAGTGCTATAAAACAGCTTCCATATCAATGCTTCCTATATTCTCCCCCGCATCTATTCATTTAAATTTTTTAACCACTTCTCCACTTCAGGGTTGTTTCTATGCATTTTCAAAACTCTGGAATAGATGCTGAGGAAATGAACGATATGTTTGTCAGACACAATGACCTAATAACCTAACTATTTTACAGTTGCCTTGCTCTCGGATTCAAAGCTCAGTTGCTACTCAGTCATGGAGGTCAGTCAATTATCTGGGGTGTCTTCTCCTTTTGTCACACAGACTCCAACTCTGCTGTTCTGAACTGAATCTTTAAATCACTGAATCAATCAGAATCAATTAACATCCACACAAACAGAGTTCTCTTTAGGGATGCACCGATACTGATACTGGTATCGGGTATCGGGGCCGATACTGTAAAATGTGTGTGTACTCATACTCGTAAAAGTTAACCGATACCATGAACCGATACTAACTTATTTTATTAATCAGAGGGTGGCTTGTTATTACTGTTGTAGTTTTTTAGATTGGCCACTAGGGGGTCATCCCGCGCTAAACGGGCACAGGGTTAGGCGAGTGAGACTGGCGGCTCCAGATAAAAAAGAGAAACTGGAGGCTGCTGTAGCTAGGCTAAACAAAATGTCTGCAGTGTGGACCGGAAAAGCCAACTTTAACTCGGGTTTTCGAAAAGGGATGAAAAATGTCAAGAGAAAATCCACGGGCAGTTAAAATAACAGAGGCTCTGACTCATTTTATCACTCTGGATGACCAGCCAATGCCAGTCGTGGAAAACATAGGATTGCACCATCTTCTAAGCATACTCGAGCTGTGATATGAAATTCCCAGCCGCCCATACATCAGGGAGATAATGGTGCAAAAACTTTCTGAAGAGGTAAAGAAAAGCAGTGTGTGCATGATATCAGTCCTTGGTTTAACGGCACAGTGGGCTGATGATCCACGGGCAGATGAGGAGTTTGTTCGTCAATGCCAAATACTTTCATTATTTTGTTTGTTTGTTTACAATATGGACACTCTGCAATTATTTAAAAGTTTATTTTATTCTCAAACCTAATTTGTATTTATTTCATTCCAAACAGAAGTGTTTATTTATTATTCTGAAAGCTCGAGACAGTGCCAATAGTTCAGTGATATTTTGTTAAATTACAATGTGGAGACTCTGCAATAATTTAACAGAAGTGCTTATTTTTCACTTGAAATTTTTTTGTGGTCATTTTTATTAAGATTTTATTTTTTATTGGCAGATAATGAAATAAAACCTGTCTTCCAATTCATTGCGTGTGTGTGTGTGTGTGTGTGGTAGAAGTATCGGTTTTTGTACTCTGTATCGGCAAGTACTCAGATCCAAGTATCGGTATCGTATCGTTTTGAAAAAATTGGTATTGTTGCATCCCTAGTTCTCTTATCACTAGTGCACATTTTATGTTCCTGTTACCTAGGTAGCCCTGCTATGAGTTCCCACCCTGTTGTGTCACTCAACTGCGTCCCATTGGTCCTATTGGTCCTGGCTTCACTCACCTCAAAGCTAAGAAACGTTAACGCAGGAGCAGCCAAATCAGTTTCACTAACGATTATTTCACAACACATCGCACTCTGGTATCACATGATAATGATCACATGATGATGACGAGAATGTGAGCTCCCTGTGTAGACACTGTGCAATCAGAGCCTGCAGCAGGTGGAGAACCGGGGCTTTAAGTGGTTGCAACCACTACCCCGAGTTTACCAAAGCTGCAGGGCAGAAACAGCAACCATGATCACTGGTCCAGGACAGTGAAGTTGGACTCCATCCACAGGATGAGACTCACGTGAGGGAGCGCTGTTATTCATTGTCACAAACTGAATGCAGTGTTACTTATTAATTTATTTAAGAAAACATGGGTGTGCCCCCCTTTTGCACACACACATATGCTCTCACTTGTTTTCTGCATCATTAACACCTCAAATACAGTCCAATTCTGCAAGAAACTCTGGATACTCTGAAGATGTTGCTCAAACATGGAGGAAACTGATGGGATAACAAATATTAATTATAAAGTCCTAGGATCCCTTTAATGTTTGTAATCATTTTGGTTATTTCTCTTGTTTTCTTAGTACACTTCTCATTATTATTGTTGAGTTTCTTTGTTTTTGTACCACTTGTTCTTCTTACACTGGACTTAAGTTTGCAGTTGTGTATTAAATATTTACAAGGGCATCCATTCCTGGCAAAGGAGAAGCAGAGAGGCAGGTGGTGAGTACAGTGAACGAAGCCTATTCAGAAGATATTATAAAGAGGGGTTTGTCTTGACTGAAGAGGATTACAGGAGAAGGTGTGGTTCTTCTTAACTCACAGTGGTATTGTGTGCATGTGTGTGGGCTTGTTTTACTATTCATGGGATTCTGAAAAGAGGAAGCCTGCTATACTGGTGTGGACCTAGATCTTTATGGGGGCTAAAAATGCTGGGCCCCATAAGTTTAAATAGCTTTTCACGGTTAAGACTTTAGTTGTGGTGGTAAAGATTAGGGTAAGGGTGAACCCATGTATTAATGTTGCGGCTGGTTGTGTTTTTGACCTACCCAATAGGGTTCAGTGTCAACACAGGAACAGCGCAGATGCTTTGCTTTTAGAATCCAGAGGTCAAAATCTGCACTGCATTAAAACCACTGTGCTAATGCTTAAGGAAATACTGTGATAATTTATGAATGGTTGTTTGTTTCAAGTCAGAGAGGAGGTGAGGAGGAGTTTTACTTGCTGATAGAGGTTTCAGCCTCTCACAGCTATCTCAGGCATCTGGGCTGACAGCAACATCTCTGAAGTGGAATTAGGCCAATAACAACAATCAAACGGAAGGTGTGTCTGCTCCAACCACCCTCAAATGCTTCAAAGCATACGGTACTCACAACACAAGCACTGTACTATCGGATCACCATCATCACTTTCTTTCTCAAACTTGGCTACAGCTGCAGGGAAGGCACTGAGCGCAGCGCCACTGCCATTATTCTCATTCCTTACCCTGCAATCCACAGTCATCATGGTCCCGGCTTGAACTGATGTGGAGCTGTGTCACAACAAGCTAAATTCATGCAGAAGTCATCTCCCTTTCTCTCTGTGTTTGGTTTAAAGCGTGGCGTGAGTCCAGGGTGTGGTCCTACAGCCATGCATGCACTCACACTGAGCTGTACATGTGCTCTCCTAAGGATACAGTGGCCTATTTTTTTTTCGGGGCTAGGAGTTACGGTGTGGAGTGAAAACATTTAACTAATGGCATGAAGTTAAAGATTAAAAATAGGACAAAAGGGAGGGAAGGGTAAAGAGAGTCAAGAAGGAGCATTTGAAGGAATTATTTGACATTTTGGGCAATATTCAAGATCCCAGTTTCAACAACAGCAATCTTCGTTCTTTCTCCATTTATTTTTCAACAATACTTCTCCATCCATCCCTGCTTATCCCTTTCAGGGTTGCGGGGGGGCTGGAGCCTATCCCAGCTGTCTTAGGGCGAGAGGCAGGGTACACCCTGGACAGGTCGCCAGTATGTCACAAGGCTGACAATATTTCTATTAATATAAAATTTTAAAAAAGACAATTATAAAGCAGAAAATGGTCTTCTTACCAACATGTCATAATTTATATTCAAACAACAACTTCATTTCTTTTTATTTTCCAAATATCAGGGGAAAAATTGCTTCTTGTCCCTTCAAAACCAAATAAATAAATTGTCTGTTAGCTCCACATTGTTTATTGTTAATGGCCTTTTGAAGATGAAGCAACCCAAATACAAACAGCCTTGGCTCTTGTTGAACTTCCTTTGATATAGTTTACTCATGGGTCACACTCTTCACTAAATAGGTAAATCTTTTTGCCCAAATGCAATGACACATATTTCTTTAACCTTTATTTCACATGCCTGGTATTTTTTATTAATCATTTTAACCTGAAATGAGATAGATTAATGTCACAATAGTTTGCCATTAACCACTTATTACATATTAATGTGAAGTGTGTGTTCACCATGAAGCGGAGATTTCTGTTGTCTTCATACCTTCATTCATTTAGCTTATAATGGCAACAGGATATAAACTGGTATAAAAACCTGACAGGTTACCGTTTTGTAACTAGCCTTATTTTTATTTCAACACCACTACTCTTCCCGGATTTAACTTTCAACACTGAAATTAAGTCCATTTCCCCAAAAGTCAAACTATTTGTGAATAAATTAGCAGGGTAGGGGGGGAAAACAGCGCCTCGAGGATTAGCACGGGGCTGCCAATATTCAAAACTCAGACACCTGGTGGCTACTGGGTGACCCCTCGTCTGGGGATCCTCAGCCCTTCCCATGAGGGTGGCACGGATGCCCCTCCGGTGGTCCTCCTTGGGCTCTTGCACTCTGGGGCCTGGATCTCCTCCATGCCTGCTTCATGCCCTGGGGGACAGGGCTATGGCTCTCTACATCCTCTTGCAGACCATTACATGGGGAAACCATTTGAATACAAGCGCACCAATCCACACAGGTGTGCACACGGGTGTTCATTGTTCGTAGACTTAAATCACACCTTTCTTGGCTGCTACTTCAAAGCATATTGTGCGCTGTCTGTCCTGCGTGCTGCACAACAACATTCAATATTTAGTATTTACTGCTGTTTACACTTAGCTAGATTAATGCGATGGTGTTGTGTTTAGTATGTTGCTTTGTTTTGTTTTTTTGCTTGTTTTCTATTCTTTTTCTCTCAACAGGTGATCCAGGAGATATTTTTTTTCCCCTTTCTCACTGTCCCTCTCCCCTTCTGTTTTTCTTTTCCTTCCTCTTTCTTTCTCCCTTTCCTATCCCTCACTCATGTCTGTCCCGTCTGTAACAACTGAAAATAAAATAAAATAAAAAATAAAAACAAAGGTCGATCAAATGGACCAACACGGCAATGCCATGATGATCCATTTGGCAAAATAAATCCATTGGGTATCCTTGTTGGTCTTCAGACAACAATTCTGACGGCTAAAGAACCAAATGGGACAGGCAAAACAAAAAAAAACAAAACAAAAACTCAGACGCGGGAACGGCTGAAGAAACGCAGCCATCTGCAGACAAGTGTGCACACGGGGGAAGAGCATCTGGAGTAGTTAATGGGTGCAGGTAAGTCTGTGTTGAGGTGTTTGGGTTGAGATCAGCGACAGTGTGAGAGAAGTCTGAGACACACAAGGACAGAGAGGTGTTGTGAGTGCCTTTAGGGAGCAAATTGGTCAAGCAAGTTTCAGTCAGGTACAGTGAAAACACACAAACAAACAAACACACACACACACACACACACACACACACACACACACACACACAGGTAATGTAGACCGTCTCCTACGTCTACATTGTACTAAACCTTTTGTCTTTGTAATCATACTCATTAGAGAAAGAGGAGATCTCCTCCTTTATCACAATCAGATGTCACTCTATTCTTCTTTGTCTGCCTTTGTTTTAGTCATTACTGTTTCTCAGGTAAAGCCTCTCCTGCCACACTGAACTGAGCAGTTATCTAATCAGAGCTCAGCTGCAGAGGTCACGGGGAAAACACATAGACAAAAGGGAGGATAAATCCAAGGAGTGAAAGAGGAGAAGGAAGCACATGAACTGGGCTTTTTTCTTCTTCCTTGCAACAGACCTCCCTTTCAGCCTCTCCCACAGTCTGTCCCTCATCCCAGGCCTCTGAGTTATCAGCTCACCCGTCTCCTCTCTCACAATGATAACAGCCTCTGCTGGTGTGTGGAGAAACACTAACTTTTGTCACTTCCTTCACCCCTCCACTGCTCTCTGGCCGACTCCTGTGGGACAGTTAACAAGCCTGTCGCTGCTACATGCACTAACGTTTGCTGGAAAAACAACTGCATTGATCACTGCCTTTGGCTACAACAAACAATTAAGCAGAGAGCTGACACTTTTGACATTTTCCCTCCAATGTAAAATAGATTTGACCACATAAATATTTTCCACAGTAGTGCATGATCTAAATGCACTGAATGCCAAGTCTGCAGTGAGAGAAAAAGATTAAAAACAGCCAGGGAGCTACATGTTACAATGAAAGTGTTTTGAGGACTGGCATCAGACTAATTACAATACTGCTAATTTACTCGGGCACTCGAATAAACAGCACTTGAAGGCATACAAGTTTCCACATGTAGTGGCTCAGGAAAACTCTGTTCAGGCTCAGCAAAAAAAGCTAAGACAAAGATGATGTATGCGTGAGGGTAGGGCACAAGCAGGAGCCACACTACTATTTATATTCACCTGAAAAGAGTTTATAAGAGGCTTGTTTAAAGCATGTGACCACAGTTATGCATGATTTATGGTACTGCATTAATTTATGGTACTGCCATAGATTTTATGGTACTGCATTAAATCTATGGCAGGGCTCTATATCCTATGCTGCAACGTAGACCCTGCACTTTTAGGTTGTAATATGCATTGTAAACAAGTATACTGATTAGCATAACGATCATCTTTGTGAATCTCAGTGTAATAGTCTGCTATTGTGTCTAGTTTGCTCATTCTGCCAGTGGAGGCTACATAATTTTGTGTAAATTTAAGAGTCGGGACCAGCTACGTTTCAGTAAAATTAACTGTTGTTCACTGTCCACCATGAACAGGTCAGTTTGACTTATGGTACCAAAGCAACGCACACACATCAGTCTAGATGTCACAAGTACGTGGAGGGGAGTCAAAGAGATTTTTTCCAAAACCTAATTTGAGCATCAACATCATGAGATACATCATTATTTCAATAGCAAAACTGGCGTAGAGAAACAGAAACTAGATTTGTTGCCCTGGATGCTGGATCTGTTTTCTGATTATTCCCTGGAGAGACCTTCAAAAAGCAAATGCTGGGACAACATTCCCAGGGTCATATCACCACGTAGGATCAGTGGCTTATCAAAACAAGTTATTACATATCAATGTCTACTTTTTACCTACATCCTCTAGTCGTAAATATAAAATATTACATGGTTTTATCAAATATGTTACTTACTGTAAAAAAAAAAATCTGCTGGTTTATATTGGAAATAAACTAGATGGAGCTTAATAAGCAGAAATCTAACAAACACATTGGTGTCTAAAAAGATGTAATCCTTTGGAAATGGCAGCCTATCAACATAAGTTGCTTGTTGACTACAAATATATATTTTTAAAGATGCATACACATACACATAATGAATACTCAAGACAACAAATGCACCCGAGAGTTACAGAAATATACTGTATGTTTGCAAGAAATTCCCCCTCACACAGGAGACTAAATATGTCTGCCCTGCTGTAGCAATGACATAAACACATTATCATACCATACACTGTCTGAGCTGTGTAAACCAATGAACTAAATAACCTCCATCACAGCACCAAATCTGATTTTGAAATAAGGAGGGGGAAAAAATGCACATTTTGATACAGTACCATAATAAAGTGGGACAAGAGGCATCCATGGAATGACCGCGCGCTATACTCAATTAGCATTAAAACAATGGCACCACAGTGAGCAGCAACAGCCTGAGACCTGAGCTGTGAAAAAACTGACATGTATGTACAACAGTGTGTATATATATGCATGTTTGTAAATTTATGCAAGTTTCTCGTCACACATGCCACAAAATGCCAGGGGAGTATACCATGTTACTGTTGATGTTTCATGAAATATTTCAAATAAAAAACAAAAAATAAAACAACTTAAACTATCCCCACCTCATCCACCTATTCCTATACATGCGCGAGATCCTGTGGGTGTGGGTGTGTGTGTGATCTGCTGTCTCTGTTTTAAAAGGACATGCTGGTCACTAAAAGAAAAACATCCTGTGCGACAGAGGAATGAGGAAACATTCAAATCTCTCTACATGTTTCCTGATGCTGTTTGGAGAATTTGGAAGCAGCCTTGTTCCTCTCCGGAAACCAGGATGATCCAATCTTAAACTATCCTAACAATGAAAGGGCAGGGAGAGTCTCCAGGATTGCAGCTGCATGCCATAGACAACTCCACGGCCTCTTTCTGAAATGAATGTTTAGACTCACACCCTGTGAACTGGTCATTTATCATGATGACGGATCACAGGGTAAGACCATTTCTCTCCCTGATGCCTAACAGCTGATTCACAGCAACACTCATATTCACCACACACTTGCGTCCTCCTCAGAATACACTCACTTCCTGTCCAGCAGCTCAACTTCCAGCTGGCAGCACAGAAGGAGAAGTAGTAAAAAGGTTGATGAACACCTTCAAAGAAAGTACAGATCGAATTTTCCCACCAGAGGTTCCTGGAGGCTACAAAGAGGCCAAAATGTGGTCATTCACACATCCATGTAACAAAGAAGAACTGACTCATTGTTGGGACATAATTGCCTGGAACACGACAGCCTTTTGATGACTTTGTGATTCAGACAATTTACTGAGATGAAGGGCTTTTATACTTCCTCTTTTGCATTACCATTTTCGATTGCTGATTTCAAACACTCTGTTGTTAGTGTCGAGTTTCAAACTGGAAGACCAAAAAACAGATGGGTGAAAACTGAAGCAAAAATCCAGAGCTGATCTTACGCTAGTCCAGAGTAATGCCACTGTAACAACTTCTGCATCTGTGAGAATGCAGGCGTGGGACTGGGCCACTAACTTATTAAAATAAAATTAAAAGATTGTGACTTATTGAAATGAGATCATCAGGACAGAATAATTACTCTTGCGTTCATTTCACCAAGAAGCTTCTGTTTGGTTACTTGTTATAAATAAAGCACATCCCTTTTATTCATAAAAGGTGCATTAATTTATTTATTTTTTGCTTTGTAAAAGACCAAACTGACACACCATTTTCAGCTTGAGCCAATACGACTAAAACAGAACTTTTAGTAGGCAGGACAGGATGAAGGAAAGGTGAAGTGAAAGTTTGTTTAAAGGCACCCAAACAGGACATGAACAGCATTAGCGTTGCAACGAGAGTCAACGTAAAGTGAAATTCAGTGACTGTACAGTAATGGCAGCAATGATGGTCAGCATCATGACATAGTCTCGCATTTGGTTGATTGACAGCACGGCAAATTGGTTAGAGGGTCATCTAGGCTTGAGCGTGGAATGACCACTAGCAACCAACCAACTGCAGCGACAAGGGGACCCTGGAAAGGATTTTCAGGTGTTTACAGCTGCTTGTGTCTCCAAGGCCCCTCACTCAGCCCGTATTTGGTGGCATCCAATACTTGGCTGTAAATTTCAGCTCTCTGTCACTCGACAGCTGTGTGGTCCTTTCTTAATGTCCGTCTGCACCGTAGACATTATCATTGATATTACTGAAACTTTAAAATGTAACATCTTGTGATAACAGAAGAGGACTATCTGCAGCTATCTTAGCAAAGCTCAAGCTGGTGCCTTTGTGAAATGGGCTTCACAGTCAGGGGGTAAAAGTTCCTTCTGGACAATTCTCCATTGTCACTTCCTCTTCCTTCTTTATTTAAATATATTTGTTTTCCATTTTAATTAAATTTAAAGAAACATTTAAAGCATGAATTTCTATGGGAAAATTAACTGCATGTTTATTAAATTAAGAAATAAAAGAAAAACTTTTCTTAGCAATATTGAACACAGTAGTCATGATTATGATTGTTGCTGTAATCTGCAACCTTACGGAGGGGTATTATCCAAATTGTTTAAACTGTGTGTCACAACAATACAAATCACCAAAGATCTATGCTTTTTCTAGGTTGCCTTAAAAAGTAACAACAACAACAACCACTCGTCCCTAGTGTGTGCAAGTTGGCCACGCATGCATCCAAAAGAGGGTATATCCCCACCCTAAAACAGACAGCAAGTGAACCTATGACCTGACAGGTGTTTGATGGTCAAGCTCGTGTGTATGTCGAGCGCATGGGGTTAATTCACTCTGTCTCACTACATTAATAACAGATGGAGACACAATCAGCTGTTTCTTTATCCCGTCATGCAGGATTTCCTGTTTCCAGCACATTTCTGGCATGCTAAATACAATAGAGCTTTTTGTGGAATCACACACTCGCAGACGCCACCTGTCATCTCCACATGTGATGGCTCAGTTAAGAACAGATAAGAAGCAGGTGTAACAACATACTCGTTGTCTTACCGCTCTAGACATGGCTACCTGGAAATGAAGACATTATAGAGAAAAGTGTCTGCTGTCCCTTTCACCTCCGTGGCATTTCATATTAACGAGCAAGTATTTGAACGCTTTGGAAGTCTCTGGAACAAAGTCTTTTCCCTAGAGATCAATTGAAGGAACTGTGCTTCCAGCATCGTCATCAGCATCACTCACCATCCTCATTCGTGTTTTAAAGAGAGGGCAGAGAGACACTTTACAAAGGAAATGGAGTAACAGCTGAGAGCTCTTAATGTCATAAAGGTGAGGACATTCAGTGCTGTTCAGGGATAAAGCAAGTCTATAGCCAATTGGTGACGCTATTCCTATTTTTCATGCGCTCAGATTTAATGTAAGAATTCAGATAATCCTCAAAAAATTGTATCCAGTTTTCTAACACTCATGAAAATCTTAGTCCTTCTCTGTTTCAAAAAGGACAGATTTAAGTGTTCATATTTAAACTCACTGCCTGTCAGGGCTAAGTACAGACTCTTCTGGAGTAGATATCCATTTATAAATCTGTAGCGTGGCCTTCACTTTAAATTACCGAATGGCTGCATTACACAGTCTTGTGAAAATCACTCTTTATGTACAGCACTTCATCAGGTTGTCTAAATGCCTTTGTAGCCAGTGGATCTGCTTTAACCCTGTCACAAGCTGAGAGTTAAGTCAGTAACACTGTTTAAGTGTTTTGTGGATGGACGATGTGGCTCTCTCTCTCTCTCTTTCATTCTCTCACTCTCCCCTCTGTTACCAACGATGACCACGAAGCGGACGCAGGCCAACCTGTGGCAAGACAGGCCTCCTCAACATCTGGGTTTATCCTCGAGCTAAAACCAACAGGCTATATTTACCCGAGTCAAACACATTCAGAGGAGAAAGATGGAGCCTAGGACATAGCCTGTGCTGCTAAAAAGACCTCTTTTAAAGAAAGAAAGTGGCACATCTTATATATTTACAGCCAGGCCTGTGATTATCTGATTCATTCTCTTCTCTGACAAGAAGACACAGATGGGTAAACAACACCTTAAGAGAATTTGACCACTGAGGGAATGAGAAAAAAAAGAGGAGGCAGTTTTCACAGATCAGCTGCCTACCTAGAAGATGTTTTATCACTGCACAAGAGGCCGTAAAGCAGAGACTCATTTCATGTGCACCTCCCTCTGTAAATCTCTGGCCTCTTGATACCATCATGAATGCTGACTTATGGACAAAACCCTTGAGGGAAAATATATCAAAGAGAGTGGAGGGGGTGGACTGTAATGCTGTCACTCATCTAATGCTATTTGATATTAAACTGTACACCTGAACTCTAACACAGAACAACCATTCAGCATGTGTTTATGCACAGTATCTAAACAACTTTCATTAGGTTTGCAAACAAGAGCTTGTTGCATACACGAAGATGCTGCTGAGTCCAATCTACATGTATATAAAATGAAATAGGTATCCAGATATACACATTCATGTATACAGAGATATATTTTCAGTTAGACAAAAACATGTTCATGCTGACTGCTCATAGAAACTGTGACTTAGCACACTGTAACCACAATATTACATAAAACTACACTACATTACATCATTATCAAATGAAATGCAATTTTCTGTCCTTTCTGTTGCACTCACATTTACTACACCCACACAATACCTCTACATTTCTGTTCTCCTCTCTCTTATTGCCTCTTACTCTTCTACCTTATATGTACACACATCTGTATGTTACAGATTACTGCTCTGCAACTGTATTCTACCTTTAATTAAATCTAACTGTATTTTAATTAACTGCACTTTCATTAATTGTTTTAAATGTTCATACCTGGCATGCTTTGCCTGTGCATCCTTCCACCCCACCACCCACCCCCCATCCACCTGCATCCACAAGGTGCCTGCTACATAAAGACTAAAACAATCTCTGTCCAGACATTTCAGCTTATTTGCATGCAGTGTAAACAAAAATGAAATTGATGGTTGCTTGTTGAAAACACTACAGAGGATAGAGTACTGGCAAAAAGCCTAGAGATTTCTATATATGGATTCACAAAGTAAATACAGGGTGTAAAGGTGCTTTTAGACAAGACGCACTCTGAAACACACTTTTTAATGGCTCGCTCGGTTTGCTGCTGCGCTGAGCAAAAGCGCAACTCAGCTTTTAGACGCTTTACGCCAATACAAATGAGGCATCCAGCCCTCAGCAGCAGCAGCAGGCAGGGAAGGCAAAATGGGAGAAGTGTTGACACCTGTTTCTGAGTTAACCCTGAGCTTTATAGCAGGCCAGACCCCTGTCCAGGTTGAACACTGCCTCTCATCTTATGACAGCTCGATACCACATTAGATTTGTGGTCTAGCTGCACATACTATCCATATGACCCTCACTGCACACTTAACTGCACTTCTTGTGCTTTTTCTCTTTTCTTTCTTCATTGGAGAAAACATGGACTACAACTGAGTAAATATTGGCTTTGTTCAAGTTTTCCTTTGCTTACATTTAAATGTTTCTAGCATTTGTGCTGAGGATATATACACATATATGTGTATTGGCCATTTATTTGTGGGTTGTTTCCCAACAAAGTAAAATATTTTGAATCTATGCAGAAGAAAAGACATTGTATAAAGGAAGTTTTTCTTTAGATTTGTTTGGTATTCTATTACATTATTCATTTTTAAGTAACCAAATAATTTAGCCTTTTATTTTGTTTGCATTGTTCTGTGACACTTAAAACTTTTGACTGATCTGAATTAGGATTTAATTTTATAGCATATACCCATGTTATTTATCTGACATACAACCACATAACGTTTTACAGTACATTCATTGTAATGTTTAACTTCTGCTATAAAATGAATAGTATTTAAATGAAAATTAACTTTAGGAGCAGAAACAAACCTTCAGGCTTGAAAAACACCATGATAAAGTCCAGTAACACTGTTCAAGCGTTTTTACTGAGATGATAAAAATGACCATGACAATGAATGGTAAATGAACTGGTTCTTGTATAATGCTTTTATACTTCAGCACGCAAAGAACTTTTATACAACATGTATTCACATACATGTCTAAGTCCTTTCTATCCAAGAGTCACATACATTCACGCATCAAGAGAAACTCAGAGTTCAGTATCTTGCCCAAGGATACTTTGGCATGCAGACTAGAAGAGCCAGGAATCAGACCACCAACCTTCAGATTAGTAGATGTCCTGAATAAATGGTGAAAGAAATGCACTTTTTTAAATTATGGAAAAAGAGTTGATGTACAAATTGTTTTATCTGGAAGGTTTATTATTTCAACAATAAGAAATCATCACCAAACACACACACACACACACACACAAAACTACACCTTCGATAAAACCACCTGTTGATCACAGTCAATCAATGCCCTCACCGCAAGCTGGGTGGAGGCTGTGATGTCAGGTGTCCTGACGTGCGCAGATCCATTCAGATTAACTGCCAGCACTGGTTTAACCTGTGTCACAGTGTCGGTTTATAAAGGCTATAAAAAGACTATGAGCCAGCAACAAACACAGAAAGAATAGAAGACAGTAGCTAGCCCGAGTTCTAGTTAAAGACCCACTTTAAACACAAACTTATGCACACATGCAGCATCACTGTGGAACCTGACTTAGACCAGATGGCATCCATAGCCTCAAGGTTTGTGCTCCCTCTCTGTGACCTATCAGGATACACCCAGTGATTGTGATGGATGTCATGTACACAGTGAGCACACACAGCTATTCCCTTCTATTAACCTCTATTTAACTAAGACGCCTTGAAGGATTAAAAAGAAACCTGGCAAGAGATTTTGCGTTCTAAAATTACAAACGGCAGGAGGACGGCCAAGGTGTCGCGGCTGGGAAAGAGAACTAGAGAACTACAACCATCGCTGATGCCAAAACGCAGCTTTTACTGGTGTTAAAAAAAAATTTAAAAAAAAATTACGATCTTGGAAAGATTGCTTTGTTCCTCCCACAGATGACCGGCCGTGAGCAAGTTCCTTGAAATCTTTGTCAAGAAAAAAAGGAAAAGGGGAAAATCAACAACTGATGAGTCACCTCTGCCAAGATAGAATGCTGTGATTCAACAAAATGTTTACAGGCGAAATAACTCAGGTGGCCCACATTCACCTCCCTTTGAAGACAGCAGTCTTTGTTCCTGCAGCTGCATGCAATGAAACACCAAAAATATGTAGCAGAAAATATAGGATGTCTTAAAAGATCACAGACTGAAAGCAAGAGTTATCTGCTACAAACTGACTCCTGTAGGCGCTTTGCAACAATCCCACATGGGTCCAGAGTTATGAGGTCAACGCAAATTGACATGATATCATTGCTTTAAGAGAAAAAAAAACATGCTTAGATAGACACAAAAGACCTTACAAGACTTTCCAAGCCCATGTCACACTCAGCGAAACGTATTTTAGATAAAACACGAGGTGCATGCAGGTGAAACACATGAATTCTTACAGCTGTATCAACATATTTTGATAGGAAAGGTGAGTTAGTGCTGTATGCAAAATGCAGCTTATAACCAGCTGTTGTTGTTAAGTTGGCTCGTTGTCAGATTTCTGGTGATGGAGTGCTGCATCTGCTGACAATATTGAGCATATTATGCATGTGGTTGCTCTGTAGCTACATACATATAACGCCGTTAGCCAGAACGACAATGTCTATCTACACCACTGTGTTCAACAAGGCAGCTTCCTCATAAGCATAAGCTTATGAGAATGCTGTTGTTGGAAGACATAATTAATGAATTAATACATGGATATTTCAGAGTATCACTTTTCCCCCCCTATCAAATAACCCCAAAAAACAAATGACTGTAACTTTAAACTACAACAATTTGCAGCTCCAAGACAACAAACCTCAACAGCCTTTTTTCTGAAAAATCTTTTTCCTTATAAAAAAACCCAAACAAAACAACAAACAAAAACAACAACAACACAGCTTTAGCTAAAAGTTGCTAATTCACTTTAGCTTCCTCATCCCCCTCATATTGTAAAGTTATTACTGAGGCATGTTCACGGAACAGAGACATCATTATCAAGTTACTACTCTGGCACATGAAAAAGGTCAGTTCACTCCAGTGGCTGCATCCCCCTGTATACAGGTGCATAAAAGGTCCCTTAAGCAGCTCATCAAGAACATCTTTTGGTGTCACAGTTTTTGCATTTGAAAGTATACACATCTCCCAAACAGACGGAAATACAAATAATTCTAAAATAAGACTGAAGGTCATTAATGCTTGCAATTTTTAACACAACTTCATCCATCTGGAGAAAAATGAAACCAAGTATAAAGAGCTTTAGGTCTGATGAAAGTTCCTTTGGGATCTTTTTTTTTTTACTGTGACCCCACAAACTGTTTTCATCTTTCTGACAAACTCATTAAAAGAGTATTCTTTAATCCTATGTACATTTAGTTCATACACTATAAGAACCAAGGTTTTTGCCCACTCATCTTAATCTTTAAATTCATGTGTTTTCAGTCCCATTACCACAGGTATAACACAGGTATGCAGTCTGTCTTTACACATATTTGAGTCATTCTAAAGAGCTCACTGAATTTAAACATATTGGTACTGTAGTAGGATGGCTCATTGAAACAAGTCAGCTTGTGAAACTTCTTTTCTCCTAAATATTCCATGGCCACCTTTAAGCAGTATTGCAAAGTGGAAGTGATTAGGAACCACAGCAACTCAGCCACAAAGTGGCAACCACAGTTGACAGTTACAGAGTGGGGTCACTGAGTGCTAAGAAGCATAGTGTGTGAAAGTCACCAACTCTCTGCTGACTCAATGAGTTTCACACCTCCTCTGGCATTAAGATCATAACTTCAACGCAAACACTTTGACAGTTGATTTGAATCTTTACAGAGCCTACGATGTAACCTACGTAAGTGGCCAGTGCTGTTGCCAGCATGCTTGCGCATCTGGTCACGTCCCCAGTTTTATACTTGCCACAATAGAAACAAATAACTTTCTGGCTTGTTTTCCCCTCCTGGGTCCCTTCTCTTTATTGTGGGTACTTTTTTTTTCTTCCCAGAGGCAAACATTTATCCCTCAAGTTTTTCCACTTCTTTGTACATCTCCTCAAATCCACTCCCATAGGTTTGCCAATTTCCCTTTAAGAACTTACTGACATGCATGAGTTCTTATATTGAGGCTATGACTGTTATCCTCTCAATGATAAATTCAAAAACTGAGGCTAAAAAGTAGGCAGAAATACATAAGACGAATCAGCTGTAATGAACTGGTAATTTCATGAAATGGGTTTCCATGTAAAGCAGTGGACAAACCCAGGTCCATAAAAATATGCTCAGATGAGTCTGATGTGGAATAGGTTGACTGGCCCACACAGCCCTGACCTCAACTCCGCCGAGTACCGTATTTTTTTAACTATAAGGCACACTTAAAATCCTTTAATTTTCTCAAAAATCATCAGTGCGCCTTATGTATCGATTCTGGTTATGCTTACTGACCTTGAACCAATTTTATGTGGTACATGGCGCTCAAAAATAGAGCTGTTTGATATAACGATATATATTTGATGATGATATAAAAACATCTATCGTTTCATATTACACTATCGTTTGTTTCGTGGTGTCGCAAAATAAACTCTTTACGGCAATATTTTTTCATCATTTTTATGGTAACTGTAGAATTAATTTCTTAAAGTTTTCCCTCTTATATTTAAAACAACCACACTTAATTGCCCCTTGGGGATAAATAAAGCCTCTCTGATTCTGACAATGGACGAACAAGCAACTGCTTTTATGCGTTGTCGTTAGCAACAACGATCACGTGGCTCCGTCTGCTTGTTTATTTTCCACATAAACCTTTCACAATAAAGCTGAAGATCCTGTTGAGATTCTGCAAAATAAAATGAATCACGTGAAATAGTATGCAGAGTGTTTAAGGATGAGCAAAAAAGAGCCGCCAGGTGCTAAAAAATAAACCTGAAAAAAGGCTTTTCCCATCAACACGCCGTGTAATAAATACTGACAAAGAAAATGGTGGCCGTTTCAATTTATGTCTAAAAATGTAACACTGGACTCCAGGTACACGACGCCCAGTTGAAAACACTTCACGCAAGTCGAGTTGCCCAAGTTTCACAGAATTTACAGAAAATGTAAATTTTTGGTGCTATATATCCTTGTAGGGACGATAAATGTCTTATATCGGGATATGAGATTTTGATCATATTGCACAGCCTACTCAAAAATCTGTTAAAAAAATGTTTTAGTAAGCTACGAAGCCGTACTGCTTGATGGATTGTCGGAGCATTATGGCTACTGTAATCAGGAGCCTCACAGGGTCCAAAAAAGTCCGTCCTCTTCAGGTCCCAAAGTCAAACAAGCACTGCGGCATCACTGAGAGTTAAAAACCGTCTAAATTCTTTCATCTTTAATAAAATGATCAGCGTTGCTGCTTTGCCAGGTGTAACAATTAAGTTTAACATCCAGGCATCCATGAAAACAGAATGTATTAAATTTAACGGAGTTAGAAGTTAGAAGCAGGAAGTTAGCTCGCTAGTTTCCACCTAAACATGATATACCATGTTCTGACTGATAGATTTTTGAAACAAATAAAACGTACAGCTCTGCTATCACTTCCAACATGAATGAAGACAGAAAACTAAACAGCAGTGATGTTTGTAGGGTTACTGAAGTTTGGCTAGCTGGTATATAACCATGCGCTACGTGATCGCTAGCGACACAGCTATGTTAGCATAACATAAACACAGTGAAGCTGGAGGATGAATGCTAACTTTTTTTTTTTGCTTGACAGAAGTTAATGTGAGGGTTCCTGAGGGTTGGGGACAAATGCAATCGCATGGCAGGATGCTGTAAACTGACCAAACTTCAGTCAGGAGAACAACTGAGATAATCCATCCACAATATGAGGTTAGTCATTAATATACTGCAACAACATGGGAATAGAGTAGCTGCAAGAGAATTCAACATTAATGAATCAATGGTACGGAAGTGGAGTAAGCAAGAAGAATGAGTTGAGTAAAGTTTGACTTATTGGACTGTTTTGTTCCGCTCAATGCGCCTTATAATCCGGTGCGCTTTATGATTCAAAAAATACGGTACCTTCAGGATGAACTAGAATGGGGGCCTCTGCTCACAGAAGTGTCTAACCTGACAAATTCCCAACAGCATCCTCCAAAATCTTGTAGAAAGATTTAAAAGCTTCTGTACGTATTATGTGTAGGTGGCCCAATACATATCGAGTCCATATATTGTATGTTAGGTATACTTTAATTATACAGTTTCATCAGGTTTGCATTCACCATTCAGTTTCTATTTATCTTATACTGCAAAGAGGGTACATAACCTTTGCTCAGTCGATAATTATAATGCATTTTGGATTCCCAGCTAAAGCAACTGCCTAATATTTTCCTTGACCAAAAATAGCCATTGTGCTTAGTTTGGCTTTTAATATGCAAGCTTTCCAAACACCCATGGAAAGGATGAAAACAACGGAAACACGGATCACTGAATGGCTGACTCCTGCAGCTCGGTGTACATCCACTGATCAAAAACTGTATTTACAATGAGGAAAACCATGTCGTTACTACAGTGAACAGCACAGGCAACATCCAATCCTGATTTCCCCTTAAACTGGACGTGAAATACAGGATTTCCCCCATAGTACAGCAAACAGTGGGCAGTACAGGATAACCGGGTTAAGGCATTTGCACATGATTCTCACATTTTCCTGGTAATCATTATTCCATTAGTTCCAGACGAGAGGCGACCAGAGCAAATGATGCCTTGAATATGTGCAGTGCTGCCATGCTCTGCTGCTCTTGCCCGACAAAATCCATCATCCTCATACTCGACGTGTCGTTTTCTGAGGGCTTTGGGGGGTGTGGGGGTGGAGGGGGTACAGCAGCAACACGGAGGATCTCAATGAAAGGGAGATGACACACACACCGAGGCATTATCATCTCCCATTCTGCGTACACACAATCGACTAAGCACACACACAGAAGCATGCATATCTACAATGCACTTACAAATCCTGCACACAGGTCCTCTGACAGCTGAGCGTCTGCATGCACACACACGCGTAAGCACAATCAATTAAAACGTGTTGCATACCCTTTCATGACAAACCACTTCCATCTACAACTACTGAACTCGTCCCCCCACCCCTCCTCCTTAAATATGCGGTGCAGCCAAAATATTTCCCATGCCGCTCATGCTGGATCCAATATCCAGCCAAGGCAACTTCCGTTTGTAGGAAAAACTACTCGAAATTCAAAGCCCGTCCAGGCTAACTAGCTGGCTCCCAAACAAAGCTCCCATTGTCTGGAACTTGTAGTTTTACCGTTTTTCTCTTGGCCCTCGCAACTGTGATTAACTCAGGTACGAAAAACTACAAATCCGAAGTCTGCAGAGCCCCATGAGCATGCGCAATGGCCCCTTAAGGATCGCGAAGGTTGTGGAATATTTTCTCCTTAATAATTTTTGCGTGCAGCGGCACATTTCAGAGTATGTATGTACTTTGCTGAGAAGCTGGAGGTCAAAGTGGAGCATGGACCCGGTGAAAACGGCTCCTGGCGGAACTGAGACCCGCGGCTGAGCCGTAGTAAAGAGGCTGCTCTCCGCATTGACTGAAGTTGGTCGGCTCGGCTCGGCTGCCTCTCCTCTCAATGTTTGCTTTGGCTCACTAACGTTCACTTCGCTCGCCACTTTTCAGCGCTTTCGAATATCCCCGGCTGCTCACCCAAAACTGCTCAGAGAAAACCAAGAGAGCACACACGGCTTACCTTTCGCTGCTCCAGGGTTTCCGCTCACTTCCAGCTCCGTTAAAATAATCCTCCAGACATTGTGGAAACAGCCGTTGCCCGACGGTCTGCTGCCTGTTCACCAAGCGAGACGTTGCCAAGAATTCTCAACCGAAACCACGGCGAAGCTGCGCCCGCACTCACTGCGCATGCGTAGCTCCGACTGGCGCAAACTACTGATAGTAACACAGGGGGCGGCACGCTGCTGCTCCTGGAGCCGTGGAAACACGTAGTAAATACAAGTGGTAATACTGCAGAGTACAAGTACCTATCAAAGTCCTGCATTCACAGTTTTACTGCAACAACAACAATGCATCAAAATAAAAGCATACTGATTAATTAAATAGTGGGTATTGCAGTTACCTAAAACTTGATAAGACATTTTAAGAACAAAAAATAAATCATAACCATAAATGAACCTAGAGGTTACCCACTTTACTGATGTAAAGTTTTCTATATTTTAAACTTCTTAAATTGTGAGCCAGACAAATATGCCACAAAAGAACAATACACTACACAAAAACACATTTTAACAATACAGATTAGGCTAAAATGAGGAAAACCCTATCTAATAAAGTGGTTAAGCAAAAAACATCACATCACAACTATTTAAAATTAATAAACTAATAAAAATCACTCAGCTATAGTAACTCTGGGGAAGGTGTAGCTTTCACATTTGAAGGATGGGTTTCTGCAATGCATGGCAACTCCCCAACATTGTTATAATCAGAACACCAAGTATTAGTTTAATTTATTGTGCTTTTGTACGATTTATTTATGAATGAAAACTATTCATGCTGTTATTTTGAAGGCAGAGTAGCACAAGTAAATTATTTTATAGTATTGGTTTATACATTAGACCTATTGTTACACATAACGTGGTGCCCTTTTTTCTTTCATTTACAAACTTCCATCTTATCCTAACCCATAATACTTAGTTATAATTTATTTGTTTATAATATGTTGTATGAATAATCTGAGTCTACAAAGTAAAAAATAAAAAACAGAATCTGAACTGGTGGAATAGTATCAAGAAGCAGAATGGAATATCCCCGTATTGTTATGTACTTGAGTAAATGTATTTTGTTTTATTTTGTTTCTTTTAAACTGTGGACAGAGTGTTTTACTGCGCAGCCCAATAAGTTTTTGCTCAGTGTCATGTCAAGTTCACAAATAGGCCAATAGCACACCCTTGTGGTTGCTGATTTGAAATGCTGAGGGATTAACCTGAAATGAATAATAACTAAGTTAAAGATATATAAATATTTGTTTGAAAGAATTTGGATATATTTATTTATTTTTATATTTATACTGTTGATTGATTTTCTTTCTTTTCCAGAGAGATTTTTTTAACAGTAAATCTCACTGTATATTCTACCTTAAAAAATCTTTAAATTTCAACTTCTTAAAATAAAGTTTTGAGATAATAACACAAAAATAACAGACATTAAAAACTACTTTATTTGAGACAGATATGAAGGCATGCCGGCTCGGACGTCGCCCGGTTCAGCAAGATCCGCGTCAGGTGTTGAGGAACCAGGGCACCCTGACGAGAAGTGGGCTACTGGAATAAGAAGGCATCGGTGGGCAAGACATGAAAATAGGGCATTGTTGGAATGCTACTACGCAAGTAACCCTGGTGGAAGGGGTTACATGAATAGGATGATGACCTATGGAATCCTCGATACCCAACATCCACAATGGCGGCGAAACAACTAGTAGCTCAGTATTCCAACATTCGAAAGAAGGGACTGCTCTCACAACTAGAGATTGACGAGGTACAACACAAATGCTATGGCAAGGGGGAGCCAGGACGCCAGGTCAGGAGGGTGATATCATCACCCCCACCCGCGATTGGGTACCAAGCCCCAAGTGCGATAGAAGAAGGATCGTTGAGTGCGAGGGGAACTGACCTGAAAGATAGGATCATGGCCAAGCTTGAAACCTGGACCCCTGTAGCCGGTTACCAAGACTACGTGAAGTACTCTCAGAAGGTCTGCTAGATGACGTTAATGCAGCACTACGGACGATACCTACAGCCACCATTACCGAGACTAACAAGCTGATCTACACTACGACAGCAGTGACCAGTGAGATGCTGGGCTACAAGTTGAACAGCCACAAGGGGCAGTACCCTCCATGGAGAAGGAGGCTAGAAGTTAAGATCAAGGTAGCATGGAGGGAGGTTAGCCAACTATCAGTGCTACAGAAAGGTGCAATGAAGAAGGTGCCTAAGAAGTACAGCAAGCTGTCCATACCCGAGGCCTTGGAAACTGCCAAGCAACGACTCACAGCCTTGGCCAGGTGCTTGAAGAGGTACACTAGAGAGATTGAAGGCAGGAGAATAAACCAGCTGTTCTCCACAGAACCAGCCAAGGTGTCCTCTCAGTGGCAAGGGAAAAATATGAGAACAGCACCACCAAGGCTGGAGATGGAACAATACTGGAAGAGCATATGGGAGAAGGACGCAACCCATAACAGCAATGCTCAGTGGCTAGTGGATCTGAGGCAGACCACAGCAACCTCCATGAACAGGGTCCAGTAACAATCGCAATAGCAGACATCCAAGAAATGGTCTCCAGTATGAAGAGTTGGACAGCACCAGGCCCTGACATGTTCACAGCTACTGGCTAAAGAAGCTGACTGCACTCCACAAGCGCCTGGCAGCACAAATGAACCAGCTGCTAGTTGACGAGAGACAACCAGAATGGCTAACCGAAGGCCGGACAGTCCTGATCCTCAAGGACCCCCAGAAGGGACCGGTCCCCTCCAACTACCAACCAATAACCTGTTGTCAGCCACCTCCTGTACATGGATGACATCAAGCTGTATGCCAAGAGTGAATGAGACATCGATTCACTGATCCACACCACCAGGATATACAGCAACGACATTGGAATGTCATTCGGACTGGTGAAGTGTAGTCGGATGGTAACAAAGAGAGGGAAGGTAGTCAGAACTGAGGGGATTAAACTACCAGAAGGCAACATTGCAGACATAGAGGACAGCTACAAGTACCTGGGGATCCCACAGGCAAATGGGAACCATGAAGAGGTCACTAGAACAGCTGCAACCACCAAGTACCTGCAGAGGGTCAGGCAAGCTCTGAGAAGTCAGATGAACAGTAAGAACAAGATCCGGGCTATCAACACCTACGCCGTGCCCGTGATCAGGTATCCTGCTGGGATGATAAGTTGGCCAAAGGAGGAGATAGAAGCAACTGACATCAAGACAAGGAAGCTCCTGACCATGCATGGAGGGTTTCACTCCAAGTCCAGCACCCTAAGGCTGTACGCTAAGCACAAGGAAGGAGGCCGGGGACTGATGAGTGTCAGCACCACGGTCCAGGATGAGACAACAAACATCCATGAATACATCAGTAAGATGGCCCCAACAGGCCACGTGCTCAGTGAATACCTCAGGCAGCAGAAACCCAAGAATGAGAAGGAAGACGAGGCAGCATCATGGAAGGACAGGCCCCTGCACGGTATGTACCACCAACAGATAGTGGAGGTGGCTGATATCCAGAAATCCTACCAGTGGCTGGACAAAGCCGGACTGAAAGATAGCACGGAGGGACTAATCATGGCAGCACAGGAACAAGCTCTGAGCACAAGATCCATAGAGGCTGGGGTCTATCACACTAGGCAAGACCCCAGGTGCAGGTTGTGTAAAGATGCCCCAGAGACAATCCAGCACATAACAGCAGGGTGTAAGATGCTAGCAGGCAGGGCATACATGGCACGCCATAACCAAGTGGCCGGCATAGTGTACAGGAACATCTGTGCCGAGTATAACCTGGAAGTCCCGAGGTCAAAATGGGAGATGCCCCCAAGGGTGGTGGAGAATGACCGAGCTAATATCCTGTGGGACTTCCAGATACAGACGAACAAAATGGTGGTGGCTAACCAACCGGACATAGTGGTGGTAGACAAACAGAAGAAGACAGCTGTAGTGATAGATGTAGCGGTTCTCGTATATAAGGAACACAAGAAGCTTGAGAAGTACCAAGGGCTCAGAGAAGAGCTCAAAAAAATGTGGAGAGTGAAGGTAACAGTGGTCCCAGTGGTAATCAGAGCCCTAGGTGCGGTGACTCCCAAACTAGGCGAGTGGTTCCAGCAGATCCCAGCAACAACATCAGAGATCTCTGTCCAGAAAAGCGCAGTCCTAGGAACAGCTAAGACATTGTGCAAGACCCTCAAGCTCCCAGGCCTTTGATAGAGGACCTGAGCTTGAAGGATAGACCGCAGGAGCGAGTGGGGAATTATATATATATATATATATATATATATATATATATACATATATATGACATATATAAAGCCCTTTGAGTCGACTGTTGTTGTAATTTGTTGAAATGAATCACCACCTCCTTACCCACCACTAGAGTTGGATGTCTCGAGACCGGTCTCGAGACCAAGACCGGTCTCGGTCTCGACGGACTTTTGTCTTGGTCTCGGTCTTGGTCTCGACGGACTTTTGTCTCGGTCTCGGTCTTGGTCTCGCTGTCTCGGTCTTGCGCTCTCAAATCGACATAGTGTTCGGGAGATTTGGAGTCAACCATCAGCGGAGCGGGGGTGTCTTACTGGGCTTAAGGCCGGGTCATTTTTTCAGAAGCATGGGGTTTTTTGGAGTGTAATTTGTTTGTTAGATGCCTGACTGACAACTGTATAAAACAAAAACAACACACGAAGCACAGAGCGCACCGTCGTAAATTCCCCCTGATTTTGGTATGATCCGAGCTTTGGCACCAGGCGACTGAGCACAGCACCCATGTGAGCGAGGGGGGAGAAGCTGCTGCCTGCGAGTTTGTTGCAGAGGAGAGCTTAAGTTTGACCAGGTACCAACGGAAATCATTCGTACTGAACTAATAATGTAAATATGACGGTGTATCACAAAAGATTGATATCAAACTGATCACTTGGTTGCGTTACTTACTCTTCGAGTGAATCAACAAATGGATAAATAAAAAGCCGAACGACAATGCTGATTTTTTTAGAGTCTTAGCTTACATCTCATATTTTCAGTTGTTACCCTCCACGGCTAAACAAACTCTCTAAATCGGTTTCAGTTGTGTACTGATGAACACAACAATGGACATAAGGAGCTTCTTTCAAAGAAAAAACTCAGGTAGATGTTATTTTATATATTATGCTTTGTATGTTGTTCAGTATATCTATGCAAAACAAGAGGAATTTCAATACACAGCAGTATATTCACAGTTGAAACCAGATATTTACATACATTTTAGGGAGAAAACATAAAACCTTTTTTTTTTACTGTTAAACATCAATTTAGAGTAAACTTTTGTTTTAGATAAATAAATGTTGTAATGTCTTTTGAATTAGTTAAATGTCAGAATAAAAAGAGGGAGCTGTCTATTTTAATCACTTTCATCAAATGTAGGGGTACATATACACTAAGTTTATTGTTAATTAAGATTAATTAAGAAAACTCCAGATGATTCCATTCTGAGCTTAAGAAGCTTCTGATTGGTTAGTAGAGTCCATGTGGGTAAATTGGTGGCACAGCTGTGGATGCATATAAGGCAAAACACAGAGCCTGTTTCTTTGAAATGGGAAAGTTTCTTTGAAAAATCAAGAGATGTCAACCAAAACACCTGGAAAAGAATTCTGGAAAAGAATTGTGGAGCTCCATAAGTGTGGCTCAATTTTGAATACAATTTGGTGCCATTTACAATTAAGAAATACAGACAGTTTCTCTCTTTACTCTTAAAGTTAACAAATATGTTTTTTATATTTATCAATCTAAAAAAAGAAACATTTAGTCTGATTTGATGTTACAATTAAAAAGTGTTTGTGTTTTTATCTGAAGAGTATGTAAATATCTGGTTTCCACTGTATATTTGTGTTTGGCTTGATTGTCAGCACAAAGAGGGAGAGAGACGACGAAAATGACGACAGAACAGAGATGGAACAAGAGCAGGTGAGACACACATGTTAGTCAAATGGTTGTTTGCCAAAAACTCATCAGAACATGTATCTCGTACCTATTGTATCTTTTTAGATAGCGTTTGTTACTTTTAAAATTCTATATTTATTAAGTTATGCAGGCTTGTTTGCTCAACAAGGCTAAATAATTATATAAACTTTTCAGAATCTAAATAGTGTACTTTGGTAGAATTAAAAAATAAGTGTAGTGCAGGTCTAAGATGATTTTTAGTGCTGCTATCATCTAGTTCTGATTCTGGTTCTGTCTTGGTTACTGTTGTAGTCCTGTTTTAATTCTGGATCAGTTCTGGGTCAGAGCCTAATAATCTTTCAGTCATTTCTACCCTCACTTAATTTCCTTTGGCTGCTCAGCTCTCACACAGTGGCTCAGCTACGCTCCAATCCCTCCATATTGTGGCCAATCACATGCGAGGATATAGGATAATATCATTATGTGAAAAACAGAGAGGGTGAGAGACGCAACAGTCAAGTGGAGCATGCGTCTGTCCTCTCAGTGAGTGAGTGAGACAGTAGACAGCGGTGAGGAGGGCTGTGCGAAAGCAAAAACACATAAATATGCCCGAGACCCGTAAACGAAGCAGCATCTGGCTGCAGTTTAAAGACTTTTTTTGTCTCGGTCTTGGTCTTGGTCTCGTCTCGTCTCAACTTGGTCTTGGTCTTGTCTTGGTCTCGATACCCTCTGGTCTTGGTCTTGTCTTGGTCTCGATACCCTCTGGTCTTGGTCTTGTCTTGGTCTCGATACCCTCTGGTCTTGGTCTTGTCTTGGTCTCGGATTAGGCGGTCTTGACTACAAGTCTACCCACCACCTCCTTAATTGAATTGCATTGTTACATGACATGAAGTGTTTGTATTGTAACACTGACTCTGAGCTTTGTAAATCATTGCTAATAATGTCTGTATATCATATGCCATATATTCCATGTGCCTATATTTTGTAAATACAAACAATTGCAGTAAGAAACATAGTTTTAAAAATATCTATATATAGCAAATATTATCACTCCAACCTTCAGATTGGTTTATTGACCTTAAAGGAGAGGTCAAAGGTCAAATGTGACATACCAGACTTTTAGGAGTCATATTTTTGAAGTTATAAAGCTTTTTATCAATTTTTGATGAATAAATCTTTCAGTTGACCTTGAAAACCTTGGTGGATTCAGCTCAAATTTTAATGGATAGTTAACATGACCCAACTCTACACTCTACAAAGTTTTATCAGAATTCGTCCAAAACTTTTTGAGCCATTACCTCGTCAGCGGGGTTGATAATGAAAATATAGGATGTGAATTTTCCAGCAAGTCAAATATATAATGTGAGAAAAAAAACCCTTCTAATAAGATGTAAGAATAAACCACAGCATGCAACCTAAGCACTGATAAAGAGTGGAGTTTGATGCACAGGAGGGCCTTGCTAAAAGGATGGCAAGGACACCACACAAAAGCCTTGAATTCAAAGCGGCAATGAAGGGTGGAGAGTAATAAAAGAAGTGGGGAGAAAGAACTTGAAGAAAGATGGACAAGAGAGTTTGATCCCCTTCTGAAAAAGACACTCCATTCAAGACTTTCTGTTTCACTAACTGCGCACCAGGGGTCAGTATAGCTCAACAATTAATGGGCGTGAACACTATTGTTTAAAAATACATTATTTTATTGCTTTTTGTTTTTGTTTTTTCTTTTTTGCATTGTACTGCTATTCTGGTCTTATTTTTAGATCAAATAAAAAGACCTTCAGCTACTGCTTTCTTAATTTTAATAGGCTAAATAAAATAAGAAATGCTTTATAAGCCGTGATTTTATGGCCTATGAGACAAATACCAGCTGCCACTGGTGCTTAAAAATCACACATTAAAAGCAATGGAGCAGGACAATGGAAATCAGGGGGCTACCAGTTGGGTTAAAAATGCCTCTTTTGTGTCGTGTTATCAACTAGAACCTAAAAACATCCTTCCCTATTTTCAGCTCCAAAATCTTATTATTGCAGTATATTATAATATATAATATTTTACATTATTTGAATTGTAATCTGGTTGTTTTAAGTGGACAGTAGGCCACAGTATATTAAAGGATAATGCCAATAATGTACTGTACAGCCAGCCGTTTCCTGATGATTGTAATAATGTTAATTATTTAGTTATATCAGCCGCCAGAATGATGTAGGTCAGCTGGAGAGCATGCAAATACTACATTACCCAGGGTGCACCTGCACACCAACACAGTCCAGTCCCGTTCCAACAGACTGCGGTGTCTTACACTCTCCGCCCTGCACAGTGAGCTGCATCCTGATCTGCGCACAGGCGATGGGATCGCGGGCGTGGACCTGTTACCTGCTGCAGCCATCCCTATGATTAGAGAATCGGCGACGGGGGAAGCGCTCGCTTCAGCGTACGTGAACGGCACTCCGGCATATTTGAATGCAAAGTCAGCCCACAGACTGACAGCTCGGAGCACGAAATATTTTGTCTGTTTGGTGTGTGTGTGTGGAGGGGGGAGATAGAAAAGCCTTTTTGAATACAGTGGAGCTCCAGACAGCTGGCTGAACGCAGACTCCCTGAGCGCTTTGTCAATCTGACGCCAAATTGTGAGGACCTCGATGGGCCCCTTTACTTGGATGTAAACCGTACGCCCATGCGACGATGTCAGTGGATGTTGCTGGCTTCACTTTCCAGGTTAGGTTACAGTAATTGTTTACGTATTAAAATTAAGCCATTTTAAGGCGGAACACGCGAGAGGCACCTGGATACGCTGCACCATTTTACACACAGGATTTTATTATCGTTATTATTATGATCATTAATATTAGTGGGATACAGATGTGTCTTGATAGAGGAAAAATGGAGACAGTGGATTTGTTCATCTCGTCCTCGGATAGCCTGTAGAGCTGTTATACCGCAATGCCTCCATGCAAACCTCCGCTGACAGCGTTTTCCACCTTATGTGACGGTTTCCGTCTCCGCTGAAGAAGTGGCGGACATTTAAAGCTCACACCTTCCTTACGCCGCTGTAGATTCGGCGATCGTGCGCGCTAACGGGGCAACGGGATAATGATAAACGCTGGCATCTCTTTCCCGTCACCAGTGAGGAAGAATTTCTTGTCCAAACCGACGCTCGTCACCATCACCAATGCAGCCCAGCAGAGGCGATTAAACCAGGCCGCTGCACAGAGACGGAGGCGGGTTTGTTATGCCCAGACTTGGCTGGATGCTGAACATGGTGCCACTTTCTCAGCTCTGTATTGACTACCTGTCGCCCAGCCGTCGGCTCATTTCACTAATTGCCCAGCTGTCTTAAAATGGACGAGGCTTTTCTGATGAAGGCTATTCAGGGACACTGAACCGGCTCTTGAGTGGCCATGCGTGTAGGATTTAGCTTGGACCAGCTTGTCTGGATGTAGGGCGCATATCCGCGGATATTCCCAAACACAGAAGAGAAAACAGCCTATATTCATGGAGATGGCAGGCGGTGGAGGTGCATCTATACGGGGCTGGATGAGAAATAATGAGGACCTCTGCTCAGAGGATTTCACTCAGCTCGTACACCCACAGCAGTTTGCCTAAGAGTCTATACAAGGAACATGTCTGGCAACCATCAGAGGTCATTCGGGCAAATAAATCAAAATTCTAACAAAATTATGAGCTCAGATTGTAAATGCTGGATTTTTACTGGATGGATTTAATTCACAGTTTATTAGCTGATCAGGACCTCTGAAGGCATCTCTCTGATTATGCTCCTTCACAGATAAATACACTCTCCTGAGTCAGCTTCTTTTTCTTCAGTTTTGAAAACAATCAGTTTTTTGGGGGGCAAGTGGCATGGGGTTAGGATCCATTCTGTTTGACCTAATGTACGTTATCCCTGAATAAACTTGCCTTTGGGAATTCATGTTACTTCCACACTTTGTGCCAACAGCACAGCAGCAGCCGGTGACAGGATTTAGGATTTGGCACAGTTTCAGCAGCGATATGTGGTGATGGGGGAGAGCAGTCGCTGCTCTCTGACCCACTGATTCCCCTCACCCCTCCTCCGGTGGTCGAGGGCAGCTCATCTCAGTCAATGGGCCCTGTATGGATTTTGTGCCTGAGTTGTTCGAGGGCAGGCCAACAGTGTCAAACAGCAGTCAGGCTGCCATGAACCCATACGGCAGAGCGAGCAGCACAGCGGCCCCCCTGTCCTGCACCAGCTGTGGGGGCTGTTGCTCACCACCTCCCCCTTGCCTCATTCCCCCTGGGCCCCCTTCCTCTACTACCTCTTCCTCTTCCATGCCTCCAAACATGACCCCTGCGCCACCAATGTTTCCTGCCCCAGTCGTGCAGGTGGAGAATGGTAGCAGCTGGAACTCCTCCACCATCTCCTCCTCTGGCTCCCCAGACTCCCACTCTGGTCATCGAGGTGGGGCAAACAACCCTTACTGGACGGCGGTGTTTGACTATGAGGCCACAGCTGATGAAGAGTTAACCCTGCGGCGTGGGGACCTTCTTGAGGTTCTCTCCAAGGACTCTAAGGTGTCTGGAGACGAGGGCTGGTGGACGGGCAAAATCCAGGACAAGGTGGGTATCTTTCCAAGCAACTATGTCACAAGGGGAGACACTCCCAATTACCAGCAGCTGACTTCAGGAGGACTGGTGGCAGGTGGGGTGGGTGATTGTCCGTTGGAGATTGACTTTTCAGAACTGCTCCTGGAGGAGGTGATAGGAGCTGGTGGATTTGGAAAAGTGTACAAAGGAGTGTGGCGGGGAGAGGAAGTAGCCGTTAAGGCTGCCAGGCAGGACCCAGATGAGGATATCAGTGTCACAGCAGAGAGCGTGCGGCAGGAGGCCAGGCTGTTCTGGATGCTCCGGCACGCCAACATTATCGCGCTCCGTGGAGTCTGCCTGAAGGAGCCCAACTTGTGCTTGGTGATGGAGTATGCTCGAGGGGGGGCTCTAAACCGAGCCTTGGCTGGGAAGAAGGTCCCCCCGAGAGTTTTGGTGAACTGGGCGGTCCAGATTGCAACGGGGATGGACTATCTGCACAACCAGGCGTTCGTACCCATCATCCACAGAGACCTCAAGTCGAGTAATAGTGAGTACTTCAAAGTCTTTTATCTTCTCTGTAATCAAACAAAGACACTAAAACACATTTCAAATGTGTAGTTGTTGGAAAAAAAGTTTTGATGTAATGTACATGTACTGAGACAGAAGAATAGAGCAGAACTCAATGGTGGATAAACACTTTAAATTGTTATGATGTGAGATCAGCAGGAGGAGTTTGCTCAGCTGTTGTGTTATCATGCAGCTCAAGGTGACTGGTTATTTAGATTATGTTGACATTATGATGAGATATTGTTTGCAGTACTGCAACCTTCATGCTGACCTTTGTGTATGCTGGATGTCACTGAACTTGCAACTAAGAGCTCAGTGAGGATACACACAACCTTACATAGTTCTTCTGTTTAGCTCCTCCGTTTAATATACACACACTTGAGTTATAGGTCAAATCTACTTTAATCTAACACAAAGTCACACAGAATTGCTCATTTATTATTATTATTATTATTATTATTATTATTATTATTATTATTCGAGATGTTTGAAACAGGTGTTCCACTTCATTCAGTTGTAAGTAGTGGCAATAGAGGATTTTAAACAAAAAGCTGACTATATTATCATCAATTTGCCTAAGGTTTTGTTTCCTCCCTAAATTTGTATGCACGGCATTTTGGTAGATTCAATTTAGTGAACTAATTACAACTTTACTTTGATAATGACTGACTCAAGGCAAGAATAATGTGATTGATGCAGTCACAATCTATTGATCGCCGTATCAGGGGCATATTATAATACGAACAGCATATGCAGGACTCATCCAGTGTACATCACAGTGTTTTACTAGAGAGGAGAACACATGGCACTTTTTTCTTTTTAAGAGCAAAGATGGGTGAACTAGTCTCTAATCTGAGCAAGCTGTCCATCTCTGCACATGAATATGCAAAAAGTCAAGATTTTTGTTGCTGAAAGCTTTCAGGTTTCTATTTGTTTATATTGACCAGTGGTGTTTGATCATCAGGTCATATAAAGAGCAAAAAAAAAAAGAAAAAGAAAGAAAAGCAAGATGGGATTTTCAGAAATACACTGGTTAATAATTAACTACTGTCTGAAGATGATTATCTGTATGTGCAGGCGATGACCAGAAAGCAGAATTCATGGTCTGAATTAATATATTTTATACATTTTTATTTGGTAGGGATGCTTCCTTTAACATATTTCCAATACAGAGCATGAGTGTTTATAGCTAGTTCTAATTTCTATTCATTGTCTCTGGATGGAGTTTTGCATCTGCAGTACACAACTATAGTTTTACTGTCATCAATTGTATAAAACCACAATTGGAAAAACCTAACAGATTATCTGAGTTCCTAGACTGAAGAACAATAGACGGGAAGGACTTAGCTTAACATGATGGCTGAAATCAGGTGGAAATGGCTAGCTGGTCCAAGCTAAATCAGCCTATCAGGACCTCCAAGTACACACCAAATAATCATAACATTAAAACCATCTACCTAGTAGTGCTGTGCTATACTGCAGATTTCAATATGGATCAGATAATAAGTAAATACAGTTCAGTATTGCTGATATCAATACTGATACTTTTACAGCATAAAGGTAACTTATGTTGGAGATCACAGTGTGTGATATTTGAATCGATCTGCCTTGTATCTACTACCTTGTATTGTGTACATTCACCGTTATACAACGGACCTCAGGGGTGTCCTCAGGTGTCTGGCACTGTGACACTGGCAGCAGATTCTTTGGGTCCTGTGGGTTGCACTGTGGCACCAAAATCGACCTGTAGCATCTTCCAGATTCTCAGTGGGATTGAAATTGTAAGACTCAGTGACAGAGATGGTTCCTGAGCACTTTTGTTTTGTGTATGTAGGCTGATGTTGTGGCAGTGTCTAGGTACATGTGTGCTAATGAGAAGATCAATGTTATTCACTTAAATTGTCTTGCGTTTTGTAGCTGCGGCTCATCATCCTACGAAAGCTTGTTTCAGACTCTAACAGATTGTAAAGATGGCAAAAATTTGCCATCTTTACAATAAAATGTCAGGTTTGAGTTATTTTTCTCAGACATTTAAGTAACTAAGTCATAACTTGACTTATGTAGGGCAAAAATGTTTCTTTTAGTAGATGAAACAAGCTTCCACATTGTTATCATCAGCAGAAACCAGTAATTTACAGTATTTCAGAAGAGAAGAGAAAGAAACACTTTAGACTGGTGAGAAATAAACACTTGCAGCACAGCACACGGTGCTGTGCTGCTGTGTTAAATGGTTGTCCCACATTGAATATTGACATGTTTACAGTCTATATGTCAGATTTGTGGTCACAGCTATTTCAGTCCGGGCTGCCCTGTGTGCAATCCTCCGGGGCAAATGAGCCCTCTCCCAGTCACTGCAGAAATGTGATCATAAAGGTGTCATCACTGGATTCTAGTATTTGATGTGAGGTTTTGGGAATGATGACACTAGCGGAGAAACTTAAATTGATCCCAGCAGGGAGACTTTAGTCCTGGTCTCACTTTACCATGTTTTCCCTGCCATCTTTCGCTACACCTCCTACTGCTCCTCATCCTCTTCCTCCTCCTCTATCCTCCCCTCCTCAAGGAGAGCAGTTTTGCTCTGCAACTCGCTGAGCTATTTTTGGTCCTTTGTGCTACTTGCTCTTTAAAGACGCAGTTGCAGTTGTTGGTGCATCAAAGAAATAATACGCAGCAAGCATCTAAGTGTGTCTGTGTGCAGGTCAGGTATGGAGAGTGTTTATTTATCCCAAGTGACATGAGTTATGGGGGAGGGACAGTACAAATAAGGGTGGAGTATGTAGGATGCTGACTGTAGGCCTTTTAAACAGGAGAGGTATGAGTGGCAAACACACTCGTTGCTCATGTGCTGCTAATCTTCAGTCCCTGTCTCGGTCTTCATGAGTCTCGTACTTTTCTGCCATACGTCCTCAGTTCCCTCTCTGCCGTCTCCCACCTCCTCTCTGGCAGCAATGATGCGGGAGCTGATGCGTATTGGACAGCAGAGCCCTGGCAACAACGCCATAACGCTGCCTTTCCATGGTGACATGGGCACTGCTTCTGTGCTACTGAGTCATACAGCTGCTAGCCGCTGTCAGCTGCTGGGTAAAATGTCAGTCCCTTAATTTAGTCGATTGTGTGTGCGTGTGTGAAAATAGCAGCTGAAGAAATGCAGGAAAATCTCAGGGAGGGAATGTTGGACTCTCTTTTCCCTCCGGAATAATGAATCTTGCCGTAAATGCAGGGTGCTAATCGTTAAGCATGTGATTATATGAGTCATACCCGGACTGGTGGGATGTTTGCATTAGCCTTGTGATGCCCAGAAGGGAAAATCTTGGGAAGAAAGTGAGACAGAGGGGAGAGGTAGCAGGTCAAAAGATTGGGAGGATAAGAGGGTGGAAAAGATCAGGTGGTGAAGAGAAAATAAGCTGGAGTGTGGAGACTGATGGGAAAAAACAAGAGAAGCAGAGCATGGGCGGGGAAGGGGGGGGGGGGGGGAAGATAAACAGTGGTTCATCTCAGTTTAGGGTTACACCTCAGCTCATTGTCCAGGTGCGCTGGTCTCAGGTGTCCTCTTCAAACCGCCGACCACTTGGCAGCGCCGCGGTTACAGTGCAGCACAGGCCCCCGAGCCTCTCCACCACCTCCCGTTTCCATACTCCCAAAGAGAAAAAAGAAATCATCAAGGGAAAACGTGACACTTGTGATAGATCAAATCAGTGTTGGAAGCTTTGCAAGTTTTCTTTTCTTTTTTCTTTTTTTTTTTACAGCAATTTTATTTTTGGCTCAGATGCTTTCTTCTAAATTTATCCTGAGTGTTTGCAGCGGGTGGTTTTAACCTGCTGAGTGTCGTTGTGGGCCCACAGCGAGCGGGTGAGTCTGTATAACCGGGATAATCTGATTACAGTGACCTCCTTAGAGTGATGTCACAGCATGTTTGTGGGTTGGCAGGTCATCGCCCCCGCGGCCATGCCTTACCTGTTTCTCTGATCCTGGATCAGCCTCTAAGTTGCTCAAAGCATAGGGCACCAGTCGCCCTCGCTTGACTCAAATGTAGAATTAAAGGAAGCAGAAAAGATTTAGAGTATCGATATCTGGGCAGGGGTTAGCACTGTCGCTCCACAGCATGAAGGTCCTGGGTTTGAATCCACCATCTGGGCGGGGCCTTTCTGTGTGGAGTCTCTTCTGGTACTCCGGCTTCCTCCCACAGTTTAAGGCAAGCAGGTAGTGGGGTTAGGTTAACTGGTGATATTAAATTGACTACGAATGGTTGTCTGTCTCTCCCGTGCTACGCCTGGCGACCTCACCCTAATGCAGCTGGGACAGGCCTTTGGACAAATGGGGAATACAAACAGTCTCAAGATGACCTGGGAAAAAAAGTTTATGACGACATTATTTCTGACACAGAAAATTAGTCGGGGAAATCGAGGCACATTGATCTAATGCAAAAGAATGACCTGCAATTTTAAGGAAACTTTATGCTGGAATGTAAGAAAGAAAGAGGAGCCACTCTAGAAATGTTTGAAAATGTCCAATTTTTGGAGAGCTGTTTTGTTTTTGGCTTGTATGGGGCAATGGTTGAAGGGATTTTGCCCCCGTCACCCCGCCTGTGTCTCCTTAGTGACCGGGGGAGTCCTACCACAGCTTAATAAGTATGTAACTGGAGTATTAATGTTTGGTATATAAGCACCAATCCAGTTGTTAATCAGCGTAATTTTTTCCCCTTTACTTAAAATAAATGTTAATGGTTGGAGATGGAGTTGAACCACAGTGATACGATATGTACAGAGTGTCAGTGATGTACATAAACCATTACTCATGTAGTGGCAGTGAAACAGAAAGCAGCATTAACCCAGCCTCCACTTACTCAGTTAAACTGTAACTTTCAATGAGTCCTCGTAAGTGGATTGTATTAAAAATGTATATTTTAATAAATTGATTTAAAAAGACTTAAATTAGCTGGGCCTTCAATATCGTTTGATGAGATGCTCAAATGATCTGTTAAATTGTGTTTTACTTTGCTTCAGAGCAACCAGTAGTCCAAAACCTTCACAGTGAGTGCAGCTCCACACGTGTTCAGGGAATCGATTCATAAAGGTTTCAGGACGGACATCATTAGGTGATAACCACAATTATCACAAACATCACATTGGTGTTGTTAGTGGTTAACCGTGAACCACTGGGGTGACATCATATCTGATCTTGGACTACTGATTGCACTGAAGCAAGGTAAAAACACAATTTAACAGATAAATTGACAGATACTTTGAGCTGAGAGTTTTGTAATCAGCAGTTCGTCCAGCTATATTGAAGGTCCAGTTACTTTTCCACCTTTAAACCATCTAATTTCAGTCTATTTTTTTAAATCAATGTCCAAAAGACACATTTTTAATATAGTCCACTTACAAAGACTGCTTGAAAGTTATAGTTAACTGAGTAAGTGGACATGTCAATGCTTCTGTTTCATTCCCGCTCCCACTACACAAGTCTGAGTCATGGCTCATGTACATCACTGACACTCTGTGCATACACAGAAGCAGTGAGTCAGCTGGAGGTAAGACAATACAGGTGAGCAGATCACCTTTCTTTGCACAGCACATATCTGTGCCTGTATCCTGCTCTTACGTACCGTAAATGCTTTGTAGCTTGACTGTGTTACACTGTGGACATTTACAATATTTGTCCTTTGCTTTGAACTCCTGTTTGATAACATTATTAAAAGTCTGTAACATATAGGTAGCTGGTGGTTTTCTGGCCTCAGATGAAGCTCCTGTAATGTTTAACAATGAATGCAAAGGCTAATACTATAGACACACACATACACAATAAAGACAGAGCACGGTTGACAGTACCTGCTGTTATGACTGCAGCAGCTTCAAATGGAAGCTATGTTTACACAGTCAACAATCACGTGAATAGCGGGAGACCCTTGTCCCAAAGCTGGCTTGTCGAGTATTCTGCCTGAACTCTGAATATTAAAATTATAAAGCAACATAACAATAATTCATTCAACAGATTTGTTTTTTTGCCTTTTCTTTTCTTTAATTTGATGTGTTACACTATAGCGGCCATGACATCAATAACAATGCTTGCGCGCAAGTGCTGTAATCGCTACTTAAGATTAGCAAGCTGAGATATGGCATATAGCTGCCGTCATTGAAAAGCCTGTCTGGCTGTGTGTGAGAACCAAAGAGCGAGTCTGTTGAGGAAAGGATTAGAGCGGTGGCCAGTGTGGGCTGCTAATCCCCCAGAGAGACAGAGCAGAGGCCGAGGCTGTGACTAACTGGGCTAGTGCGAGCCAGCGATGCTAGGAACTGGGCACAAAACTGTTATCATGCCACAGCCTTCGAGACTGATGTGTGGAAGTGCACCCACAGCCACTTCGTTAGGTTCAACTGTTCAACTGCACAATAGTAGTATCCGACCGGTCAATCATATGGTGGCAACTCGGTGTATTGAGGCATAGAGAGGTTACAGGAGAATAGCTCGCCGGCATTGAGCTGAGAGGAAAACAACACTAGCCTAAATAATAATTCATTATAACAAAAGTATGCAGAAGATACTCTCTGTGTTGAACCTTGAAGCAGATGGACTACAGGAGCAGAAGACCACACCGGGTGTCACTCTTGTTAGCTAAGAGCTGGAAACTGAGGCTACAATTCACATGGACAGCAGAAGATTGGAAAGACTGTCTTTTCCTAAAGTCTTTATTTTTGCTGTAACATTTGGAGGGCACAGTGACAATTTGGCATAAACTACATTAAAGCATGGATCCATCCTGCCTCATATCAGCGATTCAGGCTGCTGCTGGTGATGTAACGGTGTGGAGCATACTTTCTAGACACGTTATGGGCACCTTTGTATCTACTGCAACAATACTCAGATTACCTGAGTACCAAAATCTCTGAGGACTGTTTCCAGCACCTTGATGAGTCCATGCCGTGAAGCCAAAAGCTTCAGCTTAACTTTCAGTTATTAAGAGATTAGTTGATATTTGCACACTAACTGCCCGGTGAAGCTCGCAGACAGTGTGGACAATTGTTTTTTTAAATTTTTTAAATTTTTTTTTTTTTTTTTTTTATGTGTTTGTTTGACTGTCGGAGTATTGCATTTGGTCTTCTTACTGTATCATTAGGGTGGTTACCACCTATGAAAAGTAAAGTCCATATCAGAGGTTTTCAAACTATCAGGGAGGTTCAGAGTGAGGTAAAGATACTGTGTTAGGTACATGCAAAGCAACGGGGAGTTAGTTTACATGTTTTAACTTCTGTGTATAATTATGATGTTAAATACTGTGTAAATAGATAACATGAGATGTGCTTACCTTTCAAATTAGGTCACACAATAATTTTATGTGTCACATATGAAAATATTAAACCAATAACACCAACAGCAGCTTTCAGTGTATGACTTTATAAAGAAGACAGCTAGTACAGATGATTTGTTTGTATTATTAATATTTTATTAATTGAAATATTTCAATACTGAATTAAAATGCAAACAGCCGGAGGACACCTTCTACCTGATGACTTGTGTTATGATAACATGGCATTAACCAAGTTTTAGATTTTAAAGACCAGTTCCAATTTTACAGCTATAGTTTAGGTCAAGGATAATATTCATGATACAGGTATAATGGCTTCATGACAGCTAATGTAAAAAAAAAAAAAGTCTTTAAAGAGAATCCACTATGTTCCTTTATGAAACAATGAGATCTGTGTATTTGCACCTAATTCCTGTGACTGCTCTAGACAAACAGTTTAAGTCATTTGTTTTCCTGTTTGCTCTCTGTGATGTCATGTAGAACTGTTATCCTTAATGTGGTCATCTTGTTCACACAACTCTGGCAGCGAGCACAGAAGCCCCACCCACTGGCAGCCAATCAGAAAATAGTGAAGAAACATTAAAAAGCTAAACAGGTTTATTATGAACTGGAAATCATTCAAAACTACTCTAATGGAGTCGGAACCATCAGAATATATCCTCTTAAAGTTGGAAAATTAGGTCTGCTATGTCAAGTTTATGACAGATTAAGGATCCTGGGCCTCATCTTAGGGTTTAACAGCAAATCAGAATATTAAGATTTTTTTTTCTTGGAAAATCATGCAACCCTTCGAGCAACAGCTTTGGTAGCCCTGATCGGTGTCAGCTGATCTTAATCTTAGGCTACTCAAAGTTTGGGTTTGACAGCCTACCTGAGAGGCGAAAGTCAGGGCAAAATAAGTCAATAATTTGGTTTGTGTGAGGCAACTATTTAGTCTGAATTTTTGTGTTACGTTTAAGATGTTGGAATAAATTATGCGACTAGATTAGGCTGTGTTTTAAATTCAGCATGTCTCCAAGCTCGGTGCATGTACAGGGAGTATGTAGGCCTGCGTGTGTATGGAGGTCGGGCTGCAGGACAAAAACTCACACTTGTGCTATCACACATGTACACACACACTTATGTACATGCTACAGCACAGCAACAATGACCCCATTCTCACACAGCAGTCCAAGACAGAGCAAGAGCAGAGCTCACAAAGGCAGGAGTCACTGCAGCGGGAACGGGGGGCGAAGGATGGGCGATGCTGGCAGTGAGGGTCGACTGTAGGCTGTGAATAGAGAGATGGATGGAAGCAAGGCAGGATGGGTAGGAGAACAGAGCAGGAATGCAGTGATTGTAGAGAAACCCCTGCAGGCTCGGCAGGGAATGGGAATAGATAGATGGATGGGGGAGGAAGGGACAGGCCAGTTTGAGAGGAGGTCAGACCAGTTTTCTTTCCCTCAGTAAGGGAGATACAGATTAAGGCTTACATCGCTGCTGCACTGAAGGCTGCAGTTCTTTACGATCTGTGTCCATATATATGTAGGCCTCATTATACTGATAGACTTGGAGTCAAATGAGCAAATTGTATAACACATGCAGGTTTGTTAAAAAGTGAAATCATAATAATGGCGCTTACATTTTCCCTAATTTTGCTGTGTAACACAGCAGCCACCTAGCAGCTGAAAATCGGTTGTTCAGCAATGTCTCCGGACTGAAATGCAGACATAAATCAGAGCCTGATCGCTGTGTGCCCCTGACAGCTTTATCTTTAGTTCTCCCAGCTGTGAGAAATTTGGATGTTGCTTTAGATTAGCTGTTTAGTTTTGATAACCATGTTGGCTGTTTTGTACAAACCTGTTTTTATCATCTGCAGAATATTACCCGTCTTAAATTTACTGTTTCTCATTGTCAAATGGAAATAATTAAATATGCTTTTTATAATTCATTATTCCTCTGGCAGAGCAAATCATCTCTGGATTGCTTAGAAATC
Organism: Neolamprologus brichardi; assembly: GCF_056152115.1. NCBI lineage: Eukaryota > Metazoa > Chordata > Actinopteri > Cichliformes > Cichlidae > Neolamprologus > Neolamprologus brichardi. The sequence continues at coordinate 24,234,545 of NC_142117.1, read as the reverse complement.
ATCCAGGAGTTAGCAGCTTCTCCCCAGAAAGATCTTCCTCTGAAAGATCTTTTGTGATAACGATTTTGTCCTCCTTACATAGGTCTGTTTCACTCCCTATATTGGTGAACTACTAGATCCAGGTCAGCTGAAGGCAGATGATCAGTGCTTTTAGATCCAGGTCGAGGATAAAAGGAGACTATGCTTTTGAGGTTGTCTCCCCAAGTTGTGGAACTAGGCTTAAAATCAGACACTGTTGCTACCTTTATAAAAGAAACATACCTGTGCAAGTTTGCTTTTAAAAAACTCTAGCAATGAAATGCTCGAATTAAATACAGCTTTTAAGTTGCATAATCTGAAACAGTGTGTTTACTTCATTGTTAATTTTGGCATCAAATTAGTTAAAAACCCTCATATGTTTTGGGGGCTGCTTTGTCCGACGATGTCTCATTGATATCATACCTACAATAGATCATTTTTGCAGCTTTGGTGAGCCTAAACGGCATTACTGCAGGCTTTACTGTTTTGCTTGTAACCTAGCAACCTCTATCAACACGTCACATGAAGAGATGAACACACTACCTAGAGGCATCATTATAAATTCAGTATTTCATTGCCACATCCAGTCCTTTTTACGTACTACTTTACAAACAGCAGGGTGGAAGGAGGATCCACGAATGTGCTCGTTGTTTGTAATCATGGTCCCTCCGTGGATCCTTCCTCTTTTCTGTGTTAACCTTATGGTCATAGTAGTTATATTTTTCTGACAGATTAGTGTGTGTGGTTGTTTCTGGTTTATTTTTAGATCACAAATCATTTTTGTGCTGTTTTGTACTGTAAAATACTACGCAAAATCCTGACATTACCACTTTAAACTCCAACGGCACAGTTGAGTAGTAGGCTAAGGTCATAAGAAAAAAGTAAGGTGGATAACAGGCCTCCAGGTTTTGTTGCTTACTGATCAGTAGAAATAATTAAGTCCCTTCAATCCTGAAGCTCTCTCCATCGTGTGAATGCTTGTCCCAGGCTAACGCCTGTTTTGTCTTCTCTCACTCTCTCTGTTAGGACAAATCCAAAAGAAGCTCTTTCTTCTTTTGGATGGATACGTTTACAAAGTTGTTTGTATATCTTTCATGTCAGCCAATTTAAAGATATCTACCAGTAACTCTGAAGATAAATCTCTAGAATTGTTTGCAAATTGCTGACATACTTCCTCTTTGTTGCAAATAAAATATTATTTAGTGAGGGAAAATTTCAGCCTGGTGACACCAATTAAAGATTTATTGAGCTTTTACAAACACGTGACCCCTAGCTATGTGATGTTAACTTTTTAACATGTAAAAATCGAATTAGGACCTAGTCATGCAGACCTAGAGACCAGTCTGCAACCATTTGGCAACCACCTGTTGCTAAGGAAAAATGTGTATTCCCCGAGCGATTGGCAAAAACCTCCTTATGATTGCTTTAGTTGCTAGCATGTAGCTGTGGTTGTAGTTTAAGTGGAAGTGATGAACTTGTCTACAAACACTGTTCAGCTTCTCTCTAAGCTGCAGTGAAACTTTGAAAAGGGAGACATAAATCAGAAATCGAGACTGTTTGCCAATTGAACAGTTCTCCCTTTTGAAACATGTTGGTTGCAACGCTGAGGCACAAGTTCTACTCTGAACGTAATTAATCTAGTAACTAGCGAATATTTGCAGACAAACAAGAACAACGGGCAACAATGGCAAGTTTTCGGTCTTTATGACTTTTACCCAGTGACCTCCAGGAACCACTACCAAACAGTCAGCAGGTGGTTGTATCACATCCGACGTGACAGACAACTTTCAAGCAATATGAGCATTAGATCATGTGAGAGCGCAATCGGCAACCCGAAATGCGGATGTGGTGTCATTTTTGCTCACAAAAAATGTGAATAAAAAAAGAGGTTTTTGTGTGAGCTTTCTCAGCATCAGGGAGCTGTAAACTTATTTTATACTCTCAGAGGTTTCCTGACAGCTACAGCAGCGATATTGATTTCTCCACTCACAGAAGCCTCAGTGGACTCTCCAGACATGATGTAAAGTGAAGAGGCTGATTTAAGTTGTTCTTCTAACCTCCTTTTCGTTCTCTGATATTGCCTACAAGCTTCTTCAGATAAGTCTCCTCCAGCATTATTGTGTCTTTAAAGTAAATTCTTTAGTTTTTTAGGGAGACCGCTTCATTGAGCATTTAACCACTCATATTTTAAAAAATGCTTATTTGGATACAAATGATTTTATAACCTGCAGTTTATTAACTTGGCAGTTTACCTTTGCTAAAGACTCACTGGAAATTGAGAAACCCAAGAGTTATAGTGCCAACCGTATATTTGTATATATATCACTGTGAAATTTTTAATTGTAAAGATGTTTACTATCATGGTTTTTAAGAGGAACTGCTCTTCTGGTGTGACCTAAATAATGGAAGGCTTTGGTTATATTGTAACTATATTGTAATTTTTCACTTCTAATCACTACATTCTGATGTTTGTCAGTAAATTACGGCTAATTCATAAACTCCAGTTTGTTCATGTAAATGGTGACTCTTCGTCACAAACTTACGGATAATTATGGAGTTCAGCAGGGTTCTGTGCCGGCACCAATTCTACTAGCATTATAGACGCTTCCCTTAGACAGGAATATTAGAAAACATAACATACATTTTCACTGCTATGCAGATGACAACTAGCTTTATCTATCCATGAAGCCAGAGGAGAAATGAGTTAAACTGCAGGAACGTCTTAAAGACATAAAGACCCAGATGACCTCTAATTTCCTGATTCTAAATTTAGCCCTAAAAACCTTGATGTCTAACCAGATACTTGGTATTACCATGGCTTTGAATAACAGTGTGAGGGATCTGGGAGTCATTTGATCAGAATATTGTGAAGTCACAACTTCTTTACATTTTGGTGTTAAAATGTACTGAAATACATACTTAAGACTTAAAAATGTTACTGGTCTTATTTGGGGAAAAAATGTTACAAGTGACAACTAATGATTATAATATTTGTCCTATATAACAGAATCGGTATGGTTATAATTGTAATGAGCATTCCTGTATAAAATATATTGAGGTAATGAATAACTCCATTTGGTTATTTTAGCTGCTGAACTAGCTTGGCTGCTTGAGAGTTAAATTGCTAAATTATTTAAATTGCTGAATTCAGGGTCAGAGGTCAGGTTTCTGAAAATCTTTTTAGTGGGATGTGGTGACGTATGATTTACGAGCTAATACCAAAGGTGTGTCTACTAGGAGGCTGAGGGGTAGCACTGACAGTCGCCAGTATTTTTAATGACTTACATTTACGTCCCACATAACCATTGTACTAACAAAGCACTAACAACAATAAGGTGTTTAGTGATATGTATGTGTTGTGATCGCCCAGAAAAGTACAATTAAACGTAGTTCCCTTCATTAGCAATTTAAATCTGTTAGTCATAAACACAAAGCTGTTTGATTACCAGAACATTTTATTCAAACAGAATGGGAACATCCTGACTTTTAAACAAAATCAGCTTTTATCTAGTGTTATTGTATTTTTCTTACATTTAATTCACACCATCAAGAATTCTGGATATACTGTTACTGGATATTTATCATACATGTTAATAAGTACTCAGTCTAATGGTTAATTATTCTGATGAATGGCTTACAAAGTTTTCAGAATAGTTTGGTGAGAGGTAGGAGATCTGTAGTTGCAGTAGTAAAAGCGTGCCACACTGTGGATTATTGGAAGGACTTTGGACTTGTTCACATCTTGCCGACACTGTGTGAACTCAACCACGCTGCTAAAACACGTTTATATCACTTCGCTGTCAGAAGGACATGGCGCTGAGCCTCAGTCTGTCTCTATGAGTGAGAGACAAAGGGAGAGCTGCAGTGAAACTGCTAAATCGAATCCATCAGTGCCTGCACGATTACAAATGATGCACCCGCTCGTCACGATTGCTTTCTCCACTGATCAATAAAACTCTGATTTCAAGCCGGTTAACAGTTATGACTCCCTCCTTCACTGACACACATTTACACGTCCCCAAGCTGTATGACGGTGTACATAATGCACTGCATAATGTAGGTGAGTAACGGGTTCATTCAAATTCAGAGATTCTGCTGAATTTGAGTTTAAAAATGATAAATAATGCAACTTCTACAAACAAATGTACACAGTGGATTGCTCCACCATACGTTAAAGACACATGGATTTCAGCGGACAAAGTCATAAAGATTTACACTGGCACGTCCTGGGCTGTTTAGTGGTTGTTGAGTTGGCTGTTAGAGAGTCATTGTTGTTTGCCAGCAGCCTGGCACGGAGAGTGGGGAGTCGGGCTAAGCAGAGAAGGCGCTGGGTGTCCCTTCCGAGCTGAAGGTCCTTCACCCACTTTCATAGCAGAGTCATGTGAAGGACACTTCAGTGAGACGGCAGACAACACGCTGCGTGTTTGGAGCGAAGAGCTGAGACTCAGTGCGAGCATGTAATGTTTTATTCAACGTTTACATTCACTACTGGAGAGATTCAATGTTTTTCTGTGTGATACATGTTGGATGATTCCAAAGCAAACCACTGAGTACTCAGGCCCATCCATAACTCATGAAACTAAACATAAATGTAACAGATGATGTGCACAGTCAGCAGCTTTTCAATATTTAAAGGTGATCCATGTGAGACAACTTTAACTTCAGTTTTCCGTTGTCAGCTATCTGTTCGTACACAAAAAAAAGATGTTTAACTTGAGGAATAGTTGATAGGATTTTAACTGCTTTGAATAAAACGCATTTGGATTGGATTGAGGTTAATTTCAGTTAATCATATACTTTACTAATTTTTGTTTAGTTTAACACTAATCACTTCCCAGAGTTGGTCAACTGTCTCGATTCTTTATCTATAACCATTTGTTTACTGTGTCAGCCATTAATTCATTCATTTTTTTTAGTGATTATTCTTTTTATGACCTGCTTATTATGTTGAAGGACCAGTTTCAATTGTTTCTCTATTAAGTTCAGTTAACAGTTAACAATTAACAATTAACAATTTTAATTGTTTATCCATACTGTTAGCTATCAGCTTTAGCTATATCTTTTATGTCATTAGCTAACAATTTGAACCATTTTTAGCAATTCTTTTTCTTTTCTTTTCAACAGTTTTTATATATTGTCAGCTAGCGATTTCCCCTTTTACCTTTAGCTATTATTTTTGCTGTATAATTTAGACTTTCTATTTTAACTGTTGAGCCACTTTATTAAGCTGTTTAGCTGTTCAGTGTTTTTTTTATAGCACTTTTAAGTATAGATCCATATACTTGAATTAGCAGTTTTTAACTGTTTATCTATATTGTTAGCTAGTTAACAATGCTACCTTTAGCTTACGGTTTTCAATTGGCATCCATATCTTAAGCTAACATTTTCTAGGTATTTATTAATACTTTTTGCTTAAAATTTACAGTGTTATTCCTTTTTTCAGTTGATTTATTTTATACTTTAAACAGTTAACGGTTATTATTTTCCAATGTTTCTAACTTCCCGCTAATTTTTTTTAGCTAGCTATAGGGTTGCCAACTTTCCAATTTTAGTTGGGACTTGCCATTATAAAGAGCAAAATTTGCTTGTTCCTTATCACTGTTCCTTTATCATTATTTGCAATGTCACATACAGAACATATTTACACTATGTCCAGCTGGTTGTGCATTATGCTTCTGGCACACCAGAGTGTCCCTTATTTGATAGTTAAAAGTTGGCAACCCTAGCTAGCTATATCCACAATGTTTTGTTTTTGTCTTCTTAGTTTTGATCCTTATTTTCTGCTTATCTGTTACTTTAAGTTAACTGCTATCAAACCTTTTCAGGTCCAGTTAATTCTTTGTCACTGCAGAATGGCTATGACTTGTTTGTAATAACTGTGTTAGGGGAAAGAAATGCTAATTGTTTGCATCTAATGTCAGTAAAATGTTGCTTTTTAACTAAACAACTGTGAAAGCTAAAACTTGTCATGAGTTAGAAAAGCTCAAATCTCTCAGTGTATATTCCTGTGCTGCAAGTACGACCATTTTCATATCATACACACTCAAAGATGCAAACACACACATACATAGACTCCATGCACAAAAAAGCCACCTCATTTAATACCTATATCTCTTCTGAGAGAGAGGCTGCCTGGTCACACAAATCTGGCAGCTACGTTTGTGTGCAGACAAAGTGAATAGCTGCAGGGTGAAACTGTGCCACTGTGTGGCTCAGGATTGGAGCCTCGATGGCCTGTGGTGGTACAAGTGGAGCCAAGCTGGGGTATCGATGACATGGGAGCATACTCACTACAACTTCCGTATCAAAGCACTGGGGAATGGAAAGAGACCCAGGGATTCGATGCGCATCTGCTGTGCTGTTGCAACAGTTTTTAGTTAGACTAACAGGCAGAAATCATTTCTACACTGTCTCATGAAGCTTTTTTTCCCTTATTAAGATAACTAATCTGGGGTTTTATTTACGTATATATTGTAGGGCATGCTGGGAAAGATGTGCATCTTCTTATGGTTCAAATCTCTTGAGAGGTGAGAGATGTGAGAAGCCAAAAAAAAAAAACCCTTAAAAAAATGGAGAGACCTATCGAGGTACAAAGGCATGTGGTATGTGCTGCCAGGATAATGACAAAAGCATTCCCTCCAGTCATCTCTCTTTACCTTTAGTAGCCCTCATCTTTTCATCCACTCCTTTCCCTCTCTGTCATAGTGCTTGTGCCTTTTCTCCCCTCCATCTCTCCTTCACTCTCCTCCTTTGCCCTCATTTCTGCAGCTTTGTTCCACCCTACCCCCCTGCCCCATTCCTCATCTTAAACCATAACCCCCCCCCCCCATCCACCCATTACTCTGCACGCACACAGTCTATTTCTCTCTGTTTTTGACTCCCTCTCCACCCTCTTCTTCCATTTCTTCTCCCCGGCGTGCTGCGATCGTAGCCAGGCTGGCGACAGCTGCAAAAGCAGAGAGTAGAGTGGTAGGCACCAGCAGTAGGGGAGGGAAGAGGGCTGGAGCTGTGGGGAAAAGAAGTGATGTGAAGATGAAGACGAGGGGGCGGTTACTTCTTCGTTGGTGAGGTTTTGATCTTGTAGAAATGAAGATGAAACAGGGTGGGTCTGCAGGCGGGGGCGGGGAAGTGGCTTCTCAGTAATCCCATGGGCACGTACTTCGTCTGCGTTGATGCACATCAGCCTGCTGCTGAGTTGGTGTATTATTTATTTATTTATTTATTTATTTTTTTTAATTTTTTTTGTCATGCCGATGTGCTGAGGCAGGCGGCGGGGAGGGTGCTCAGGTGTTACCGGAGTGACAACAAAAACTGCACTTGCAGGAGGATGAGGAGGTAGATGAAGGTGGTTGGAGATGTGCATCGGGGTGCTGACTAGGCGACACAGAAGCAGCTGTTATCAAGTGCAGGCTACACCTGGTCTGCAGGGGAGAGGGAGAAGGGGCTGTAAAATGAGGCTGATAAGGGAAAAGGAAAAAAGAAATAACTCGATGAAGGATGGTCTTTGTTATTTGGCTGTACCTAAATGGATCTCATATAATAAAATTCAACAATGGGTGGCTGAATTGGGTGGCGAGATGTGTGATATTAACTGGGATGCTAATTTTGGCTTAAAACAAAATATAAATTTTGGAAAAGCTCATCCGCTGACTACTTAGTGTGTTTGACTCCAGCCAGTGCTGTCACTATCACTGTGTCTGTTGTTTTAACATCACATCTTAATGCAGTGAACAGGTTAACTAAACTTTGTTCCCACTTTGTCCCATTTAATTTGTCGGGATTTGGTTATCTTACAATTTTTATTTGAGTAAAGAGGTTTAATTAGTACTTTAGCTTTTACCGGAGTACTTTCTAAGCAAATATCTGTATTTCTACTTCAGTGACAAATGCTGTAAGTTGGGGATGTAAGATGAGCGTATATGAAGACTAACTTGCGTTTGTATCCTGCCTCTTGTGGCAGCTTTTGAAACTGCACCATCCATGTTAGCATCTGTTCGTGGCTTGATTTAGACTCATTGCTTTGAAGTAAATGCAGTCATCAGACTGAAAACAAATTAGGTTTGTGTTAGATTAGACATTTTTTAAACAAGTGTCTGGGAATTAAAGAAAATGCAATGAAACCGCCTTAAGAAAACCTAACCAATATATACAAAAAATGATTAAAATAAAAAACTAAATGAAATAAAATTATTAATTAAATAAAATTCCACGTGCTGCTTGGCTGAAACAAAAATTAGAGATCAGGGCTTGAGAGAGATAAAATGGTATCTTTGAGGAAAATGTGCCCAGTATCTCCTTTTGAATCCACCCTGAGTATCTGGTTTACACATACATAAGTTTTCTGTTTGTATAATAAATAACATCTACAGATACTGAATGTTTAATACAAAAAAAACAGACAGGATTGGTGGCGTTTAACTTTTAGTTTTGCACTTGATGATGGTGCTCCAAGGCCACAGTCAGTAGGCATTTATAGTTTGGGGTAATCCATAATAAACATGAAGATTAAATTAAAATTTTAACCATTTATCACCGTTTTACAGTCAAAATGATTTACCTGGCGGCTAGAAATGTCACACTATAATGGCTACGCACCTTCATGAATATGATGCTGCCCAGATTAGGAGATAATGTGCTGAATTTAAATGAGCATCGTACTAATCACTACTTGGCTTCCAGGGAGGGGGTCGTAGTTTCCTGATGGTTTTCCTCATGGTTGATTTTCATGTGGTGTAGTTTCCTTTAAACAGACGAGGACGACGTTAAATAAGGATCTTCATAGGAGTGTCAGGGTGTTCATACCCCAGTCACCTTTTCTTTCCCAACGTCACTACTCTGGTTTGTGACCTTTCCCACTTGTTACCACAACATCAAATTAATGACACAGCAGTGTGGACTGAATCCAGAAATTATACATGTGATGCAAGAGATCGAGCCTAACGCCCCCACTGTTGATGTTAAAGCTGAATCATTCAGGGCACATTTGCATTTGTGAATTTCCTCATCGCTCCGATATCAGCTGGATGTGTCCAGGCTGCTCTCTGGAGGTCAGCTTAGGATGCAGTTGATTTTTAATTTTTTTTAAACTTTATTCAGCCACATTTCATATTTATATTTTTGAACAATAAAGTGTAATTTTCTTATGTTAGTGTAACAAAAAGAAAAACAAGTCTAGATTTTCTCTTGGAGTAAAAGCTGTTCATTTGGATTGAATGTATTTATATTTGTGCTTCAGAAAGAGTCAAATATTGAAATATATCTGAAGTGTTCCCAGTAGGCATACGCTTGCTATAAGCTACTGCGCTTTCCTCTAATGTGCCTGCAGTGTTACTTTAAAGAACAGAGGAAGGAAAATGAAAGTGGTGTCGAGCTCTGTCAGGCTGTTCCACCTGCAGTAACCAGATCAGCTGATCAGCAGAAGATAAATCTCTCAGCTGACTGCTCAGAGGACCACGCCCAAAACGCTGCTCCAGCTGATTGCTCGCTCTCCAGCTGATTGCTCGTTTATTTAAGGCGAGGCAGCACAGAGACGATGGCACTTTGCTCAGGGCTTGTAAAAATCCCACTGAATAGTCATCAAAAGGAGTTGTAAATTGTTTTGTTTTGTTTTTTTCATTTGCCAGTAGTCGTGCTGTAGTGTTTTAAAATACATTTCATCAGTATTTCTCTCAATATTGGGCTGAAAATATGTGAAAAGTGGAATTTAGACCTGATAGTTAAGAATAAAATGTGGGACCTAACCGGAGTCTCCAAAAGTTGATTCTGTTCATCTGGACGTAGCGTTTTGTGGGAGAAACGTTTCATGGATGGTAAATGGCCTGTATTTATATAGCGCTTTACTAGTCCCTATTGACCCCAAAGCGCTTTACATATCCAGTCATCCACCCATTCACACACACATTCACACACTGGTGATGGCAAGCTACATTGTAGCCACAGCCACCCTGGGGCGCACTGACAGAGGCGAGGCTGCCAGACACTGGCGCCACCGGGCTCTCTGACCACCACCAGTAGGCAACGGGTGAAGTGTCTTGCCCAAGGACACAACGACCGAGACTGTCCAAGCCGGGGCTCAAACCAGCAACCTTCCGATTACAAAGCGAACTCCCAACTCTTGAGCCACGATCGCCCTCGTTTCATCACTCATCCAAGTGACTTCTTCAGTCTCAGCTGGCTGCAGGTTTCCCCAAATCTTATAAACAGTACATTTGCATAATGACTGAAACCAGCACAGTGAAGGAACAATGGGCTGGGAGGTCAGTTCCTTAATCTTAATTATGCAACTTTTGTGACTGACATGTCCAAAAAAAAAAGCATAAAAGATTATTATTATTAGATCACTTATGTATATATTTTGTAATGAATTTTTAAAACAGGCCTTTGGACAGTGGATGCCTCTGGCTGTTACTCTGACTATTCTTGTTAGTTCTAGCTTTTTTATTTATTTATTTTTTTAGCTTAAGTAGTGAAAGAGGTGAGGTGAGCCCTGAGCACCTGGTGCAAGCAACATGAGTAGCAGGCAGGGAGTCTTACTGTCAAACTATAACGCAGGCATCCTGAGGTGAGATCAGGGAGGACAGAAAGCTCCGGGGGGGAAGAAAGCCAGAAGCTTGCTTGGATAAGTTTAAATCAGGTCACCAAGCGGTGGAGTCGTTATCACAGTCACCTCACAGCAAGAAGGTGAGATGTATGTTGGGGACCTTCAAAGTAAAAGTTGTTAACTGTGTAACAAACAGTTCTTTTGAAAAAAATGCAACTTTTACTTTGAAGGTGATCCCTCTCTGTTTCGGCGATTTCTGTTGCACTTTTTATGTTGAGTGTTTGCACACAAGCGTGCATCTGCCATGCAAACTACGGCCGTCCGCGACCGTCTGTTACAGACCAATCACAAGCAGGTTTTTAGTGCAGCACCCTCTTCGTGACTTATTTCACCTAGCAACAGCCAGCAACCATTTGCCAACCAGTGGGGGAATAAACATTTTTCCATAGAAACCAGTTGTTGGCAGGGATTGGCTCAATGGTCTTTAGGATTATGTGTTTTAAGACTGTCAGTAGTACACACTGAATATGCCCAACCAAAAACCTGGTTTTCATCACAGTCATTATACAAAAGATACTAAGTCTGTGACCTGTATTATCATGGATGCTTTACTTTTAGTGGATGAAGCAAACTTCCTGCTGCATTTAGTTGTGCTTACATTGCAAATGCTCTCGTCCTGCTTCAAGTCAGCGATTATTTTCGCCGTGCTGCTTTTACTGTTGTGAAATAATTCTCCTCTGTTGCTGACTAATAGTTACACAAACCTGCATGAAGTACAACATTCTCTGTTCAACATACTGGGCAGCAGGGTTTTCCAGATCACAACTAGCATGTGCTAAACACTCTTTGCTTATGTGTTTTGTTTTTAAATAAAAGCTTTCCAGAAATGCCTTCACTAAGAAGACCTTTTCACATTCCATTGTGGTGAAGCATCCGTGTGGGCTGTAGGCTAATGTGTCACCTGTTCTTAATGCCCTGACTAACTAGTCTGAAGGATCATTAGTAAGCTCAAAGCCTCTCTGTCAGTGTTTAAACAACGACTGGGGTCAAAGTCCGGCAATGGATGTCTGGTGCGAGTAAATAAATAATCAGAGGGGCAGAAAACTGCTGCCGCACTGCTCTCTGTGGAAAAAACTCGACTCCCAGCAGGTGTCTCTGACAGCTGATCAATACTCGGCTGTGATAGTAGCTTTGAGAGTGCGGCCTAAGTCACACTGTGTGTCCTGTCCAAAAACTAAACCCTGCAGTCCTCTTCCAGAGATCACAAACTGGTGCACACCTGTGTCAAAGACTGATGTAGCCACTATGACGTCATGCAGTGCTTTTTGGGTTTCTGGATTTTAAAGAAATAATCTTATGACATGAATAAGAGGTGGATCTGACATGCCAGTCACAAGACAGCATCTCACAGAATCCTATCCAGTCAATTCAGTTTTATTTGTATATGCTAATACCACATATATGGGTTTCACATGCCTAAAAACCACATCAGAAATAAGGTCACTTGCATATTAAAGCAGATATTTAAATAAATATCAGAAATTAATACATATACTGGCTCACACAGATGCACAAAGCCTACAAAAGTAAAAATAAAATAAAAATCCTGTGAAACACACAGTAAAAACTTTGTCTGTTTGTACTCTAAATGTGAACGCATATACAAAATATACATTTTTATTCAGTAACATTTGAGGCCGAAAACTCTTCACTGACTCATTATTTTGATTGAAAGGCAGTCTTTAATTTCCCCATAGACTTCTGCACAATTGCATGAGTAAAGTGCTCGTCATTTAAAAAAAAAAAAAGTGGAGAAAATGCAGATATAAGACACTTAGAGTTAACGGTACAGTCCCAGAAGCTATGCTAAATGAGCAGAAGTGTTGGGCCTCACCTCCTAACCCTTAACTCCCTCATTTGATGACCTCACCTGTACCTTTAATGTATAACTAAAACTTGGTTTGATGACATTAGAATAGGTTCCAGGATTTTCCAAAAGCAGACCACCCTCACTAATGTCTAATGTTCTATAAGTAGACCTGAAACATGACAGAAGCCACAGTACAGAAAAGATTTTTAAGGATTCTCCTATTGGGTTTATAACTGAGGTGTTTTCAGTGCCACAGGTGTGTAAAATCAAACACATAAGCCTTCTGCCTTTTAAAATAATTTGTGAATGAATGGGTCGTTCTAAAAAGCTTACTGAATTAAATCACACTCTAATAGGATGCAACAAGTCAGAATGTGAAGTTTATTGCCTCCTAGATGTTCAATTATTGCAATTAGGGACCACAGGCACTGAAGTTACACAGCACTGAGGTGCGTGGTACCCAAAAGACTTAATAACTGCAGAGCTCCTGTTTATGAAGCTCAGTTTTTATCTTCATTGCTTTATTTTTCCTCAAGGAGCTATTTGCTTGATCTGCTTGTTTATAATTTGGATGCTCTCTGTAGGTTGCAGGCACAGCACTCTGAGGTCATTGATAAGAGAGTGTAAATGATATTGACTTTTTGCTTTCAAAGAGCAGAGAAAGCACCAGTGTTTCTTGATGAAATACTGTCAAAGTATGATGACTGTAATCAAGATGTGCGATTAATCAGTGGCTGTGATATTTACCACAATTCATGTTTGTATAGAAGCCCTTTGGGAGAATGTAAGCAGTGCTTCTTGCTTTCTTCTCATTCCCCTATTGAGATAACATTTCCAACAGCGCTGGCATCGCATTGTGTAAAAGCCACACTATCCTTGAGGACTTTTTTTTCCCTCCTTCACTGCGATAAAAATATGCTTCCCACGCCCTTGCGAGTCTTATTCGTGTGTCGCTGCACTTCAGGTTTCTGTGCTGCCAGCTTAACACAAACATGTTGATTTGTGTGTTTGATGTGTGGATGAAATGATGGATGGAAGAACTTGTGGCAGGGTGAATATGAAGGCCTCTCTACCAGTGTGTGAACCTAAGCTGATGATATATTCATATGAAGATGAGAAGCGGAGAGGAAGACGGTGGAAGTGCTGCTTCAGTCACACATCCAGATTGTGTTTGTGCGTTTCTGTCAGCCTCCCTGTCTTTTTCTTTCTATTTCCACCCGACCTTCCACCCACATGCCTGATGTCCTCTCCCAGAGTGTCAGGGCTCTGTATATGTACACACGAAACTAACTGGGAAAAGTGGACTGTGAGGACACACCCATCCGAGCATGCAAACACATCCCAATCTCTCTCTGTCCTTTTTTTTCTTTCTTTTTGGAGTCTGTCCGGGTCCATTTTTGCTTCTCAGAAACAGCAAACCCCGAGGAGACAGTCGTCCCTCACACAGACGGCAGTATCAGAATAGAACGGATGAAGGAGGAGGAGGATGAGGGCAGCTTATTATCACTGTCAGCAACCCTCACTTTACTCCTCGACACAGTCACATTACCTTAGAGAGGTGGAAAATAACATGTACTCAAGGACTCGCCTATATTTTTCACGTTTTTATTTTCAGCGTTATACATTTTAAAGCGTTGGTAAAACATGTAGTATTTTTTTGTTTTAGATGTTTCATCTGTGATGTGTTATATAATAACAAAGCTGAAATCTAAAACCTTAACTGACTTTTCCAGAAAACTGAAGAAAACAGCAAATATTCAAATGTGAGCAGTATTTGGCATTTTTGCTCAAAACTGTTGCTGAATATTTTTTCTCATTATCCACAAAGATATAGAATATTTTATTCCTTTTTTGCTAATACGCATGCCCGAGGTGACATACTCCACCTGTTTATTAAAGTAAAAGCACCAAGGGCACGATATAAAAATACTTAGTTACAGGTAAAAGTCTTAAATTAAAAAAACAAAACAAAACTGCTCAAGTAGACGTCCAGTCCACTGTAACAGTAATATATAGTAGTATATATTGTTTACATTATAGTGTTTTTTTTTTTCTTTAGTTTTTTGTACCGGTGCATTGATTAATGCATTGGTTCAAATTATAAGCAAATAAAAAGAAATTAGCCAACAGAAGTCAACTTATAGGACAAAACCCACACAGTGAACATAGCAGGAGAAAGCAAACACAATAAGCACACACTGACCCCAACAATGCAGCGAATACACATTTAATACCCGCCTTTTAGTTCTTTAACAGCTGTTTATGTTATTCGTTAATTAGACAACTCTATGCAATGTGCAGAATATCACAGAAACATATGGGGTTAGTCTGTGATTTCCACCAGTTACCATTAGAGTCAAACTTCTTGTATCACTTCAATAACTTTATTATAATTTAACCTAGGCTATACATATTTGTTATTAGTACAAATAATATGCATACAGTATAGTTTAATTGAGTATGGATTCCATACAAATAGGTTGACTTCATCGATAGTTCTGGAGAAAATTATAACAACGATAGAAAATACCAGCTATACAACTGGAGTGTTTATATTTAATGCAGGGTTCAATTTTGGGTCCTGAATTATTTTATTTGGGTTATTAATAATATATATAACCCCCCAAAAATTTGTAAATGTGGTTTGACAGAAATATGCTGTCACTGGATTTACATAAAATACCTTTTTGGTGTTTGGAACCAGCAATTAAAAAAAAATGGGG
The DNA here is from genome assembly GCF_056152115.1 of Neolamprologus brichardi. Classification (NCBI taxonomy): domain Eukaryota; kingdom Metazoa; phylum Chordata; class Actinopteri; order Cichliformes; family Cichlidae; genus Neolamprologus; species Neolamprologus brichardi. The sequence continues at coordinate 24,219,394 of NC_142117.1, read as the reverse complement.
GGATCAAGTAAAAGATACCTGGTTTGATCCAAGGAGGAGACACAAATCCCTTTTTGGGTTGTTTCAAGACAGCTGTGGTGGTCCTTTGTGAATAAGGAAACAACCAAAAGTAAAGTTTTCTACTCATTTAACAATCGAGTGAATTGAATAAAATATATTGTTCTTTTAAAAGATTATATTGTACATAAAGTCTAATAAGAAAAGACCCCAAAACAGTGTGCACTTCTAATGCCATACATTCACATTTTATGAAATATGAAGAAATACACGAGACCGTTAAGATTTAACAGAAGAAAACAGAATAGTAAACAATGCTGATTTAAAGGTGCAGGGCCACAGATATTTTTTTATTAAATCTAGACGTAGCTGAGCTGAAGACTTTGATAGTCTCATATATTGAGCTGCCAATAAGCAATAAATAAACTCTAAGATACCTTTTAAGGTCACTATAACATTTTTCTTAACTGGCTTTGCAATCTGTAAACCACCACATGTCATTTGAACCTCAATAGGATAAGAAAAAACACCCTTCAAAGAACAAGTGAGAAACTTCAGGAAGAGCAGCACTCACTGATGTGTGGGAGATGCTGCGTGTACAGCGACACAAAAACAGAATTACATTATGAAGGATCTGATCTGGGCGGATGTAAAGCAAGTTACAGGCAGAGTCGTGTGACCTCTTCGTCGCTATTAAGATCTGACCCAGCAGACAAACACAAACACGATTTAATTGTCGTCTCACCGCTACAGCCTCTCTGTAATGGAGTGCTGTGACGGCGTTCCTCACGCAAAACATGACTCGGCTATGGAAGTATCAGCTGATAGGCCTGAGAGCACGTCCGTATCACTGAAACTCGTCTCCTAGCGAGCTTGTGGACAGAGCACAGAGAGCGAAAGAGACACACCTTTATCATGTGAAAGGTTATTGTGCATGTGTGTGTGCGCGCGCACAGGAGTGCACGTGTGTGTAAACAAAGACGCTGTTGTGTGTGTGTATAGCCTTGTTTCACCACCTTTTGCATACGGCTGTAGATAATTGTGAGCGAGTCAGAGAGAGAGAGAGCAACCCCCACCTGGCTCCCAGTGAACTGTGTACACTCCAAATATTTCCATAGCCAGTCCTCTCACGGAAATGAAGGAGGAAGTCGGAGAGCGGCACAAAGACGAAGGTATCTAATGTTAGCAAGGAGACTGCATACATTAAAATACCGTCACTGTAGGAAACTGCAGACTGACCAGGTAGTTTCACTGAATGGACGAAAGAGGCACAGAGGTCCAACTACACCTGCTCTGCGAACATGGCTGTGCTGCTGAACTCTTATTCTTAATGAAAAATAGATCCATGGTTTGATTTTCAGCATTTATATATGCAGTGGTCCTGGGAGGTGAAGCGCACTCAAAGTTTTGAATTATCAGCAAATAGAAATACACTGCACACAAAACACAGCAGAGGGAGAAAAAACACAATGGAAATGGAATAAAACACAAAGCATGTAGGAAAGAAAATCTCACAAATCAAAAAAAGGTGTTTTAGGGGAGACAATAATGTGACCGAACAGGTGAGGAAGTGATAGAAACCAAAACATGCAGGTAATGTGTGCGATGATGTGTATGATTCTTATAACTCTTTACATGCTTATTAGCTGTTAGTCATACTTGTTATTAATCTCTGGCTCTCTTCCACATGTCTTTTATCCTGTCTTCCGTCTTTCACCCCAACCGGTCGTGGCAGATGACCGAGACTGGTTCTGCCGGAGGTTTCTTCCTGTTAAAAGGGAGTTTTTCCTTCCCACTGTCACCAAAAGTGCTTGCTCATAGGGGGTCGTATGATTGTTGGGATTTTCTCTGTATGTATTTTTGTAGGGTCTACCTTCCAATATAAAGCGACTGTTGTTAAAATTGAATTGAACTGAATAGCCGTTTACTGTTAGCTCGTCACCTCTGCAGCTGGTCCGTCACATTATTGTCTCCACAAAAACACTTGCGTTGTGTTCTGTGATGTTTTTGTTTTTGTTTTGTTGTGCGCTTTTGTAGCATTTCTATATTTGCTGCTGTTTTCTTAAGTTGCAATGCATTTGACGTCTCAGGCCCATCGTAATTTTCACAGATTCTGCTGAATATCATAAGAAGTGAAAGAAGACTCTTTAATCTCCTGCCTTCATTGCACTGCCCCCTGCGTCTTGTTTGTGGTCTCTGATTGCAGGAGTGGGGAGTTCTTCCTCCCCACAGTCTGCATGTCTTGTTTGACTATCTGATTTTTGGTGTTTTGGTGTTTGGTTTTTTTGGTAATATAGTAGGTCTTTACTTCTCAATATAAAGCATTTTGGGACAACTGTTGTGAACAAACACTTAAAGTAAAGCAGAAGTTAACTGAATCACACTGACACTTCTGTTAAGGCTGTAAGCAGTGATTATTTTGACTTATTTGTTGGTTAATTTCATTATAATTTGATCTTTTAATTTAGAACATCCACCCCCTCACCCTAAATAAATAAATCAATTCAATCTGTATCATAAAGGAACTATAAAGAAAGAGATATTTGCATTTAAGAATCATAAAAACGGTTGGTTTGTGTAATGTGAGTTCATTTTTTACTGCTGGATTGCAGTAATTATTCATGACTTAGCTTTGTTTGCTGTCTGTGTTTCTACTTTTTTCCTTTCAGTAGTTTGATATCTTGTCAGAGAGCATTTGCATATTTAAAAGTCACAAAAGCAGTTTCTAAGTGTATTTGTGTGCGTTTTTGTCATCCACACTGTGTGTATGAGAATGTCACCTCTCTTCTGTTTTCTTTCCTCCTCATCCTCAGTCCTCATTCTGCAGCCGGTGGAGCGGGATGACCTGAATGGCAAAACCCTGAAGATCACAGACTTTGGTCTGGCCAGAGAGTGGCACCAGACCACCAAGATGAGTGCAGCAGGGACCTACGCCTGGATGGCCCCGGAGGTCATCAAGCACTCCCTCTTCTCCAAGAGCAGCGACGTGTGGAGGTACTGCCCTTGCCTCTTTGTGTGTCACTGCACTTCCCTGGTTTACACATCGACAGATGTCTCCATGCAGCCTGTCAGGGCAGACGAATGGGGAACAGGGTGAATAACCAAAACACTATAAAAGCTGTCAGTGGACTTTCCAGCAAAGTGGCATCAGCACAGCGTCTGCAGCAGGACAGTGATCCCAAACACACAGCTAGAGTCATAAAAACCTCTGACGACCTACAACAGAGAGTGTAGCCTCCTCGGGCCTTGATCTCCACATAATGCAGTCAGTCTGGGGTTACATGTAGAAAGAGAAGATGGTGAGAAAGTCTAAACACACAGGAGCAATACAGGTAGATGCTCTTCTGCGCTACAGAAATGAAAGCTTTTAGGATGAATAGTGAGGTGGAGCTGGAGGTGGAGTTGAGGATGCTGAGATTTTCAATGGGAGTGACCAAGAGAGACAGGATTAGAAATGTGAGGAGCAAAAGAGGAAGACTTCAGAGAAGATGTAAGGATGTAGTGAAGAAGGTCATGCAGTGGGTTGGTGTGATTAGAGGAGAGGGCTGGTGAGATGGAGGCAGATGATCTACTGTGTTGGACCTCTAAAGGGAACGGTAAGAAGAAGAAGAGCAGGGAAGTATTTAGCAATTCCAAGTGTTCAGGTTGTTTATTTAATAACATGGCCTGTATATAAAAGATAGGCATCATCTGCAGGAAGTGATGCGTGATTGCAGAAGGAAGTCAGATTGACTGGAAATTATGACAACAGCAGATATTCTTCTGATGGTTTCAGTCACTAGTTTCATATTTTATTTGATATCACGTTCACGTGGTTTATACTGGGCCACTTTAATTTTATATTGTGACTGTTGTTTGCACTATATTTAGTGAATAACATTCTCCTTTATATTGCTGCATTATTGAACACAGAGCTATTTTACTTTCTAGAGGTATTTTCTGTATTGCACAACAGAAAGCTGTTTATTCTACGTTGTACTTATTGACACACATCCCACCCAGCCTGCTTTATCTTTTCTTTTTGACTAAACTTTTTTCTTTTGAGTAAATGACTAATTTGCTATGAATGTTAGATCCACAGCATGTTCTACACTTAAAAAAAAATTTAAACAGTCACCTTCATTTTTTTTAAGTTAGAATAGATTTAATGTTGATTTCTCATTTTTATCTCTCCTCATAGTTTTGGTGTGTTGCTCTGGGAGTTGCTAACTGGCGAGGTTCCGTACCGGGAGATAGATGCACTGGCGGTAGCTTACGGAGTCGCAATGAACAAGCTGACGCTTCCCGTCCCTTCAACCTGCCCTGAACCTTTTGCTCAACTACTGGGAGGTAAGAAGGCTGTTACCTGAACACAGCCTCAGTCAAGAATGTAATCAAAGTGATTTTTTTTTGTGTGTGTGTTTGTCACATATGTAATCACGGTTAGCTGAAGATGAAGGTATAGCTGCTCCAGCAGCCGCACTGAAAGCTGTTTGAAAATATGATTGGTTTGTTTCCGGCATGTTTTTGCATATGATCTGGATATTGTGTTTTGTAATGTGTCGCAGCGGTATTTCTGTTGGAGTTTGTGGTTAGATTAATAATATATTCATTTCCTGTCTTAAAAATTAGATTTTAAAACATGAAAAACACCCCCACAAATGGCAACGAAGGAGGTGGTAAGAGAGAAAAACTCAAAAAGTTTACAGGAAGTGGTTTCTGAAACTAAAAAAGTCCAAAATGATGATTATTATTATTGTATCGTCATCATCAAAAACCCATCCAGTTGGCAGTTTTTCCCCAAGCTTGTGGCAGTTTTTCCACTTCGCTCATGTACACGAACATATATGTTAATTTATCAGCTTACATTTTTTTAATCTTTATGATATCACTTTATATAGTGAGATGGCAAGAATCATAATCTTTATTAACACAGTAGCAATGAAAAATTGAACAATTGAGTTGCAATTCTCTCAGTGTAGAACGAAGAATAACATGAAAATAGAGTTGACAAAAAAAGAATAGAGATACAGATAAAGATAATATATATGTGTATGCCCGATCTAAATTGTATACAAAACAATGCCTGAACACAAGGTGACTCCTCAAGCTACTTTAATTTTCCGAGCTCCCTCAGAAATCTTTAAATTTCGGTCCTGCACATTAAATTTACCTGCGTTTACTTTGCTTTACTATTTCGACCTCACCTTGGAAAATGTTTAAGCTTTACTTTCACTTGCTGCTTTAGTTAGATTAGCAGATTAACAGCTGCACTTCAGAAACATACCTCCTAAAAAAAAGCAGATTTCACATAGGTGGGGGAAAATGTTTTTCTCAGACATTTCTGACTATATTAAGGAATATCTGAGTTTTCTGTCTTTAATAATCTCAGCGATTACTCGAGTTGTTTTTATTCATTGAATGACTTTAATATGTCTTCCTTTCTCCCTTGTCTCTCCTTATGACCTAGTAAAGCCCTAAAATGTTGCTGTGAATATGACCTTAAACTGTCACTGAAAATGCTGAAAAATTTTAAATAAGCCCACAGGCTGTTCACTATCCACTGACTTCAAGATCCTGTAACTTTTGAGGTTACTGTTGTTCATTTTAAAACAGTTTCTATCCCACATTTGGGAGATGAGAAGCAAACGCAGAGATAAAATAGACGACGCGTGTCTGGACGGTTTCATTAACTTACTTTTTATACATGCCTGAGCTCCCCCCGGGCCACATTTCTCCTTTTCACCTTGCAAATAATCGCTGTTAACAGTGGTGGAGTATTAACCGGCTCCTGTTTCAGAGTTCAGATCATCCGTGTTTAAACACACACTTGCTTTATATCTAAGCTGCCCTAATGTGCTTATTCCCAGGTTATGTGGATGGTTAAAGCTACAGGGCAGGTTAATGTAAAAGACAAAAAAAGAGAGAGAGATGTGTCTCAAACTGTCAGCACCACAGCACCAAACTTCCCTCCCACTCTGCTGCTTAAAGCTCCTTTCCCCCACTTCATCTTATCCAACTTCATCCGTTAATCTCCCCTTTGTCATCCCTCGCTACTCTCTACACTCTGTTTACTCCTGTCATCGGCTCACTTTCATCTCCTCTCCCGCCACATGGATTTTATGGTAATTTAGATCCATTAAAAAAATGAACGTCACCTGCTGCAGGCTGTATTTTTAGCCCCTATTTTTTTTCCATGTTTTCAATTTTCCACTGTTAGTGCTGCTCTTACGTTAATCTGTTGGACTTTTAGGAGACGGGTTGTGTGTTTGTAGTTAGACGTCGGAGAGGCAGTTATGTTATGTGGCAGATTATTGTAGGTGTGCGGCATGTTTCGGCAACACTGTCAGTCGGGGTTTGGCTCATGATGGTCGCCATATGCCGTCTCATCTCGCTTCCTTCCACGTCTCCTGTTGCTGCTTTGAGTGCCAGAAAGGGAAGAATTGTCCGAGCCAGCAATTCATGGCTAAGTCCTTTTTGTGCTGTACAAATAACCTGACCGCTGTATGATAGGCTAATAAACATTAACTGTCGATGGGGTAGAGGGCGAGTCTACTGAAATTATCTATGTGTCATTTTGTTAGACCTAAAAATCCATTTTTAGGTTTTATTGTGTGCTTGTTCATCCATCCAAACATCCCCAGGGCCATGGCGTGCTGGAGCTTATCCCAGCTGTCATAGGGTAGAAGGTGGTGTACACCCTGCACAGTCCGTCGCACAGCCACTGTCTGTCTTTCTAAAACTTGAAGGAAAAATTCAGACAAAATGAATATATAAATCTGATATGTAAACATATCTATCTATATCTAACTATCTGTATTATTTTTTATAGATTTTGCTGCATGCATTTATTCTGTACTGTCCACTTCCCAGTATAGGACAAAGCTAATTAGATAACAATCCATGTTTCCACGTTACAGAGACGCCAAATACCAACATTTTATTAAATAAATTAAAATAATAGGAAAAAAAACAGAAAACAGACTTAGTCTGAATTAGGACGTAGCTTTGTCAGAGCAAGATAGTGGCTCAGACACCTGAGAAAAAAAACAACAGGATCCTCTTTGCATCTACTAAAACTGGTGATTGTAATGAATTTCTTCGCATTCTGCGACTCTTCACGACCACTTTTGATCACAAGGCGATTGCACAGGTCTCCTGATAGGAGACGACCTTTCTGCAAACTGTCACAGTCCGAGTTGGACTAACTGCATTTACTCTCAAAGAGATTGTTGAAGGTCTGTAAATGTAAAGGGTTTTAAGCTATGGTGACATCTTCTCCAAGTATAACAGTGAGTCTTTGTCCATGAGCACAACTTGGGGGACTCGACTGAGCTGACTGCCAGGCTGGAAATGTAATAGTTAAATATGTAGACGGCTACAGATATGTGATTCTTGCTGACCTATCACAGTTAATTGCTGCATTATTAGAAACAGATTACATGTAATTGCCATAAAAAACTAAAGTGTGATAATATTATCTTGCTGGATAAAATAGATACTGACAGATTTGACTTTGAGGACATAATTTGCAGTTTAAAAAAGGTGATCATAATAAATGTTATTTGTGCTGTTGGGTGTCTCTAGCCCTTCCTGACTCAATCACTTCTTTTAACTTGCAAACAGCAGTATTTAAAATGCTTGGGATGTCTTTAAGCTTCTCCAAGTATAGGATTGATTTTAATTTGTAAGACTTCTACTACCATAATTCAGCATTTTAAAAATACATAGTTACGATTAGCTCAGTCCCTCCTTTAAAGTCTTTATTTTGGTAAACGTGGTAGAGAGGTTTTTCCAAGGACATTGTGTGAAAATATGTTTTGACATTAGATGCCTGATTACGTAAGACCACATTTGTTATGCCTTTAAAAAAATGTGTTTATGTATTTTTAAATGTTTCATATTTGAAATCTTTGAAATTTCTGTGACAATTTTACACTTAATTAAGAAAAAGTAGCGTCTGTTCAATTATTGCAAACACAACTTAAATGGCACTTTATTTCACGTGTGTCTGTAATTTTACGTTATAGTTATAACTCATGATTACAGCTGTGAAATCCATAATAAACAACAGATTCTTACTGTCTGCTGCTCCTCAGAGTGCTGGAGCCCGAACCCTCACGGCAGGCCGTCGTTCACCAGCATCCTGAGGCGACTGCTGGCCATCGAGCAGTCGGCCATGTTTCAGATGCCTCTGGAGTCCTTTCACTCCTTACAAGAAGACTGGAGGCTGGAGATCCAGCAGATGTTCGACGAGCTCAGGGCCAAAGAGAAGGTGAGAAATGGTCGATTTTTATAAAACATGTCTGCATATAAAAATACTTTAAAGCGCTCGTATGTGGGGCAGATCCTCTCTGTACTATAATGCTCAGTGTTGTGGTTAGAAGTCACATTGTACAAAGACAGAATGAGTAAATCAGAACTTTAGTTTCCAGCTAAAAGAAGAGCAAATGTCTCTTTTCTCCTGTTCTGAGCTGATTTATTCCGACAGAAGTGCTTTTATAAAAGTCACATTTCATACGGAGGTGAGAGGAATCTCACCCTGTCACATCTGTGCTGCTTCTGCAAATGAGAATTAAGTTAGCAGAGAACAAAATGCCAGAAAAGAGGTGTCAAAAGAGGTGCTGCGGTAAGCTCTTCATCTTCCCCTGCCTCTCTGCAGGAGCTGAGATCATGGGAGGAGGCGCTGGCCCGAGCAGCCGAGGAGCAGAAGGAGCAGGAGGAGCAGCTGAGGAAGAGGGAGCAGGAGCTGGCAGAGAGGGAGATCGACATTGTTGAGCGAGAGCTGAACATCATCATCCACCAGATGTACCAGGAAAAGCCCAGCGTCAAGAAGAGGAAGGGCCACTTCAAGAAGAGCCGATTACTGAAGCTGGGCAGAGACAGCAACTGTATCAGTCTGCCCTCTGGTGGGTGCACACAGGAATCACACCCGGACAGTTTTAATCTGGTGAATCAGGTGCACAAAGGTGGTATGATGTCACTTCCTGTGAGATGGGGTATTTTTAGGTGGAAAATTTAGGACACTGGCTGCATTTGAATATTCCTAAAAGAATGACCTCATATGTCCTTTCCCTAATCTTTGGGAGCTCGTTTCCGTCAGTGAAAACAAAGCGTTTCTGTCATCCATAAGTAAATACGTTTGGGTTATCTCCTCAAAATTTATACTCAGGTACTCAAAGTTATTGTCTCATCATCAAGTTATTTTTTCAGACGTTTAAGTATGTAAGTTGAAATTTTGACTCACGAATATAAAAGATAGTAATCACTTTTCCTTGATTTTGCTGGAAAACATCACAAAGGCAAAGAAAAAATTCATTTTTGATACTTTCCTTTGTGTTTGTTTTACCAAATCGTTTCATGTAGGCTAACAAGGACGTCCCAGTAAAAAATATCACTTCATTACTAAAGGTGGAAAGAAAAACCCGTCATATTACTTTGCTAATCCTAACGGCTGCATTTGGGACACAGTTAATGCGAAGTAACACTTTAGAAAGAAGCAGGTTTTATGAGAGCAGCCTTTCAGTTCAGATGTGTGTTTAACAAAGAGTGGTACATGGCATCCATCAAGTCATTGTCTTTACTGCTGGTCCTGGAGCTTACTGAGATATTACCAGTCTATCACCGGGCTAACACAAAGAGAAACAGCCATTCACTCTTACATTCACACGGCCAGTTTACAGTCAGCAGCTATCCTGACATGCATGTCTTTGTGTTTTTTCATTAGTTAACTCATCTTTGTCTTGAATCGCTTTTTATTTAACAAGTTTTAAGAAGGAAAACCAAACAGGTGGGATACTCCAAACATCACTCACAGCTATTTTTTTTTGTTAACCAGTGATGATCAATATTTTGAATAAATAACAGTCCTCTGATTACTTTGATTACAAGGTAAAGTGCCGGGACAGCTACAAGGATTTGATAGCCTAGCATCTTTCTCAGCATTAAACATATACTGTAACAAAATACTTGAATTTTACTGCACGATGGTCACAACGCAAACTCCTCCTCAGCTATTTCTGCGTTTATGTTTGGCTCTTTTTTCCCAATTGTGTTTCACTGTACTTTGTGTTATTATCTTTCTGTTTCCTGAGGCCTTGATATAATTTAGAGATATTTCCCCATGAATCTGTTTATATGCTTTAAAATTTCCGTCACTGCATTTCCTAGAATGACACTCTTCCAATATGGTGTTGCTGTTGAGCGAGTTGTAACCCAATAATAAGTAAAGTTAACTTAACTCTGCTTTTCAGTCAATTTATTATCCCTAAAGTGAGAGTAGGATGTAGGAAATCCAAAATATGTTCTCATGGCGTATTAAATCTCTAATACAATAGATGGGGAGGTGCCTCCTGCGTGCCTCCTTTTGATGTAATTTCTGTTTATCCTCAAAATCTGCGCCTTGTTTTGTGTGTGTTTCCAAATCCCCAGTTTGTTTGTGACTTCTTTGTCTATCAATCTCTCCTTTTGTCATGTAAATGATTCTCATATTCACTGTCTTTGCAGGCTTCGAGCATAAGATCACGGTGCAGGCATCGCCCAGCGTGGACAAGAGGAAGACCCAGGGGAGCGAGAGCACGACCCCGCCTGCCAGCCCTGGGGTCATACCCCGGCTGAGAGCTATCAGATGTGAGTGTTAACGTCAATAAGTCTAGTGAGGATATGGAACGGAGTTTATTGAATGTTTGCTGTGTTTTTCAGTGACGCCGAGTGATGGCAGTAAGACGTGGGGTCGCAGCGCTGTGTGTAAAAAGGAAGACCTGACGACCAATAAGAAGAAAGGACGCACCTGGGGCCCAAGCTCCACCCATCAGAAAGAGAGAGTGGGTGGCGAGGAAAAGTATGTCAACAGTTTTGCTCAAAGTTAAAGATTTAATTTGGCTTTGATAGTTTAGTATTTTCTCAGGTTTGTTTGAAGGGGGAGAAGTTTTTGACAGCACTGTGGAGTGACAGGCCGCTCTTACACAGTTTGATAAACTATGGATTTTGTGGTTAATAATTTCCAGCAACAGGCACAGAAAGTCACAGCTCTTTAATTTTGAACAGAAAGCTTTGTTTTCTGTAAAAACCTGATGAAACTGCAGTGTCAACACCTGCAGGATTATAAGGCCCACTGTCTGTTCACCTGCAGGCAAGAAAAAGGGGCTTCTTCAGATACTCGTCTGGATAACACACAGAAACAAAACCTTTAGATCAATATCTCATTACAGTGAGCGGAGAAGCCAGAAGCAGAGTAATCATCTTCGTTTTGTATGAATCGTGTCCTCAAGTGGCATCGACCCGACCGGTTTATGTCCCTTTTTCGTTTAAAAAATGTTATTTTTCACAGCATCTGTTGCCTCTGATAATATATTTAAAAAATTGGAGTCTTGATGTCCTGCCAGTGTAATTCAAATTCCCTGTTTGCAGGTTGAAGTCTCTCGCAGAGGGAAGCAAAGTTTGGTCATCCAGCGCGCCAAATCTGGGCAAGTCTCCCAAACATGCCCCGATGACTGCTGGCTTCTCCAGCCTGAATGAAATGGGTGAGTCTTTTCATTTCACTGTGCGTTCTGCCTCATTCACACAATCACAAGTGTGAGTTTAATCAATTCTCTGTCTTTTACAGAGGAATGCAGTGAGTTTGAGGAATCGCCAGGCTCCTTGCTGCCCTCGGAGTCGAGCAGTAACGGGGCCATGGAGGACTCGGGTTCCCTGTGGAGCAGCCTGGGGCCCAACATGGTGCCCGCTGTTGGGAATATGGGCTCCTGTCAGGCGGTTGGAGGCCTGGGAACGGGCGTGAGCTACCAGGACTCGCTTCGTCGCTGCAGTCAGAGGAAGAAGAGCGATATATTCCTGCTGGGTTGCGCCTCTCTGCTCGCCTCGGTGGGTCTCGGACAAGACTTGCTACAGCTGGGAAAACAGCAGGTAGGAAACCCTGAAACTGGGAGAGATACGGTTGAACTCTGGAGCAAGATTAAAGCCATGTTGCACGAGGAAGGAGATTTTTCTTCATTTGACATTTGGATTTTTTTTTTTTTTTGCTGCATTTAGAGAATAAAATCGAAAGGTCAAGGGTGGCTTTGATCTTGAAATGTCGAGTTTGGTCTCGACATTTAGTTTTTATTCCTCAAACCCCCACAATGAATTTTTTTTTTACTTAATACATCTTCATAAGATATGATTCATGGTTTTATATTCAGAAGATTTTATTATGCTTTTTTGCTATTCAAGGCAGTTCGATTGTGAGCGTGTGAAATGTTATTGTGCTAATCCTGTTTATTTGTGTATATCTTTGTGTTTTAATGTCCTGCTTGGAGACACAATCTCTCTTACACAATAACAGACGTGTTCATTCATACACGCATGATTCCACTTTATTAAATACATGGCCTCTCCACATAAACAGCCTCCTCCTGCAGACGGTTTATTACCTATTAATATAAAATCAGTGCCTGGCAGAGATCATGTCTCAGAATCTATGATACCAGGACTCCTCAGACTCATTTGAATCATTTATGAAGGATAAACCAGCATGAACAAGCCCTCATATTATCAGTGAGAAATGTGGGATGCTGCTGAGTCAGACCTGATCTTTTGTATTGAGTCAAACATGTTTCCTATTAAAGTACAGGTCGACAATATTATTACTTTATGGTCCTGTGAAAAAGACTCTTTGCAGTCCCGAAAGTTGAGAATACTTTTACTACTTCCAGAGGAATTAAGAGGGTCAGTAGGAACCAGGTGCTGATAATCAAATTCACTTGATTAAATAATCATCGGCAAGTTTGAGCACCTCTATAAAAGAAGATGCTTTGGCATTCTGCATATCTGGAGCATTTAGCTGTGTGTTAAAATAATGGCACAAACTTCCTAGGAGTGATAATCTTAGAAAGTTCAAGTTGCGGTTGAACAAACCACAAGAACCTTGGACAAAATGCTGCATTGATCCACCCAAAGGTGGCCAGACATCAACCTGACTGAAATGCTGTCAGAGGAACTTAAGAGAGCTTATGAGAAGCAAAGACAGTGGGCCAAAATGTTGTTCTTTGCAGGTCACATTGTAGCAGCTGAATTGTTAAACTTATGTGAATGGTGTGTGTTTTCTCAGAATGAGAGTAAAGCTCAGCACGTTTTCGTGATCTAATGTTCTCTTCAGGTGCTTCAGGATGAGCAGGACCTCCGAGAGGAGCAGCGTAAGAAGAAGGATGGTCTCTTCCAGCGGACGGGACGTTTCCGTCGCAGCACCTCTCCACCCAGCCGAAACCTCTCTCTGTCTCTCTCCAGACACCACGACTCCACGCTTCCCTGCTTGGACCCTTCTCCCTCTGTAACTCTGCTCTCTTTGTCCTCTCTGTCGGACTGCAACTCCACCAAGTCCCTCCTCCCCTCTGACCCAGACGATTATCCCCTCACCCCGATGACTGGGGTCAGAACACCGGCGGCGCCCCCAGCGCCTGCCCTCAACCCACTGTTGGACCTGCGGGCCGAGAGCTTCAAGAAGGAGCCCAACCAGTCGCTCACGCCCACCCATGTATCTGCAGCCATGGCCATGAACCGAGGACACAGACGCACCCCTTCAGATGGGGCGATACGACCCAGAGCCCAAACTCTGGGACACCACAGGACGCCGTCAGACGGGAGCATGCCCATGCCTCCTCCACCGCACATCACAACAAACAAAGGTACGGGACTCAAATCTAGTCTAACTTGTCATGAGAATCAGAGTATTTTATTAATCCCAGGGATTAAAGTGCTTAAAAGTAAATGTTAAAAATCAGGCACTCCATTCATCGTGCAGTATGTTAAAATAACACTCCAAAGTTAAATAAATCCAAAGATAATACAAACAGGTTATTATACGTGTATACAGTCCACGTGTCACAGGTAGGAATGACCTCCTGTGGTGTTCTGTGGTGTGTCATGGTCGAATGAGTCTTTTTCTAAAAGTGCTCTTGTGGCTGTTCAGCACATCATGGAGACCCTGTGAAGGATTTTCCAGAATAGCTGTACAGAACAACTTCCTCAGCTCCTTCTTCCTCCATCTCACCCTACCCACCATTAAAATCTACTTTTCCTCATGGTGTTGCCTCTCTTAATCAGATTATCGGTAATGTTTATTATATCACAGTGCATTTAAGGTTTTTCAGTGCTTCGTTTTGCATTAGTATTGTCCATGATTATTTGCCAGCCTTCAGGATTATCGTTCATTAAGTTTTTACTTCAGGTCAGCTGGAATAGGCCCCCAACACAAAATCCATCCATCCAGCCTAACCCAGCTGTCCAATGGCAAGAGGTGGGGTAAACTCAATCTGCCAATCTGCTGCTGAGGATGACAACATGCTGTCATGATGTTAAATTTGCATTTTGAAGTCCAGCTTCTGGACATTGTAGTTTCAGCGGCGCAGATGTCTGCTGTACCATTGTCAGTTCTCCTTCACGCCTTTGCTGCAATTAGGAAAAGGAGGTTTGACTTACACTTCAGGTAGTTTCTGCACTTCCTGTGCCACGCCTGTGTTCACTTATTATGTGGTCTTCTCAGTATTTATACCTGCAGCTCTTCCACTTGCCAGCTCTCTAGCCGTACTCTTATGTTTCCTAGTTTTCCCTCTTTATTGTTTTATTATTTCTTTGTGTACTCTTACTTTATGTTGGACTTTTCGCTGCAGTATGCATACTAAGATGACCCCCGGTGTTGAATGTAATTGTAATATTTGCTTATACCTTGCAGTACTTACATCTTACAAACTTTCCTAAAGTAAAAGATGTGAGGCAACATAAATTATACACAAATTTACAGTTAGTGGGCTAACATATGCAAAACATTGCCTCATTATCTGATCTACAGCTGCAGCTGCTGAATATTTTCTAGTGAGTTAGTCCGCAGATGATTTTTCTCACTTAATTGCTTAGTGCATAAAATGTGAGACGGAGATTTGATGCAAAACATCCGTTTTGAGCTTCAGCCCACAGGCATTTATTTTACTACACACTTGCGTATCTGAGCAGCTTAAACCACGAAGTGTTTGCTTGAAACATGACACACCTCTGTTATTATTCTTAGGTATGCAGGACAAGCTGGATATCCCCCGGCTACCTGAACCTGCCATTATCTACCCTCACCGGCGTAAAGCTCCCGCTCCACCCATCCCCGACCCGGATCCTCACAGCCTCATCAGCCCCCTGGAGAGGCCCAAGACGCTGGAGTTTGCCCCCCGACCGAGGCCAACGCCATCCCGGGTAAGACCTGATCCCTGGAAGCTGGGCTCTCTCTCCCGGACCCTGAGCTCATCGCCGGGCAGCAGCTGCGACAGCCCCCTTGGCTCAGGGGACAGCAGCGCTAGTGCGGCGCGACCCAACCTGATGGACATGGACATGGAGGGCCAGAATCTGGACCACACTGTTCCTCTGTGCGGGCAGCTACAGCCTGCCACCCTATGTGGGCAGCAGTACTCGTAGTAAAAATCAAAGAATAAACGAACATTTTAAGGTTTGTTTTTTTTTCTTTTGCATTCAGACCTGTTCCAGGACATGACAGCTTGGGCCAAACAAGGAACGCCTACTGATGTCTGATCCGAGCAAAGTGCACTCTCACCGAAGTTTGCAAAAACATCCCACTTCTTGTCTTGTTGTTTTAAGGACCCTCATGCAACTCACCTCACTTGTGTGCCCTAATAAGGTGTTAAACCCTTACAGAAAGCCATTCGCTGATAGTGCTCACTAATCCGCACGACACTGAGGGTCCAAGAGGCCTTTTTAACAGCCTTGTAGTGTGTCCAGTCCCACTTTACCTTTCTTTTCCTGCCCAGAAAGGCCATCTCTACCTGCTTCCTGGTGCCCTACGACCAGGCTACAATTCCTCAAAAGCCATTCGAGTACTCAAACAGCCGTTCTGTGACTTCACTAACTGCTCATTTCAATCCATCTGCTTGTGCTTTTGCCCGTCTGCATAGCTTTCCACTTTCTGCTTGCATGTTTCTTCTCTGAAGGCGGAGCATTTTCATTATTTAAAAAAAAAAAAGAGGCGCTGATATTGTGAAAATCGTGTGTCCTTGTTCCTTTTTTGCACACTGTTTGTCATGCCAGTGCACAAACAAGCCCTATAAAATCAGCTCCACCTTCTTCATCCTCACACGTGTCATCTGTCGTCCTCTTCTCTCCCAGACTCGAGATTGGAAAAAGCCTTTTTCTCACTGGTGGTGTATATCCTCAGCCTTGTAAGGTAAAAATTTAAAAAAAATCAGAGTTTATTTTCTCAGTGCTTGCACCATCCCTGCTGCAGCCTGTTAGCAAAAATGTTTTTCTATTGGTCCAGCAGCCCCGGTGTGCATCTCTGTGTGTGAATGTGTACATATACATATATATATGTATATGTATGTATTACTGTACACGTGTGGATTAAGGAGATACGCCTGTTTCTGTGTGCTGGTGCTTTTTCAGTGCATGTCATTTCACATGTGAACGGTTTTTCACTTCTTTAAAATGAGACCACTGGTTGCCACACATCTGTTCCTCTCTTCCGTCTTTTTAAAAAACTTTTTATGGAGACATTCCTTACATACCGACAGTCTGGTCCCATCCTGCTCACGCCACTGAAACGGACACAAAGTAGAAAGCGCTGACAGAAGCCCGCCACTCGATTCCAAACTTCACCTTCTCTCTTTTTCATCTGCTGTGTTCGATGTCACCTGCACTTTAAGTTGGGCAACTGGTGGACCAGCTCGGCACAAAGTGCTCCCGTCATGGCTGACAAATCAACTTTTATCTCCGGAGTAGTTTTTGAACAGAGGACGGTTCATCCTGGCTACAGATGTTATTACTTGACTGTGCAGATTTCTTTGTGTGTGTGTGTGTGTGTGTGTGTGTGTGTGTGAGTACGTGTGTGTGTGTGTGCGCGCATGTTTATTATTTGTATGGGATGATGACAATCCCACTGGTTGAAGGGTGAGCCCAAACTCCCGTTGTGTGGTTAAGAACACTGAGTATTTATTAAATGTATTGTTATTATGGAAAAGGGTTAATTATGATTGCGATGCTCTTCCTGGGATATCTGTATATATTTGTTTAGTATAAAATGAAAAACCAAGGAAAACCTGGGAAGCTGAAACATCCATGTTATCTTCGGTCTCAACCTGTGACGTTTCTACGGTTCAATGATGAGTAAATGTGAAACGAATGAGAGACAATAAAATAAAAACAAACAAAGATGCTTCAGTGTCACGACTGCATCTGGTTTTGTTATTGTCACGAAGTCACAGACTTTCAGATGAAGAAGTAGAACTGAAAGCATCGGGCTCAGTTCACCCCAAAATAAAACATGCATGTTATTGTTCCCGCGGTTCTGTTTATCCTTCTCAATGGTTCTGGTGTGAAATATAAGCTAATGAGCTTCAGAGATGCCTGTTGCAGTGCTGTGAAAAGGCATTTGCCACCTTCCTGGTTTCATAGGTTTCACTTTTTGCATATTTGTCACACTTAAATGTTTCAGATCATCAAACACATGTTCATTCTAATCAAAGATAACCTGAGTGAATACAAAATGCAGTTTATAAATGAAAACTTCATTTATTAATGGGGGAAAAAAGTTATCCAGACCTTTTTACTTTTTCACTTTCTGTGAGTGCTGTAGATGTGCACTCACCATGAGACGCTCAAAAAGCCCCAAACTGTTAGATATAGTGTTGGAGGCTGGTTTTCAATGTAACCTGTGTTTCAGTCTTTTCAGTGAAAAGTCAGCAGTCTTCTATCGACAAGACAAATAGACAAGTTAGACGTGCCGTTTTCCTTCTTAAAATGTAGCAGAGGTGACGGAGGGCATCATTAAAGGACCTCTAAAGTTGGTCTTGGTTATGTCACACTGCTGCTGTCTCACGTTTCACACTGGTGGGAGCTTCCACTCCTGACAGCAGCAGAGACAAAGGCGCCTGTAGCAGCAGGCAAACTCCTCTAGGTGTCACCACTGTGCCCTATGATGTCATTTCTTTCCCATGCCTGCTGTTTTTCTCCCGTTGTTCCTTCCTGACACTGCAGCTGCGCTGGATGATGGCACGTGAATGTGTTAGCGTGCATTTTAGCACAGTTAACAAAAACTTACAGGTGTAATAAATAAATTATCAACATGTGAACAAAATGTGAGATTTGAGCCGCAACCTTGCAATGTAAAGATGGTTCAAACGCGGTGCATACAGATGTTACACACACACACACACACACACACACGTACGTCCTCTCCTGCTGTGTCTGTCAGTATGACCGCCTATCAAACACCCTTTCAGACGCCAGCCAGTTACCTAGCAACCCCTCTTCACTTCCATGGTGATGCTATTAAAAGCAACAACACACATTCACACGCACACGAAAAAAATGGACGATGAGCCTGAAAATGAAGTGAAGAGCAGAGAGAGTGGCGATAAAGTGACAGCAGAGAGGGTTCAACACGCTGAACATCACGTCTGGTTCACACACACACACACACACACAAACACACACACACACACACACACGTCATCTGTCTTTTGTCTTGTTGTGATGAGACTCTCATGTTTGCCACCTTCTTTGTTTTTCCCCTCAACACATATTTTCACCATATTTCTTATTTTTTATGCCACAGTCCGCCCCTTCTCGTGTCCCTGCAGACATATTTCACGGGCAGTAGGTTGGGTCAGGTGGTGACAGTGTTGAGGGGAGGACAGAGAGCAAAAAGAGGCAGGCATGGAGTGTGTGTGAGTGTGTTTTCTGTTCACTTTCAAAGTGAACAACTAACCAGATTGCCTGCCAGTTGGTGTGTCGTCAGATCTGCAGAAGGACTCACTTTATTATTTTTATTTTTTTAAAACTGAATCTTCATCAGAACATTAAACCACTAATGAAGATGAAGATTCAGATGATGTAGTCTGATTCAAAGGTGGAAAATTCTGCAGAAATATTACCGTCCTCTACTGAAAAGCACCCCCCCCCCCCCCCAAAAAAAAAAAAAGAAAAAGAAAAAGAAAGAAACTAATAAAAGAACCTATCGATATCAGAGAACTGAGTAATATCTAATAACCACAACATACCAGCCTTGTCACATTAGCTTAATTTTCCCGTGGACCTCGATGTGTTGTGTTGGTTGACAAAGCTTTAAAAGAAATCGAGCTAAGTTTACTTCTTATGTAGTGTGTGAAGCATTCCTGTGTCTGACTGGAGGGGCTGATCCAGTGGTTTGTTTTGTTTTGGGGTTTGAATATTTAGAGAATATACTTGATTTTGGGTTTCTGTTTAGGGTTCCTTGTTGCTCTAGTGTCTCGAAGGTCATGTTTTTTAATTTTAATTTTGAGCATTAGTTTTAGTTCTTATTGTACAGTTTAAATTCTGGTCCTTGAATTGTGTGCACATGGTTTAGTTGCCTCAGTGTTTCCCTCTCTGTTACTCCCTCCGTCTCATCCTTCAGTGTTTATGTCCTCCAATATTGTCCGTGTCTTCAGTTTTGATCCTCTCCTCATCCTTCCCATCACCCTCGGGGTAACCTTTATTTTCCTCTCTCTCTTTGCTTCCATCATGCTCTGTCACATCTTCTTACCATCTGCCACACAGACAGACCTCTACAAGAATGAAGCATGCCAGAGTGATATTAGCCTCTTCACAGCCTCGTGTTTTCAACACATCAGAGGTCAAAGCAGAGCCTAGGTGCACTCCATAATAATTTTAATTAAGGTAATTATTGTGATAATTATGAAAGCCTAAATAAATCGTCCATGCTTATTTATTTATTTATTTTTAACCAAACTGTAACACTACAATTACAGCACCTCGGCTAAAGTAAGTAGGCCTCATGCATTAGATTAAATTAAGTTTGAGATATGTATAATGTTAGATTTAACAAGCATTTATGGTAAATATGACTCTTTGCATCATGAGTCGGGTGAGTAGAATAAGTTATTTGTGCAGGTGAGTCAGAGTGTGGGGTGAAGTAAACTATGGCATCAGAGAGTCTCAGCAGCTTTTTTGAATAAGGGCTCTTCTTCTTCTTCTTCTTCTAGCTGGTCCCATTAGGGCCTGCTCTGGTGGATCAGTTGCCTCCAATCTCACCTTATCCCCAGCATCCTCCTCTGTCACACCACCCTCCTTCACTGCATCCACAAATCTCTCAGTTTTCCTCCTGGCTGGCAGCTCCATCTTCAACATCCCTCCTCTGCACATGTCCAAACCATGTCAGCCTTGCCTCTTTTACTTCATCTCCACACTGTTTGACCTGAGCTGTCCCACTGATGCACTCATTTCTAATCCTGTCCATTCTGGTCACCCTCACTGAAAGTCTTAATGTCTTCAGTTCTGTCTTTTTTGTTACTGCCACCACCTTCAAACGTACATCCGTCCTTCTATCCTATCCAGCATGCTGCTATCCTTCTGTCACAATCACCTTGATTACCTCTTTCATAGACTGTCCTTTGGCTTGGATGATTGACTCCAGGTATTTAAACTCATTTACCTTTACTACCACTACTCCTTGCAGCTTCATTGTTTCACCTGTCTCCCTCTCATTCTCACATGTTTTCTGTTTTGCTTCTACTGACTTTCACGCCTCTTTTCTCCAGTGCATACCTACACCTCTCCAGACTCTCCTCCACCTGGTCCTTACTCTCACCCCAGATCACAATGTCATCTGTAAACATAATAGTCCATGGAGACTCCTGCCTGACTTCATCTGTCACCCTGTCCATCACTACTGTGAACAAGAAGGGGCTCAGAGCTGATCCCTAATGGAAAACCACCTCCACCTTGAACCCATCTGTCACTCCTACCGCACACCTCACCACTGTCTTGTTGTCCTCATACATGTCCTACGCCACCCTAATATATGTCTCTTCCATGTCTGACTGCCTCTATTACTCTCTTGGCACACTATCATGTTTTTCTTTAGCTCCAGAAAGGCACAAAGCATCTCCTTCTGATCTTCTTTATACTTTTAAATGCTTTTCTTCAACCTTACTAGACCTTATTTGTCATGAACTTCTCTTCAGCTCAGCTTCACGGTCTGTTTGTCTTCTGCGTCCACATGTTACTACACATGGCTACATTTCATTTACAAATTATTACCTTTCCAGATTCCTACCTGTGTAGTTTTATCTGAAATTAGATGAAGTCATGACCACACAACAGCAACATTCCTCTTTGTTTGAAACTTTATTCATAATCTTCATTTACCAATCAATAGTGCATTCCCAGGCTAGCAGTTCAGTAAAACCAGTGATGGAGGCCTGTTGGATGTCTGAAAGTTGAAAGGGGAAAAAGAGAAAGGCCTCTTGGCAGCGAGGAGAGACAAAAACACAGTTTTAGCCTGGACACCCCAGCTTTGTGTCCCTTCAGGTAGGATGGAGGCCTGCAGCTTTGAGAAGCAGCTCTGGTCCAAGTTCCTCAGAGTGTCATCCACGCCTGTGTTTACTGCTTGTCTCGCTGTTCAGAAACAGAATAGTATCTGTATCCCTCGACTTGAAGGACATCAACAGAAATACCAACAAATACAGACACAGTCACAAAGCAGCTCTGTGAAGGAGCTGTAGTTAAATGCTCTTTTCTATCTCTTGCTTTTCTTTTCCGCTGATAAAGTAATTTAGTGAAGTAAAGCTTTTCACAACCATAAAACTTTCCATTTTTCTGTTTTTTTTGTACATTTGTATCATATATTCACAAAAACTACTTTGACATTTGACAAACATTTACCTTAAATGACATCAAAGTAAAAATAGCCAAAATAAAGTAACACAGCCAGTATTTTTTTTTTAAACTTTCCCGTCTCTCTTTTTTGTTGTGCTTTTTGTTTGTTTTCAAAGCTACACAGACACAGAGATCCGGCGTCTCCGTCTCCATTTGCACAGACAGCATGTTGTCAGGTTATGCTTACGATAACAGCCTCCGAGTCAGCTTGGTCATTAATCAAGGAAACCAATCAGCTAGAAACAATCCTGTTTTATGTGCAGCTAGGAATCCCTAGACGGTCGTAGTACAGTAGTACAAGTTGAGCAAGAATGACTTAGCACTGCAAGACAAAAACAAGATGGAAGGGGGAGGGGGGGCTGGTGCCGTGGAGAGCGGACCGCGGGAAGAGACCGATCCTCGAGGGGACACCTGGGTGAGGGGACTCGGCCAAGGTAGTTATGGAGATGGCGCTTGCAGGTGCCGTTCCTTTCTTGTTGTGGTGATTTATCTCCAAGAGAGAACATAAAGGAGGAGCAAGGAAAGCTTCTGCATTCAGTGTTTTCATCCTAATTAACCCCAGAGCTGCACAACACCAATACAAATCAAATGTTTCACTCAGGCTTTGCAGCAGCATTGCTGATCGTGGCACTAATTCATAGATGGAGACTTAAACAGAACCTTAAACTTAATCAGACAATTTCCCACAACATGTGGACAAAAATATGTGGACAGCCTTGCATGTAAATGTTTATATTTTTGTATAATTATGACATAAATCCTGCACCTATGTCGAAGTAGTGCTGTGCTCTGCTGCAAATTCTGGTATCGATCCGATACCAAGTAAATACAGGGCCAGTATTGCAGATACCAATACTGATATCGATAGTTTTAGCCTATAAAGGCAGCTTATTTGGGCTAAAGCGGTGTGTTGTGATTTATGAGATGGATCATTGTCAATTTGCAAATTCCAAACACATTTTAATGACCACTAAATCACCTTTCAGCCTTTCAGGTATTTTGAAACTGTGTTTGTTGGAGAGCTGGAATGTAAATGTGGTTGTCTCTAAAGCACTTTGGTTCAACTTCTGTTGTTTAAATGTGCTTCAGGCTGTAAATAAAAAAGATGTGATAGTCAGCACGAAAAGGTTCAGACATTTTTTATAGTGCACGTTTAAGGTGTATGTTTTAATCTCCCAAAAAATAATTATTTTAACACAATTTGTTAGGCTATTTACTGAAAAGGAGAGAAACAAAGTATTGATCCTATACCAATAACAGCACTGGTATCAATACTTGGATTCATCCGCTCATCTTTGTGTCTATGTGCTTTCTATCTAACATTCACACTCTGATGTGCACACTAGAGAGCAACCTGGGATTTGGCATGCTGACTAGAGTAGGCAGGGATTGAACCACTAATTTTTCAATTAGTGAATGACCTGTTCTACCTCTTGAGCCACAGCCATGTTTATGCTTATGTGATCACTTTTGCCTGCGTTCCTCAGAGAGGTTTATATTGTGCACGTCTGATTTGCTTTTTCAGGATCTGGTGCACGCTGCTGCTACATTTCTTATTCTACAGCTTGCACAACAACGCAGACCGAGACCTCGCTTTCATCCAACGCCTCGTCGGCTGTGAGCCAGGCCTCGTCGTCGCCCAACATCATTAATGATCTCGTGGCTGAATGGGAGCAAACTCAGGCTGCAGATTAATGCTCAGGTGTCCACACACTTTTTCTAAGTGCAGTGTATGATGATAAATAAGCTCAAAACTTGCTTTTTGCTGCCAATTTAGAGATGCAGCTGCTTTAGTGGGGCTGATGATGGCCTACTTCTCCCTCCACCAGAGCCTCTCGGTTTCATGCCGGTCTCTCCAGCGCGTGGTGCCGTCTCTCCAGAGTCCCATTGACACACTTAGGTCCCTATTTACCTCATAGCAGGTCAATGAAATAAACGGGGAAGGGGGTGGGGGGGGAACCTCACCCAATGCCGTTATTTGACTTGATTTCCTCCTCAGCCTCTTAAGCAGTGGACTAATCAGTTGTTTTAGTCGAGGCGGAAGGTGACCTTAATTTTTAAGAAGTATTTCATACCTATTCTACTGCTGTGATCACAGTCTGTCGCCACCTTCTGTGTTTATAAAGGGCAGAATGGATAAAACAGAGGTATAAGCAAACCGTTGAGTGGCAGCATGCCATGACAGAAAGCAATAGAGCAGATATAATCCCAATCCCAAAACATCTGAAGCAACGCTCTGGAGCCGCATGTTACATGCAGGAGGTGGGCTTGCACATGATAAGGAGGAAACTGGGTTTTCACGGGATATTTTAGGTCATGCTCTCACAAATGATCAATCCAGCCTTCTGCAGAACAGAGTAGGCAGATTTAAGCCTGTGGTAAAGCTATTATAAAAAGCCACATATCAATGATTCAGCTTCACACGTCACAAGATAAGTTTGACAGCTTGTAATGGATATCCACAAACCAGATCGTCTGCAATGCTAATGTTGTGTGTTATCTGCCCGGCACAGGTGTTTTAATCTATCAACATACAGTAAACTGTAAGCAGGAGAAATCTCAAATGACTCACTCTAGGTGAAGTGCTCCAAGACGGCAGTCTGCACCATCAGGCCAGATGTGTGTATGTGTGTGTGTGTGTGTGTGCGTTTTCCCTGCACTAACGCTGCCCAGAGTCTCCGTGGTGGTTTATGGATGTCTGGGAAGCCTCAGCATTAGTGATAAAAGGATAAAAGTGTCTCTCTCTCTCTCTCTCTCTCTGAAAAAATTTCTCGCGGATCTCCATCTAGCCAGCGGCAGCTGATGGAAGTCAGATCTCACTGGCTATTTTCCGTTGTGACATCATTAACAGGAGAACAGAGGATGGTGGAATTGATGAGAAGGAGCGAGGGAGGGGCTTCGACAGTCTCAACAACAGTAACACGACACACGACCCAGGAGATTCAACAGATTCAAGACACACCAGTTTGCACGAAAGTACATCAGGCAACGGAATGAACCGCTTGGAGAATTTAGGCTCTTTGCTGCACACACAGATGCTATTAACCACCGATTGTTCACTACTGAGTATGACAGCAAATTAAAAAAAAGCCTAATACGGGGTTATAAACACTTGAATTAGCCCTTAAATTCAAAAAACAGTCAAGAAACTGAGATAGATGGGATCTAGGAAAGAAAAATCCAGACAGAAAAGTGATAGATTAAGCACGGAGGCAGGCTTTTTTTTTCTACTTGTTATATTAGTCCATCTCATAGTCTGGGTAAGTGGCCTGAGTGAGACCTGGTGGGTTAGGATGTACAATCAAATTGGGATGTGGTCTTGGCATGTGTCTCATACACATATACACCTCCTCACCGCACCCATTTTTATTCTCCAAACCTGTTTCACACACTTCCACACGCATCCCTGCCCCTCCTCCCGGTGTGGTCGAGCTTCCCGAGATCCCCCAAATTCTCCTCGAGAGTTCAGAATAAAACGGAGAGAAAAAGAGAGCGCGAGAGAGCAGAAACAAAATGCTTTCCATGTTTTTTAAACATCTGCTGAATCACACAGATGTCTGTCTGTCATGTGTATGGGCTGAAGCTTCGTTTTGACTCCACCACAATGATGGGTTTGTATGAGTATATATTACAGCTTCTTCCATGTATTTTCATGATTTTTCTTCTTTTTTTTTTAAAGTTTCCTTGCTGACTGCGTCGAGGGAGAGGAACCACAGCACCTGAGGGAGAAAGAGGGAGAAGAAGAGGGAGAGGAAGAAGGAAGAGGGTGGGTCGCAGACAGCGCTTGATATGTGTTTGTCTGTAACAGGCAGGCGATTGCGTCTCTTCTGTCAGGGTTGCCGTCAGGAGGAGTCAACAGGGGAGGAAGAGAAAGTGGAGAGTGGGAGGTACAACTTGTAGGATGAAAGGTCAGAGGGTTCAGGAGGGGGGAAAGGTGAAAGGTTAGCCCTGGGTCTCCTTGCCGCTGTCTCGTTCCCGTTGTCCACTCTTGCTCATCTTCATCTCTGTCAGCTGGATGTATCGGAGCACGTTGGTGTCTGCAGAGAGAAAATGAATGGGTCATCGGTGGATGATCTGAGCATTGGCAGCAGAGCAGTCGGTTGCCCCTTTAAAAGACGTGCTACAGCAGAAAGGTAAACAATGTAGAGAAAAGAGCCACAGGCTTTTACTTTAGTTAGCTGTAACTGCTCATCGATGACGAGAAAGAACCCTGACCTCTCACCTTTTGACACTTTCCGATTGGATAAAGTTCTCCAAACAATTCAAGTTTATCCAGATTTGACCTTCAACCTTTTGTCATTTTGTCATATGAGACATTTGGCTCAAACTTGGTCATGATTATCATTTTAGGTCAGAGTTCTCAAATTACTGGTAATCCCAGATTTATAAGGTGAATTGAAAACTTTCGTGTTCCTGGAATATATCGATTGAGCAAAGGCATTAAAAAGGTTGTTTCCCAAAGTGAAAACAATCTATTTCCTCCTATTTTAGAAAAATATCCTTCCAAATGTATCCACAGCAAAAATTCATACAAAAATCTACTAGAGCTCCTAATGCCATGTGCCCTACAGCTGGCACGTAATGAACACAGAGGTGCACACCTGCATGTGCATACTCACTCTTTGATATTAAAAAAAGGAGCTGCATTTGCTGCCAAGCATGTTGCCTCTGTTGCATGTGCTTCTCATACTACGATTTAGTCAAGAAAGTGGCCCCTTTAGCATTTTACTGAGACGGCATATTTACTTAATTCTTCTTGGTTACATTTTTTGGGTTTTTATTCTTGGTTAATATGTTTTCTGGTATCTGAAGATCAGAGTCTTGTGTTGGCTTTTATCATCATCATAACACATGCTAGTTTTGGTTTGTAGCTTCCCCCCCCCCCCCTGTTTTATTTTGATAGTGGTCTCTTGTGTTTCCATCCTCCTTCTGAAGTACTGTGGATTTAGTTTGAGTCTCCTTTTCATGGTCCTTGTTATTTTGAACACTACCATCATCAGCAGCCTAAAAAAAAAGCTGTAAGTCTCCATTTGGGTTTGCTGTGCTGTCCACATGTACATGAGTATTTCTGGAAAACCTATAGAGTCAGGGGAGTGGAAGATTTTCTAATGTGGACAAAGAAAAAGATTTCTTTTAATGTCAAAGGTGTGAGACTTCATCTATTCATGTGAAGAACGATATTTTTCAAAATGAAATATGTACGTGTGGACAAAGCCTGTGAACATCTGCGCACGTGTCTTTGCTGTTTAGACTGGTTTCCTGTGGCTTCCTTCAATTTCTTTTGCATCTGGATCCTAAACATTAAACATAAAATGTATTCATAAAACAAATCTGCCAGTCTTGCCTTTCAAATAAACAGACTATAAAACACAATGTGCTGCTTACACACATCACTTATGTACTTTACTTAATTCATTTCCACTAAAGTAATTTAATACTGGTCGTCTGCAGTGTAATTTATCATGAAAGCATACTGATGTAAAATATGGAGCAGTTTTAATTATTACAAGTGTAGCTGTGCTTTTGACCTTTTTGGAAATGTGCATAGTCAAAGCAAACATGCAAAACAGGAAGTCTGTACAGTAATACAGGTTGTAGAAATACAGAGAGCATCTTCTTAGTTTCTGCTCAGCACTCTCGGGACAAAAGGCTTCAGTTATCACTCAGTTTGTCACATAACAAATAAAATATAGCAGGAGAAATGTACCAATTATGCTTTTTGATTTTTTCCTGTCATAAATGTTGATGCTCATATTAAACATGCCTCAAGTTTCAGATCATGAGACAACTGGATGACGTGATAGGCTGCACTAAGGTCAGAGTACATAAATTTAAATATGGAGCTACAGGTGAGCACATTGGTTCACCATCAAAGAAGATCTTGTACCTCAAGGCTGCTTTGTAAATGTATAAATACACTGGGTCATTCTCACCTGTGGGTTCGCGGTTTTTGGCGTCACGCAGGTAGCGTAGGGCACATTCGTAATCACCCAGGTGATAGAAGGCGATGCCGGCTCGGTACATGGCCTTGAAGTGGTCTCTCTGGTGGCTCAGGACCTTCAGACAGTACTCCTTCACTCTCTCATAGTTTACCAGCTCGGACTGCAACAGACAAGCTGTGGGGAGGAAGACAGGAACTAGTTAGTGGTTCATATACATTTTCTGCCTTAGTTTGTCCAACCAAACACATTTTGTCTCGTTTAGAGAAGATTAAACCACATGTGTGTCCCCCGAGTGAAAAAGAAAGACGGGGAGATTTTGCTGACATCTAACTCTGTTCCTTTTAATAGAGCCACAATGAAATTTATCCTGCACACTGCTTCCTCGGGGTGAACTATAAATAGCCGGTTCTAATGTCTCACAGTGTAGAGAAGACACAAAAAGTCGTCCAAGCAGTTTGAGCCCTGGGGCAGGAGAGCAGCATCGCTGAGCTCGACATGCAAAATACAAGAACATCGCTACGAGGAAGCTTTTGACTTGTTCCTTTAACTTTTTAGGTGGTTTCTAAATCTTGAGGGCTGCAGGAAAACAAACGAAGGGCAGAAAGTGAGTGCATTAAAGTCAGCAAGCTGAAAACAGCAGTAAAGTGGAACGCTTGAGACTATAGTAATCTATCCCACAGATTGCAACAGCAATTCTCTGCAGCTCTGAGATCAGAATAACATCATTAGCAAAGACACACGGACAAAAATCACACACATATACACACACAGCTTTTAGTCCACCAAAGCTTTTAAATGCCTGCTGATTGCTCAGATATCTGATCACTCAAACAATTCCTCTGGTGGTCACAACCACTCACGGTTTCACTTCCTCCCTCCCCCCCCACCCCATCACTCCTTCCCTCTCTGCCAGTGTCTTAATCTATCTGATGATAGATCAAAAGTGATTTCCTTCTGTCTCTCGTTGTCCTTCCACAGTCATATCTGCCTCAGCACTCCCTCCCTGATCCAGCTCCTTTTTAACCTCCCCATCCTGCCCCTTTCCTCCGAGCCCTTGACACGCAGACAGCTCTGTGAATAACATGAGTCATGGACTGTTAGCCGGGAGGCAGGGTGAGTCAGGAGTAAGTGATGGAGAGAGAGGGGAGGAAGAGATGATGCATGAGTAGGAAAGGTGAGGCCTATGGGAGCAATAGGGCGAGGATTAGGAGGGGGAGCGTGTTAAAAGCAGCCAGTGGCCCTTAAACTACTATTTGTGTGTGAGACAAAAAGCTGAAGCCGCTTGAGAGACATTCAGGGTCTGAGGGTTTTGTGAAATGTGCAGCACTAATGGAAATCTGTCATTTACACACACACACACACACACACACACACACACACACACACACACACACACACACACACACACACACACACACACACACACACACACACCACCCATCACCAACACAAATTGCAAAACACTAAATAATTCATTGTGGATATCAGGGACGAACAAATTCAATAACAATCGATTTGTTTTTGGTATTTAGTGGTTGAATTTGCACGTGTCTGGTAGGTGCTTTGCAGGCTTATCTAACCTTAAAGGAAATCCATTTTAACCCCAACGCAAAAACTGAAAAGAAAAATAGCAATTCGAATAGGTTCATCAACTGCTACTACAAGTAGTTCAAACTTAAATGACATCCAAGCATTTTGCTTCCTTTTATCCCTGTCCAATGGCATCCTGTTATTTGGAGTTTTATTTAATCAAGGCTCAAGAAAGTCACTTGGATGCAGCATGGTGGCTGCATCCAAGTGACTTTCTTGAGTCTTCAGACTGTCTGAAGACTGAAGAAGTCACTTGGATGAGTGACGAAACGTTTCTCCCACTGAAAACGTTACATCCAGATGAACAGAATCAACTTTTGGAGAACAGGAAAATGTATTTCTGTATGAAAAATGGTAGTGCAGGCTCACTGACCATGATTACCTTCACATGTAGTCACAACCCCAGGTCCAGTGTAACACACAGATCCTTGTCATTCAGATGTTTAAAATCAATCCAAGTATATTCTTTCTTTCTTCAACACAGCAAATAGCAGATGTTCTAACTTGTCGTAAGAACACTTGAAATATTAATCTCCCAGGACCTGCCGTCCACATATGTGGACATCACATTTTGGGTTGTCTAGACCAAACTACTAAATTTTGCCCTACAAGGGCCTGATATCCACTTACAAAGACATTACACTGCCACTGTTCTATGAAAATTTAAAGCGAATGTCCTCATAGGGGGATCTGATTTTTCTCAGAAACAAAAATTAGGTTAAAAAAATCTGATAATTCTTTGTTTTTATACATCGTCATCAGCCCAAATAGCAAAGAGAAATTAAAATGCATGCAATGAACGAGTTTGGGTCTTAGGAGGTTAAGGAATTTAATAGAGGATACACTAGAGCTTCCTTTAAAATGAGATATTTTTAATGGAGCAAACTATAACACACAGTTTTAGTTTAATCTTTCTTTATCAAATTTTGTGTTTGTTCAGTAATTGTGTTGGGATTTTTATTTGGGTTTAGCTTATTGTTGTGGAAGTTTTCCATTTAAATAAAGCCTGCAGACGAGCGGTGAGCGGTAGCTAACATTCTTTAATCAAAGCACACAAAGACAACGTACAACCAAGCTTGATGAAGTCCCTGCATGACCGCGGGACAGACGGTCAGCAGAGTCTCACTGAGCCTAGCATAATACCTTCTCCAGGAACAAAGGCAGTACACAGCTATTTCACACCTTAAGGTTCACACTCCCTTGCTACTTCCCAGAGTCCTTGAAGAGACAAAAGACTGGTCCTCTGGAGTTCCTGTTTTCCCCAACATCCTTACTACACCCCCTACCATTTGTCTTAAGTATGAGTGTCAGACATGTTAAAATCCACCAAGGCATTATGACTACACATGAGTGAAAGAAATTCCTATACACTTATGCTTACCTCCCTTACACCATCTTGTTTAATCTTGTCTTCATCAGTGTTAATCATTTCTTGTGCAGTTACTTCCTGTTTTATTTTGACAGTAATAAAGGTCTCCTGAAGGTTGTATTTCATTTTACGTCCTTTGTATCACTTGTCATGATTAGTTTCAGCTTTCTTGTTCCCCATCTGTTTTCGATTCCCTTGATTACCCTCAGTGTGTCAGTGTGTCCGTGCATCGTCCGAAACCCCGTCTTTGTCAGAGAGTTTGTTCAACTTTTTTTTCTTTTGGCAAGTTTTGGATTCTGATCGATATCTTCGTTCCGTGAAATAACATTTTTATTCACCAAGTCCTTCATTTCTTTCTTACGTTCCAGCTTTATGATAATTTACTTTACAGTTACAACCTCTGTTAAAGGGATTTTTTCCCTGGTGGTTCTCATTTTTGCATGAAACTCATTACAATTACATCTGGAGCAACATGCACATTGTGTGGGTCCATTTTCTGGACATTATGCCCCTGATTTAATCCTGGTTCTCTGTTTAGTTCATTGTTTTGTAGTTTAGGTTTTTGTTTATTACAAACTATTATGAGCCTTTAGTTCTTGTTATACTTTTGTTTATGTTCGCATTTGTAGAGTTATTAGTCTCCTCTTCTGTTAAATCTTTTATTCGCTTATGCTTATTTTTGTTCTGTCTTTGTCTTTCTTTCCTGTGTCACTGTCTCCAACTACATCATTACACTCTCCTGTATCTATTTTTTCCCTCTCTCCTGATTAACCAATAAATAGTATTTTGTTTTTATTTCTTTGGTTCTGTGCTTTCTTTGGTTGCAGTTTGCCTTTTGAATGATTCAGCTTGACCCCCTCCCACCCTCTTCTGTGTGATTCCCCTTCCTACATTTAAGTCCTCATTTCATGCACCACAACACATCACATCACATTTTCAAGACAGACACCTTTCTTTCACCTCATGACCACCATTTGCCAATTTTATTTGCTTTCATGTAACCAGGAAGTGAAACCCTTGGACCCACACAAGCACATTAACCTAGCTTGTCTTTCAGCGATGGGAACACTTAGGCAAGCAATGGGGAGAACATGCAACCACCACAGGGCAGAGCTCAGGAGCCTCTTACTGTGAGGCAACAGTGCTAACCAGTGAGCCACCATGCTGCGTTGATGAGCTCACGTATCACACATGTATCCTGGCATTTTTTACAAGAATTCAAGCTTTGTTATGCACAGCTGCTGCAGAAACCTGAAGATACTCCAGCTGGAAGAGTGTCAAAATCTTGCACATTAGAAATGAATGGTGATGATAGACAAGGGTTCATATTAATGCCACATATAAATATTTTACTGAGCTGAAAATTCAGGAATCGTTTTTTTAGTCCCACCGGCACTAAGACTTTTTTTGAGGATGGGGTTCTTTTACAGCGTGAATGTGATCTTATGTCGATTTGACCCGACTACCATGTGTACGTTGCAAGTTTGAGATGAACACTTTCCCCTAGGCACATATGCGTTTCATTCTTGCATACAGTAGATGTGCAAATGTCTGTACGGGCTAGCAACTAGCCATGAAATGAATGGAAAATCTCCAATAGCTCATCTTCCTGTTTTTACTGTTGGTCCTGCCCCAAACACATCTGGCCAATAAGTGGACTGAATACTCTAATGGGGCTTATAGTGATGCATTTTGGTCAACACGGATCTACAAGCTTACAAACTCATTAGCAAACTCATTTGGACCAGCATAAACAAACTATAGGTGTAAAAACAAAACCCACCCTCAGACAACCTGGTGGCACATGTGGATCCTGGGTGGGTTTTGCAGTTTTCCAGCTGTCAGCCAGCTGCTTGAGTTGTATTTCCTGAATAAAAGCCGCCATATAAATGAGATAAACTGTAATAATTATCCATAATTAGACACACTCGCGTTTACACACACCTTAATAAGAAGAAAAACAGAAGAACAACCCTCTTCTTCTCACTAAGACTCATGACTCAGCTTAGAGCAAGGCAGTGAGGTCGAAGCCGCTGATCATAAGTCAGCTCAGCTTGTTACGGTGACGGTCACCTTAGACGCCCTCCACCTCTCCTGCACACCTTTCCAGATGCTCCACCCCTCTGTTTGTTTTTACAACTGTTCGGCTACAGCAAGACTACTCTCATCCCTCCACCATCCATCCATCACTGCCCTGCAGCTGTGGGCATGAGCTGAGCTTTCAGGGGGATTCAGTTACAATCCATAATGGCTTAATGGGCGACGCAGTTAGAGTTCACAGGCACTGACACCCTCAGATACACAATCTACACACTTCCAGTGCATGGAGCATTTACAAATGGCACAAGCACACAATGAAGAGAGTGCAGAAGTGGGTGTTAACAGGAGGGTGATTTAAACTTGAAGACACAGCCAACACAAAAACAGACTCATCAGCACAAAATTTCAAATGACACAGGTCAAGAGAAAGATACATGACTGTACAAATACACACAGACACACAAAAGCAGCGTGCATAAGTGATGACTGGCCGGCCGCACCCTACTGGCCCATTAGACAGATGGATAGCATGCCAAAGGAAATGTAGAGTGTGGTGAGATGCATTAAGGGTGCGATAATGACGGGATCATTGGAGAAGGCTGGGCAGAGGCACAGACAGACATGAAGCCCGATAAACACGGCCGAGTGATATCACTGGAGCCAAGGTGTCCCCATCTCTAAAAGGGTGCAATAGCCTACGCGGCGATTACACAGCACTTCCCACAAATACATGAAACAGGTAGTGAAGTGAATAACAGTTTTACCTCTTCATAAGACCAGCCCAGAATATGTCTTCAGACTGGATTTTTCTGCATGACTGAAAGGCCGATGTGCTCAGGCAGGTGATGTAGGTAGGAGTAGTACAAAAACTGAAATACCCGATGCTCCACTTAAAAACCTGGGATCAACAGGAAAGTCCGGCGATATCAGGTAGGTGACAAGTTAGAGGAAAAACCCAAAGCCTTGACTCTGACAGGAAAATGGGCCTAATGGCTCGATCAGTCAAAACTGCTCTGAGTGATTGCATTTACGCTGTGATGAGACATTTCTACCCTGATGGGAGCGGCCTCTTCTGAGAGGGTTAAGGGCAAAAGGGTTTGATGACAATGATGCTGTGACCTTTGCAGTCAACAGATCTCAACCCATCTGAAGATCTGTGAGAGATTTTGAACCAGTTTCTCCCCTTCCATCATTCAAACAACTTTAATTAGAGTACATCCCTCCAGTAGAGCAAATATCACTGAAATGCTTCTGAACCCGTTTGTCCACAGCGAATGATTTTGCACTCACAGTTTCTGTTATAATTTCCTGTTTTTTCCTGGAGTTCTTGGGCTCATTGACTCCAAATTCTCACTCGACCAACTGAATTAGACCAGGAAATGTTTCCCAATCTTAATCAAATGTCCAATTTTGTCTAGTTCCTTTGTCTTAGCTGACAGGTGTAGTCCTCTGCTGGTGTAGTCCATCTCCTTTGAGATGATTAGAATATGCACAAATGTCAATAAGGAGGATACTGCACGGCTTACGGCTGAACTTTGACCTCTATAATCCTCTCTGGACATTTGAGACCAGATAAAAATGAATATCAGTGGTACAAAGAAGCCAGACAAATAGGTCTTAATGAGAGACCACGCGAGGACAAGGACAAAAGAAGGAGCCATGGCTGCTTCAGTGTTGTGAGTATAATATCTTTTTCCTTCTCAAGAAATCTTTTAGATATTAAAGTGACAGAAATAGACAAAAAAGAAAAAATTTAAAAATTGGGTGGCGGGAAAAAAAAAATTGTGCTTGATTTGAATTTCTAAAGAGCAACAGGTGCAAGGCAGCTGTCAAGTGCGAGAGTGTGAAAGCGTGTGCGTGTGTCTTGATGCGACCGTGCGAGTGCGTTTCTGTCACTTGAATGTGGAATCAGAGGTGTGGTGAGTGGGAGTGGTTAACACATGCTCAGGAACCCCGCTGGTTTGCCTGAAGCATCTTGTCAGAAAAAAAACAGCGCCTGCACAGAGACGCGCTTTCATTTAGCAGACAGAGCGTCGAAGCCTGGGAGGAATAAAAGGAAAAAACAGAGAGAGAAAGGGAGACAAAAGACATGCAGATGAAATAAGATAAAAGGGAGACGGAGGGGCGAGGGAGGACAGAGATGGAGACGGCACAGACGAAACAAAATCCAGAAGCAGCCCAGGGAAAACGATGATCCTGTGTGAGAGGTACAGAGGACAAGAGGAGGGTGTGAAAGTCCCTTTTTCCTCTTTTGTCAATACATTTTGTTAAATTCTGCTCTCCTGTGAAGATGCTTTCCTTTCCTTCTTGCTGTTGCTTCATTTTCCCTCTGGACCCACGTCCCTCTCCTCTCCTGTCCCTCTCCATCACTCCAGGCACGACTCCACGGTTCAGCTAATTTAAAGCCACGAGTGGCCCTGGTGATTAGTCTGCTGTCCATCACCTTGTAATTAGTTCTGCGGGAAGATAATGGCAGATGGAGAGACGCATCACTCAGACACACACACACAGACTCTCGTTTCCTCAGATAGCTCCACAACAGCCTCCATCTTTGACCCTCCTCCCATTTGTTCCTCACCTCAAAGCAAAACCCTGCTCTCACCTTTCACTGCACCGTGCTCTCTCCCCTCCACAAATGCCACACTGCTGCTGCACATTTATTCAGAGAGACAAATGAACCGTGCACAGTCATTACCCTGAAATTACCTCACGGTTACATTGTGGAGCAAAATCCGATCCTACGCGTCTGACGTCACGGCTCTCGGACAGAGTAGCCGGCCGGTCTCTCCGGGCTCCCGCTAAGAATAGCTCCACCCAGAGCGCTTCTGCGAATGGCTTTTTGCTGTTATCGAGAGGGACAGGAGTAGCGTTCTTCGCTCTGTTTACCACAAGGGCACGTTTGCACTGACATGACACAGCATTGACTCCACTCCGCCA
The DNA here is from genome assembly GCF_056152115.1 of Neolamprologus brichardi. Classification (NCBI taxonomy): domain Eukaryota; kingdom Metazoa; phylum Chordata; class Actinopteri; order Cichliformes; family Cichlidae; genus Neolamprologus; species Neolamprologus brichardi. The sequence continues at coordinate 24,183,871 of NC_142117.1, read as the reverse complement.
CCACCTGCGTTATCGTCTCTTTTTGGCCCCGTTTTGACCTCTTCTCATATCCTGAAACTCCCTCTCTCTCTCTCTCTCTTTTTTTTTTTCTTAAATCAGATGTTTCACTTTTGCAGTGGTTGTAATTTTATGGATTATCGGGAAGATACACAATTAACTCTTCCTTTGTTATGCAAAATCGTATTGTACTTTTCTTTTTATTCAACTTTTATCCAACTTTCTGCCCTGCTTGTTTTGTTGTAATAGGAAATATCTCAGATAAATGAAGTAGAAAATGATGCTTTTCCTATATTCATCAAATACCTCCCACCTGACCATTTCAGGTTTTAAGTGGGAAAAGACACACTTCTTCTAATAATTGTCCACAATTTCAGGTCCCTGTTGCATTAGTTTTCCCAAAAGAAGGAACCATTGACTGTAGAAAACATTACACAAAGCCAAGGTCTCATCACAGTGTTCATGAAATGCTGGGTTTATCCATCTCCTGGGGCTGGCCTACAGAGGAGTGCTGAAGATTTCCCTGTGAGGGAGCTGCTGGTGAAGATCATGAGTCCTGCTTGATCAATGACATGAGCTTCAGTCTTCCTGGTGTTTCTTAAATGATGCCTCTTACAGCGGGTCAACAGAACTTATGGCACAGCACAGCTGTGATGAAAGAAAGGGAAGAAGTTTCTCCAAACCTCTGGACCCAGGAAACCCAGCTTGGTCCTGATGGTCTCCCTCACTAGTTTCTCTCCAGGGTGAATGTAGCTGTTGATATAATATGGACTATTATTCAATTAGACTACACTACTGAAACCTTCTGCTGCTGTTTTTAAAGTCTCCATGTTACCAGGCTGTAGAGGGCTCTGAAGATTTAAACAGTTTTAGATCCATTACACTCACAGTCTTATGTTAAAATCTCAAAGGACAGCATTATATTTTTGATAGTAACTCTGGGCCTCTGTAGAGTGTGCAGCTGATCTCATCGCTGTCTAAAAATGGATAAAAAAAAACAAAACACAAGTGTTGAAGACTATTAAGAGTAGCAGGTGTGTAGCATCGCTAACTAGCTAGCAACAAGCCTCCAACACAGTGCGTATGCTAGCGGCTAATCTAACTAACGAATTAACAACAGAGTGATTTTAGAACTATAAGATGATAAACCGTGTGTCTTTTTTATAACAGTGACATGGTTGTATTTACCTTAATTAAACGAGTCGTCAGTCGCGGTAAACCAGCAAAAAAACTCGAGCAGTCGGGCTACGTAAAAAGTGTAGGGGGGCGTGTTTGCGGTCACGTCCAGTGGGTGTGTGGGCGGGAGCGTTACACAGTCGCTCCACCTCAAGTCACTACTGTGCAGACTCTGGCTCCAAATTTGCAAGATGGCAGCCTCCACAAGCGGGGTATTTTGGCTTCATTTTTGCACAATGGTAGGAGGCGGGGTCGCGTCGTCCATGTTTTCTACAGTCAATGGAAGGAACACTTTAAAATTCCATTATCTAAAAAAACATTTGAGCTAGAGCCTTCAGATTTTTAGTGTAAGTATCTGGTACTATGGATCAAATATCAGGAGTATAGCTCACATTAAATGATGAAACAATGGATGCCTGAAGACCCTGAAATATTTGGATATCTGATCATTGAATCAGATGTGGAAATCAGAGTTTTGCAGGTAGGGAATGGATATTTTGTTTACAGCCTCTCATATAAAAGTCACATAATAAAGTCATCAGTGAGATAGAGTATCTTTAATTTAGCCACCTCAGGCACACAGCCCTGTCTGGGAGCACAGAAGCTCCACCCACCTGCTGTTCAAACCTTCTGTTTGTGAGTGGCAGCCAATCAGAGGAAGGTTTGGTTGAAGGGAGAGGAGCTTAAGCAGTTTGTTGTAAGATACACCAGGGTCTTGGTTTTTAGAAATGTTTCCTGCATTTTGTTTGGATAGTGTGCCTTTTGTCCCATCTTCCTTGCCTCACTCCCAACACGCCGCAGCACTCCCTGAGCCTGGTTCTGCCAGAGGTTTCTTCCTGTTATAGCTGAGTTTTTTCCCCCCACCTTCGACAAGCTCATGAGGCGTCGTCCAATTGTTTTGGTTTTCTCTCTATTATTTATAGGCCCTTTGTTTTGCAATGTAAAGAACCTCGAGGTAACTGTTATTGTGATTTGACACCATCTAAATAAAACAGAACTAAACTAAATACTGCCACTCTAAACAAAACTGCCTCTTTTTCTCCCTTATGGGCCACTCTGAATGTGACATCAGGAACATCTGCTGTGATTTAGTATCACACAGAGACAATAAAAGCTCATCTTGTCCTCAAATGGCATTTTATTTCAAATAAGCAGAGCAGATGATTTCTTTCATTCTGTGTCACTGTAGCGGAAGACTAATGAAGCTCCATATGGTGTCCAAAAAAACCCCAAAACAACAATCATAATTGCTTACTCTTATTTTTGCTGTTTGACTGGATGTGTCTCGCCTGTCCTTAGAAATAAGTCAGGGATTCAGTGCAAGCTTCGGCAAAAGGGCCGTGAAGCTTTTATCGATTTTGGTAGATTGGTGAAAAGATTCAAATTGGCTGGTAAATTTCCCACATGCATCACAGATTAAATGACATTGTGCGGTCATCAATATGTGGCTCATCAATAGATTAACTAAACAAGGAAGCTTCTAGTACATAAAATCGTTTTTGCTGCCTGAAGGCTGCACACACATACACGCAGGTATCTGTTAGTAGAGGTCAGCCTGTTGTTAACCTCAGAATCTGTGGCGCCCAGCTCTGCAGAGCCCTGTCATATCGGTTACCTTATAACATCAACACAGAGCCTGTAATGCCATGTCTGGAAACTGAGGTACATCAAACATATTTGCATGAATTACCCACAGTGCAACACTGATCCTGGGAGTGAAGAGCGATCAAATAACCAGATTATTCTGTTAGATCTGTCAGAGTGTGGGCGGCACAGGGAGGCTTTAGTGGCGTCTCCCTCTTAAAAAACATAAATCCAGTCCCTTTATTGCTCTTTGGTCAAGGTCTGACATTTCTCCAGAGAGAGCGGTGATTTCTAACTTCAGCAGATGACCTTAGTTGTCTACTTGCCACACTTAATGCCTCATGTCCTTCGTCCCAAACCCTGACTCATGCACCACAAATCTCCTGGCTATTCTTGTCTTCTACCTTACGTTGTCAATTCGCAGCCTCCTCCATTGTCCTGCTCTCCTAAAATAGTCGCTGACTCAGGATTAATACTCATCTACTTAAATATTTATACAATTGAGGAAGCTATTTTCTGGACAAAGTTGGGATCATTTAATGCCCCACGCTGCACATTTCCCCGATTTCTTCTCGTCTGTAATGTAAGCTCTGTGTGGGGAACCAGCTTTGTTTGGTGATTTGATTTTTGTTCAGCTCATTTTAGCAAAAGCAACATTTATTTTATTCTTTAAGGATCATCCAGGAAGTTTCTGTTCTTTTGACAATCGTGAGGCAAAACAGGCTTTCAAATAACAGACGAGTGCATTTTAATAAAGAATTAAAGAGACTTTTATTGAGGTTTTATCTGAAGTTAAACTTCCTGACAGGGATATAATTTTGTTGGGGCCCGTGTCCAGGGCATTATCAGATTGGTGATGTCATTTACGGACACAGGGCAGACGCTTGTCTCTGGCTCAGCAGATCTTTGGCTACAGTCTTCTGCTGTCAAACACATTACTTCCATAATCTCTGACCAAACACTCTCAAGTTTAAAGATGTCAAGTGACATCAAGGATGTGCTCGCTAGTATTCACCCACTTCCTGCTTCTTTCTCCTCTTGTTTTGCTAATCTGTGTACGCGAGATATGAGACATACGCTCTATGCATTATACTCGTTACAAGAGACAGATGAGAGCGATGGAAGGTGAACAGAGAAAACTGCCAAACGGTTTGGCTCAGGATCTCATAATAGCTTTTTTTCGCCAAGTACCTGAAGTAAAACGCATGCTTCTCTAATTTCCCAAAAAATAATATACTGACATGTTCTGGCAGCACCTTTAGAAACCTTCTTGTAGGATGAAGGCTACAGAAAACACAGCACGCAGATAAATCAGCTTTAAAGAGTATGGATCAGGGCATAACTCGAGCACACAGTCACACTAAACAGCCACCTTCTTCTTCTTCCAGCTGCTCTGTTCAGGGGTTGCCACAGCGGATCATCTCCCTCCATCTCCCCCTATCCCCAGCATCCACCTCCTGTCACACCAATCCTCTGCATGTCCTCCTCCACTACATGAATCTCCTTTTCCTCCTTTATCCAAAATATCCTCCTCTGCACATGCCTGAACCACCTCAGCCTCGCCTCTCCAAGGTCTCCTCCAGTTGTTGATCTAAAAGTGAATCCCAATTTGTTTTTCACTCTTAGCCATTCTTCTTGTTGTGTGGTTACACTTGTTTCACATGTTCAGCAATATTTACTATGAAATTAGCCATTTTGAGCAACGTCTCACCAAAGAAAATCTTTATTGAGCTGCAAAACACCTTAAAGCCTTAATATGAAGGTGATGCGGCCAATTAAGTATACACGAGTCTTTACAATACTACGCTGTTTACTATTTGAAATTGTAATTGAAAACAGAACAATGTGAAAAAAAGGGAAAATATCTGTCAGCCTGTATACGCCAGCTCTGAAACAATAGATGTAAGCTGTGACGGCCAGGCCATGGGAATTAATCAAAATAACCGTAGCTTATGTTGATAAGAAATATGATATATCAGCTTTAAAATTTGTAAAAGTTAAGAGTCCAGATCATGCACACAGGAGCCCAGCAATATCGCGGCAACATCTGTCCACACACTCTTCAAATCTGTTTTTCTTGTTTGGTCTTTTAGTCTGGAATCCAATGGTAGCGCGTTATAAGCTCTTTATGTGTGTACATCCATGCAAGCCAGCGTGTCTGAGTTCAGTGAAATTAAGGGGACAAAGCACCAGGAGACAGATGCAGCTGCACACGTTTGCAGCTGGAGACTGTAAAGAATCACTTACATCAATATTAATCTGGGTCAAACCCACAGGGAGCTACTCGAGACGGACAAAAGAGCTGCATGTGGCCCTGGAGCTGCAGGTTCAAGACTCCTGAATAAGTCATCCACACTCCTGTATGTACTCCACCTGTGCAGCTTTTCTCATTTCCCCGATTGTCTTTCTGTTCCCTGTAGTTAAACCTTGCAGCATTTTCTTGTTACTTGTCGAAAATGTTATCTTTTCTGTGACGTTCTCCTCATGTATGGCTTTATGCCCGATTTTGGAAGTCAGATGTTTTTCCTGAAACTGAATTTCTGGATTGTGTTTTGGTCTTTAACTGTGTCAGATTTTTACTTCTGGGTGATGTGGGACGTTTATGTATGAATACAAACAAAATGTGACTGTTTCATTGTCACAAACATGCAGCGTGTGACCTAAAATGTCACTCATCACTGAAAATTAGAGCAGAAGAAAACTCAGATTTCAAAGGGCCAAATTAATTCATGAAATAAACAGAAAAGCCATGTTTCCACGAGCCTTTCCAGCCTGTTTTGTATTGTTAGAAATGTGAATAGTGCTCTTTGTGATTCTGTCGTCTTGCACCACTAACTTTCCAGCTCCTAATAATCTACAGGATGAAAGCAAACAGAATATCTTCAGTGTTGCATTTCTGATTCATTATTTGTATGTAGACTTAATGGGCTGGGCAATGCTTTAACCCCAAATGCATGATGTGTTTTTCATACCTCAGTTCATTAGTGACTGGGCACTTACATAAGTTAGACTGACCTGCTTATTAAATATCATTATGCTGGTAAGAGCACAACATTTGCATTAACTATCGCTTGTTTTAAAGCACAAATGTGTATGTGAAGTTATCATGTTATTCTTAATATCTTCATTAAATCAATTTATATAGTCATATATATGTTCTTTATCTATTATGTATTTATGTTATAGTTAAAGTACAAGTTTGATAATCATTTTACTCATTATAAGTTCAATAATGACTAAACTGAAAAGCCGGTTCAGTCATTTCTCACTTACATAGTCTGACAGCTCAGTCCTTTAGTGTCACACTTTAGGTTTAGCTTTAAACGACTCATGAATGGCAATAAATTAAAATTCCTTATCATTAGCAGCCTCAGCTGCGGCACTGTCGACATCAAAACCCTCAAATATCAACGAAAGACGCCGCTCTGAACTAAACCTGTAAACTGCTGCAGCGCCGTCACGTTTCTGGGACAATAAGATACTGTGTTTAGGTATTTAAGGAGCGATGAGATCATGAAGTAACACTGGAAACCTGCTTGAACAGTATTACAGACAAATAGTTTGAGGACTGCTGCAGAGCCGAGTGCTTCATCTCCAGTGTTCTACCAGCAACCAGAGCTACGCATTTAAAGGTTAACGCTGCTTACAGCAGAGAGGGACTGCAGAGTTGTTGTCTTATTGTTACATTTACAGAATACAGCAACTTTAAATTCAACGTTTCAACAGTCATTTCTTTCTTTTCCTTTTAATTAAAACAATCAAAAGACCACCCTCAGAGATGCATCAACATAACCAGGGCTCGCCCAGGCTCAGCATTTCACCTCCGTCACAAATGGGGTTTAACAAGGACACATTTTCAATGTCATCCCCCGGCAAGGCACGCTATAAAGCATTCTGTGTCCGGCCAAGGAGAGGGGAGGCTCAGATAGCGACCAGCATGGCTTTAAAAAAAAAGTATTTATTTATATTATCAGCGTTGGAGCTCCGCGGATAAATATAAACAGCGAATGAGTTTACTCTGCACTGTCCGCTGGAGCACGGGGTGTTAGATATGCGCAAATAGCTTCAGCAAATTCTCATTACTGGTGGCTTACAGAGGATGAATATTCTGCATTTCTCAATCTGCCTCCCTCTCACGCTCACCCTCTATCTCAGGAAAGGGTTTGTGTTTGTGACTTTCAACTAGCTTTGACAGACAAGTTCAGTTTATTCATTATTTCACACAACTGTCAGTTCATGTCAGGAGGAGGAGGTCTCGTGTCAAGAATACGCATATTCAGCATTACACGCACACACATGGACAAGAAGAGCTGGTAAAACACATCCTTTCTCCCACTGTGTTAATAAAGCTTAACCGGATTAGCTTTTTTTTAATGTGGTGGAATCACCTCATTTTGAATGCACAAATAGCGCTGATATAGTGTCAGGGTTACATTTCGTTTTTGGTTTCTATTTTGGGCTCTGTTGTTTTGTTCTAGCCTCCCTAGTGTTTCCCTGTCTGTGTTTCGCTACCTCTGTGTCGTGTTTCGTGTGAGGCTGCTTGTTTGTGGTTTCAGCGTGTCTCTCTTTATAGTTTTCCCCTGTTGTCTTGTTTTGGTTTTCACTTCCTGTCTCATCCCTTACCTGTTTCCCGTCAGCTGCCTTAAGTTACAGTAGAGAATCTGCAGCATCAAAGCAGAGCGTAAGGTCAATGAAATGTCAGAGGGGTGCACGTCCAAAGACGGGCTGTCAAAAGCCATGGACTACACTGTTTAGTAGTTTACACAGAGCGCTACACTAAAACTTTGCACACAGAAGTATCTGAAGCAAACGTGCTCTGTTTTTCTTCCTCTTTGTTTCTTGTGGACTCATGTCGCAGCTTTGCTTATTCTTCTAACTATATTTAGCCAGTTTTCTTTATTCATTTCTATTTTACTTTTGTCGGTATGTTTTTAAAAAAATTGTGTTATCTGTGTAATAATGTAGTTATTCTCCACTCGGACCATTGTGTTGGACACCCCTTAAACACTTTATCCTGTGATCGCTTAAAACAAAATGAAATATAATGCACTTCTGTGGTAATTTTGTTTGCTTTATAGGGGTTTTTTGTTGTTTTTTGAGCACACTATGCTAAAGGTGGCTTTTACCTCTGAGCTGCTGCCTCCATTACATTGTACTTGTATAACGGCACTAAAGTTTAATCTATTCTTCTTCTATTCTTGGGGTTTTACTGCATTTACTGTGTTTTGGACCCTGTGATATTTTTTGTGGGTACTGTTAACTCACAGGTCAAACACAGGTAAACCCAGCTTTTGGCATAACAAAGTATTATTTTCTGGTAAATGTATGAATTGACATTGATGATATGAAGCTGGACCTGGTGATGAAGTCCACACAGGTTTTGGTGGTAATCATCGAATATAAATTGTTGTTTATTTGCTATATGATGCAAAAACCCTCCAAATTATACACATTTGCACTTCCTTTATTTCCACTTTTAAAAGTTACATGTTTAATTCTTAATCATTTTTATCTTCTATTCCACAATCATGATAATAAGAATGATGTTACAGGTGTGTGGGACGAGTTTTGTGCAGCATGGCCCAAGTTGTAATGTAACAGCACTGACATACATCGCAGGGCTCATATGCAACACATTAATATTCATAAATAGAAAACATTTAGGTATTTTTCATTCATTTGTGAGATTTAAAAATAGATTTAAAAAAAAGAAATAAACATGCATCTTTTCCAGTGATAAACTGCAACAGCTGGTAATTGTAACAACCATCCTGTAGTGTGCTAATGTGCTAAAGTCACACAAACAATGATAAAAAGTAGCATTTAACAGACTTTTTCTTTTTTCTGAATAAGATGGTTGCATTAGGTGTAAAATCTGTGCCAAATCAAATATGGTGACCGATGGTGAAATAAGGGAGCAGATGGGAGTACTCCTGTTGTGGGTCTAATTTCTCCTGCCTCTGTTATCATGTTCAGAGTTAGCTCCTTTCCTGCCATTTGTAGTTTTTGATTAGGTTTGGTTAGTAACTATCTCCACCGGTGCCTTCTTTGGTTTCTTGGCCACTAAAGGCTTGCCTATTTTTTAATTTTTTAATTTTAAACCCATATCTGTGTCTTGCATCATGCCATCTGCCATTTGTAGCTTCGTAAGAAGCGTCTGCTAAACGAGCTGCTAAAGTTACAGTTAACTGAATTATGCCGTTCTCTGATAACAGCAATTCTGGGAGTGTATTAGCACAAGGCTGGCTGCGACATACTCGGTATAATTCGGTTATTATCATCATAAATGGCAGGTTTGAGCCAGAACAGCGCAGCTGCGATTGATTCATCACACAGAGAGTTTAGAGCCACTACACTTGCGTTGTTTTCTATTCTGATTTTAATCTATATGGATTTAAGAACGCAGCCGTGCCAACTATACTTCTAACAGCAAAAAGACTTCAATCCAAAAGCAATCCTGACAAAAAGCATCGAAATAAAAACTTCGTCTCCTCTTTCCTCCCCTCTCCGCCTCTCCGCCTGCTGCCTCCTCCTTTTATTCCTGACAAATGACTGAATCTTATTTGCTCCTTTGACACGAGTCATCTGGGCCTGTCAGAGCTGTGGCATAAATCAGTTTTGGTCTGAAATGGATTTCTCAGTAAGAATTGAAAGAAAAACATAATAAAATGCAGTTCTGTAAACTCTCCCTCTACTGCTTGGAGGTCAAACCTTTCCTGGCTCCCCTCCTCCTTTACAGCCGTGCCCTGCCTCCACTCTCCGATAATCCCATCACATTTAAGAGCTCCGTCCAGCCTCTTGCACTCCTTTTGTTTTACACCTCCCTCCATTTGAGCCTGTCCATCACCTTCTGCTGATTCACCCCTTCCCCCTTCTTTTAAATGCCCTATCTATAAGGTAGGAGGTAATTCAGAGGAGACGGTACAGTGTAAGAGGTACAGTAGAGGGAGTGCCAGCCATACACCCAACAGCAATGCCACGCCATCTGCAGCTCTGGCACGTTCTCACATTTCTGCTGTGGCCGTCCCTTTAATGGCAGACGTAACCACACAGAGGGAGGAAAAAAACAAACAAAAAAAACCTCACCCCATCCCTCCCATTTCTCCTCTTACTCCTCATCATCATCCCCCCTCTATATAGTACAAGCGCACTGTCTGAATATCACATTTCTCCTGACCAAAGCTCCGAGCAAGTCTTCTTCCATTCCCAGCTTCGTATTAACCCCTCTATCCTCTCGTTTCCTCCTGGCTTCATCTCATGCACTCCATCAAGTCCCCTGGTGACGGAGCTGGCAGTAGATGAAAGGGAGGAGTTTTCTCTTCTATTCCACTTTTGTAAGCAGGCACTGGTTCTTCTCTGGCAGCGTGTTAGAGTGGACTGGAAAAATCACTCCGTCTGTGGTGTTACACATCACTGACGTTATGCGAGTGCGGCCCCAAACAGCCCCCATCTGAAGCATGACTGGGCTCAGAGGCTGAGATGTGTTGAGGAAGTGGAGAAAGAACAATCTGTCTTATGACTGCAGCGAAACACAGGCAGCGATTTTTATTTTTGGTCCAGTGGTAACAGATGTTGATGTCACCAGCAGGCTCATTAAAGGCTCGTTAAATTTAATATGAGGTCTGTAATTGCATGTCATGGTTCAAAAGTTCATTTATGGCCACAGTCGGATGTCCCCGAGGCTCTGGGTGCAGGACACATGCTAATACATTTTTATCAAGCACATTGTAACAAAAAACAACAGTGTAACTGTGTAACGTAGTAACCGCCTTTTTCCCCTTCAAGTGTTTGCGAATACTTCAGCTTGGTGTTTTACTTTTTTTTGGTTTCTATTGGTTCATCATAAATAGGCAGGCAGAAAAATGAGCTAATAAAAAACATCTACCTACTCAAATGGGAGAAAATAAAGCAGGCGGCTGAAAGGCTGAAAGGCCATCTGGACTCTCAACGAATGCTCATGTTTCTGCCTGTTTTCTGAATAATATCTGACGCCTTCACTATTTTAACACTGTTGTTCCAAGTTTGCTGCTACCAGGCTGGACCCCACTTATCTTCCAGAAATGTCTCAATTCTTCATGGCACAGATTCAACAAGGTGCTGAAAACATTCCTGAGATTTTTGGTCAATATTTATGTGACACATCCCAAAGTTGCTCTATTGGATTGAGATCTGGTGACTCACTGTCATGATCAAGAAGCCAGTTTGAGATGATTTGACATTTGTGACACGGTGTGTTTTCCTGCTGTCAGAAGACGACTGCACGGTGGTTATAGAGAGATGAACAAGGTAAGCAACAACACTCGGGTAACCTGTGGTGTTCAAATGATGCTTAAGAGATATTAAAGGCCATAAATCATTCCCAGAATATACCGAGACGCAGACCAGGAAAGGTTTTCCAATTTTCTGTTGTCTAATTTGAGCCTGTGCAAACTGTAGCTTCAGTTGGTGTGGTCTTCTGGCACCAGGTGTGGTCTTCTGCTGCTGTGGCATTTCTGCTTCAAGGTTCATTTGGTTGTATGTTCAGAAATGTTGTTGACTTCCTATCAGCTTAAAGCAGTCTGTTCATTGTCTTCTGACCTCTGACATTAAAGAGGGGTTTTTACCCTTAGAGCTGCCACTCACTGGATAATTTCTCCTTTTTTCAGGCCAATCTCTGTAAACTCATGACTCATGACTATGTGGGATCACTAGTTTCTGAAATACTCTGATCAGCCCACCTCACAGCAATAACCAATAACCACATTCAAAGTTACTCTAATGTCTAAATGCCTAAATGCACTGAGATGCTGCTGTTTTATTGGCTGATTGGATATTTGTATTACCAAGCGGTTGAACCAGTGACTGTATGGCTGTTATACTGATGCCAAAAGCATCCAAACAGTGCACTTACCAGCTTATGGTCAACTGCATCACATTAAAGTAAAGTACTTTACAGTCCAGTGGTGGTCCACAGGTAGCCACATGCTAGACATTAAACAGCTGGTTAGTCACAGCTGAAAAGCAGAGCAACCACAGTGATAGAGAGGAAGTCAGCAACACCAGCAAGGACCTAAGAAGCAACCGAGCAAGACTTGGATTACTGCCAGTGTGACTTTTCCCTGTCAATCCGCAGTTATACATTATATCTTGCGAACTGTGACATGAACACAGCACGGTGGTATTTCATCCTCACACTCGAGGCATGACTGAACCGCTGGAGACCTCCCCTGAATGATAGATGCTAGTGCTGAATGTGTGCACAGTCTCCACCCTTTCCTCTGGAAATTCACAATTTTAGCTTCAACTGCTGCAGCAAGTTCAATCTGTAAATCCTATGCTTGTTGATGTGAAGGTGCCTGTAGAGAATAACAGTCGAAACCTGAACTCTGATGTGCACCAGTGTGTGCAAAAGCAATGATGGAGAGCAAGTCTTTGCGAAACTACTCTCACCACCAGGAGGGTTTAAAAAGTGCTTGTAGTGTTGATGCAACCAAGTAGTAAAGAAAAAACAATCAATTACTGCACAGATTAAATCTCAGTTTTAATGAACACAGATTAGTTTTCCACTTCACAAGAACGTTGTTTAGATCCTCAGGAGGACTTTAATCCTCACAGACAGACACGCCCCATCCAGGTCTTTGCAGGTATGTCGATTCGTGTCTTTTAATTTTCTGTAAAATGCTCGGCAACATTTACACTGAAACCGAAATTAACGTGTTTTACAAGCCAAAAAAGTTGGTATCCAGGAGGGAGTTCAGGTTTGTTTTTAGTAACAAATCTCCTTCATTGCTAAATGATAAATAACGCAATCAAAATGACGCTGGACTCAAGTTATTTTCCTTGGCATCAAATGAGAAATGTGTTATTATGTTTGCTCTTCTCTTCCCAAGCGTTGACATTTTGTCACATTTTCACAAGGAATGGGGAGTGTGGGAGTTAGCTGAACCCTCCCTTCCCGCCTGTTTTTCGAGGACAAATCAAATGTGTGCGTCTAACCTTACTGCACAAGGAGCTTACTTCTGATTGGATGAGTTTCAATACGGTTAATCATAGTTTTTCTCCTCGTGCGTTACTTTTATTTAGTTATCGTCAGAAAAAAAATCTGTGAACAGATTATTGGTCCTCCCTCCCTCTGTGTCATTTCATGTGTGTTCTTATTTTCATGTTGTGCTGCTCTTCTTGTGGCTCCGTATGTATTTTCTTTCTCCTGTGATTATTTATGCTGTCTGTGGCTGCGCTGAGCTATTCTGTATATTTTTTAATTTCGCTGGCAAATCAAGTAGTTTACAAAGTATTATTATTTCTTTTTACTGAAATGAATCAGCTTTACAGTGTTAGCTGGTAGATAGACCAGTTTGTAGCACTTTTATACTCCGGGTGAGCACTCAAAGTGCTCTGTACTACAAACCTCACTCATAAAAGCAATTTTCTATGTCTAAGTGCTTTCTACCTGCATTCACACTCCAAAGAAAGCATCAGGAGCAAATCGAGGTTTAGTGTCTTGTCCAAGGATACTTTGGCATGCAGACTTGGAGCAGCCAGATATTGAACCACCAACTTTCCAATTAGCTGGCGACCTCAGCCACAGCCACCCCATCACTAACTTTGCACTTATATCCTCTTAAAGTTATATTAAATATGAGTTATTTCCTTCTATAAAGGAAATTATAAATTAACCACATTTATTTGGTTTGGCTGGCCAGCAAAGCAGGCCTTCACAAAAATACTTGTGCGCTTGCTGTCCTATCAGCAAATATCTTCTGAGGAATAAAGTTTCCAGTACAACAACAACAACAACAACAACAACAACAACAATAATAATAATAATAATAATAATACCAATTTCTTGCCTGTTCTGTTAAAAAAAACAGTTTGTTTTCCTTCCTTTAACATTTTTTTAATGTGACGAGTGGGTGGAAATTGCTGGATTTTCAACACGGCAAGCGAAGTGGCTGTGAGCCGCAGCAGTTGAATAAAAAGGTGGCCGGTGTTATGAAACAAACAATTTCACTCGTCCCCTCCTGCTGCGTTCCTCCCAAGGCTGTGACTTATGACTCACTCTCAGATCGAGCCAGTCAGGAGGAACAAAGGGAGATTTCAGGCAGAGATCTGAGAGCGAGCAGGAGTTAATGAAAAGTCAGACCGAGCTCTCTCACAACAGGATCAGACCATAACGCTCCCTGTTTTGTTCTCTGTGCACTTCCATGTGGACATTTGGACTGATTTAAAAATGACTAAAGCTTCTAAACTGCAGCCGCTTTTAGAAAACTGCTATTCCTGTTGTCAGAAGTGCTCCTACGTGATCGATATCAGGACAAAAAGAAAAAAGAGCAAACAAACTGCAGTCACAGCTGTTATTTCTGTATGTGCCTCACAGTGTTTGTGGTGGGTGGATAGATGGATGGATGGATGGATGGCTGAGGCGGGCTGGCAGGCAGTCTGCCTCTGGCCAGCATGCTGCACCACTGTAAACTGTGACAGACACAGACGTTGGTGGAGGAAGTAGTGTAACCAATTTAGATATGGCCCTACAGGGATACACAGACTTTGGGTCTCCTTAACAAGGCCAGCAAATAGGACATTTGTCATCAGAATCAGGTGATCTTACTCTTGGCGCAAATATTTCTCTAAAGCACATTCATCATCCCCCCCCCTTTCCCCTGGTTGTGTCTACTTAAATCTTTAAACCAGGTAGAGTTTTTTTTCCTGCAATTTTAAGCCTGATTAATTGTATTACAGCAGAGTTTGGCCATATTATTAGATAATGTGTTAGATCCTAGATAATTATTAGGTAATTATTATTGGATAATCTTTTTACACATGTAAACACGTTTTATACCTTTTAAAATAAAAAATCTCTACAAATACACAACATTTCATCTAAATTTATAATAACTGTTTTTTTTTTATCATCCGGTAAAAATACAGAAAAAATCTATGTTTTTACTGAATGGTATAAATTCTGTATTTTAAAAATAGAAATGTATTGTCCTTTAAAAATACTGATTTTTTTGTGTTTTAATTCCAGAACTACAATTAATAATTACAGTTTTTACTGCATTTTTGTGAATCCTCACAAATGAGGTGCTTAAAACCAGAGAATATTTAAGTTGAGTCGGGCAGCTCTGATCTTTCCTGCTCCGTCTTCATCCCTCTTGGTGATATGGGTTTTTCTATTTTTCATCACTTCTGTTTTTCCACACTTTGAAAACCACTTTGAAAAAGGCAGGAAGAGTTGCAGCAGGGCCCCTGCAGAGCACGGCAGAAACGATTTTGTCAGATATGAAGGCATGAAAGGAGTAAATGGGGTGAAGGTGGTTTGCAAAGTGGCTTGCAGATAGACAGCAACTTGGGGAATGCTAAAACAGCAGGATTAAATAGTGCATCCTGTGTGAGATTTACTAGCTGAATACTTATTAAGTATCAGCTGATGTGCAGGGACTGCAGGCGAGAGTGACTTCTAACACTGTGACGGGCTTCATGGTCGGTGTGAAGTTCATTTTAACTGTTATAAACAGCTGGGTAGTTTAATCCATGAGAATATGTCACGTTTCATTAAGGATCAACCACAATCATGTTTCCTTTGGAATATATTCATTTTAAAGTATCTTTAGATGTCGAATGAAGGCAGTGGAATAACATTTCCCCGTGAAATATACTTTAATTCAGAGCTTGAGTAAATGTATTTATTCCCTTTCCTTTCATGGATAAAATATCATGGCAACAGGAAATGTTTACCCTCATCACATCAAAGCTAAGGACTTAAAAAAGACACACATATCAATTCATGAATGTACACACGCACACACAAATACACCAACGCATTCAGCGCAGTAAGATTCAGCAATGTCAGCAACGGCTACAGCAAGAACAGCAGGACAAGCAGCACACACACACACACACACACACACACACACACACACACACACACACACACACACACACACACACACACACACACCTTACCAGCTGCAGTTCTTCAGGCCTGTGCAGCAGAGACAAACCCACACACGCTTGTGTACATGCACGAACACCCGGTACATACACTCACACACAAATGCTGACACGCAATCACTCGCACACGTGTGACTGGCTCCACTTGCTTGTTGCTCTCCTGTCATACGTCAGAACCAAAGACAGCCGGCCAATCAAATGACAGCTCCTCACTTATAACCACGGCGACCACTGTCTGCCCAGCAAAACTCTGGGTAACCAGGTAGAAGTGCCTTTTTTTCACTCAATAAGTGAGTCTTAATTTAAGTCATGTTTAGGTGCTTTTGTCTTTTTAAAGCTGAGAACTGACTTTCACATTTTCTGAAGGCTTTAACACGAACAACAAGGAGGCCGGAATAAGAATAATTACACAGAGATTACTACTGACCACTGCTATTGGATCTGTATTGCTGTTTTATCTCATTTTCAGTTTTTCAGAACACGAATAACAAATTAGTCTCATTAACGACCTGCGTAACCAAAGATTGATGTCACGCAAATACTACTACACATCACTGAGTCATGATGCTGCATTCTTCTTCAACATCATCTCCCTCGTTAAACCTGGGCACAGAGCGAAGATAAAAACTGAACCGCAGATGGACCTGTTTATGTTGTTTCTACAAAGAATAGAGGTTGGGTCACTTACAAAGTGAGAAATATAAAGTGTATTATTGTAGAGAAGACATCGAATGCCCTGCGACAGACTGGCAACCAGCTAACAGCCCGCAATCCTGAATTGGATAAGCAGAAGGGAATGGATGGATTACATTAAATACGTCTTATTACTCTGTTAAGCATTGGTGATACTAAATAGGCTGTAGGTGTGAACGCTTGTTGACCTATCCAGAATATACCCCACCTTTTGACCTATGACAGCTGGAATAGGCTTTCCCAGAACCCTGAATTAGATAACCTGAAAAACCAGATGGCTGGATGTATTGACATTCTTTCTACCAAGAAACTTTTGTAAATTTGTGTTTTGTTGTACTCTAATCAATAAAGATATTGTAGAAAATAATTCTTGAACTAAAAAGTTCTCTTAATAGATTCTAAGAGGATGTCTAGGCGATGTTGAGGTGTATCTTGAAACTGAGTCATGGTTCAGTATGGAACTATTTTTCCAAACAGGACCAGACTTAAAGAAAAGACCGCGAGCCCACACATATTAAACAGATTCCTTGCCATAAATACCTGCACTACAGATACACTTCCACATACAGCCTTTCTCTGCTGTAAATAGATTTTCGAAGGGAGATTAATCCACATCTTAAAATTTAATTTTATGCCCAGGTTATTGCTCATCTTCAGGACGCAGAAGCAAAAACAAGTAACAGACGAAAGGCAGGAAGTATTCTAGAGATTTCTTCTTTCCAGCATTACTGAGGTTTTGTGTTAAATTCTGGGTTGGTGAATGTGGCGTGGCATAATATAGAGCATATATATCTTCAGTTATATCATCACGACTGCAGATATCAGCAGGAAAATGAAAGTAAATGTATTTTATAGCCTAATCGATCCATACGCACATCATGATGCACCTTATTGGAATAAGTGGCTTACTACAGAGTGTACACTGTTGTCAGCACTTTAAACTGATTAAACCATGGCATGCTCCCCTTTTTTTCATAGGCACTCTTTTTTTCTTTTTCTTTTTTTAAATAAACATGCACAGTAAGCAATGAGTGTCTGAGATCTCAGTTTATCGATTCATCCTATAGGAGGCCGTGAAAGAGTGAACAAGGGGTGATTACAGGCAGTGATGGCACAGCGAGGTTGTGGTGGCATGTCTTTGTGGTACAAGCCTGCGAGTGCGCATGTGCACGCACACACACACACACATAGCAGTAACGGGAATGGGAGTAGTGTTATTACAACAACAACAGGGAAAAGACCCAGTGATGGTTGCCATGGTAAATATGGCCTCCTGTCACCTGCTACCACTCTTCCTCCTCATCCTCCTCCCTCATTTTTGTTCTCTCTGCTATTTGTACCGTTTTCCTTTTTCTCACCACATCTCCTGTTTCCTCTTAATTCTCATTTTGCCCTTCCTTCCTCCCTTCCTCCCTTCCTTCCTTCCTTCCTTCGTTTCTTCCTTTATTCGTTTGTTCTCCCTCCCCCTCTTCTCAGTCGCACCCCCATCCTTCCCTGCACGCCACAGTGGCCTTCCTACAGGCTCCAGACAGGCCCTGAACGATAGGCAGAACAAGCGACCTTCAGTGCATCATGGCATGTGTAGCGGGCAGCGCCTGGGACAGCAGCGAGACACACCACCACAGCAGTCCAGAATTATAGGTGAACGGTGTGTTATAGGTGATTTGATACAACTGCTGTAGTGCCTTTGTGCAACATTAATCCCTATCGTCATAAATCCCTCTAAATGTGACCATTTATCACAATCTTCTGTTCACACTGAATACCAGAGTCACAGTTTTTCCAACAAAAGCCTGGCTATAAGCTGATAATTCATGTGTTCATTCAGTTTCCATTGTTGTAACGCACTGCTTTGCTTTTATTCACATCCAAGTACCCACGATAATCAGTAACAGTTATCACTGAGGTTCACTGGTAATCTTATAGCATATAACTGTGACTATGTCTGTCTCACTATATAAGACAATAACTGCGTAAAAGAACAAACAAGTAAGTTTGTCACAGTGTCCATGTACTGACAATAGCCATAATATTTAAACATGAAGCACCAATAATAAACATGCTATACAGCACAAAGCAATGTGTTATTTTTTATGTGTGTAATGCGTTTAATTCAGTAGATAATGAACTGCTGCTGAACAAGATTATTGGTTATGGACCTTAGAATGTTAACAGAATTATAATCCACCTTGTAAGTCAAACTATGTCTATGCAGATGATCAGAAATCTGATTTTTTTTTAGCTAACAAAGGGATCCCACAGGATTTTGGGATAAATTTTGTTTTTTATTTTATTAGTTTTATTCTACTTTTTATAAATGACTTCGGTAGAGACAATACTGCAAAACCACATCTTTATGCTGATGATACTGTCATTTACACACATGCTCCCTCTGTAAGACAGACAGTGCAACCTCAGACTTCAACTTCACCCATTTAAATCTGTATATGTAAACTATAAAGTTTTTGTCTTCTGAAAAACTCACCAACAAGGGTTTGATGGTTTATAGTACCGTTACATCAAAGAGTTCATGCAAACACGTGCTTGGATATATGTACAGATGACAAGTTCAATGTAGCTGAGAGTGAAGATTGGTTTTACTTTGTTTATATGAAAAATCTTGTGAAAGATACTTTTCTGCTTGAGATTGACAATGGTGATACAATGCATATACTCATACACACCTTTTCAGCTTTGAGTCTTGATTCAGTGCAACTTAGGGATGCACCGATACCGATACTGGTATCGTGTATCGGGCCGATACTGTAAAATGTGCGTGTACTCATGCTCGTAAAAGTTAACCGATACCATGAACCGATACTAGCTTATTTCATAAATCAGAGGGTGGCTTGTCATTTTTGTTGTAGTTTTTTAGATTGGCCACTAGGGGGACATCCCCTAGAGACAGTGCCAATAGTTCAGTGATATTCTGTTAAATTACAATGTGGAGACTCTGCAATAATTTAACAGAAGTGCTTATTTTTCACTTGAAATTTTTTTGTGGTCATTTTAATTAAGATATTATTTATTATCGGCAGAGAATAAAATAAAACCTGTCTTCCAATTCATTGCATTTGTGTGTGTGTGTGTGTGTGTGTGTGGTAGAAGTATCGGTTTTTGTACTCTGTATCGGCAAGTACTCAGATCCAAGTATCCGTATCGTATCGGTTTGAAAAAATTGGTATCGTTGCATCCCTAGTGCAACTCTACACTTTATTACAGGCACAAAGTCTGACTCACAGCTGCTTTCTTTGTGATTTGATGTGCTAGCCATCACTAATCACTGTTGGATAACAGCACTGGTATTTTCAGTCTATTTTCAGTTAACCTTTGCACCTCTCTCTGTCCCAGAACTAGCTGCACACCTCTAAGTGCTTGCTTTGGGGAATTCTAAGAAATCTGATAAACAGAATTTTCACACCATTAAGCTTGGAAATGGAATCTAAAATTAAACATGCTTATGGGGTCATGTGAAAAACTAAGGACATCCTTGACTGAGTAACTTGTATTCATATTCAGAATCACCCTTAGCAGCAAAGTCATAGAGAAAACTATTTCATCACTCTTACACAATTGTGGGTTACAGTTTCTCTGAACATTACACGGTCTTACTTTGGAGAGAATTTTTTGGGATGTCTGCTTGTCGGAAGATTTTGGCATTGCATTAACACACAAATGAGTGCTCCAGACCAGCAAACTGCCCAAACTTCTGCTTTTGTAGTGATGCTCACACTTACTGACGATCAGTTAATCAAATGCAGAAAAACTGTGGATTTTCTTGTGAATTTTTTATTTTTTTTTCAAAGGACTGTATCTATTATTGAATTTAAAAGCATCATAAAGAATGCAGGATAGGAAATGTGGATTATTTTCTTGAGAGGCCACTAGCATATTTTGTTGTGGGTAATTGTATACTGTATACATAATAATGCTGTGGCTCCTGTATTTTATGTTGTAGTTGTTAAGTTTTTTAATATGTTTTGAGTTTATGACTGCTACCTTGTTCAAGTCTCCCTTGAAAACGTCAGTCTCAGTGGGGCTTTCTGATTAAAGGTAAATACATAACTAATATTTTAAGTAATTGTGCAAATGTGTGTCTTGTTTTTTTGGGGGTTTTTTGGACAGTTATAATTACACTCTTACCACCTCTGTGTACTTGTTTTTTTCAGTACAATTAATTTGCCGAAACAATATAACAAAACAACGACAATAATTAAAATTATGTGTGAACTTCATTATTATTCATTATTTTTTCCATCGCTTTCAATTTTATTCTGAATTATTTTGATCACTAAAACCTTGAAGTGAAACTCTCACATTGTTGAAGCTCCGATGTCTACTTTTATTCATGATTGTGCATAATTGCACAACTAGAAACAATGATGTAACAGTCTATGTCGAGATACGGGGACTATAACAATGAACAATGAGCTTCTTCTCAGTTGTTCTTTTCTGGTATATTATAAATGAAATTACTGAGCATTAACATTGAAAGCAGCTGTTATGTGAAGCTCTGTTAACCCTGTTGTAACTCCCTCCACACTTGGAGCCATTAAACGTGCAGCCTTACATCACCCCTTTTGCCAGATCCCATGTGGATGTCGTTACAACACAACAATGTGGTGAACTTGCCTCATACATAAATAATGGTAACATGTCCTAAAACATGAAGCCTGATTGTATTTATGGCCCAGATGTTTTTCTTTTTTCTTACAGGTACACATGTAAAAATAAACAACCCACGTGAAAGGCTGTTTGAGAGCAAGTAACTGGCAGAGAGGTGAACTATTTCAGCCCACACGGTGAAATTTCTCTTTAATGGCTGGCAAATGACCTCACCGGAATAAATAAACGCACCAATGGTCAAACAGTGTGCCGCCACTTTTGTATGTGCAATTAAAAAACATACAAACAAACACCATCCATGCTCCATTTCAGCACCAGTGTTGTTTCGCCCGCCTTTGCTGATCCCAGCACCTGGAGACATAACTGCACCCCGGAGCTTGTGTGAACCCGATGAACCGGAACCAATAATGGTGTCAGCACTACTTGGAGAATAGTAGGGGTCTGGGTGTTTCTGAGTTTTAGTGTGTTTGTGGTCGTGTCACCTGTCAGGCTGTCGTAGCACTCGATCTCGGTGCTCTCCACGGCTCTCCTCTGCTCCTCGGTCAGCTTGGCCGCGGCTTGGCTGAGCAGGTTGACCTCGGAGCCCGTAGTGCCGTCCACGACATGAACCCCTTTGAGCTGCAGCAGCGCCCGGTGGTACTTGCCTATCGCTTCCCGGAACTTCTTCTCCTTGTAGCAGCGATGGCCCTCCGCCTTGAACTCGATGGCTTTCTGGATCTTCGAGTCCATCTCCATTTCAGCTGAGCCGGCTCGATACCCCCCTCCTCCGTCTCCTCCGGCGGCCGCTGCCAGGCTCCGACCGCCGGTCTCCGGGTAGCTTTTCAGGCTCTTTATCTGGTGCTGTTTGGCTTCCATGTCTCTCAGTGAAAGCGGCTGGAGCGGGCCATGGTGCTCGGACACGAAGGTGTGCTTTGTTGGGGAGGACCGGAGCAGCGTGCTGTGCATAAAGGATGCAGGACGGAGCGGCGAAGGAGGCAGGGCAGGCGGCGGCACCGGAGACACGACGAGCCGAGGGAAAAAAATGGGCTTTCAGGCGCGTCTCCCGTGTGCAGCACTTACAGAAAAAAACGAGAAATAACCCAGGAGAACTTCAGCTGATTCAGAAAAAAGACGCATTACATCACCAGAGCTGGCAGAAACATCCTGAATCTCTCCTAGCGTCGACCACAAACCATCCCTCGCTGCTGGAGCTCTCGCGGAAGGATGCTCGGGTGGATTTGTATGGTAGCAACCTCAGAGGCACGCGCAGCTTCAGCACCACAGATAGCGCACACACGACAGCCCCTACCGCGCAGCATTGTGGGAAAAAAAGAGAAGTCGTGAGGCGTTGCTGCAGTCCGGATTTTACATGGAGAAAAAAGGAGAAGAAAGAAAAAAAGAGAAAATGTGGAAATATTCAGACATAATCGATTATTTCTTAGTGTGATGTGGCACATTAAAATCAACCATAACAACTGCATAAACCGCAAAGTAGATGCTTTTATCAGTCAGTAATAAACAACAACTTCTTTATTATTGCATGTTTATCTATTTTAAACACTATTCGGCAAAAGATTTAAAAAGATAGCCTTATAAACTATCTACTCTTAGGCCCGAGGCTCGTTCTTCAAGGGTCAATTAATAATAACGATTGGAAGTGATCAGTCCTCACAATAAAATCCAGCTTTTACTATAACTATTGTTCCTGTAATCGTTTCAGGACCAAGCGGAGCGCCTGATGACTTCAGCTGATAAGGTTTTCAAGGAGATGAAGACGAACGGCAGGAGGCTGAGGGAGAAGGAGGAGGGAGAGAGCGACCTCAAGGGGACAAAGTGTAGTTTGATGTGACGTGTGGTTAACCTAGAAGTCAGCAGTCAGCCTCAGAGGCATGTCACCTCATTTTCTTTATATTGAGCAGCTACCTTACATCCCTGAGGGGTGATTATTATGTCAGTTTGATGGTGATCCGCATCACGTGAGACTGAAGCATCAAGCTGAAGCAGTCCCTCCACTTAAAGTCAAGAAAAATCCCACAAAACCTCCTCAGAATCAGCTGTTTTTCCCTGCAACAGTACAAGCAAGTCAAAGATCATGATATCAAAATGTAAATGATAAAAAGGAGATCTTTTAGAGCATGGTTGGAGATGGTTTCATCTTCTGATTTCTGATTTTCTGTGTGAGGAAAAACTATCCTGCTTCAGTCTCTCTCTCTTACTTTCTCCTAAAAACGGCAGTTGAAAAATGAGACAAACATTATCAGAGCAAAGGTTTTATTAATAATTAAACTAAAGGAGACTGAAAACAAAGCCCATAAATTGGTCACCATGCAAGAGTAAGTTAAAAAAAAAAACCCACACACACCATCTTCTCCACAAAGCAGGAGTAAGCATCCACAGCACACCCTGTAGCGCTTCTCGAACTCCTGCTTATTGGAAAGATGGGCAGCACCTGAGGCACGACAGCTCTCACAGTTGCCAAACAATCAAGTTTATTACAGTTAACTAAAGATAAAATAAGTGTTCTGTTTGTGTTGTAATAACTGACAAACAATTCAGACTTCACTTTTATTAAACCAAGACCCAGAAAATCCCTTTAAACCATTGCAGGGCTCACTTTTATGTAGTTTCACTTCACAAGGTACATCTATTCAATGACTCATTAGTACAAATATCTAATCAGCGAATCAGGTAGCAGCAACTCATAGCACTTAGGCATGTAGACATGGTCCAGATGACCTGCTGAAGTTCAAGCTGAGCATCAGAATGAGGAAAAAAGGTCTGACAACAACAACCACGCCACATTCAACTGACTTTGAACGTGGCGTGGTTGCTATCAGAAGTCAGAGGAAAATAGCCAGGCTACTTTTTAGACCAGGAAACATTTCCTAGTCTAAGGAGTTGTGATTTTTGCTGCGATATTCCGACGGTAGAGTGAGAATTTTGATCCTTCCTGCCAGGTATCGATGGTTCAGGCTGCTGCCGGTGTAATGGTGTGGGGGATATTTGTTTTGGCACATTTTGATCCCCTTAGTACCAACTGAGCATAATTTAATGCTGCAACCTACTTGAGTATTCTAGCTGACCATGTCCATCCCTTTATAACCACAGCGTACCATCTTCTGATGGCTGCTTGTCACATACTGACAGCTCCAGTTAAAGGCAATTTTATTTCAAACATTTTTAACAAGACACGGTGTGCAGTATCCTCCCTGTATCAGTGTCTAAAACATTCATCTGTGTTTTTTCCACAGTGTCACAGCAGATCACACTTTCATAGGCTGCCTGTAAATTTTTACAAGTGGTTAGAAGTTTTTTGATTGATAGTCTAAACTACCAGAACGAACAACAATGAAGTAAATAAAATCAGGAGAGAAAATTGCTGCTAAAGATTTAAAATGAAGAAGTCTAATATTTATCTTGCTCTAATTTTAAATATTATATGATCAACTTCGTCATTTTTAATATGTAAAATATGTATGTATGGATCAGTGGAAACATCATTGGTTTCCCAAACAGACCAACAGCTGGCTAATCAGCTTATATTCAGTGAAGTTGAACCCTTTTCTTGCTGTATGTCACTTTGAGGAGGGGATGCTTACTTTGACGAAAACACCTTCAATAACTGGGACCACATCCTCGGAAACGATGAGCGAAGAGGGATGAGGATGTATGAAATGGTGCTGCGGTAGATCCCCATGTACTAACGAGAAGTGAAGGAAGGAAGGGAGGAGGAGAGAAGAGGAGAAGAGAGGGAAAAAGGGGGGGAAGGGTGGGGCATGGAAACAAGAACAGCGGGTATTGGAGAAGAGGGCATTTATAGTCTGAGGTTGGAAGGGGCGTTCAGATGATATCTCCACTAAAACAGTAAAGTACTGTCTCAATGTCCTCTTGTAGTAAGAAAAAGAGAAACCCAGACATCTGACACCTTTTCAACATTTAATTTTTTTTTTCAAGCACACTTTTCCTTCATACCTTGAAAAAGAAAACGTGACATTTCCTGGTGTGTTTTCCAGATATTAATTCTTTAAACACAGGGGAAAAAATCCTTAGCATTTTAAAATATTTACAATGTAACGAAGCTCTGGCATGAAGTCTGACAGACAAAAACTGCACATCAGGAGTAATGAGCAACACTGGTTTGAGTGGACTACATCGAGCTGGGCCCGATGGCATCGCTGAATTCCTTTTGTAAGGATACGTCATGATAGAAGAACGTCCACATAGAAAAATATGTGTGTGTGAAGTCTAACAAATCTATACATTGCATAAAAACAAAAGAAATATTCTAGTGAGTCGGCTTTCAAGTAGGTGGTTATAGAAAACGTTCAGTACTACGATAGAAAAGGTGCCTTTAGTTCGAAGGTGTCAACTTCTACTCCACAAAGCACAGAAGAGGAGGAGGAGGTGCATTGCTTTCCAAAGATTCAAGTGTTCATCGAGGTTGTTCTGTTTAATAGTTTGAATTTTTTCCTTTCCCCTCTCACAAGTTCGGGGTCTGAGTTCAGAAGCTTGTTATCGACACTTTTCATACTTTGAAAAGGAGGTAATTCTTATGTGAAGGTTAGAAGATTAACTTTAACTTATCATCTCCTTACTAGTCTGACTGCTGTCCTGTGTATTTAACTTAAAAATAAAAAATAAAATAAAACAAAACAAAAATCTGTACATTTTACATGTTCAGGCAAATATCAATAAAACACTTACATAATTATTCTTGGAGATGCAACATTTTCTACAGCCTCACTATTCATTCAGGGGCATTCAGGGAGTGGAGGCAGCAGCAGCATCCTCGTGTGGGGTGTGGTGGGGGTAGCGTATGTCAAGCTCATGCTTTAAGCTAACAAATGCAGACCATAAGTCCTTAAATAATAGGTTTGGACACTAAACGGTAAACATTTTTCCAATGGCAGCATGAATAATGAGTGTAATGTAAATGATAATCTTTGTCATTTATCCAAACACAAAAACAAAACAAAAAATATTGCAGCAAGATAAATCCTAAAAGTTGGCGATACAAACTTTAAAAAGAGTGTAAAGAAAGAGTATTTTTTGGGTGGTGGTGGTGGGGTGAGTGTGTTAGGTTCTCTTGCTGCCCAGTCTCTTGAAAACACTGATAGCTTTAACGTCCATCTGGGCTCCCGCGGACTCTCCTCCCATTCCAGCTCCTCCGGTGCTGCTGCTCACCTTGGAGCTTGCTACAGTCGTCCTCTCCTGGGCTCGGGATCTGGTGCTGGTCACTCTGTTGTCCTGTGTGTCAGCGGGTGTCTGCGACACACTGGTTTTTGAGTGTGTTGCGGGGGGCTTGCCCAGTCTCTGAAGAACACTAATCTTAGCAGGGGGGAGACCATTCAGGGAAGGTGAGGAGGAGGTGGGTGTATCAGAGGGAGGTAGTTTGAATTTGCCGCCGAGGCGCCGCAGGGTGATGGGGGGCGCTTTTATCGCAGACTCTTTTTTCTGGAGGGAAGGGGGTTTCTTGAGGACGCCAGCATACTGGAGGACAGAGCCTTCTCCATCGCTGTCGTCCTCGTTTTCACCTGCGTTTCCAGCTGTCGGCTCGTCTGCAGCTTCTTCCCCTCTGTCGAGGCGGCTGAACACGCCGGTCGGCTGCAAAAATATGAGCGCTATGAGCTCAGAACTCATCTTTAACATGCAGAACGCTGTTAATGTACATCGACAGGGCTCACCTTGTTACCGCCCGTTGTCGTGTCTGCCTTCGATTCAGCTCCAAGTCTCGCAAACACAGACGTGCGTTTCAAACCTTCATGAAGAGAAGAGCAAATAAGCAAAATAAAATATTTTTTTTCCAGCAAAACTAATCAGCAAAAAAGAAACTCTGCGACATACAGATTACAGTGGAAGAGAGAAGGTGAAGAAATATTTGTCAGTACCACCGCTCTGTAGTTGTTCTTTAAAGTCTGTTAGTTTACCTTTGCTCAGTTTCTGTTATTCTGCCATGAATTTGTATTGAGCGTTGTTATAGTCGGTGTGTGACTTATTTGATTGTGCACAAAAACGAGTCTCAGGAGATCGCGGTGACCTTTGACCACCAGAATGTAGCCTATATGCTTCTCGATGTTTACACAAAATATTAAAAAAATAAAAAATCACTCCAGTCGTTTCTATTTTGTGGTTTATAATTACATGTTGGAAATTTTGACAGTATTCTCCATACATGTAATATGTTGAGAATTTTTGCTTTTATTTTGAAAACTAAAACTAAAGTCACACTGATTAGAATTAAACAAACATTTGATTTGTTTTTTTTCTTGCCTACAACAATGTAAATGTAAATTTTAACAGTGTGTCACTGGGTTTTATATTATTTTGTTTCATTTTGCTTTCCCATGCTTGTATTCTAGTGTTTGTGAGTTTTGTGTTTTTGTATATGGGTTTTTGGAGAGTCGAGTGTAAATGCATCTGCCTAGAAAAATATTTTGATCAACTCCTGTTGTTTTAAGTCAGCTAAAGAAAACCTCTTTTACTTTAATTGCTAACATGACAAACCAGTTAAAGCTGGGATAGGCAGTAAACAAACATCCCAAGTTAACTTAAGTGGTGTAAAAGGAAACAATAGACTTCTTCTGTTTTCAGACTCTGAAGTCTTTCTTTGAAAGGGCGTTCCTGTTGGCTGTGTGGTCATATCACTTCAGATGGTGGAAAGCTTGATTCAGTGGTGGTAAATCCCACAGGAAGCATTTGCAACAACTGTAAACGGCGCAAAGTAACTGAACCAGACAAAAAAGCTGCCTCAAAAAAGGCATTGAAACGTGTGTCAACACTGACCTGGTCTTTTCACAGAAAGGAGTTACACCCAGTTGCTAATAATTACTCTATCCGGAGTACACCATTCTTCTAAGTTGCAAACTTGATTTTCCGGTGAGTTCAATGGGCTGCGGTGGTTTGTTAGATAGTGTCGGTACATTTATCATGAAAGCATGATTTTCACTGCAGCTTTTACAGCTATAAAAGTGATGTTTCCTTCATAAATTTAGAGAAAATGTGTTGACGCTGAATGACAACACAATCCAAATGCAAGCTCATGCCAGGGAGGAAAAATCAGAAGAGCAAAAAGAAGTAAAATTTAGTTAATGTGAGACAAACGGGGGAAAAAAATAAGTGTGAGGGGGAATTTTATTGGCAGAATGAGCTGGATTAGTAAAAACAAGGGCAGACGGTGAGGGTCAAACAGACTCTGATCATCAGCACCTGATCAATAGTTGTACTTTTTAGGAGGGAGACTCATTAGAGCTTCAAGTTTGATTAGTTGTTGTGAGTAGCGCGTTAGTTAGGCGAGCTGTTGGTGAGGCCACCTCATCAGGCCTACCTTTCTTGGCCTGCTGGGCCAGGATTCGGCGTGTGCGAGGAGTGGTGCCCTTGGGCATGTTGATGATGTACTTGCCTTCCATCTCAGCTGTTACGCGGCGACGCTTCACTACAGGCAGACCGTTCCCCTCGTCAGCTGGTTGGCGTATAACTGACAAATTGTGGAGCACATAAGGAACAAACATGAGTAAAAAGAGGGCTTTCCTGGCTTCAGGGAAACAGGAAACAGGGGACGGATGGGGTGAAACACAAACATACGTTTATTTAATCTACCTGCTTTGTTACTCTTGTTTGCTTGCGTGTTGGACACTGTGACGGAGAGGCGGTTGTCAGGCCGGCGGGCTGGCGTGGCTGGTGGAGAGTCATGGCTCAAAGCATTGGCTATCATGCGTGTCGCAGCTGAGGAACAAAATAAAAGATTGTAACAATCTTACTTCTTAAGTCTATACGCTTTATTTTGTACCAAAGAGGTAAAGACGGATGGGATTCACAAAACATTAAAAGAGTAACCCGAAAAATGTGCAGTTCAGAGGGAGATAAATACTAATTTAAAAGAATTAAGAATTAAGGAAAAGACAAGACTTTTGGCCCTGGACCAAAAGCTAAAGTTAAAGCAACCCTAAGATAAGGCTGGCTATCTATCTGTCTCTCCCTCTCTCTCTTTCTCTCTGGGATATTTTTTCCTTGTTGTTATTTTGGGGACTTTTTGGGCCAGTAGAAGTCTTTTCTCCTCTCTTGGTGAATCCAAATATAACATGTTGAACACTACAAAGCCACTTTTGGCTGTTCCCTTTTTCACAAGGGGTCGCCACAGCAGGCAGCTCCACATGTTTGATTTGGCAGTGTTTTTAAACTGGTTGCCATTCTGATGCAACCCCAAAGAAATGTGCGTCTCCTCCTGAGGTCGAACTCCAGATCTTTCACTCATTAGATCATCTTTTCCTTAACGTAAACAGCTTCAACCGCCTGATTACATCTGCTTCTTCAGTTCTGAATCATGGCAGGTGAAATGATTACGCACATAGATGTGTGCATAATTCCCACTGACATACCACATTACAGTGGAATAGATGATTCATAATGCTTCTGGCTTGGCTCATTAATGGGTCAAACAGCTGGGTCACTGTCTGACCTCCGTAGTGACTTGAGTGATTTAGATACAACCAGAACTTACTGCTGGAAAATGTTGCTCACCGCTGAACAAATGTCGGCCAGTTAACTTCAGTTAGAACAGAAACTCAAAGAAAATCTGAACACTCATCTCATCCGAGAAGCTTCTTCAGTTCTAAGGTCAAATGGTGGAGAGTCCCAGATTTAAACCTAGTGGAAGTATCCCCCCACAGAGGGACAAAAGGACCCCCTGATGATCGTCTAATCGCCTGAGCCAAGGTGTGAAACTGGGTGTGGGTCCCAATCAGCCAGAGTTTCGGGTGAGCTCATTGTGAAACCTGGCCCCACCTTGTCATGTGAATTCCTGAGGTCAGATGGCCCAGGATGTGAGTAGGCGTTAAGACGTCTGGGGAGGGAACTCAAAACTGGATTATAGATGGCAGACAGTTGGTGTCGTAAACCACCGCCTCTGTTCAAAGATGGTCGCTCATAGTGGACATAGATGGCTTCTTTCACTCCTCTTTCAAACCATCTGTCCTCTCTGTCCAAAATGTGAACGTTAGCATCCTTGAAAGAGTAACCTTTGTCCTTTAGATGCAGATGAACTGCTGAGTCTTGTCCTGTGGAGGTCGCTCTTCTGTGTTGTGCCATGCACTTGTGAAGTGGCTGTTTGGTCTCTCCATTGTAGAGGTCTGGGCATTCCTCGCTGCACTGTACAGCATACACCACATTGTCAAGTCTGTGTTTTGGAGTTTTGTCTTTTGGATGAACCAGTTTTTGTCTGAGTGTGTTGCTGGGTCTGAAATGCACCAGGATGTCATGCTTGGAGAAAACCCTCCTGAGTTTTTCTGATACACCGGCTACATAGGGGATGACAATGTTGTTGCGTCTGTCCTTCTTATCCTCCCTCGCTGGTGTCTGATCTTCTTTTCTGTGCCTCTTTGCTGACTTTATGAACGCCCAATTAGGATAGCCGCATGTTTTGAGTGCTTCCTTTATCTTCTCCCACCATTTGACCTTAGAACTGAAGAAGCTTCTCGGATGAGAGGTGAAACGTCTTCAAGCAACTTAAAGAAGTCCAGACGCTTTTCTTTGAAGCTCCTTTGACTTCTAATAAAGGCTCATACTTTACAAAATAAATTAACATGTCATTACTTACGGGTGTTGGCAGTTCTTCTGAGCTCAGCTTGAACACTGGTCTGTCCTGATGAGATGGCCTCAGTTGCCATTTTGCACATGTCCTTAAAAAACAGAGCAGGAAAACAAAGTGTTGAGTAAAATCTGCACCTAATGCTGCAATTTTAAAATAAACCCTAGCGCTACCATATAGGGGTGGCTATTTTAAATCAATACACGATTATATTGTCTGTAGACTTCTGGACAAACACAATTGTTAACAGTGAATAATTTTCAGCTTTTCATAACATTAAAAGATCAAGTCTGGCTCACCTGCCTGTAGACCTGTTTGGCATGTTTAAGAATGGCAATGATGTCCCCAATTACAGTAATGCCGAGGTCCATCATGATGTCTTTACTGAGGTCCATTAACATGTTCTTCTGAATTCTGCCGAGGATTAAACAATCAGGACAAACAATGAGAGCATTAATAAAGTGCACATGATCACAGCATGAATGTGTTCACGAGGCCAAAATGTCTTTACCTGTTGTCTACGAAGGAAACAGCATATGTGACAGCCAGACCAGCTGGGATCCCTGCATCCTTAAAAAACTGAATCCATTCTGAGGTGGCTTAAAAGAAAAATGGAAAGGTTGAAACATTAACCACCAAAGAACTTAAGCAGAATCAAACACGGGTCTTTATAAATAAACAATGCCACAACTACAGTTGCAAGTAATGAGTTCTTTACTTGTTGATTTTTTAACGTCTACAGTGTCACTGCTCCAGTTTGCTTTTGTTAAGAACAGAAAAATTGGAAATCAAAACACAACAGCAAGAACCAAAACTCCTGGCCAAGTTGCCCACGAATTCCACAGGCTGTGATCACACTATGTGTAATGTGGGACTGTTCAAAGTAATACTACAGTGTAACAAGACGCCAGTGGGAGACATAAACCATCAGAGACAGCAGCATACTGATGTCTAATACATGCTGATCGTGACCAGCTGGAGGCTATTTATAACCCCACATATGAACCGTCCTGTGGCTGCAGGAGCAGATAAACTGTGAAGGAAACACAACAGCTGCCACAACAATGGCTATGCCCGACGTGAAACTCGGCCACGCGGAGACACGGACGGCGATTAAACTGTCATAGCACTTAGAAGCAAATCAGAGATAGACTATTTAAAAATCATTTCGTTTTAAGATTGAAGACAAAGCGGAGTGGTAGATGTTCCGGAGCTGGTAGGCTAACGTTAGCATTAGCGGCGAGACAAGTTGGACGATTCAGAGGTTAAACTGGCCACTAATCTAGGACACAGTTCCCCCTTACGATTGTTTTCCCACTAAAGATTAAATCCCACATTTCAGAGAGCGACACAAAACTCAGTAACACGGTTGTTTGTCCTAGCACTCTGTGTTAGCATTGTGTGAGCGGCTCCAGTAGCCGCGAATAAAAGCTGTTCTGCGGGGATCGCTGTGAACCCAAACGCTCGTAAACATTCAAGACGAGGTGCCAGTGTTAATATCTGGCGAAGTACTGCTGAAATAATTTAAATCAACCATTTGTTAACACCGGCTAGCCGGGCCTTTGTGCTCTCACCTGTTGTCACGGACGCCATGTTCACGACTGTGTGGTGACGTCACCCGCATGCAGAAAGGTCCCCAACTTCCGGCGGATCCGGAAACATTTCGGTCGGAAAGTTTTCAGTCTGGGACGCTAGAGAGCGACGAAGACCGGAAAATCACACAAATCAATGCCAGCATCAGGTGATGTTCACTTTAATTATTTATAGGAAAATCAGAAATGCATGAATTAAAAAATAAACAAATCAAACCTAGAGTTTTATACTACAGGACATTGCTGTTTTTATGTTGCATTGCTCTGAAAAACTATGTGCCCCCTTCCTGAGTTATTTTTTATTTGTATATTTTTCTGACTTACATATTTTAGATCATCAAACAAATTCTAACATTAGTCAAAGACGTAAATAGTTGTCTTTCTCTCTGTTAGCCTGTGTCATTTCCCATAAACCACATTTCTGGAAAGCTGAGTCTATTCTCATAGCCACACCCAGCCCTGATTTCTTCCAGACTGATTGAATCAAGAAATCACTTAAAAGAACCTTTTTCACTGTCTGACAAAGTGAAGAAGGATAAATGATCTCAGAAAGCAACACGCCATGCCACACTCAAAAAAACCTTTGACATCTATCTGTCTGGAAAAAGTTACCAAGTGGTGAAACTTCACAGAACTGCCCAGCCTACTAAAACCACTGCATGAGTGCATCAACACATCCAGGTGATCACAAAAGACCCAGAATAACATCTAAAGTACTGCAGGCACCACTTGAATCAGTTAATGTCAGAGTTCATGATTCAAAAATGAGAAAGAGACTGCGTAACAAAAGGGCATCCACGGGAGAGTTATAAGGAGAAAACCACTGCTGAATAAGGCTCATTGCGCCTTTGACAAAAAATATCTGGATGATCTCCAAGACAAAATATTTTGTAGCGTGATGAGACAAAGGGAGAACTACTTGGAAGGTTTGAGTTCCATTACATATAGATATACATACTTGGGTTATTTAGCAAAACACCAGCAAATCCAATGGCTCAAAAAAATGAAATGAAGGTTTTGGAATAGCCTTGTCAAAGTCTGGGCTTAAATCCTATTGAGAAGCTTTTGCATGACCTTGAACAAGGCTGTGTATGCTTGAAAACCCTCAATTTTGGCTGATTTAAAACACTTCTCCAAAGAAGGGTGAGACAAAACTCCTCCACAGTGATGTGAACGACTCATTGCAGTTATCACAAATGCTCCATTGCAGTTCTTGCTGTCAAGGGGTGGCACAACACAATAAAGGTTTAGGGTGTAGTTATTTTTTCACACAGGTTCAGGTAGGTTTGAATAGTTTTTCCCTTGATGAATTTAATAATTTAGTCATAAATAATGTAAACTGCATTTTGTATTTAACCGGGTTATTTTTTTTCTTTTTTTGAATGATGTGGGGAAAAAAACACACATCATTGTTTGAACTGCTCCAGGCCACTGCTGATTGTCCATATGCAATAATGACACTCATATAACCTAACCTTTGCTGATTGGTTTGGATAAATCCATGCCTTTCTACAGCCTCACAGTGGAGGCCAGTTTTGATGTCCATTTAGGTAACCAAAAACTTGATTCTTTGTTCAGTGAATGACTATAAATGACAGCCAGTGACAGTCACTTTAAGTTTGAGGGCTGTCACTATTTGAATTTTACTGCTTACGTACGTTTGAAAATAAGCTTTTTTCTTTTAAGCAGATATGGAGCAACAGGCCTCACCTGCAGCAGCAAAAGCAAAAATACATCCGGAGTGAAGTCTCTGACCACTTGATGGAGGTAAGTATTCACTTTCTGTTTATCAGTGCTTTGTGTTCATCCTTCTAATTTCAAAAATGAAACATGAAGTGCCCTCACCCAAACAAAAAAATAATTAAAGGCACTATAAAGCTCTGCACAGCTCTGATAAGTAACATAGACATTTTACACACAGTTAATATACAGATTAATGAAAAACATTAATAAATAAGCATTTTTATAAGTCTTCTTTTTATAATCAATTTATTATACTCTTACAAGTCACTGGGTATGAGGAAAACCACAAGTTAAAAGTCGTGGGGTTGTTTTAAATTCTGATTTGAGCTTTAAACCTCACATTAATTCCATCAGTAAGACATCTCAAGAATATATCCAAGATAAAACCCTTCCTGATATACTCTGACTCTAAAAACCTTGTTCTTGCATTCATGTCCAGTGGAACTGCTGTGCTCTTTTTTTCTGGACATCCCAAAAAGATTATCCAAAGCTCTCCTGCAAGGTTATTAACTAAAGAAAAAAAAAATAACTGGGAGTAGATCAGTCCAGTTTTAGCAGAGCTACACTGGCTTCCAGTATCTCACAGCACATCTCATTGACTTTTGACTGACTCTTACATATATGTATATAAAATCCTAAATGATCTTGGACCTTCTTATATGTCTGAAAGTTGGCTACTCTGTCCCTACTCACTTTACAATCCTTTAGTCCCAAATTGCTGGTAATTTAATCCTCCTCACAGAGAAGAACCCCTTTGAACCTCTATATTTGAGACTGGGATGTACAAATAAACTGAATTTTGAGACTTGCCAGTGAACCTTTTGCATATTGCGTTTCATAAATACATTGTACTCGTCTATCTGCATCTTTCTGTAAATTACAGGAATTTAAACACAGAGTAAACCAAGCGTTACAACATGTTATTTCATTAATGTAAGCAAAATGTTATCTGGTTGGAGCTTGTTAAATGTAAGGATTTGTTGTGACAGTAGACATCAGATTGATTTAACATAACAAGATAGTACAGCATATAATACTTAATGTCCAAAGAACTGTGATGGATATTTTTTTTATTAATATTATTATTATTATTTTTACATTTTGTGGAATGTATGAAAATAATCATCAGGATAAAATATAAAGAAAAGAAACTGCAGTTCAGAAAAATGATACATACATGCACTTTTCAGGCTCTTGCTCAACTTCTGCAGTCTCGACTCAAGTAAATCTTTTAAGGAGCTCAAAAAGAGCAAAACAAGTGTAAAAAACACACAAGAGAAGTGCACCTCAAGATATGTTATTTATGCAATTCTTCATAAACTGGAAAAATGTAAGGCATTTAGCCAAACCATCATTAAAGGAGACAGCTCACCCAGCTCTCATAGTCTAGAAAATGAGGGAAAAAAAAAAAACGTAATGTAAACTTCTTTTAAGATGGCAAAGCCAGAGGTGGAATAACGGACACAGGAGCTCACAGAGCAGAGACCGCAAAAGTGACACGGAAAATATGTCATACACTTTTGTACTCTTCCAAGATAAAAAAAAATGAAAATAAGGCTGTAAAAATAAGTAAACATTACATTTTTGTGACGTACAGAATAAATTAGGGCGATGTAAATGGACTACAAAATAGATCAGTTGATAATTTGATATCAGAGCACCTTCATGAGCACGTTATGTAATAATCCATGTATGTTTAATTACATCTTTCATAGAATTTCTTCACGCCCTTCACTTCTGTACCCATATTTATTATGTATTCCAAAACTGTAACTTTCACTCACAGAAAATAATATGAGGGTTTATTTAAAAAACAAGAAAAGATGTTGATAAAAGCAGTGGCTTTCTATAACTTTAATCTTTATGTATCATCAATATATAAATAAAAAATTATAAATTTTTTTGATACATTCTCTATGACGTTTGTCTCACACTAGATGTTATTTTAAACAATAAGGATAACGTTTAATACTGTAAGAAAACGTGTTAATTAAAGCAATACATCATCACACTTGACATATAGTAGCAGTCAGTTTGATCACTGTGTAATTTGCTACATTATGTTCATCCAAGAGGATAATAATATTGCATTTCATAACAGATGATATGAAACTGGAGCTCATATGGGAATTGTGGAAAAATAGAAATACATAGAAACATTCACCTCATCATAGAAAAATAAGAAAACTCTTTTTTTGTTTTCAGTTAATGCTAACATAGCCATCGCACAGCTGGATA
Source organism: Neolamprologus brichardi (assembly GCF_056152115.1). Taxonomy (NCBI): domain Eukaryota; kingdom Metazoa; phylum Chordata; class Actinopteri; order Cichliformes; family Cichlidae; genus Neolamprologus; species Neolamprologus brichardi. The sequence goes on along the minus strand of NC_142117.1, from coordinate 24,147,727 downwards.
TTTCTTCTCGTCCTTTTGTGTCACCTTTTCCAATTTATGAGCAACCCATTTGTTATTGTAACCTCACAATTATCAAAGGAAAAATAAAAACGATTTCAATTAAATCCAAAGCAAACAAATTTCATTAAAGAATGAGTCTAATATGTTGTGTGATGATCAGAGATGTAAGTGTGGAATGCAGGTACAGTACAAGGGCCTTCTGAGATCTATTTTTTCCACACTTGGAGATGGAACAGGCAGTTGATATTAAACTATTACTGAGTATTCAGAGCTTCAGCTGCATCGAATTCACTGTTGTCAGCTTTCGTTCAGAATACAAAATTCTGATGAGACAACCAGCGTTTTCATTTGTCTGGACCTTCGGTGACTTTTCCACCGCTCAACGGTCTCATCGATGTAGTCTAGTACAAGTAGCACCACAAAAATCTATTTACATGAGAACTATTGAATATGTTTTATGCTCATTCTGACACCAGAACATATTCTCATCACATTTGCATTTGGATAGAGATCAAAAAGGCATCTCCAACATCTGTACAAACACAGTCCTTATACAACATTTAAAAAACAAAACAAAAAAAACATGAGGTCTGCCCATTTTCTGACCACCCAGAGCCACTATTTAGCAAAGATTTATACCATTAATCCAGCAATTTATTTTCTTTTTGGAATAAACATGTTTATTAGTTGAAAAATAAAGCTTCTCATCCAGCAAATGCAATACAACATTTGATTTTTGGTTGTTTTTTTTTTTTTTTTAATCTCAGACAGGCAACATGTATTGTCGAGTATACCAGTGGATCAGCTTTAACATGATGACGCCCATCAATCAAGGCTGCAGTTATGCTTCAAACACTTTTTATCGGAAATGCGAACGCCACTGAGTGGCATGTTTACACTGGGTGTGAAATACTTTGTCCTTACAAATCAAACAGTTTAATCGTCATGTTTTCATCTGAACACTTACACTTTTAATATGCGCATTGACATTCAATCACTTTTTTTGCCCCTCGTTTTCTGCTAAGGAGCAAGTGGCATTAAGGTGTCAGTAGCTTTGGGACAGACCTCACAGAGGAAAACACAAACAAAACAAAGGCATTACCACAACCTTCTAACATCATCATCATTAGAAACATACATTTAATGTAACTCGGATAGTGCTTTATATCGTTTATAAAACATAAATACACATTGACAGAGGCAGTGACATCGTGCTTCATGTTGAGGGACAGGGCAGTACTTTATAATATATATATATATATATATATGTTTGTTCATTTAGAAAAATATTGATTTTACTATTTTATCTTGTTCTTCATTGACAAAAATATCCCATTTAGATCTACAGACATTCATACATCATGGTATATATACTTTTATATATATACATGTTACCTTTAACTATGTAGATGGGTATGGACTTAAATTTTTTTTCCTCGTAGTGCACAGCATGCCTCCAAAGTTGCCAAATGAAAAAAAAATACAATAAGATAATGAAACAATAAGTATGCAGATATAATAGGAACATTTGTGAAGAAATCTCCCACTTAAAACGACAAAACATACAAAAATAATAATAAACGGTAACAGTACAGGAGAAAGCGGAGGTCAATGCAAAACAATTAAACACACAAACAAATATAAACATTAAAATATATAACGGTTCTTACTTAAACATACAGGGAAAAAAAAATTACAAATTCACAGGCAAAGGAAAGGACGCTCTACTCCAAAACAACAGCCCACACGTTCTCCCCTTTCGTTTCCAGGTCTTGCTTTTGTGCTCACTGGCCCCGTCAACCTCAATAAAGAAAGAAATAAACGGGCCAGGTGCCTCAGAGTGGACGCACTCACAATAAACGCACCTCCGCCTCATCCCCGTTAGAGAACAGAGGAGGTACAGAGACCACTGAGCCCAATGTTTAGAGGTTGTCTGAATCACTATCCCCAGAAAAGGAAAAAAAAAAGAAAAAGTCTCTCCTCTAAATAAAGGCATCGGTTCACATCTGAATGAGTGTGAGCAAAACTCTGAGCTGGTGCGCTGCAGCAAACATCTTCAGTTGTTGAAAGCGATGGCGTGAATATACGCATGTCGGCCCAGGGCGATGAGGCTCTGTGGTATGGAGGTGTTTTTACTGAGGTCACCCTTCCACACAGTTGGCAAGAGAAGATTTTTTTTCTGTGTGTTTTGTTTGTTTTTTTATTCTTTTTTTCTGTTGTTGTTTTGTTTTGTTTCCTTTTTTTTAAACTTTTGGTCACAAAAATCCGTCGTTAAAATGAGAGCCATCCTCTATCCGGACTCCCTCAGAGCCTTTCCTGCTTGCTTCCTTAATTCCTTAAGTCTCTCTATATCCTCACAACTGGTGTGTCTAATCTTCATTGTGTGAACAACATGAAAAATGGCTCAGCAGAAGACAGTGGCATCCATCTTGCATTTTTTTTTTTTTTTTGCATGTGTGTGTTCATCAATTATGCGTCTGTGTGCGTGTTCAGATTATTTAGCTGCTGTTCACTGTAAGGATTTGAGCAACGTGCTCCAAGAAAAGACTCTTCCGTTTGGTTGGGCTTGCGTCCATGTCCTTGTATGACAGGGTTCAAAGGGGGGCATGTTAGTTGAGCCGGCTTTCACTCAAGGTCCCAAGGGCTGGAGGGTGTCTTCGGGCTCTCGGGGGTCGAAGACTTCAGAGAGAAGGAGAAAGAGACAGAAGAGGAGAAAACAGAGATGGGTAGAGATGGGTCGCACAGCAGGTAGGCAGACGTCAGAAGATTTTTTTTTTTTGTGGTTTTTTTGTTAAAAAAAAAAAGAAGAAAAAGAAAAAACGAGAGAAGGAAAAAGCACAAGATTTAGTGGCGAGCTGTGACACTCAGATCCTTAACTTGCCAAGTCCAAACAGCAAATGAAGAAGCAGAGGGAAGTCGAGCAGATGAACAGTTAGAGGTGAGCGAGAGATCAGCAGCCTGTCTCCCACGAGAAGAGAACCTGAACAGAGCGTCCTTCGTCCCTATTTCAGATTTGCACAAATACATTCAGCGAGAGGAAGAGAAGCATGGAAAAGGATGGGAGCACTGGAAGAGGGGCAACCGACAGAGGGAACAAGTTAGGGGCGCTTGTGCTTGTCGGAGTGATCGTGTTGTTTCTTACTCAATCAGAGTACAAGCTTAGGAGAATTCACTGTGAATTAATCTGTTAAGCCACAGAACTTAAGATTGGCAACATGGACTCGGTTTTCGTAACCCAGTTTTATTCACCCATAATGTCCAGTTGCGAGTGTAATAGAAAACTAAAATATAGTGAATGTTAAAGGTTAGACCTAATGTGCAACTATTTGTATGGCTCTTAATTAGGATACATTTCAGAATGTGTAAACTTATAATCCAATCAGATGTAAACCATTGGTTGTTTTTGTTGTTATTTTTTTTCTCAATCGGTGAGGCTGATCGGTACTGTGCGTGTACTTCAGCCTCTACTTCCAGCGAGAATAATGTGCGTGCGTGTTAACATGTGTATGCGTGTGTCTGTCGGTCAGTCAGAGCGCCAGCAGAGAAGGCGAGTTCAGAGAATCGGATGACTGCTCGCTACTGCTGTTCCGCTGGTTGGCACTGACCCCGCAGGCTCCCTCTGGGTAGGTGAACACAAATGAAGATGTGTATGAGGTGTTGTAGCTGCCAATGGCCGCATCGTCATGGTTAACACCACCACCACCACTGTCGCTGACCATAAGGCATGGCCCACCAGGTGCTGGCTCACTTGAGCCATAAAAAGAACTAGAGAACTCTACCTCCTGCATTATTCCAGGCTGAGGCTGCTGCTGGACTTGCTGCTGCTGTTGAACCGGAGGCTGGGACTGTGTGGAGGCCGGGTGAGCTGTGTAGGCAGGAGGCAGATAGAAAGAGTCTTCCTTCACAGTCAAGCCCACAATGGAGACAGGCGGTTGTAAGGCCTGGGGAGGCAGCTGGGACTGCACTGGAGGCAGCTGTGCTGAGCCCTGCTGAGGCTGGTCCTGGTATGGGATCTTACAGTTTGCCTGGTGAGCCACCAGCACAAACTCCAAGCGCTCTTTCTCCTTCTGTAGCTCTGAGATCTCTGCCTCCAGTTCTGCCTTTGCTTCCTCCAGTACGTCTGTCTCCTGTGGGTTGGTACAGAGGATGAAAGAAAAAATGGGGAAGAAGGAGACGGGAACAAGGCAAAGGTGGGTGAAATGGGAAGAAGATGTGGAGCAGATAGAAGAAAGGAGTGTTAGGTATGCCAATCTTCTTTGTGTTTATTCCAGTAGAAATACCTCCCTGCTTCCCCTACAGCCGTATATGCAAGGTGGCTTATAGAAGAGTATGTTAATTAGGCCTTAACTACCAAAAGTACAATAGTCTCTTTTGAGGACTGTAATTGTCTTCGCTGCAGCTAAACACCCATTACCATAATCCTCTCTCTTGTACACACATGCAAGCATTTATTACCCCACCACACGATGCTATGGGAGGTAACATAAAATATGCAATTATCATCATCATTCGCTCTGAAAGCAAGAACAGGGCCAGGCTCACCGACTGCAGTCTGTCTGTAAGTTCTCGTCTGCGATTTCGGCATTTGGCAGCAGCCAGCTTGTTCCTCTCTCGACGAACACGTCTCTTTTCTTCTTCCTCGGGTGTTAGCTAAGATAAGGAAGAATACAGATTAGCTTAAAAAAAAAACCACTGGCTATTTTAATTGACTAATTTAGCTTTAAAACACCAAATAAAAAGCTAAATTTAATCACAGCTGACAGATAAAAGTTGCTTGTGCCTGAACAGTGAACTAGCCTTCTGCCGTTTAGTAGGTTTGTGCAAATGAGAAAATACCAAAGCAAACACCAAATACACCAATTAATTACCCACCCACCCATTAGTGTTAGCACACACCACTGCTTAACATTACAGACACAGCGTTATTACCTTTACTGGCTTCCTCGTAAACAATATACCTGCAGTGCATGTGTAACATGCGAGGGTCAACAGACAAACCATTCAAGCACGCAAACTTACTAACACACCAACATCTCCATCTTCACTCACAGACTCTTCTCGTGTACGGCGAGTTCGGGCTCTGGACTGACGGACAGGGCCGGCTGCTGGCCCTGGAGTGTCTGAACTCGGTGGGGTGAATCCAGACCCCGAGGAATAACTCGGGCCTGGCATGTCAAATGGATCAACCAGTGAAGCTGGTTGGGTCATGGTCGTGGTCCCGGTGGAGCCACTCTGTCCAGAAGCCTGGGATGAGATGAGGGTTGGCTGTACCATCCACTGCAGGTCCTGACTGGTGGTGATGGCAGTGACGGTTGGCACGAATGAACCGGGCATCTCACCTCCACCACTTGTCCCTGGCCCGCTGTCCACAATGCTCAAGCCAGCACTTGCTGACACACACTCCTGAGGAGGAGATGTCGACAATTATGTTTTATGGACCAGAGCTCAGATCAGGTAGAGCAGCAAAAAAATACAGACAAATATAGAAAAACCAGTAAAAACAAGCTGGGATCTGTGCATCAGTCCGATCACTGTAGCAAACCGGATACATTTAGTACAAACATGCACTGAAATTCTCATCAGCTGCAATAAAGATCTGCTTTAAAGTGTAAAATGCTTTAAATTCAGATTTCACCTAAAACTATTTGCATCTGTTTGCTATTCTCATCTGACTGTAGATAAACTACAACAAGGTGTGAAAAACCCTCTGCTCTGAATGTGGCTGAATGTATAAAACAACAGCTGAAGCGATACTATTATTTATCATATACTAGGAAAGTCATGCTAGGCTGCCACAAACAGTAAGAAGAATATTAACATTAATAATTTAATATGCCTGGACCCATTATGTTAACAATTACATAAAGAAAGGTTTAGGCTACCGGATGTGATACAGTGTTAAGACTGCTTAGTGATCAGACATTATACGCTAGGGATATCAAACTCATTTCACATTGTGGGCCACGTGCAGCCCACAGACATTTAATCATACATTAAACCCCTGAAATATTTTAATATAAGAAAAACAAGTGCAGTTTTAGGTGATATGACTCAGTTTTTCTAGATGATAGAGAAATTCCACTTGGGGCTTAAATTGTAAGAAATAAAATAAAATTAAGGAAGAAGTTCTGTTAGCTCATTGCGCAGACTGTCCTGCAATTATAAAGCTGGAAATGTTTGTTAGTTGACAGAATGTCCTCTTTTTATTTATTTATTTTTTCTATAGTAAACTTACTTTATAAATCGTGCATTTCTATAGTAGACAGTGAAAAAACAGGAACATTCTGCCATTTAGCTGTTTATCTGTTACTACTTTGGTGAAGTATAAATAGCCGTGGGAGAAGTACAAAAGCCATAAAACCTATGAAAAAAATACAGCAAAAAATCTAAAATTTATGCACTCCTTCACATTTTCCAAAGCTGTCAAGTGGGCCAGATTAAAAACTTTTGTGGCCACTTCTGGCACTTGGGTCTTCTGTTTTACACCCCTGTTGTAGGCCTATATTACCTAGACCCAGTTTCTGACTTGTTTGCATTTCTTGATATTCATTTAACCACCATTTCCGTGGGATTTACCAAAGAGTGGGGAAATGCTATTTGTTGTAAAGGTAGGAGCCAAAACGTGTTAAGGTAACAGCCTTGGATTTCTCATTATATAGAGAATTTGAATTAAAAGGGTGTTCAAGAATGTTTTGTTTAACTTTAAGCAAAACAAAAAACAAAAAAACAACTTGAAATTTACGACTGTAGGTGTTTTTATTGTTCAAATAAAAAAGACAGACTATTAAGTTTTCCTCTGCGCCCATGTCTAAAAATAGTCGTGGAAAGCTCAAATCTGTCGCTGGTATTTTATATTTCATACTCGGGGGAGTATCGCCGTTCATTAATATTCACTTGAAAGCGCGTTCAGACGTTTGGACGGGCGGCTCTGAGAGCGACCGCCTCCACCAATCGTTTTTCTCTAAACGGCGTCTCTCCCGCCTCCTTCCTCCTCCCCCGTCACACCCCCGGTGTTCCCCTTGGCAACGCGACGTAGCACTCCAAAATAGAACGGACATTTACGTCACGGCGAGAGGAGAGCGGAGCGAGTGGAAGGAGAGAAGCGGGGCAAAGGGGCGGGGCTGCGGCACTTACGTCGGAGAGTTCCAGAGCGCTGTCAACCGCGCTGAGCACGTTGTCAACGCCGCCACCGGGGCTACAGTCAACACACAGACGTTGAATTTACATCCAGTCATCCCGGTCATTTAAGTTCTGACTGCAGAAAGACCGGATACACCAAATGTGCTGACTTGGTGTAGTCGGTCTTCTGTTAGCGGTGACAGAGCCCACTGCTTCATAAGCCATAAATACGTTTATATTCTGTATATTTACACAACTGACACACCATGCAGAGTGTGTTTAAGCAAAAGCACATGTCATAATTAAATGACAGGTTCATACCCAGTGATCGCGTGTCAGTCATATTGCATTTTTAAACGAATAAACAATCCGAGGTAAAAACGCTCTCCGACTTTTGTTTTCACTACATTTCCAGTCTGCTGACTGGAACTTACCTGTGGAGCACTGGTGGTCGGCGGGCTCCCGAAGGAGTCCACGGAGGAAAGGTACTGGGACTCTATAGATGGAGACGAGCTTCCACGGGAACCGCTGTCTGGGTCGCCGGGAAATCCTTGGTACATCTCCCCGGGGGGGCCGAAAGAGAACGCGACACCTGCAGGTACCGGAGA